>NW_028318349.1:827500-1427500 GCF_062004578.1 Staurois parvus
CAGCATGCAGCTGGTAGGGAAAGAATTCTGTGCGCATGAGTCCCTGGAAGTCAGTGTAAATAGAAATAGATGATGTTATCTACTGCATCGTGAACGATCTACTGACTAAGTAGTGTTGTCCCTGGAAAATTGTGTGTATCTGATTAACTGGTGACCTATGCAGAAACCATGATGATTATGGATCACAATCTCAGCAGGAGCCTAATATTAATTATTACTTATTATTAGTTCCAGGAAGAACATCAACACCAATGTGTCCAGTGTGCACCCCATAATTTTCATATTCTACAGCTGGGGATAGAAGACATAAAGCAATAAATCATTCATGATAAATTTGTATTCAAGGCCTTTCTAATGTTTTCTACTTACAAGCCTACCCTGGTGTTCTCCTTTAAGCAATTTTAACAACAGTTATTATTATAATACAGTATTTATATAGCACCAAAAGGTTTGCTCAGCGCTGTACATTATAGTGGGGGACAGTACATGAGACAGTACAGTAACAAAACAATACACGAGGGGTTCGAGGGCCCTACTCTTTCGAGCTGCTGTATTAAGTTCTACACTCCCTAAAAATCTCTGCTTCTTATTTACAGTCCAGTGGTCATACATAAGCCATAAACGGCAATAAAACCGTTAAGAAAAAATACATAGCCCTAAATGCACCGAGTTATCCTGACCTGACCCTCACCACTGTGTACCACATGCCAACTGGAGGTGTTTGGAATGTTTAGCTAAAAATGAAAAATACTTTTGAAAGTTCTCTGTAAAAATGTTTACTTGGCACTGATGAATATATTATGAGATGGATATCAACACATACCTAGAATTAGGTGAAACCTCTCAGAGTTGACATCATCTGGTGACTTAGCAGGTATCCTTGTACTCTGCTCTTGACCCATAGAGGTTGGAGTGACCGGTCGAGAGAGCCGGCTGCCAGCTTCCTCTTGATCAGAATGGATAAAACCAGAGCTGCTAAGCCACAATGAGGTAGCATGTAAGATAGGAGCCCATGAAGAAAGATAATGTGGCCTAGCTGCATCACTGGTTTCGGCATTGTAGAAAGCACCACCTAAAAATGCAGACAAATAAAGCAATGGGATCAAACACTGGGGAACGCAAGTTTGCAAGCTAATACATTTCCAACATGGCTCTAGCTGTGTAGCAATGCAAAACCGTGTTAACATAATGCATTGCTAAACGATAAAAACATGTAGTTCAGGCATACAGTTCAACTACAACCAGAGAGCCACAGTTTTCAAATTACTACTAAGTAAAAATCTTTTCATGCTACCCTAAACTGAGTGGTGAAGCAGAAGCTAAAAGGGAAAGGGGTGGAAATGAGAGGGCCTGGGTTTGACAAGCAGTTAAAGCTTAACTCCAGTTTTACTGCGACTTTAAATTGTTTAGCCAGTTCGGCCCAAACAAACTACTTTCTTTACTAAAAGATGTGCCCCGGGACACTGTATAAACTGTATGCAGGCATCAGCTACACTACAAACAGTATACAGTGATGTGTTTCGGCAGCGGACAGAGATTTCTGCCCTGTTCTTGGAACAAAACTGAATCAAGCTGATCGCTGCTCAGCCATTCACAGGAAGCCTTTTATTTTAGGAATACAAGTCTTCCTGTAGTTGGCTGAAGAACATGACATCATCCAATCACCTCTCCACTTCAGCCAATCAGAAGAAACCTTGTATTCATTCATAAAATACAAGGCTTTCTATGAATGGCTGAGCTGCCTATGAAGTTCCCCTCCTGCTGCAGAAACACAACGCTGTATACTGTACACAATGATGCTACATACAGTTTACACAGTGATCCCAGTGGGCACATCTGTTAGTTAACCACTTGCCCTTCTGAAGATTTACCCCCCCCCCCCTCCTGACCAGGCCATTTTTTGCGTTACGGCGCTGTGTTACTTTAACTGACAATTGCACGGCCATGCAACACTGCACCCAAATTAAATTTATGTCCTTTTTTCCCCACAAATTGAGCTTTCTTTCGGTGGTAAAATGTATTCTGCTACATGTCTTTGCTAAAAAAAAAAAATCCCAATAGGTGTAAATTAATTGGTTTATGTGAAGGTTATAGTGTTTACAAATGGAGGTATAGATACTGGAATTTTTTTTACTAGTAATGGCGGCGATCAGCGATTTATAGCGGGACTGCGATGGAGATTCTGACACTGGGGGGAACTGACTTGATGTCACTCACATCCACAGTGACACCAATACAGTGATCAGTGCTAAAATAAAAGCACTAACATTGTACTAATAGCACTGGGCAGGAAGGGGTTAACATCAGGGGCGATCAAAGGGTTAACTGTGTGCAGGGAGTGTTTTACAAGGAGGTCGTGTCAGTGTGCTTCACTGTAAGCACACTGCTTTGGATGGCTGTGCACAGCCATTCAAAGCAATGTGCCCGAGCTGACAGGGAGGAGAACTGTTAGTAAACAAAACAGTCCTCTTCCCCGTCAGAGATCCTCAGTAATCATTGGGTGCTGACGAGTAATCACCGGCTGGGACACGGTGATTGACAGCTGCGGCTGCGATGCGTGCCCCCTACCGGGAAAAGCAAAAATCACATATATATATATATATATATATATACACACACATATATACACGTGAATTTGCGCACCTGTGCTGCCCTGTAGCAGTATTTCTGCTATAGGTTGGTCGGGAAGCGGTTAAGAAAATAGTTTGTTTGGCCCAGCATATCCCAAACTATTTAGATTGACAATAAACCTGGAGTTCTGCTTGAAAAGTTCAGGCTAAACAGACCTTTTGAGGGCTGTAGAGACCCAGCTGTTTATTGGAAAGTGTATGAGGGACTTTTACTTTCAAATTTCTTCATCTCCTCCAACATTCAGTAGACAGTGTTTCAAAGAAAGTGGGTGGAATCACATAGCACACTGAACTCAGACAAAATGATTGGTGGAGTATAGGTTGAACACATTTACCTTTGGTAACAGAGAACATAGACTCTTTGGATATGTATATATTGTACAGTTGAATTTAGTCCAGACGTTTTGTTTTACCTTTATGCCATTTAAACAGGATTCCATCCATTCATACTGCTGAAAAGCAGTAGTAACAGGCACCAAATGATAAAACAGTTTTTGCATTCACTTTTATTGCAGCTCTTATCTCTGGTACTTCTTTTCCACCATACAATGCTCTCAGTCTGAAGTTCAGTATCATTTAACCCACGTCCGCTGAACTAATGTCATCATTCTGGACACACACCAGCCTGTGACTGGCAGTGAAAGGAAAAGGAGCACAGCGATGAACTTTCTCTATCACTTTCTCCTCAATCAACATTCTCTTTGCCAATTCACTGCTTGGCTTCCACCTTTAAAGTATATTCCCCTCACAGATACTATACTATTTTTATAGGGAAGTATTTTTATTTCACTATTTTCAAACTGTATGCATGCCTGCAGACCGTAAATAGTTGTCAGTGACATATTACAAGTGAAGTTAGATTGGCGTACCTTGTGTGGGGAGCAGGTGACTGCATTCTGCAGGTAAAGTAAGTAGTGCATGATCTTGCAGAACAGACAACCATAGCTTGCTCAAAGTGGAAATATCAGCTTCCACCAAGGAAAGGAGACTGCCAGCAGGATTAATTTCAGACACTCCCGATGCCTTCCTCTCCATACCAGCGATATATATCTGTTAAAGAACATATTTCTTACTTTGATTGAAAGGTAAAAAACATTATGTTTATTTATAGACTGTTCTAAGCAATACATTAACTTTTTCCTTTACATTGCAGTGCAGGCATTGAGTACTGTATTCACCCATGAAAACAAAAAGAGGTCAAGCCACAAATAGGGCATTTATGTTATTCTAAATCTTCATTCTTAAAGGAAAAGTTTTAACCCTCCTCCACTCAATCCAAATCTTAAAATAAAATGGAACTCTGCTTTACACTATAACAGTGAAGCTTTATGTGGCAGCAATAATGCTTTGCCTTATTATTTATCTGCAATCTTAGTCTCTGAAGTTGGCAGTGCAGAGGGAGGCCCTCTTGCCACAAAGTGCAAGCGTGATGGTGGCACATGTGTGCTTTTTCAAGTCAAGATGGCAGGCTTTGTAGCTTTGCACTATTCTGATAATCTGAAGTACTCTAATAATCACACCTTATTCCATTCACCTCCCCTATCTGTGACAGCTGGATTGGTGAATATTTGAATGTATTCAGACCATACTAAGCCATGAAAGATATCCCCCACCTTTGCTTTCCTAGAAGAAGTAGATCATCTAGCTTGGATTTTCACAGCCAATTACAATGGTTTTCTATTTGAGAATTAGTGAGCAGGAGAGGTCATTCAGTGCTAGCATTGTGCACAAAACATAATATGCCTGTAGGTAAACCTAAAGAGAGTTTTATCTCTTGACTAAGCTCAATGCTGACAGCAGATGCAGCAAAGGCAGATTTCATAAAATTGTTATATAACAAAAAGTCTTATTTATTTCCTTGGACATCTGACTGACTGTTTTTAAAACAGTGCCTCTACATAAGCAACCTGCAAAAAATGCCCATTACTAGCAGTGATCTCAGGCATAAGAGCTTATGTGAGGGTTTACAGTCAGCCTTCAGAGGAAAAACTGTACTAATTTAAGAGTGGGAATTCAGATTCTTACTAATGCATGTTTGTGACTAGTTCCCTTTGACCAGTAAATGATGGGCTCCATTTACCTCTGCCCAGGCTTTCAGCACAGCCAAAGTCTCCATGGTAGTAGTGCTCTCACTGTACACACTGGAAGTTTCTTTTGTCACCTGCACTCTACTCAGAGAAGACAAGAGGAGCTGTTGAACTCGGTGTAGGTCTGAGGGCTCCTTCACAACTCCACTGGCTAGCCATGCACTGCACACCTGTATCAGAAATAACCAAGACAGGTACTTTATAAATGGCAAACACATTATATACAAGTGAGCCTAACTTATATTACCACCCCAGCAAGACAGCACATCTGTTGGATTAGGGTAGTCATCCAACACACTATGAAGGGCAATTATTAAGCAAATTAGCAAACGGCTAAATGAAAAAGCACTGCGCATGGTTGTGAGGCAGCTGCGGTGTGACCCCATTTGCTTAAAATGGGTTGTGTTTGGTGTGCATTAGTGCCCGTCCAACGTGACAGGGGGTACTATTCCTACCACAGCCACAACTTGGATGATTGCACCATATGTACACCCCTGGGTGAAGCCCTTACAGCTTAAGGGGGAGCGGCTGTGTTTTTTACCACCCCTTAATTGCAAGTGTAACCTAGCATTTAGGTAGAAAATGAGATGGCAGTACTTACCTGGCAGGCTTTGGCAGTAACATCAGGTGGAGTATCCGTGTTAAATGCTGGTCTAACAGCTGCCAAAACCTGTGGGAATAAGCACAAATCAGAACCATTAAGTAGGAGCTCCGTTTTTCCAAGCTGTAGTATACCCAAAATGTTTGATTTTTGTTTGGCAGTTATGTGGGGCTCTGTCCACACAGCCTTATCATTCACAGAGATCTATGAATGAGAGAACTACAGGTACTGCCAGCCATAGCGACTGACAGCTTGTAGTTCTCAGTGACCATAGTTCATTCACAAGCCCTGCAGCTAGTAAACAGCCTGTATCGGAGGTACAGGCAGAAAGCTACAGGGCTTGCCTGCAAAGTCTGACATTGCACCCCTGATCCACTCAATGCGGGTACAATGCTTTGCAGGCTCCTGAAGAAAAAATATTAAGTACAGTTTTAAGTTTTTTTTCCCCAAAAGGTGAACTTAGCCTTTAATGCTTCTGACAAATTGTGCAGTGAGAGAACTAGCTTTGCTAAATTACACAGTATTAAATATACTACTAACATTATCCACTGAACTAATCCAGTGACAAGATCCACTGCTTGAAAATCATGGACCAAACTCTCCTTGCAATTTCACTTTTTTTTTTAACATTGAAAAAAACCCCATTATTGTAAAGAAAAGCGAAGGTAAAACAAAAACATATACAAAAGAAATACAGGGAAAAGAAGCACAACCAGCATGGTACATCAAGAACATATAGTACAACAGAAAGAAATTACCCAAGTCACAATAGGGAATATGTTCAGGGGGAGAGTAGAACAATGGACAATACATGGACATCAAAACAGATCACATGTCAAACAACGGTAGTGAACATC
Organism: Staurois parvus; assembly: GCF_062004578.1. Classification (NCBI taxonomy): domain Eukaryota; kingdom Metazoa; phylum Chordata; class Amphibia; order Anura; family Ranidae; genus Staurois; species Staurois parvus. The sequence continues at coordinate 833,676 of NW_028318349.1, forward strand.
AACGTACCAAGAGCCTGGGGGTAAAACGGTAGAAAGTCAGGCTTGGGGGAGGGATGGGGCAAACCCCACTCCCAAAATCTCCATCACGTCAAACCACTTAGGTGGCGGGGGAAAATAGCCATCTATCCCATATTTTGTTATATTACATGGGACATCCTCTATGCATATAAGTAAGTTTCTTATATGGTAGAGTGGAATTGACTTCAATCAACCATGTCTGTAGAGTGGGGACGGTTGCTGCATCCAGTGGCTTGCCAGTAATTTATGGACACTGAATAGAGTTTCGCGTAAGAGGGTGGCAAGAGATTTGTCCTTGGGTATATCGGGGAAAGAGACAAAAAGGTACACTCTGGGGTCTAGTTGCAAAGGTGAACCCATGTGATCATGCAGAAATTTGATGATTTGTGCTCAGTATGCCTGGAGAATTGGGCAGGACCATATAAGGTGGAAAAAGGTACCTGTGTCTCCAAGGCAACGGGGGCAGAGGGGACTCTGCTCAGGGTGGTATCTAGAGACCCGGAGTGGAGTGAGGTAGGCACAATGTAGGATATAGAGTTGGGTAAGCCTGTCGGAGTTTCAGGGACACCAATTTAACATCCTCCAACACAGTGGTTCTCAACCTTTCTAATGCCGCGACCCCTTAATACAGTTCCTCATGTTGTGGTGACCCCCAACCATAAAATTATTTTCATTGCTACTTCATAACTGTAATTTTGCAGTGGGAGGAGTAGTGCCATGTCATTGGTGTCAGTGGAAGGAGTAGTGCCCCATCACTGATGTCAGTGGGATGAATAGTGCCCCATTGTTGGTATCAGTGGGAGGAATAGTGCCCCATCGTTGGTGTCAGTGGGAGGAATAGTGCCCCATCACTGATGTCAGTGGGATGAATAGTGCCCCATCACTGGTGTCAGTGGGAGGAATAGTGCCCCATCACTGATGTCAGTGGGATGCATAGTGCCCCATCGTTGGTATCAGTGGGAGGAATAGCGCCCCATCACTGATGTCAGTGGGATGAATAGTGCCCCATCACTGGTGTCAGTGGGAGGAATAGTGCCCCATCGTTGGTGTCAGTGGGAGGAATAGTGCCCCATCGTTGGTGTCAGTGGGAGGAATAGTGCCCCATCGTTGGAGTCAGTGGGAGGAATAGTGCCCCATCATTGGTGTCAATGGGAGGAATAGTGCCCCATCATTGGTGTCAGTGGGAGGAGTAGTGCCCCATCATTGGTGTCAGTGGGGGGAGTAGTGCCCCATCATTGGTGTCAGTGGGGGGAGTAGTGCTCCATCACTGGTGTCAGTGGGGGGAGTAGTGCCCCATCACTGGTGTCAGTGGGAGGAGTAGTGCTCCATCACTGGTGTCAGTGGGAGGAATAGTGCCACATCATTGGTGTCAGTGGGAGGAATAGTGCCCCATCATTGGTGTCAGTGGGGGGAGTAGTGCCCCATCATTGGTGTCAGTGGGGGGAGTAGTGCCCCATCATTGGTGTCAGTGGGGGGAGTAGTGCCCCATCATTGGTGTCAGTGGGAGGAATAGTGCCCCATCACTGGTGTCAGTGGGGGGAGTAGTGCCCCATCACTGGTGTCAGTGGGAGTAGTGCCCCATCACTGGTGTCAGTGGGAGGAATAGTGCCCCATCATTGGTGTCAGTGGGAGGAATAGTGCCCCATCATTGATGTCAGTGTGGTGGAGGGGAGAATAGTGCCCCATTATTGGGGTCGAGGGGGGGGGGGAAATAGTGCCCCATTATTGGGGTCAGGGGGGGGGGGGAGGAATAGTGCCCCATCGTTGGTGTCAGTGGGGGGAGGAATACTGCCCCATCGTTGGTGTCAGTGGGGGGAGGAATAGTGCCCCATCGTTGGTGTCAGTGGGGGGAGGAATAGTGCCCCATCGTTGGTGTCAGTGGGGGGAGGAATAGTGCCCCATCGTTGGTGTCAGTGGGGGGAGGAATAGTGCCCCATCGTTGGTGTCAGTGGGGGGAGGAATAGTGCCCCATCGTTGGTGTCAGTGGGGGGAGGAATACTGCCCCATCGTTGGTGTCAGTGGGGGGAGGAATAGTGCCCCATCGTTGGTGTCAGTGGGGGGAGGAATAGTGCCCCATCGTTGGTGTCAGTGGGGGGAGGAATAGTGCCCCATCGTTGGTGTCAGTGGGGGGAGGAATAGTGCCACATCGTTGGTGTCAGTGGGGGGAGGAATAGTGCCCCATCGTTGGTGTCAGTTGGGGGAGGAATAGTGCCCCATCGTTGGTGTCAGTGGGGGGAGGAATAGTGCCCCATCGTTGGTATTAGTGACACAAATGATGGGGCACTATTCCTCCCACTGACACCAATGATACTTACTTTGCTGACCCCTGCTCCAGCCTGGGCTCGCTCTCTCACTTACCTGTCAGCTGTCTTCCTTCTCTGGCCGCTCTCCTCTTCACTCGCTCCGGCAGCTCCCTCGGTCTTCTTTGATGCACGCGCGCTGCCGCTCGGCTCCTCCTCTCCAAGCTCCACCTCCTCGCCGGTGATTGGCCGCCTGTGTGCCTCTCCTGAGCTTCAGTTCCGGTGGCCAATCAGCGGCGAGGAGGCGGAGCTGCTGAGCGATCCCGGAGGTGTGGCCAGGTGACAGGAGCAGCGTATCATCCCGCCCACACATCGCCGGAGACAGCAGCGGTGTCTCGGTTCCTAAGACCATCGGAAATATGTGTTTTCCGATGGTCTTAGGCGACCCCTGGGAAATGGTCGTTCGACCCCCAAAGGGGTCGCGACCCCCAGGTTGAGAACCGCTGCTCTAACACCTCATCCCAGATTTCCGACTCCAGGGGCCCCACATCCATCTCCCAACGAGATCTAGCCACCCCCACCAAACTGGTTGTAGTTGGAGCACATAGGGCAGTGTACAGAGCCAAGAACAACTTGGTAGGTTCAGAACCAAGCACCACATCCACCAAAGTTAAGGGTTGGAACGAAGGGACCCATTCAGAAAATTGGGCCCTTAAGGCATGATTAGGGAGGTCGAACTCTTCCTTTAAAGTTTGGAACCTCTTGGGCTTGGGCCCGGTAGACATGAACACCTGGTGAAGGTACACAATGACCCTTGAAGACCACATCTCGGGATTGGGCATAGTGAGGAGTTCAGACAGCCTAGGGTTGAGCCACAGTGGAACATGTGAATGAAGTACAGAGGCATCCACGCGTCTAAAGGCCAATTCCCATATGCGTCTATGATGGTGCATTAACATGTCGCGGAGCCAGTATGTCCGCCATCTCGCAACGCCACCTGTAAGGGGAAAATAAGGTACGTCCAGGTTGCCCACATACCAAAGCCTTGTACCGAACGGCCTCCGAGCTAGCTAGGTGGTAAAAGTGAGAACGCTGTACTGCCAGGTAATATGAGTGAAAATCCGGGAGAGCCCCCCCCCATCATAGTAGGGTTCTTAAGGATGAGCCACAAGAGCTTGTGTCTACCCGGTCCCCAAACAAATGAATTTAGAATTCCCTCAAGTGTTTTGAAAACTTTCAGGGGTAGTAACGTTGGGGAGTGCCAAAACATATATAGGAACTTAGGCAGAAGAATCATCTTAACTAGGTTAATGCTACCCACAACTCCCAGTAGGAGCCTCATCCATGACTGGATCCGTGCTCTTAAGGTGGTGAATAATGGCTCAACATTAAGCGTGGGGTAGTCTCGAGGTTCCCTGGTGACGGAAACCCCCAGATATTGGATTGTAGAAACTCTGTGTAGCGGCATGGAATCCGAAATGTATGACGGAGGACAGGCGTCTATAGGAAGGATCTGTGATTTACTCCAATTGATACGCAGCCCAGAGTGTGTTCCAAATTCCTCAATAGCCCAGAGAGCGGCACTAAGAGAAGGGCCTGTGTCAGCCAAGTATAGAAGCATATCATCTGCATACATTCCAATAGACTCCACCAAAGAGCCAACTCTGAGGTCCCTAATATCAGGATGAGTCCTTATCAAAGAGGCCAAGGGCTCCGCCGCCAGTGCGTATAGCAAGGGGGACAAAGGGCAGCCCTGGCGGGTCCCTCGGCCTGAGGGAAAAGTGTCCAATATCCACCCGTTGACGGCCACTCTGGCAATGGGGGTATAATATAACAATTGTACCCATTTAATGAATTTGGACCCAAAATGAAAGTTCTTAAGGCATGCCCAAAGGTGACCCCAGTCCAACACCTTTCCCAGTCCAACACCAATCAAACACCTTTGCAGCTTCAAGCTTCACCACTGCCCTAGTACCAGCCTCATCGTGGGAGGCCTGTATGTTCATCGCAGTGTTTTTCCCCGGTATGAATCCTGTTTGGTCAGGGTGTATCAAGGATAGGATAATCTGGTTAAGGCATGTAGCCAAAATCTTGATATCCACTTGCAAAAGGGAAATAGGCCGATATGACTCCGGGTAAGCAAAGTCTTTAGTGGGCTTAGGGATCACAATAATTTGGGCTTCCCGCATAGAGTCTGGGAGTACACCCTCTGTAAATGTACTTTTGTATAGGTATAGCTGTTCCAGGATCAAACCTCCAAGTAAGTAGAATAAAAATGTAGGGGAAGACCATCTCGGCCAGGAGATTTCACTGGGATGAGAGTGGAAACCGCCACAGTGATCTCCTCAACAGTAATAGGAGCCTCAAGGTCGGTCATCTGGGATGCAGACAACCGTGGGAAAGATATGGTTTGCAAAAATAAACGAGTTTCTTGAGAAGTAACCGTAACCTGGGAGGAGTATAGGGAGGCATAGTACCCACGAAACTCCGCCGCAGTCTGCTTTGGGTCAGTGATATTGGCCCCACTTGTGTCTGTAAGCGTAACGACCACTGGCAATCTCAAATTCTGATGAGCCAAATAGGCTAATAATTTGCCAGCCCATTTCCCTCATTCTAAAATGCTCTGCCGAGCGAAAAAAAAGTTGTTTAGCTTTCACAAAATGGAGCTGTTTGACGAGACGAGTGTGGGAGTATAATACTGCAGAATTTGAGGGGGAAGGGTTGGTCTGAAAAGTACTGGTCAAGGAATTTAAGTGGTCAATGGCCTGTCGCAAAACATTAGAGGAGGATTTCAGTCTGTTAATATGTGTTGATAACACCATGAGAGCATGCAGCTTAAATGAGACCCACACCGAGCCCATCGATGCCGTGTTCCGGTTGCTCTTAAAGAAATATTGCCACTCCCACTGAATATCCTCTTGGTTCGTTAGGGCAGATAGCCAAAAGGAGTGCAACCGCCACAAGGAGGGCTACGCTTGTGGGGCAAAACGAAGGGTGGCCCAAAAGGGGGCATGATCAGACAGTATTCTCAGATGGAAACCCGCATCTTCCAAAAGAGGTAGCAAAATAGAGGACACCATTACAAGATCTATACGGGACATGGTAAAGTGAGTCGCCAAAAAACAAGAGAACGCCTGCGCGTGTGGGGGTGTCTGTAACACCAGGTGTCGTTAAAGCAAAATTTGCAAACAAACGTCTAAGTCTAGTTGTCAACCTAGTAGGGGGGTCCGTCAAGGGGTGTAAACGGTCCAAAATCGGATTCAGGACCATATTGAAGTTCCCAAGCCATATTGCAGGCATCGTTGGGTATTGGGCCATAAAAAGAAATCCCTCACTGACCACCGCGGAGCTGTACGGGGGTGGAATATAACAGGTCAGGATTAAATAGGGCTGACCATATAAAGTTACATGCATAAAAATATATCTGCCATGGGAGTCAGTACTGCTTTAAGGCATTTAAACAGTGCTGAATGCTTTAGTTTGCCACGGATCCTGCGCACATTCCATGTTAGAAATTTCACTGGTGCCATATGGTACTGTGTAACACATATCCGCAGGTAATCGGCAGTGAGACACCCATGGCAGAGATACTACAAGGTTCGGTCCAGACTTGGAGAAACATACATAGAGCAATTACAATACTTATGTAGCAATGTAGCAAGAGATCTGATAACTGCAAACTATAACAAGCTAAAATACAAACTTTAACATTTCCCCTACCCCCCACCCCAGTGGGGGCATAAATCCCATAACAGACTATCATAAAACACAGTCCTAAGGGGACAAACTCTCACTGGAGAGATGTATAAGTAGCAGAACACTAAGTGCAAGTGTCAGCAAGTGGCTAGTCGTAGTACTGCTGGATAGCCATGAGATCAGCCGCTCAGTGGCGTAGAATCAAAATCAGATGGCCTCCCGTTTGAAGACAGAGATTCTCCCACCCGTCGTTCAAGCCCAGTTAGCAGAGGATGGGGATGAGGAGCAAATGAGCGGGGAAAAGAGGTAACCTGGTGTCTAAGTGCGGTGAATAGGATAGGAAGTTAGATACCTGGACCTTGATGTGGAATGAAAAATAACCATAATAGGGGAAAAAAAAAAAGGAGATCAGGGGCCTCAAAGGCACGTTGTGCTGTAGAAGTTCCTGAGAAAATGAGTCAAACGACAGAGGTAGAGTCCCCCTCCGACTCCTTCGGTGTAAGGGGAGACAAACTCATGAACTCAGAATCATACACGGAGGATCAACCGGGGCAACTGCAATGCTCCTCAAGTTGGTCAAGCCAGGATGAGGCCGATTCCAGGTCCTCAAAGATGTGTACTCGGTTTACACCCACCACCCGAAGGCAGGCAGGAAAGAGCATGGCATATTTTAGGTGTTAAGTGCAGAGGCGCGGGATCGCTGCCGATGAATCTCAGCCGAGAAGTCAGGGAACACCGATATCTTCACATTCTGGTAGGGAATGTTGCCTCTCTCTCTAGATAGCCTTAACACAGCATCCCAATCTCTAAAGTTAAGGATTTTAATGATTAAAGTTCGAGGGGGTGCCCCCTCCGGAGGTTGGCAGGCCGGCATCCGATGCGCCCTTCCCACTACCAGTGTGGTCGAGAAGGTCTCCCTACCAAAGGTGGTAATGAGCAAATTTTCCAAAAACGTGGCCGGGTCCTTGCCCTCCGGAAAGTCAAAGCGGAAGTTACATTGGCGGGACCAGTTCTCCAGATCATCCTGTTTCTGGGCGAGCTGTTACAGTTGGTGTTGCATGGCCTCGGTGGTGTGTCACAGAGGGTGGAGAGTGTCTTCGACCTGGCTGATTGGGGCCTCAGTCTCAGTGACTTTGTCACGGAGCTTGCGCAGGTCTTGGTGTATAAGAGATATATCTAACTTCACTTCCTCTATTTTCGTCGTTAATGACGCCTGACAGGAGGATATTGCTTCCAGCACTCTCATTGTTTCTGCAGTAGGAGCTTCTGAGGCAGGAGAGGCACCATCATCCTCCGGAGGGCCCGTTCCTGTCTCCGAAATCTTTGTGCAGGCCACGCCCCCACAGTTTCACTTTTACTAAAGGGGAAGGACCAGTAGTTCAGTTCAGCCAGTTATACACACACATCTGTATGACTTCTAAAAACTCACATTGGCTTGGTACTGCTCCAATATAACATGTCCAGGAAATTCTGGCTCCGGCACAGCGGAAAATCGATGTATAACTTGTAACAAGGCCTGCAGCCCCACCAGACGCAGCTCTTCACTGTGATCTGTGGCAGCCATGAAGGACATGCGAATCAGATCTTGAAGATGAAGCACCAGGAAATCTCCTGAGAAATAAGAATACATAGCAGGACAGTAAGAAAATAGGCCTATTTACCCAAGTGATAAAAACTTGCAACATTATGGAAACACTTAAGCTGGCCATACAATTAATTTTTTTTTATTCAACCAGAGAATTGAACAAAAAAAAAAACAAGCCAATTCCCCCATCCACACATTCAAAACTTTCCTGCCATCAGAAAACAATGATCAGTGTTACCGGCTATAGCTGGTGGCACTGACCATTTGGCAAAAACACAACAGGTTGGTTGTACACTATTGATTGACTTGTGTACAACCAGCCTGCCCACAGATGGATCAAAAATTCGGCCAGTCCTTGCTGAATTTCGATCTATGTATGACTGGCTTTAGCAACCTTGAAATAATTTTTGTATCTCTCTGTAGTATCATTTCCCAATGCATCTATTTTTACCAAGGTGCTTACTATAAAAGGAATTTATTTTTAATGTACATATGCAAAATTAAGTTACCATCTTACTGTAAATAATCTCATCAATAGGTGTTTTCCTGTGTATAAATGGTAAAAATATTTAAAAACAGAACAGCCATATAATATATGCAGGTTGTGCTTTTTGCTTGTGTACAATGCTTGTGTCCTAGGCTGTCCATGTGTATATACATTCTATTACCTAGACTGACAAGAGAAGAGATATCTGCCCATCACTGAACAAATCATCTAAGTACTAGGATTCTCCATTATATTTGCCAATTGATGACAATGATGCCTTTATGCCATTTTGATTCAGTCCTCTCTGTTCCAGTACAAAGTGAAATTCCAGCACACAGGAGAAAAACAATTAATATAAATTTATTAAATTGTATAAATATAGCTGGAAAAAGAATGTTAATATTTATTATATTAGCTTCCTGCAAGGCCCTGTAGCGTAAGCTGAAAAGACTAGGAGAGAAGAACTATGTGTTCATTAAAGTGTTACTAAATCTACAACAGTAAAATCAGTCTGTATATGCAGTAAAGCATGTTTGTTATACTCACTGTGGAACCTAAGGTGTTAATCCTGCGAATTGTGTAAAAAGACTGTTTGATCCTGTCTTCTCTGATCCTCCCTTTCTTATACTGTCCTTAATCCATCTGCAGATAGTACAGAGCTCTAGGAGACACTCTGCACATGCTCGGTTTAGCGTGTATTGCTAGAGAGTTTTATTTTTCCTTGGGAGGGTGCATGTGATCAGCACAGGGTCAATCAGCACCATCTAGACAGAGGGTCAGGGTTAAGCATCCTCATAGGACAGTTAGAGCAAATGAAAATGCCTACAAGCTTTGACCAGTGCTCAGCTGGACAATGATAGAAGTCACAAGACTGCTATACACTGCTGATGAGAAAAGGCATCTAGCAGTCTATATTTACTAAAATAATTGCATTTCCATGTTCAGTGTACTGTGGAAGACCAGATATAGTGAATGCAGGGTCCTGGGTTTACTAACACTTTAAAACCTACGCTTCATGCTTGAATGTTTTATAATAAGAAAGGACGTTGCCTTCTAAATTCCACACTGCACAATAGTACTAGGACATACTCTCAAGCCACCACTTACGATCGGGTTCTTTGTGCTTCAGCTCCTGAGCCCGTGCCATGCTAAAGTGAGCCCCACTCTCTTCTTCACACTGTGACATCAACAAGCATATGCATTCCATAGAAAATACTCTTGTGTGCCAGCGAGGGCTAACCACGAGGGCAGAGGTATCCTCCTTTCGAGATGTGAGGACTGCATCTGAGCAGTGTTCACCATCATCTTCCTGGGTGGTATCAACGGAGGCCATTGCTGACAAGTCTGGAAAAAGACGAAGACCAGGAAGTATAAAACAAGGCACAACTACAAATTGCTGGAACAGAACCTTTCATATTATCTTGAGAGTGGAGAGTAGATAACTATTCATACATAACAGTGACCACCTGTACACTTACCCGCAGAAGAAGAAAGAATGTCTTTATGTAGGCGCAGCCAGAATGATAGCCGGCTCAGGCCTGTACAGCTCTGCATGTGTAACAAGGTTTCCTTTACATCTTGCAGCAGCTGCCGATCAGTCTCCCTGTCCAGAAGACTCAGCAAAACTCCTTCCAAGCCAAGTTCTCGCATGTTTACATCTGACCATGGGAAGAACAACAAAAAGTCAAACACAGTAGTCATTAGAAAACATATCAAATATACCACTGAAAATGCTTTGTTATTATTTAATTAGTGCAAGCATTGCACGAATTCAGTTGTCCTGTGCCACTTCCTTTGTTATCTTAAGGAGGAATATTAGTCCTCTCAATTTGTATCTGGAACTAAATTAAAAAACTGAGACTTTGGCAGATCAATTGGTAATTGTATGTACCTGTAGGATCTATAAAGGATTAAATACTGAGAAATGTGCAAGTATTGCAAATACATACTGCTAGTATTTTTTTTATATTTTGCCCTAAAACATACTTTAAGACTAAAGTTTAAAGTGATTGTAAAGCTTAGCTTTTTTTAAAAATAACAAACATGTAATACTTACCTGCTTTGCGCAATGGTTTTGCACAGAGAAGCCCGTCTCTCCTCTTCTGGGGTCCTCCGCCAGCGCTCTGAGCTCCATCCCCCCCTTACCACATACATGCTCTCTCCTGAGCCCTGCTTTGTGTGTCCATTAGACACACATAACAGGGCTTGGCCCCCTGACCCCCGCTCCTCATCACTGGCTCCGATTGACAACAGCGGGAGCCAATGGTTCCTGTTGCTGTATCTGAGCCAATGAGGAGCAAGAGAGCCTTGGCTCTTGTACACATCGATGGATTGAGATCAGGCACAGGTATGTATTTAGGGGGGGTGGTGGGGGAAGCTACATGCAGAAGTTTTTTTTTTACCTTCTGCCTTTACAAAACATTTTAATCAGCTTATATCGCCTTTCCTGGATTTTCCTTCCCCCCTCATCAACAGGCTAATGAACTCTTTAAATAAAAACCTTTTTCCATCACATAATTTATTTTAGAAAAATTATGTCATAACTGGTTCTCTGTGATTCTCTATGCAATCCAGGTATATCACAGCTAGCTGACGTTGACAACAAAGTGCTGTACATAGCTTCTTGAAAGCATTACAGAAACCATTCTCTGTACTTTTCTCTTGAGCTCTCACCCCTGAAGCAGCCAGTGTGTTGACTCTTGGGAGAACTTAAAGAGTAAATAAACTCAACATTTCATATTCTTAATATGTGCCTGTTGTACCATGTACTTGTAGGAAAACTATCCTGTTCTCTTTGTATTGCTTTCTTTGTGTGAAATCCCTGGTGTTCCTGCCAGTCCCTCTGCTTTCCTTTTAAAAACTGACAACACTATGCTTGAGAGCACACCATGGTCAGTTCTCTAGCTATACTGTGAACTCAGCCTGCTCTTCTCAGATCGTTCTGACACAACTCCCCTCCACCCCACACTGGGAAGTTCAGTGTACTTCTGTTTCTCCTCCCCTGGCTCCCTTTCCACTGAGAACAGAGGGAACACCTATTGGGGCTTTTTTACCACAAATATGTAGCAGAAAGCTCTATTTGTGGAGAAAAAAATGATAAAATGTTGTCTATGTCAAAAAGCAAGAAACGGCCTGGTCATGAAGTGGGGAAAACATGGAAAAGCGTTCAACGGAGTACTGTGATAAAAGTGCAAAGTCTGGCTGGAGGATCAATGCCTGTTCCCCTCTCTACACAAAAAAAATAATTGTTTTGAGTACAGTTCTGGGAGTGTGCCAGTAACAATTTATGCAACACTGATAACGCAATATAACCAAAAGTAGACTTACCCATTTTAAGACTCTCTTGCCCATCTTTGGCCATTGTCAACGCATGTTCTGATACTTCTGCTGCTTCCCGTTGTGCAAGTTGCCTTAAACATGCCAAGACTGCTCGACATAGGATCAAGTGAGGGCTGCACAGGTGAACCTGAGGGATATTGCACACATGACAAGTGGAACAGACCATACTGAACAGTAACAGGAAGCCATAACATATCCAGGAACCGGAAACCTTCAACACATTCCTAACAAAGTCAATTGCGCAAATTAATAATAGAAATATTGATAAAGAAATCAGAATTTATTCAAGAATTACATTTTTTGGAAGAATATTTTTTTTAAAAATCATAAAAACACACACACACACACATTTTATATATATATATATATATATATATATATATACACACACACACACACACACATACACAGTTGTGTTCAAAATAATAGCAGTGTGTTGAAAAAGTGAATCCTAATAGCTTTTATTTCCATACACACAAATGCATTGGGAACACTACACATTCTATTCCAAATCAAAACATGAAGAAAAATATATAAAATTTGTGTTGTTCCTCTAAAAAAAATTGAAGAAAAGTGATTAGACTGTTCAAAAAATAGCAGCGTTTGTATTCTTCTTTACAAACTCAAACATTCACTATATAAACTGAACTTCTGGCACCTGTGAACAGGTATTCCAGCCCAGGATGATTGGACTACATTCCACAGTTCTTCTCTATTTCTTGGTTTTGCCTCAGAAACTGCATTTTTGATGTCACTCCACAAGTTTTCTATTGGATTAAGATCCGGGGATTGGGCTGGCCACTCCATAACATCAATCTTGTTGGTCTGGAACCAAGATGTTGCACGTTTACTGGTGTGTTTGGGGTCGTTGTCTTGTTGGAACACCCATTTCAAGGGCATTTCCTCTTCAGCATAAGGCAGCATGACCTCTTCAAGTATACTGATGTATTCAAACTGATCCATGATCCCTGGTATGCGATAAATAGGCCCAACACCGTAGTATGAGAAACATCCCCATATCATGATGCTTGCACAACCATGCTTCACTGTCTTCACAGTGTACTGTGGCTTGAATTCGGTGTTTGGGGATCGTCTGACAAACTGTCCCCGGGCACTAGACCCAAAAAGAACAATCTTACTTTCATCAGTCCACAAAATGTTGCGCCATTTCTCTTTAGGCCAGTCAATGTGCTCTTTGGCAAATTGTAACCTCTTCAGCACATGTCTTTTTTTCAACAGTGGGACTTTGCGGGGGCTTCTTGCAGATAGCTTGGCTTCACATAGGCGTCTTCTAATTGTAACAGTACACACAGGTAACTTTAGACCTTCTTTGATCTTCCTGGAGCTGATTGTTGGCTGAGTCCTTGCCATTTTGGCTATTCTTCTATCCATTCCAATGGTAGTTTTTCGCTTTCTTCCATGTCTTTCAGGTTTTGGTTGCCATTTTAAAGCATTTGCGATCATTTTAGCTGAGCAGCCTATCATTTTCTGCACTTCTTTATATGTTTTCCCCTCTCCAATCAACTTTTTAATCGAGGTACGCTGTTCTTCTGAACAATGTCTGGAACGACCCATTTTCCTCAGAATTTCAGAGAGAAATGCACTGTAACCAGCATGTACAACATTTGCTGCCTTCCTTCCTTAAATAAGGGCAATAATTGCCACCTGTTTTTCAAAGAATGAATGACCTCACTGATAGAACTCCACACTGCTATTATTTTGAACATGCCCCTTTCAATTAGTGATTCAATTACACAAAATCAGCAGCATGAATGTCATGACTGTTGGGTCTGTTGGATTTCTATTACTCTACTACACCTGCTAGTAAATTATTTGCCATGTAGAAATATCATTTCTACCAAAAACAGTGATTGACCAGGTTAGTGATGTCTGACTGCTATTATTTTGAACACAACTGTATATATAAAAATACAGTACCGTGTAAAGCATTTGCTTTGCCATTGTGTTATCTTATCCACTCAGCTGTGAGCTTATTCCTAAGGTTGACTAGCAGCTGGAGGAAGTTGGATCTGGAATTACTACACAGATTGTTGCTGATTTGTGATGCTGTAAGACTAATTTTTCTAGGATGGTTAGTGACAGCAACCCTAAAAGAAGGTATGTTTTAGGAATTGGACTTTTACTTGCTTACGGAACAGTTTTGAAGTAAAACATGTTTTAAGCTAATGAGGTCCTAGGTTGTGCATGGGTAAAAAGAAAAGTCCCGGACACCTGTCTGCCTTCGACAATAGGCAGACATTAAACAGCACAAACAAGAAATGTTACCTCAACCATATACATTGGGGCAAAAAAGTATTTAGTCAGCCACCAATTGTGCAAGTTCTCCCACTTAAAAAGATGAAAGAGGCTGTAATTGGCATCATAGGTAGACCTCAACTATGAGAGACAAAATGAGAAAAAAAATCCAGACAATCACATTGGCTGATTTGGAAAGAATTTATTTGCAAATTATGGTGGAAAATAAGTATTTGGTCACCTACAAACAAGCAAGATTTCTGGCTCTCACAGACCTGTACCTTCTTCTTTAAGAGGCTCCCCTGTCCTGCACTCATTACCTGTATCAATGACACTTGTTTGAACTTGTTATCAGTATAAAAGACACCTGTCCACAACCTCAAACAGTCACACTCCAAACTCCACTATGGTGAAGACCAAAGAGCTGTCGAAGGACACCAGAAACAAAATTGTAGACCTGCACCAGGCTGGGAAGACTGAATCTGCAATAGGCAAGCAGCTTGGTACAAATCAACTGTGGGAGCAATAATTAGAAAATGGAAGACATACAAGACCACTGATAATCTCCCTCGATCTGGGGCTCCACGCAAGATCTTACCCCGTGGGGTCAAAATGATCACAAGAACGGTGAGCGAAAATCCCAGGACCACACAGGGGGACCTAGTGAATGACCTGCAGAGAGCTGGGACCAACGTAACAAAGGCTACCATCAGTAACACACTATGCCACCAGGGACTCAGATCCTGCAGTGCCAGATGTGTCCCCCTGCTTAAGCCAGTACATGTCCGGGCCCGTCTGAAGTTTGCTAGAGAGCATTTGGATGATCCAGAAGAGGATTGGGAGAATGTCATATGGTCAGATGAAACCAAAATAGAACTGTTTGGTAGAAACACAACTCGTCGTGTTGGGAGGAGAGAGAATGCTGAGTTGCATCCAAAGAACACCATACCTACTGTGAAGCATGGGGGTGGCAACATCATGCTTTGGGGCTGTTTCTCTGCAAAGGGACCAGGACGACTGATCCATGTACAGGACAGAACGAATGGGGCCATGTATCGTGAGATTTTGAGTGCAAACCTCCTTCCATCAGCAAGGGCATTGAAGATGAAACGTGACTGGGTCTTCCAACATGACAATGATCCCAAACATACCGCCCGGGCAACGAAGGAGTGGCTTCGTAAGAAGCATTTCAAGGTCCTGGAGTGGCCTAGCCAGTCTCCAGATCTCAACCCCATAGAAAACCTTTGGAGGGAGTTGAAAGTCCATGCTGCCCAGCGACAGCTACAAAACATCACTGCTCTAGAGGAGATCTGCATGGAAGAATGGGCCAACATATCAGCAACAGTGTGTGCCAACCTTGTGAAGACTTACAGAAAACGTCTGACCTACTGTATGTCATTGCCAACAAAGGATATATAACAAAGTATTGAGATGAACTTTTGATATTGACCAAATACTTATTTTCCACCATAATTTGCAAATGAATTCTTTTCAAATCAGCCAATGTGATTGTCTGGATTTTTTTTCTCATTTTGTCTCTCATAGTTGAGGTCTACCTATGATGCCAATTACAGGTCTCTCTCATCTTTTTAACTGGGAGAACTTGCACAATTGGTGGCTGACTAAATACTTTTTTGCCCCACTGTATGTGGCTACCTAATGAGCTAGTCTGGAAGATCACGGAGCTTGCTTCTAAAGCTGAACAGATGGATCTTTCAGATTAGGCAATACACCACAGTTATGGTCAAATCAAAGAGAGCTCGGCTAATCATTGGATTAAATGTCTGCTCATGTACTGCTAGGCTAAAGGTTTTTATTTTTGCTCGTGGGTAGCTTAACACAATCCTTGGCCATAGATTACAGAGAGAAAAAAAAAGCAAGTAATAGGTTGGAAAACCTTGCCCACTTGTTGTCACCTTCTACATGACATGCTGCCTCCAGGACTGTTCGAGGCATGTCAAAAGCACCCTCAGCTGCATAGCCTAAATATGAATGTCTGCAGGACCCAAATATTTTTTTGAGCCAAACACATTGCAAGACAGATTGCACTTTATCTGACAATCCTCTGATGCATATGGCCATTGTTACCATTTTAAAGCAATATGCTATAAGGCAGATGCAGAAAGTATGAAGCAGCGATTCATTTCTAAACTGTTGGGAACTTATTTATCCTGGGATACAATAGTAATTTACAATAAAGTGGACCAGAGGCGATGCAACTGAACAAGTAAATGCACCAAAAACAAGACACCTACAAATTTAAATTCAGATATTTATGTGGGTAAAACCATCCAAGCAACAGGAATTATATGTTAAAGACCAACTATATGAAAAAAAAAAAAAAAAAAAAAAAAAACTTACCGGTTGTTCCTTTTCCGGTTCATAACAAAACCCTTAACAAGAAATTTGACAATATCTACCTACTGCTACCACAACGTTTCCTTAATATCAAGGTGCATATACTGTATAAAAAAAATAGCCTACAAAATATTATAATGAACACAATTACCCATTGTGTTTTGAAAGAATGCTGGAATGACAAGTCAAATTTGTTATTTCTAGTTTTGTTTCTAATGACACCCATAATCAGAATGGATTCCAAAGAGCAAACTGAGTGAAGACAAAGCTTCTGCTAAGATGAAAGCAGTTAACATGTTAATAATGATAGTGAAAAAAAAAAGAGAGAACTGTACATATCCAGTAGAATTGTTTTTTTATCAAGGAAAAACTGCCAATGGGTATCTTACTTTGTATCTTATTGTTACCTTAGACCTGCCATTCTCAACCAGAGTTCCATCAAACCCTTTGGGTCTTTGTCAAGGGTTTCTAGGGCTTCCTTTAGGTGCGACCGACCTCCTATTTAATGATGCCTGCATATTTCTGGAGACAACACCACGTGGAAAAGCCAGCTGTATGAATCCAGTGATATTTTTTGCTGTCTGTAAGGGTGGCCTTCTGACCACCACTGTAAGGGGGGGGGCATTCTTTCCACAGACCATCATTGCAAGGAATGTTTTTCCCACTGATCACCAAAAAACAGGCTATAGCAAGGGTTCCCCAAGTCATAAAAATTAAGTCAAGGGCTCCGCAAAGGTAAAAAGGTTGAAAAAGACTTAGATACTTGATATTACAGTTTTAGAGCTGTTGAAGCATGGCTAGGACATTCACATTCGTATATACGGATGTGAATTACATATTACAGTAAGTTAAAAGTCTACATTGTACACTATTTCATTTGATGAAAATGCATGGCAGGCTTCAGTTTGTGACAAGAAGGTAATAAGCGTTTTAAAGGTTTGAAAGCATTTAAGATATATCAGCATATCCAGATGAACATAATATAAATCCAGAGATTTACCTTTACCAAAGATTCAGAGAAATTTGTAAAGTCTGCAAGATAAATTTTAAGTGCACAAGAGTTGAAATAGTCAGAGAAGAGCTCAACGGCACCACATCCCATAGGGTATATTGCAAACAAGAAAAAAGGGAGGGGGGGACCTCCACAGATTAAGGGAAGGAGGAGGGATTGTTAAGGTGCATTAATTATATTCAGAACAAAAAACCTAAAATTGACAGCCCCGTTGGCTGGAGGTTAGGTGGTGTTCATGCTGTTGGTGAGCATCTGTGGTATTGCTAGCTCTTATCCTGGGTAACTTCTTTTTGTTTTGGGTTCATCAGTGTAAACTTGATTTGAACACTTCCTTTGGAATTATCCCCATGCACTTGGGTTGAAAGTTGTCAAGGGAGAACCCAATTTGGACAAACAACTTTGGCTCTTTTATGGAAGTCTAATTCTTGTTGGAAGATGGCTTGCATGGTATATGGGCTATCTTGTGATAAGGGCCATATCCCTTAAAGTTCAACCCAGCTTGTGTACCCCTCCTGCAGCCAATATACACATTGCCTTGTCCTGGCTTTCTAGGGGATTGAATGTCCATCGCTTTGACTGATTGATTGTAATTTACATCAGCAAAAAAACCTTTCTGAATTTTTGAATGGTTTATATGGTTTCCAGCTCATATATTTGTTGGTGTTGATGTAAAGAAGCCTGGAATGAGCAAAACATGTTGAGATTCATGACACCTGACAATGATCGAATAAGTAACTAATATATGGATGTTTTGATTCAGAAGTGCTCTTTATGTTCAATGATTTTATAAATCTTTCTATGGATTAATAAAAAAAATTGTCAATTTTACGTTTTTGGTTCTATCATTAATGGCATCTTAAAAATCCCGCCTCCTCCCCTCAATCTGAGGAGGTCCCCCCTTTTTTTCTCAAAGTTTTTTTACCTTAATGCATTCTATGAACCTGCTCAAGTGCCCACTTTGCAAGAGGCTTGTTTTAGGGGGGAAGAGCCAGGTCCACCAGCAGGGGACCCAAAAAGAAGAGGATCGGGGCTGCTCTGTGCAAAACCATTACACAGAGCAGGTAACTATAACATATTTGTTATTTAAGAAACAAAAAAAAAAAAAAACAACCTTTAGAATCACTTTCTAGCTACCTCTGAGGCAACCTATACCCAGTGGCACTGGATAAAGAATGGGCAAGGCCTGGTATTTACTAGAACTTTTATTCTTCTCTTGGTGTTCATTTTCACAGGGCAGAGGACAGCCCTGTGCTTTCTAAAACTCTGGGTTTGCCTCTAGAAGCATGTGACATCACCTGAGTGGAAAGGCACTGGTGATGCAGCCTTTCCAGGATGCACCTTTGAAGCCCTGGTAACATCACTAGTGCCTCAGGTAACCAGGAGGTGGAAAAAAAAAAAGATTGGTTTAGAGAATGTAAGATGGTTTCACACTGGCATGCAGAGCGGTGTTCGAATGTGATTTTTAGTAAAATGGAGGGGAAAGGTCAACTTTGAATAAAAGAGAAGCTCAGGCTGCAATACTCACCTCTTCCTTAGTACAGTAATTCCTCTTCACCACATGTCCTCAGTCTTCCAAGTTTATTGGCGGCCAATAAAAAAACTTTGTTGACCAAGGACATTCTGTGAGTGCAGAGCGTCACCACAGATTCTAGTCCAGTCCAATCACCTGGACTTGCATACAATGCTGCAGTGCGGCACTGAGCACCCCTCTCTGCATGGTTGAGGA
This sequence comes from Staurois parvus, assembly GCF_062004578.1. NCBI lineage: Eukaryota > Metazoa > Chordata > Amphibia > Anura > Ranidae > Staurois > Staurois parvus. Next base: position 852,393 of record NW_028318349.1, read on the forward strand.
CAACCCACCACCAGAAAAAGAGGTGCAATGAAACACAGTTAAGTGGTTAGCACTTCCGCCTAGAAGCACTAGAGTTGTCAGTTCTAATCCCGACCATGGCACTACCTTTGTGGAGTTTGCACGTTCCCCTTGTGCCTGTGTGGGTTACCTCTGGGTAATCCGGTTTTCTCTCGCACTTCAAAGACATGTTCACAGATTACCTGGCTCCTGTCTATATTGGCTCAATGTACGCTGGAAAGGATTTGAAGACTGCTGGGACGCAGTGATTATTATGAGCTTATGGGATAGAAAAGATTGGGTAGTTATATATGAAATTAACTAGACACTGTTGGTTGTTTTCATGAAAAGAGTTTGAAAGTTTAAAAGGTGAAGGTAATGCGGTGTGGGGGATACAGAAGACAGCATTTTCCAGTAAGGATTATCAGCGCTTAACTGTAGATTTTTAGACACTGTTTTAGATTTTTTTTCTTTTTTTTCTGTACAGGAAACTATAAAGATTTTTCATGAAATTGGATATTTTTAAATTAAATTTCAAGCATGAATTTATTTTGCTTATTATATTTATCACACAGGATTCATTTTTAATGGAATTATTGATGAAACACTATTGTTATGATGATCACACATTAGCACATAGATGAATTGATAGTTTTTTTTGTTTAGTTTTATATTGATGAGGTGTATGTTTTTAAAAGTATAGCACAGTCACAGTCACTTTCAGTTATTTGGTACTTTATGCTTTTTTAGTGACCACACTTGTGAATATAATAGGAATAATTTCACTACCTGCCCCCTGGATCCTGTCCCCTCACAACTACTACGGTCACCCTCTTCTTTCATCCTATGCTCCCTCACTCACATCTTCAATCTCTCCCTCTCTAACGGTGCCTTTCCTTCCCCTCTAAAGCATGGACACATTGTAACCAGCGTACACACAGTGAAGGACGCAGCCTCCATTTTGTTAAGAGTTTCCATGTTATTCCCTCATTTCTCCCCCCCCCTCTCTCTGAGAGGCACAGTGACATATGGCAGTGTGTGTGTGTGTTAAAAGTGTCACAGGCCAGAGCCAGCAGGGGGGCTATGAGCTATAGGACACCCAAGGGAGCCGGGGCCTAGCTGTCCAAAGAACCCGTGCAATTTAACACCTCGTATAAGATAAGGCAAGCTTTCCCCAGAGTTCAAAGGACATTCCAAGGAAACACGACCAGATAACCTTTGTTAAAATCCATTTTTCCCCTATGTCTCATATCTTGGAATATGAGAAACTTACATAAAAACCGGACATATCGTCAGATTGGCCACGAGAAGACGAACAGTTTGGTAGGTCACTTGCCTTGTCTCGAATAGATAGGAAGCAGAAAAGTAGATCTCGTGAACCGTTCAGTGTATAATTTCATAATTCATATCTAATCAATCCTCAGACGTGTCTGCATAATAATCTACCTGCGGGTGGAATGTCACTTGTACAGATGGAAAGTTATGGGCCAAAATATGAGTTATGGGAGATTCTGGCTCTAGTTGAGGTATCCGCCCAGACCTCCACGCCCTAACGGGGTATTGGTCCTGCTGGGGAACTACAAAATGGGCTTTCAGGCCCAAGAGAGCTAGTTGAAGACGTCTCCCATTTTAACATCAGTACCACCTGGGGAGACCCGTGCCATTTCGCTCTGAAACTTGGATCTGCTAACCCAGGACGTTGGCAAGTACCTTAACCCTTTCACCTCTCTCTGATATCTCTTTGCTGTGCTGTTGGTCTCTGTATATTTTTATATATATATATATATATATATATATATATATATCTTAGTTACATATTTTTCTGTAAATATTTTTATTGCACCCATTTGACCTTTTAGTAATAAATCTTTTCTTCTGAAAGTGTTGAACTGTTTCTATAGCGCTTTATTGCAATTTATGAATTCCTGCCTCTAAAGAGAATGCTACTGTGTTTGTTTAACCCTCTGTATAATCGGCCTGCGGTGACCGTTTTATACAGACTATTATCTCAACCATTATAGGGTTATAGCTGATATTGCAGAGTTTCCTCTTTCTCTGTACAAAAAGGAGGTGGTGGCAGTGTGAAGGGTTAATTGCGTAATTAACCTGACCAAGTAACAATCGCATTCAGGCTGCCGGTACATCGATTGTGGTCCAATTAGCTGGAAAATCGTTGTGCAAGGTGCAACTGAGTGTGGCATTGTTACGCACGTGACAGCATGGTTTTAGATTGGCTAGTCCTTTGGTCACGAGTTTGGTGAGAAGGGCTGGGGTCTGGTGCCGCGTTCGTGACACACATAACTCCCATACTTAAAAAGCCCTCCCTGGATCCCACCAACATGAACAACTTAAGATCCATCTCCCTGCTGCCATTTTCCTCTAAACTCCTAGAACGCTTAGTCTACAATAACCTGAGCTCCTACCTCACTGACAACAACCTTCTTGACCCTTTACAGTCTGGCTGTCGCTCACAATACTCCACTGAAACTGCCCTACTAAAACTCACTAATGATCTACTAAGTGCTAAAACCAATGGCCACTACTCCATACTCTTACTACTCGACCTCTCTGCGGCTTTTGATACGGCTGACCATCCCCTCCTCCTCAAAAAACAAACTCCACTCTCTTGGCCTCCAAGACTCTGCTCTCTTCTGGTTCTCCTCCTACCTATCCCAGCGCTCCTTCAGTGTTACCTATAACTCTGGCTCCTCCTCTCCACTCCCTCTTTCTGTAGGGGTCCCTCAAGGTTCTGTCCTTGGACCCCTACTCTTCTCCATCTACACCTCCTCCCTTGATCACTTGATAAACTCCCATGGCTTTAAGTACCATCTCAATGCTGATGACACACAAATCTCTTTCCAGCCCTCACCCCTTCATTCTCCACTCGCATTACTAACCTACTAAGTGACGTATCGGCATGGATGTCACTCCACTTCCTCAAACTCAATCTTTCCAAAACTGAGCTCATACTATTCCCTCCAGCCCGTGCCCCCTCCCCTGACTTCTCCATCAAGATCAATAACACAATCATCAGTCCCTCCCCTCATGCCAGGGTACTAGGTGTAATCCTAGACTCTCATCTGTCCTTTCAGCCCCAAATCCAATCTCTGTCTATATCTTGTAGACTTCACCTCTGCAACATCTCCAAGATACGCCCGTTCCTAACCTCAGAAACCACTAAGCAACTTATCCACTCCCTTGTTATCTCTCGCCTTGACTATTGTAACTCCCTCCTCATTGGCCTACCTGATCGCAGGCTATCCCCTCTTCAGTCTATCATGAATGCTGCTGCCAGACTCATCCACCTTACTAACCGTTCTGTATCAGTCACCCTTCTCTGCCAATCCCTCCACTGGCTTCCCATTGCCCAACGGATAAAATTCAAAAGATTAACAATAACATATAAAGCCATTTATAACTTTGCCCCAAATTACATCACCGATTTTGTCTCCAAATATCACCCAAACCGTCCTCTCCACTCCTCGCATGACCTCCTGCTCTCTAGCTCCCTTGTCTCCTCCTCCCATGCTCATCTCCAGGACTTCTCCAAAGTTTCCCCCAATCCTCTGCAACTCTCTACTCCAATTTATCAGACTATTGCCTACTCTGCTCACTTTTAGGTGATCTCTGAAAACCTCTCTCTTCAGGGAAGCTTATCCTGCCGTCAGCTAACAATGGAATCTTCTACTCTTCCTACCAGTCCATCCCCCACAGTTACTACCTTTTGTACCACTAGCCCCGCCCTCCTAGATTGTAAGCTCCAAGGAGCAGGGCCCTCCTAACCCTCTTGTATTGATCTGTATTGTTGCTGTATTGTCTCCCATTATATTGTAAAGTGCTGAGCAAACTGTTGGCGCCATATAAATCCTGTATAATAATAATAATGTGGTGCAGACTTCATTCATAGAAGTCTCCAGTGAGTCCTACCTGACCAGACTGCCAAGGCTTTGGAAGGAAAAGAGGCCTCTTCCACTAAGCCTTTAGTAATCCTGCTGCATCAATGATATGCATTCAACAAAGAAGCAACATTCTTGCCATCTGCCCCATGGAACAGGGAAACACTCAGTTGCCGTGATAGGGCAGGGTCTCTTATAATCTATATTTCTTGTTTCTCTAAGTTGGAGGACTTAGCAAGGGGGATTATTACGCAGGTTAACTGTGTCATCAGGAAAATGAACTACAAAACAAGTTATTATACAGTGAAGAACAAAACTGTAGAGCATGAACATTACAAATACACAAAACAAATGCAACCAGCATAAACAAATGCTTATATATCAAAATGAGTCAAGCAACAGGCAGTGTAAACACTCCAGAAAATGTTATGTCACATGCACAAAAGGAAACAGAGCAGTGGCCATGATCCAGAACCTCCAACTTCAATACACTTGAAAAAGGATTGGTTCCTGGTAACACGTAGCATGAACAAAGCACTGGCAGGGTGGGTGTAACACAGGTTATAGACTGCAATGATTCAAATACATAAACTGCAAATTAAAAAAAAAGACCTAAACAATCTTGTAAAATAGAATGTGCCTTTTCATACAAAGGCAGGATATTGAAAAAGCATATTTAAAACATATGGAAGAGTATAAATGTTTCCATGGTAAGGGTCATTAGTTTTTAAAGGGGTTCTCTACCCTCAAATTACTTAATGCCTTGGCCCATATACTGTATTTGTGACATCTTTCCTTCCTTTTAAATTTCCTGTGTGCTTCTAAAACATTTTAAATGACCCTATTGCTAAAACAACCCCATCATTCTGATAGAATAAAAAATAAAAATATTTACTCTCTATAGTAAGCTGGATGGGGCTGGAACCTGAACTTCAGACAGTGCCAGACTCTGCCTGATCTCTGATATTCCCCTGAAGCTGAGAGGACATGATAAAATGCATAAGCATGTGGATATGCGATAAGCTGCCATAGGAACAGGGGTGGGCAGAAGGTAGGCTGTTCTAAGGAAGGGCTCTTTCACATAGGCATTGAAAAAAAGCAGTTGGGTTGCGTTTTTAACGCTTCCTGAACTCCTATCAATGCCACTCAAAAATGTTACAATAGAGAGCAGATGGAGGTGTTCACGCTGTAGCATTAGTGTTGCCTTCCACTGCAGCAAGGAATATTAACGCTGCCTGTAGAGTTTGGCAAGCATTGAAACTTTGCAACTGCCTTCATTCACTTTTAATGAAATGCACCATAAGTGCGCCGTAAATGCACTGTAACTGTGCCTATGGCGTTTACAGTGTGTTTAAGGTGCTGTTGCAAAGCATCAATTTAGCCTTGTGAAAAAAAAGACATCTCACAGGGTGTTTGAGGAATGTTGCTTGATGCAACATGATTGCCTGTACAACACATCCATAACACTCATTAACATTATAGGTGCATTAATATGCTTTAAAGCTGCTGTAGAATTTAACACCTGTGTGGAAGAGCCTTAATACTGCTGCTGTAAGCAAAGTCTCCGTTCTCTGGACATGCTAGAACTCTATACATAAAGCATAGCAGAACAGACTAAAGCAGAGACAGCCCGAATCTATAAATTTGCTGTCACATACACTTGTGTTCAAAATAATAGCAGTGTGTTGAAAAAAGTGAATAAAGCTCAAAATCCTTCTAATAGCTTTTATTTCCATACACACAAATGCATTGGGAACACTACACATTCTATTCCAAATCAAATCAAAACATGAAGAAAAATATATACAATTTGTGTTGTTCCTCTAAAAAAAATTGAAGAAAAGTGAATTTTAGACTGTTCAAAAAAATAGCAGTGTTTGTATTCTTTACAAACTCAAACATTTACTATATAAACTGAAAAATGTTTGAAGATGTTGCTTTCCTTTGAATCACTTAATGAATATTTAGTTGTATAAGCACTGTTTCTGAGAACTGCTGTACATCTGTGTTGCATGGAGTCAACCAACTTCTGGCCCCTGTGAACAGGTATTCCAGCCCAGGATGATTGGACTACATTCCACAGTACTTCTCGATTTCTTGGTTTTGCCTCAGAAACTTCATTTTTGATGTCACCCCACAAGATTTCTATTGGATTAAGATCCGGGGATTGGGCTGGCCACTCCATAACGTCAATCTTGTTGGTCTGGAACCAAGATGTTGCACATTTACTGGTGTGTTTGGGGTCGTCGTCTTGTTGGAACACCCATTTCAAGGGCATTTCCTCTTCAGCATAAGGCAGCATGACCTCTTCAAGTATTCGGATGTATTCAAACTGATCCATGATCCCTGGTATGCGATAAATAGGCCCAACTTCGTAGTATGAGAAACATCCCCATATCATGATGCTTGCACAACCATGCTTCACTGTCTTCACAGTGTACTGTGGCTTGAATTCAGTGTTTGGGGGTCGTCTGACAAACTGTCTCCGGCCACTAGACACAAAAAGAACAATCTCACTTTCATCAGTCCACAAAATGTTGCGCCATTTCTCTTTGTAACCTCTTCAGCACGTCTTTTTTTCAACAGTGGGACTTTGCGGGGGCTTCTTGCAGATAGCTTGGCTTCACATAGGCGTCTTCTAATTGTAACAGTACTCACAGGTAACTTTAGACCTTCTTTGATCTTCCTGGAGCTGATTGTTGGCTGAGTCCTTGCCATTTTGGCTATTCTTCAATCCATTCGAATGGTAGTTTTTCGCTTTCTTACACATCTTTCAGGTTTTGGTTGCCATTTTAACGCATTTGCAATCATTTTAGCTGAGCAGCCTATCATTTTCTGCACTTCTTTGTATGTTTTCCCCTCTCCAATCAACTTTTTAATCAAGGTACGCTGTTCTTCTGAACAATGTCTGGAATAACCCATTTTCCTCAGAATTTCAGAGAGAAATGCACTGTAACCAGCATGTACAACATTTGTTGCCTTCCTTCCTTAAATAAGGGCAATAATTGGCACCTGTTTTTCAAAGAATGAATGACCTCACTAATAGAACGCCACACTGCTATTATTTTGAACATGCCCCTTTCAATTAGTGATTCAATTACACAGAATCAGCAGCATGCATGTCATGACTGTTGGGTCTGTTGGATTTCTATTACTCAACTACACCTGCTAGTAAATTATTTGCCATGTAGAAATATCATTTCTACCAAAAACAGTGATTGATCAGGTTAGTGATGTCTGACTGCTATTATTTTGAACACAACTGTATATAAAAAAGGATTACAAAAAGGTAACAGCACTTGTCAAGCATTACAGAATGGCCTATACTAAAATTAGGTTTAATTTAAAATTAGGTAGGAAACCCCTTTATATTTCCTCTTACACATGGGATCAGTTACATCCTACAACACTGTGCATTTTACCTCCCTATTTCTTAAACTCCAAGATTGTCAGCAGAAAAGCACATCTGAACTATTTATCCCACAATATGGACTAAATGCTCTGAAAGCTGGAAGGGTGCATATGTTTGCAGTACAAAGAAGAGGGATGCAAGAAGGCACAGCGGAAACACTGGGTAAGGAGGTGACATACCAAAATAGAATTATCCAGCAAGACCTCCTGCAGGAGATAAAAATTACAGATGTGTGAGGAAGGGACAACTAGATTTAAAACCAGCACATCAGGGCCTAGTTAAAGTTTCCCCTTCTATTAGGTTACTCTTTATGTTGCAAGTCTGGTGTATAACACAAATGTGGCACAAAGAATTTATGTTATTTGAAAGTATTACAAGCAGACTCCAAATTGCAGCTTTATATTTTGTTAAAATTCAAGGCAGGAAACATATCCATGCATTTTAGGCATGTGTGTTTATAATTGAGAGCAATAGAAAAGCATGAAAATAGAAGCACTGTTCAATTACCAATTCTATCTACTGTACATAATGTATAAGCAAACTAAGCAGCTGCACCGAAATGTCTTTGCTTTTTGTCATAATGGTATAGTCTCATAAACAGTAAAGCCTTGTCACATCCCAATTGTATTAAACACCACTGTTTGCCACTAAACTACCCCTCCCAAGATCCTATATTGCAAAAAACGTTAGATCTCATATATGGTGATATCATAACTTTTAAATACAGAAAAAAAGAGAAAAGTAAGTTTATGTTAATCAGTAGTGGTCGATGTCTACAGAGCAACACTTACACACAACGTTGGCACCAAGCTGGACAGGTTGACATGTTTAGGAGCAAACATATGTAGCTGTTGTAAGCAGGAGATGCCCTGGGCCTGAACCAAGCAGTCTGGATTCTCTTGCATCACTGAGCAAGCCAACAAGCAGTAGTTCCTTTGTGATGTCACCATTTCCCCACTCCCTATAAAAGAAGTACAAAGACTAGTAAAAGCATTTATAGAAACAGTTTAAAAGTTTTGGGGGGCACAGGCATTCAGAAATTCAGTCTAGTTTTTATGGTACCTACAGGAGGTTGGGACAATGATGAGTAAACAAGCCTTTGTATAACTCCTCCACTAACCAGCATGCCTCCATTTTGTAGGAAGGACTTAAACAGGGACAGTAAAAACAGAGGAGTGGACTCGAGCAGATTTTTTAAGTACAAAAATCCTATTTTTTCCATGGTTTATTGAAGGGCATAGGAATACAGAAACAATCGACATGCCCAAAAACAGTCTAAATGAGGGGCGGACAACAGACACCCCAGAAGGAGCCTGAAACCATCTGCAGCACAGGATTACCAGAAGGACCCACGCCTGGAGCTAAACCAGATGAGGTGACATTCCCCATGACACAAGAGAGACTGCCAACTACTACAGGAGGCCATAGAGGATGAACCTGCTCAGAGCAGAAAAGAAGAGATCACTGCCAAGTGGAATGACTCTACCTAAAGGTAGAGAAGGCTAACAACATAAAATGGTTAACAAAAGGAACCCTAGGGCAATCCTCATGTTATGGTTCCCCCAACAGGTTCACCTGAGGAGCTTAATGTAAGTGGCAGTTAGTTTGCACAAGAGCTTCTGATGGTAGAGATTGGCCAGGACCCCCAGTGGTTCCAGTTTACTTTGCATCAAACTGACATAAGGTTGCAGCCCTAAGGATCATCCCATCAAGAAGATGGCTAGAACAGAAAGGCTATGATGTGGAAACTAATTAATATAGCAGACTTGAAAAAATAAATAAGTACAGTCAAATCAAAGTCCAAAAATAGAGTCCAAAATACTTGAAACAAATCCAAAAGGCTTGGATCCTCAACAGAGTCGATGATGGATTCCAGATATTCTTCATATACCTCAAACAGAATAAAGCCTCAACATAGTGTGTTATCTTAAGATCTCATAAATGTGCCATACGTGTTGTATGCAAAGACTTGAGTGCTACAACAATCGTGAAAAAATATAAACTAAATAAAAGTAAATATAAATCCACTGCACACAATAAAGTAAGAGTGCATAATTACCCGAAGGTAAATAAAACCAGCATAGAATCCATAGTAGGAATAGAACTTCATCCAAATGACCTTCTCTGAATACTTCCCACAGACCTCATAAACAGACCAAGGGTCAGTATTTGAATCAAATCAGACACAATTTTATTGTAGCAACTTACATAAAGAAAAGGTGAAATCAGCATCCATACTGAGAGGAATGTACACAGCATCAGCACTCCACGATAGATCCAAAACAATGGACGTTTACATCTGAGAGAGAGTCTTAAACCACCTCCAATGGTGGTAGATGGAAGTCCTGAGGATAGGAACAGCCGCGTGTACCAGAACCCAAAATGGCCACTGAAGCACTTCAGTAAAACATCAGTGCGTTACTACATCACGTGCCCTGGACGCGTTTCGTCACATCCGGACTTTTTCAACCTTGACAAATTTGACGTGGGGATCACCCTCAAAATCTGCCTTCACTGATTTTTTACACCCAGGGCCTCCTTGGGTTCTGACTCCCAGTCCTACCCCTAGAGGCTGGACCCAGTGTATGGCAAAACAACTGTCTGGTAGATGAAGGACCAGCAACCAAAGCCCCTGACCCGTTAAAAGGACACTTGGATTTCTTTTTAAAGGGCAGAAGAGAACTCTTTCCCCCTGAAATCTTTTGGCTATAACGCTCCTCAGGAAAACCTGCCAAAACCTTTTTGCACACCAGTTCTGCTGACCAACTATTTAGCCACAAAACCCTGCACATGTGTCTTGATGCCAGAAATTCACTAAATTGAATCTTCAAGAGCAACAACCGCAAAATATAAAGCAAGTGGAACATCCTCCAAATCCTCGGCTGCATTCTCCCCCTGCACCGATGGCCTTCCAAGCAATCGTTTGACACAGTCAAAAAGACTCTGGCAAATGCCAATAGCTGCCACTGCTGGCTCTGTGGCAGAACCTGCCATGGAGAAGAAGGCCTTAAGGAGAGATTCCAGCTTCTTATCTGTAGGCTCCTTGAAGAACTGGACATTATCCACAGGACACATTAACAACTTATTCGGGTATGAGACAGCTGCATCTACCACAGGCATGCCCCATTTCTTAAACCTGTCTTCCATAGGATACAGGAGAGAAAATCTTTTTAGCGGGACAAAAACCCTGTCCTCGTGGGTGATCCCAGTCAGCATACATAATCTGTTCCAGGAGAGTATGCACCAGAAAAGCTTGAGTACTCTGTGGAGGTCTTAAAAAAGCCCAGAGAAGAATGAGTAACCTCAGAGGTTTATATGGGGAGGGAGGCTGAACCTTGAATGGACCATAACAGTAAGGTCCTAAACTAATAATCTCTGAGACTGGGAGACAGAAACTGCCTGCTTCTCTTCAGGCTCCAATCCTTCAGACAGTGATTCCATTGCCTGACCTTTTTCCAGGTCCTCTATCACTCCCTCATCCTCTGGTTCCACCCATTCCTGCTGAAGGACCGGTGGGTCCAGCGAGAGGGATCTCTCCAGCTTCCTCTTCACCTGAGATACATATGCAATCATTTCTGCGATCTTATCCTTTAACCCTGCTAAGGCTGAAGCAAGATCATCTTTGGTTACATATGCCGAAGTGGATGCACCGGTAGTAGCCACAATGCCAGACAAACGCAGCGGCTCCAACTGCCCAGAGGCTCCTGGCTTCTCAGGAGAGGATATCACAGTGGAACTGTAACTAGGTTCTTCAGGGCCTGATGGCGGTGCACATGTGCCCCTTCCCACTGCACCTTCCCTACTCCGATTTCTGGAAGACATCAGTCTAGTGCTACCCCTGTGTACAATACAAACAGTAACAGAGAGCTCAGGATACAGCCATGCAAGTTAGTGTGACCCCTACACTCAATGCAATCTGCTGATTTCCATGGGTTGCCAGAGGCAGCCTCCTGTCTGATTTGGCCAATGTTACCCCTCCAGGGAAGTACTCACATGCCCCCTCAGAAAAGTCTGCTCTGTGTCCCAGCCACAGCAACACCCCTGTGTGCCCAGGAAGCTAAATAAAAAATATGACCGACTTCTGTTTCCGACCACAGCCAAGCTGACACCGGCCACTTTCCTGGAACAGGCTGCTCCCTCTAGTGGCACCCAGGACAAGGACCAGGCAGAATGGAGCATTCCTCCTAGTGGCCAAACAGCACAGAAACAATGCCTCTTTTCAATCCATTTTTCCTTTCTTCTTCTTTTAAAAGAGAAAAAAAGGAGGCAACTCACCAGTCCCGCCGCAGGTCCCTGATATTAGCCAGGAAACAACTTTCACCCATCATGGCGGTACATGTCTTGCAGACCTTCCCCATAATGTGGGGCCACTGCCTTGTATCTGTACAGCACCCCGACGGAAAGCGCCTCAGTCAGTCTTTTCATTGCACGGGGTTCTGCTTACACAGGGTCCAGCGTCATAAGGCTGCACTACAAGCAAAACCCAGAGGATTCTTTACCTTATCCAGCGAGGTTCGGCTACCATCCATTTTGGCTAACAGCTTTCCGAATGGACACAACAGCAATTTCCATCACAACCACTCCAAAAAAATAGAAAGGAGGGGAGGAAGTCATGGAAGAAGGGTGATATTTTTTTTTTTTTTTTTTTTTTTTAGGTGCTTCCTCCTTTGATACAGTCAAATACACTGCTAAAAAAATAAAGGAACACTTTGAAAACACAGCACACTTCTATGGGGAAAAATATCATGCTAAATATCTATACTGTTATGGACTGGGGAATGTGTTAGGAATGTAAGGATGCCCCATTGTTTGATGGAAATAAAAATTTAGAGAGGACTGAATTCAAAGACACCCCCCGAAAATCAAAGTGAAAAAATGATGCAGCAGGTTAGTACATTTTGCTGAAATTTCATTGCAGCAACTCAAAATGGTACTCAGTAGTTTGTATGGCCCCCATGTGCTTGTATGCATGCCTGACAACATCGGTGCAAGCTCCTAATGAGACGACGGATGGTGTCCTAGGGTATTTCCTCCCAGATCTGAACCAGGGCATCACTGAGCTCCTGGACAGTCTGAGGAACAACCTGGCGACATCGGATAAACCAAAACATGAAATCGCAGAGGTGTTCTGTTGGATTTAGGTCAGGCGAGCACGGGGGCCAATCAATGGTATCAATTTTGTCATCCTCCAGGAACTGCCTGCATACTTTCGCCACATGAGGCCGGGCATTGTCGTGCACCAGGAGGAACCTACACTGCACCAGTGTAGGGTCAGACAATGGGTCCAAGGATCTCATCCCAATACCTAATGGCAGTCAGAGTGCCCTTGTCTAGCTTGTAGAGGTCTGTGCGTCCCTCCATGGATGCGCCTCCCTAGACCATCACTGACCTACCTACTCTCATCTGTAAAAAGCACAGGGCACTTGTGGCAAACCTGCCAATTCTGGTGTTCAATGGCAAATACCAATCGAGCTCTATAGTGCTGGGTAGTGAGCACAGGGCCCCCTAGAGGATGTCGGACCCTCAGGCCACCTTTATGATGCGTCTTTAGGAGGTATTGTTTTACAGATATCCCATATGGCGATTGTGGCTATTTCTCATGTGTGTGTTCTCCTCTCATTTGATTCACCAGTCCGGGTGGTCTCCGGCTCCCTGTGGAGCGCATTGCACTCCATTTATGTGCTGAGGTTCCAGGCTGGTTGTTGGTATGTTGATACTGAAGTCACTTCCGGTTGACACTGGTTATATGTTATACCACTTTCAGCACACACGGAGCGAGCGTCATGTTGGTGGGGGAATGTCCCGCCTGGTCGATCATGGCCACATGGCCGAATGCGGCATCAGCGGGCCATGGGGGACAGCAGATACAGGTGGCGCCAATACCTTTTATATTTATATGGGCATATGAACGCTGTGTTACATGCAGCGCCGCCATTTTACATCAGTCTTGATCCAGCATGTGGATGTTTGATTTGGGGTATGCCCCTTTGACATAGATAATGGGGTGTCACGTACCTGAAAGAAGTCTGAATTGACAAGGTCAGCCTCCAGCCTAGGCCCCACCGAAGGTGGAACAGATGGTTCCCGAGGGACAGATGGAACTCTCCAGGGGTCAGCTTCAGTGAAGAGAAGAGATTGCTGACAACAGCTGCTTAGCCTGGACAGTGACATCACTTACCATAGGGCATCCATTGGCTGTACCTCATCTACACTGAAGCTGGTGCTGAGAGCTGACTATGTAGCCAGAAGACTGCTGAACCAATCAGGATGTGCAACTCATGCATGTGCAGTGGGCACCCGGCTGTGAAGCCACAAGCTGTCATAGCTTGGTGCTAACAATTGAGATGCCGGCGCCATGGAGAGAAGGAGAGATGAGACGGCGCGGGTGAGCACATTGCTGGACCCTGGGACAGGTAAGTGTGTGGTTATTAAAAGTCAGCAACTACAGTTTTTGTAGATGCTGACTTTTAATAAACACAAAAACAGCTTGAACTCCGCTTTAAGGAAAAATGTCTATTGATTCCACAAAAGGGGTTGCCAGAAAAAGGCACTAGGATAGACAAAGTGCAGAGCTATGAGAAAAAGGAGATGCCTCCAAAGGCCACTAAGAGGTCAGGTTTCTTCTGGAGAGGGGAAATATTGATAGGTATCAATTGCTGCAAGGGGCTCAACTGAATTAAGTAACATTCTCTTGAAGAAAGAACTGAAATTAGAGCTGGGAATAAATGTCCAAGGCCAAGTTCCAACCTGCCTGGGAACTAGGCATCCTTGGGTTTGGGGAACCCAAAATGTTCTAGGAAGAGACACTGATGAATGCGAAAACACAACAGGAGCAGCTAAAGGAGATATCACAACAACGAGTTAGCCAACATGCGAAAGGGTGTTCGGAGTACCCAAATAACAGAGAAGCAGACTTCCCAAAGACCTGTCCGGATATACACATAGCCTCCCCACAGAAGTGGGAGCCAACTTTTATGTAGAAAGCCTATTAGAGGTTTTTTCCAACCTCTGGCTCAGGGCCTACAGCCTGAGCAAAAGTTTGGCTCAGAAGGCCTACAGGTACATACTGCCAAAGCAGATGAGGAAAATGGGTGGATTTCATTCCATCCTTTCATAGATCTCCTGTCTTAAGGCACACCCGTGTCATCGCTAATAACTGTCAAAATCAGATCTGAACAGATGATGTCCATCAAAGTGTAGTTAAATCAGATGTTCCTTGGAAACTGTGACCTACACATTTGCACAGACATCAGTCCAAAGTAAGACATGGGTTTTGAGGCCTGTACCAAATCATACAAATAAAGCAGAAGGTTCCAGATATTTGCTATAGCCCTCTAAAACACAGGGGCCTACACTTGCATAACAAGGAATGTTGACTGAAATCATAGGGGAAAAAATACCAAAGGGTAAAGTTTGAAGTCACCAGAAGACAAGTATGAATAAACAAGAAGCTTTGGAGGTTGGGCGCCTTTTCTGTAGTGCTCAAGAAAATGTGCCATACTTCTTAATAAACTAGCAACTGAGGCATTCTAGGTAGAGGAGAGTAGCTGGGTTACAACTTTACTGTTTGCCAGTATCCCAAACTCCTGTAGGCGGCAGTATAATCAGAGATTTTCTAAATTCCTGTGTCCCTCAATGGACAATAGAAATTTGTTTCCTTCGGCACTTTTATTTTATTTATTTCAGGTACTTCTATAGCACCATCAATCTACGCAGTGCTTTACACATATATATATTGTACATTCACATCAGTCCCTAACCCTCAGGGGGCGTACAATCTAAGGTCCCTAACTCACATTCATACATACACATACTAGGGCCAATTTAGACAGGATCCAATTAAACTACCAGCGTGTCTTTGGAGTGTGGGAGGAAACCGGAGCACCCGGGGGAAACCCACGCAAGCTCAGGGAGAACATGCAAACTCCAGGCAGGTGGTGCCGTGGCTGGGATTCGAACCAACGACCCTAGTACTGCCAGGCGAAAGTGCTAACCATTTAGCCACTTTCATCTATAACATATTTATTGAAGAGACAGTTCAAGAATTATCTTCTGATAGAAGAAGACGCCATTTTTCTAAAGCCACAACCCTTTCAGGTTTTTACTACGATTCATATCCCCACTGGAGAGATCTGACCATAGGACTGAAAGTGAGAGAACATCCAAAGTTTTGAGCTGTCATCAACACAGAAAGAGGTAAGTTCATTTTTGTATTAAATTTACTATGCAATAAAGGGGCCCCAGTATTTAAAAAAAAAAAACAAAAAAACTTTGTTCAATGGGGAATAATGAGATTACTTTAAAAATCATCTCGGTAGGCCAAGGGTGGCTTCTGTAAAGTCTGGCCAAAAAACTTCCATTGAGACAGATCCACTGTGTCCTAAACTAGTATCAAATGAATAAGCGTTCTAACTCTGAAACAACCATGCATGTACAGTGCGCTGTTCCTCGCTCGTCCTTAGACGCTGGGAACAAGCAAAGTGGTTTGTGTCCTAGACTCAGCACTGGACATTTCTGGTCTCCCTCCGCATACGTTTTCTGGCCACGCTTTGGGGAAGCCACCCTTGGCTTACAGGAGTATCATTTAAAGGAAGCTCCACTGAACCATGTTTTTTTAAATACTGGGGTCCCTTTTTTTGCATAATAAATGGAAAACAAGGATAAAGTAACCCTTTAACCCGTTACCTCATCTGAATAAAAAATACCTTTGATTTACTCAGTAGTTAAATGACAACTTTAAAACACTCTGTAGAAACATAAACAACAGTGTAAGCTATCAACATTCATCCCTCTGCTGCTTGAAAGACTACAGAAAATATTCTTTGGTTTGCACAGCTATGTTTTATACAGCAGAACAATTTATCTTCTATATAGTTGTTGGAGGATATTCTGCAAGGATTGGCTGGCTGGAGGGTTTACCTAGTTGTACATGAAGTTCTATCAAGCATTTTCAAGGCATGGCTTTGGCGATAGCTCCCAAGGTTGCCAGAGTGCTTACGTCAGCTCTCCACCAAACTTTTAAACCCTCAACTGCTGCCCTAGATGATAACGTGTGGCACCACGGCAACTGAAGATCTAAATAAAGACTAAGATGGCATCCTCTTTGTCTGCAAAAAAATAGGAGGGTTTAATTCTACTCTAAAACCTTCAACAAGCATGCATTTATAAACACCCACAAAATACTCAAAATGTAATGCTTGCCATACAGATTCCTCCATCCACATAAGCGAGGTGGATGGAGAAATTCCCCACCTCAAGATATTGTTTTCTGACAACGGCTCCCACTGCTGTCAGAATACACTGACAAAAGTCTTCCAGCATTTCACTTCACAGATGTCAATCAAACAATCAACTTCTGTTCTAGCAGGGACAGCCACACACTGATCAAAACTGAACAAGTCCTTGCTGAACCAGCCAAACTTCAATCCCTCTATGGCCTGCTTAATTTTAATGCGACCATTACCTTGGAGTTCTGGTCCCAGGATGTTCAGAAGAGCACTCAGGCAGCGTCCCAGACTTCGATGAACTTCTGCATGTGACGGTGATGTCGTTAACAGCGCAGTTAATAGAAGGGTAAGTGTGGGCTCTACGTGAACATAGTATAGCGGTCCTGAGGAATCAATGATGATGGACAACGAATGCAGGGCCCAAGTCTGTAGAGTAATACATTAATTGATTCTTACATACATAAAGTAATGTTTGAATGTCATTTTTTCTGCATTTAGCCATAGCGATGGATAATAAATCATGTCCAACATCCAAGCAGCATCAATCAATGTGACATTAAGTCTTATTTCCTCTAAAAAAAACTTCTGAGCTACAGAAGGCTTTCCTAATATTTGTGCTGTGTGACAAGAAATTACATACAGTCAATCCACCTGTTACATTCTATAAATCCTTTGTTAACTGTCTATGCTCAAGGTTTTATTACTACTTGTTACATTATAAGCATCCCCGACTGCCTAGTTCTCTCCTATCCTGTCAGTTCAGGAATTACGTTTCCAAGGAATGTAAAAAAGAAAAAAAACAGATTGCAAAATCAGACCAACATCTGTCAGCAGTTTGAAGCAAAGCTACAAATTGCCCACGCAGGGCAAATAACAGGTTTAGTTTTAGGTGTTCCAACCAGCTGTGAAAAATCATCTTCATTTTGCTCTCACACTTGTCTGTTTACCAAGAAAGAGAGACATATCCTGAACTTGAAACAGGTAAAGAATTTCTCTTCCTTCCAAATGAATTGTGGGTGTGACAAAATTGCAGTGACAGTGGGAGAGCATTAAAACTTACAACCAGAATGCAGGGGTCAGAAGTATGTAGTTTATAGTACACAATGCAAGCTTCAGGAGTATGTATTGTGCATAGCGCAGCTGTTTGCAAAAATGTACAGAGTGTAGGGGTTAGAAGTGGGTAACACACAAAGAGCAGGGGTGAGGTGTATATAATGTACACAGTGCAGGAGTCACAAGTTTTGATCAGTGAAAGTGCTTCCCAAAAGTAACATAAATGAAATATATTTTGTCCTCCAGAACATGCCTTACTGTGCCCTAACACAAGTCATCAGCAGATTAAATACAAGAACTCTATTTTTGCTCCAAGACTGTTGTTGGACACAAGTGAGTGCAGAGGGTAGACAAGTCCCTGTTGTAATAATCCTTTACCTGACACTGATCTCAGGGATGTGTGGACTGCAGGTGCACAGGGAGCAGCAGAGCCACAAAGTAAATCCCCTAATCACACATATACTACACCACTACTGTCCAGTTTGTGCAAACAGCACACCTAAATGGCTGTCAGGCTCCATCTACCAAATATCGCACCATAGCTTCTATCGGTCATTGTGCCATGCTTACAGCCTTGTCTGAGGAATGGGTTTAATGCGCGCAGCAGACGAAGGGGGAGAGACATAACTGGCAACTCCCAGACTGACAAGTCTGGAACACTGTGGCGGCACTGTGATGTGAAATAATCGGGGAGAGTGAGATGTGGGCAACACTGGCTAGGCCCCACTTCTGACCCAATGGGGACCAGGCCCAGTATAAGGGCTGTTGTATATGCTTCCTTGCCCAGCACTGTCATATGGGGAAAGGGATAGACTCTTCCTATGTGTAAACTCAATGTTGGGAACAGAACAGAGAGGTGGTAAAGAACTGTGATTAAATGGCTGCTAGCACCATCATGAAACCCTTCCAAAACTATAACTTGAAGTTTAGTAGAACAATGCACCTTAAACCCGCATGCTTTTTCTGAGGTTTTGCATTCCTGAGATTTGGGTCCAACCTGACAACATACAAATTTCTGCTGGCTTTGGTTGCTGGCTCTAATACACAAAAGCAGAGGTGACAAATGAGGAAAGTTCAATAGACACTGTGATACTCTGATCATGACTGTCATCAGGTACTCCGAAGGAAAGACAGTTAGCATGTAGATTACAACGTTCTATTTCTGGACAAAAAACAGTAAAGGTTGACAACGGTGCAGGACTTTTACTGCCAAAAAGTGATTACATTTGCTTTGTACTACTGGAAAAGAACTAGGGAATTTTCTCTTGATTCATAGAATCTAGAAATTCTTCTAATAATGTCCCATTCAACTAAGTTTACGTTGACAAGGTAAGCACAAATCACCTTTTTCTTAGGTTAGGCCCACTCACCTGAACTTCAGGAGACGTGATATCTTGAGACAATGAATGTAGCACGGATACACAAGAGGCCAAGTGCTGGGAAGAGCTAAGCCCTCCAAGATATCTGTGTAAAGAACCTAGGGCTAGAGAATGACTGGTTCTGGCCACCACATCTCTAGCCACCTTTAGTCTGGAAAGTAGAAGAAAAACAGCAGTATTAAAGTAGATCTATATTCTGATTGGAAGACTTAATTTGCTAAAGTACTGTGTTTTAAACCATTACCAACAATTCCTTTTACTTTGTCATATCCCTTTTTGCATTCCAGTGCTGCTGATCTTCAATTTTCTATCTACAGGCATATGTAGAAACATTTGACATCCACGTACAGTTGTTTTTTCGTTTTTAAAAAGTATTAGCTCTCTTTATTGCATAAAAGCAGCAGTACAGAATAATAAACTTCCAGTGTCAAACATCAACTTTTTAAATCACATCTAGCTTTTTGCCAAGCTAAGAGCAAACCAACACAAGGGAGAGGATGAAAAGCAAGTGGAGCCGACGGATATCTTTTGCGTATGTGTAATAATGAACAACTGGCTCACATAGCTTCAAAAAAACAAATTCTATCAATCAACCAAAAGGTTGACCCAAGGGGAACTATTTAATTTTCAGCACCCCATTAGGGCCACCCATCATCTTTATATTATTTTATTACTATTTGATATTCATACAAAACATTGCCGCAGTAAACCCTTATCACAAAACTGGAGGGTGGACATGAAGGGGAACCACCCTTCTATTACCCCTTAACAAACAAATGGCAACCAACCCAACCTATACTAGCACATGGAAGAGCAAGGCATGTAGAAAAAAAAAAAAAATTCCCAGCTCACTTACCAACCAGCCTGCAACAAACCAAATTACCGTCTGAACATTCACGTTAAAAACAAGGTGTTTAGTTTGCACACATTCGCAAATGTATGTGTCAACTGCAGCGGCCATATCACAGCACCCCTGCAGTCCTAACTCTATAATTTTGAAAGTCTCCTATGTTGGAGCACATTTATAATAATGAATGGATTAAGGACAGGTATGCCTGGAGGGAGCCCACCCCTTCTTTATGGTGCAGGGACACACTAGACACCCAGCAAAAGCACAATGGCAAAGGTATCCAATGCATCCCCACACCACTTTACCAGCTATACAAGCAAAAGGGAACCACCCCAACCTAAAAGTAGCCTTTGCAGCAAGGAGCACATGGAAGCACAACACATGTAAAAAAAACAAACAAAAAATTCCCAGCTTACTTACCCACCAGCCTGCAACAAACTGAATTAAACCTGTCTAACAATT
Organism: Staurois parvus; assembly: GCF_062004578.1. Taxonomy (NCBI): domain Eukaryota; kingdom Metazoa; phylum Chordata; class Amphibia; order Anura; family Ranidae; genus Staurois; species Staurois parvus. The sequence goes on from NW_028318349.1 coordinate 872,669, forward strand.
CACATTAAAAGAAAGGAGTTTTGTTTAAAAGCAGGAAGTAAAACTTGTATTAGCTGAACGTAATATTTGAAATATTCTTGTGTACACAGTTGTGCATGTAAGCTTTTTAAGAAAAAAAAAGTGAAGTTTGAAAAAAAGCAGTAAATAAAATGTAATTAATACATTTTACTGATCAAAAAAGAAAGCAGTATTATAAAAAAAATCATATCAGCCACATACTTTTCAAAGCTTGCTTGTGCTAATCCTGAAGTGTATGGAGTTTCGGCCACCACGTGGGAAAGCCTGGCCATACATTCCACAGCTGCACACCGCAGTCCTGGGCTGCTGCTGTCCAGCGCCCCTAGAATTAAGCCCAGACATGGTTTTCGAGCCTCTTCAGGTCCTAAATTTACATGATCTAAGGCCAGATGCTACAAGAAACAGACAAGGAATAGAAGGAACATTTACTACTTCTTGGGTATCATTTAGAGGACAAAATGGTAATTATTCAAGAGCAGTGTGCAAAACTTGTAAGCTTAAAGTGAATCTGTCATGGGAAAAACATGGAGGTGCTATTTCTGGCATCTTCTTTGTGAATGTTAGTTTCCTGACTGTCCTGTTAATGCTTTGTCTTCAATGTTTTCCAAGTTTCTAACCTGTGACTAGCATAGATATAGGGAAATCTGACTTTCATTTACAGCTCAGGTTTTAAAGATGAACTCCAGCCTTACCTCCAGTTTTGTACAGTTGTATGGAAAATGCTCACTGATTTCACAGCACACTGTGAGCTTCTCAGTGTTCATTAGAAGCTGCAGAAAGTCAGATACAGCCCATCTAATTTTCTGGCTGGAGGACATCCAGCATAAACCTAGCACTTTCCTGCCCAGTCCTGCTGTCCCTAGCCCACCCCTTTCAGTCATTGGATTTCAGTTCTTCAGTTATGCAGGCTCAGCATCACATGTGGCCTTTACCTAGGCACCTATGCATACAAATGCAGCTTGCCACTAATACCCACTCCTCCAGTCTGACAGTCACTCACCCATTAAAAGAGTTGCTTTAAAAGTTAGTTAGAAAGCTGTACTATGTAGAGACAGGAAAGTATAGAGTTTACCCACAATAGTAAAATCCATCTGTATATGCAGTGAAGCATGCTTGTTATACTCACTGTGGAACCTAAGGGGTTAATCTTCTGCATTGTGTAAAAATTCTGTTTGATCCTGACTTCTCTGATCCTCCCCTTCTTCCAGTGCTCCCCTCTTATCTCCTGATAAGACATATTGTGTGGAGACACTGCACATGCTCAATTTGGTGTGTATTGCTAGAGAGGCTTTTTTTTGTTTTTTTTTCTTGGGAGATTGCATGTGATCAGCACAGGGCCAATCAGCACTGTCCAGACAGAGGTCAGATATTTTTCATCCTCCTAGAGCAGAAAGAAAACTCCTCCTACAAGCTTTAACCAGTGCTCTGCTGCACACTGATAGAGGTCACAAGACTGCTCTAACTGCTGATGAGAAAAGGTATTTAGCAGTTTATATGTACTAAAATACTTGCATTTACATGGTCTGTGTACTGTTGGAGACCAGATAAAGTCAATGCAGGGTCCTGGGCTTAGTAACACTTTAAATGATACCTTCACCTGGTTAAATGTACGTAGATCACAATTGCAAACTTCCAAAACTGATTAGGTTTCTATTTCTTTAGTAGATGGCATGCTGTATTATGCCAGCAGATTCCTGACCTGTTTTTAAAGCTTTCATTATCTGCTCTGCCAGTAAGTGCTAGCATATAACATTTTTTTTTTCAAACTGACATCTACAGTAACATTCAATAACGTCACTGACTTGTGGTAATAAACTTACTCAATACCAATAGTGGACATATATTATTTAAATTCGTAAGTTCCATGTCAAACACTGGCTAGTAATTTGCATTTATGTGAGATATACCTCTAACACTGCACAATAGAGGTGGACTGCAATATATTAAACAGCCAATAATGGCCAATTAACTCAAAGGAATTTGATTTCTAGATTTATATATCTATAGTGATTTTTATTTGTCAGGTCAGGACTGCTTCCTTCAGTAGGTTTGGTTACTGGCATACAAAAAAAAATGTAGGCCAGACCAGGATACCTCCTCTTACTTGCAGCATGTCTCAGTTTATAGCAACCTTGTGCATTACCTCAGTAACCAAAATTTATTTAATGAAGGAATGGTACTCACAAACAGCGAATAAAAACAGGCATTTAAGTCCACCCAGGGACTTCAAAGGCAAGAGGCCAGCGCGAAACCCATCATGGGTGTAGGTACTCAGTCCAGCTGACGCGTTTCGAAGGTCAAGCCTTCTTCCTCAGAGCTGACTGGACTGAGAGTGTATGCTCCCATTTATGCCCACAGACTGAAATGGGACCCTCCCAAATGGGTTGGGCTGTCCTGGGCCGGGGGAAGGGGCCCGGGCCCAGGACAGCCCAACCCATTTGGGAGGGTCCCATTTCAGTCTGTGGGCATAAATGGGAGCATACACTCTCAGTCCAGTCAGCTCTGAGGAAGAAGGCTTGACCTTCGAAACGCGTCAGCTGGACTGAGTACCTACACCCATGATGGGATTCGCGCTGGCCTCTTGCCTTTGAAGTCCCTGGGTGGACTTAAATGCCTGTTTTTATTCGCTGTTTGTGAGTACCATTCCTTCATTAAATAAATTTTGGTTACTGAGGTAATGCACAAGGTTGGTGCGCTTCTTGTTGTTTCACTTCACAGTTTGTTCGGGCTTCCCCAGCCTTGGTTTGGAGCTGCACGACTTTGGATACTCCGGTGGTTGCCTCTCTGGAGGTTCTAATTCCATCTACTCGCCACCGGCCTGGGTCCCGGAGCGCACGAGAAATCGCTTTTGGTTTCAGTTTATAGCAAAGCAGTACCAAAAGTATGATCATAAACATAGAGGGGTGGGACCTGTGTTCCTCAATGGACTCCAAGAAAAGGATTTTATGGTGAAAACAAAAATCCTACTTTCTTTCTCATTCATTAACTGTTAGAATGTCTGAAATCAGTCCAAACAAAGGACATCTCAAAAAGCCACCTGAAAGACATAATGCCCAAAGCTGGCATCAGCATTAACATCCAACTGGAAGGACTTGTAAATTGTATGAACAGAAGACCAGGTTGAAGCCTTGCAAAGCTGAAAAATAGTAGCTTAATACTACAATGCTGCACTCACCATGGATCTAGTAGACTGTGCCTTTATAGAAAAGGGAGGAAACCCATCCTTAAGAATAAAAACTTGGATAATGGTCTGAAACACTAAGAAATGGTGGAATAAGAGCCTGATTCTCCTTTAAAGGCACCATCAGGAATGATAAAGAAAGAGTCAGTCTTTCTGAAGGAAGTAGCGGCAGAATGACAAACTGTCACAGCTCAAAACCATATCCAGGAAATGATGAACGGGAGCAAGACGGAGGACTGAAAAAACGTGCTGGCTGAGGTAACAGGTAACTACATTAACTAGAAAAACATTTCTGGCCCTCAAAACCACCATGTCCTTGTGCAAGACCAGAAAGGGTTCCTTTCTTCTGCAGAGATGATGGCTACAAGGGATACAACCTTATGGGTAAGCATGGAAAGAGCAATATCCTTGACAGGCTCAAAGGGCAGTTTTTGAAGCGTTGCAAGAACCAAATGCAGATCCCACAGAGCCAAAGGGGAGTGAACAGTGGGAGCTACATGGGAGACACCTTGAGCAATTGTCTTGATCAAGGAATGCAATGTGAAGCAAATTTGGAGCAAGATAACAGAAGAACAGAGACCTGAACCCTAATGGTGCTGAGGGCCAAATGCTATTCCAGACCCAACAGTAAAAAAAGATAAAGCCGACAGAAAAGTTACCTGGGTGAATGTCTTGTGCCAAGAAAAGCATGCCTTTAAAGTACAATAATTGAACCTTTGAGAAACTGACTTTTTAACTTTTAGTATGGTGGGAAAAACTCAGAACCTGGCTTTAAGAGTCACATAGTTAAAGCCAATGACCATGATGCAGGATAGTACATCAGTCTATGAGACAGAAAATTCAGACAATCTGAAAGAACACAAAGCAGACTTATCAGGCTAGAGTACCACATCTGCCTGGGCCAATCCAGAGATATGGGGATCACCAGAATACCCTTCATTTTGATCCTGCATAGCAGAAAAAAAAATGTTTTGGGAAAGAAAGGAATGCATTAGAGTACTGATCATAGGGAATCTCCACCACCCCCTGCTTCCACTAGGGTTTCCCTGTACCTGGAAACAAACCTATCTGCTTTGCCAAGGGACTAGGTCAAGGACACCTTGTTCTAAAGGAACCAGCAGGGATGCCTAGAGACCTGCCCATCTATGCTGTGACACTGATCATTCGACACTGATTAACTGAGGAGAGGCAGGGGGAAAAAAAAAACCTATCATGCTGCCCCTGGTGACCGCCTCCTGCACCCGAAATTCTGAGATACAAGTCATCCAAATGTCCACAATGGCCAACAGAAGTTCCCCCTCTTTGGAAAGTGGGGGGATGCAACTTCATGATTTCTCCAAGGATTTGGCATACTTAAGAGTGATAACAGTTGCAGGAGGCCTGGAAGAAACACTTGGGTTTTGATTTAGTGCTTGAGGCCATGGAGTTACAAAAGAAACTTCTTGATCTCCAGCGGAGGATAAATCTTCCCAGGCTAAGCCTTAGGCTTTTTTGCTTGAGGAAGATATGTGTTCTGACAAAACAATGTGCACGCTGGAGTCTACGGACTTGTGCTGCTGTCACCGAGAGCTTCATTCTACATCTGTCAACATCAGTGCTTCTGGCACAGTCAGAAAACTAAGACTAAATCCACGCTCCCTTCTCTATCTGCAAATGACTTTCACAGTCTATACTCATTTGTACTTGTTACCAGGAGGAATTTCTGCACCAGGCACCTAACATGTTTCTACTTGCCAAAGTTAATTATGGTTTCATCCTGGTCATCTTTTTAGCAAGAGGCGGGAGTACCTCATTCATCTTGTGAAGAGCTTTGTTTTGACCCAGTACAGCACATACAGATGTTTTTGAAACAGTTAGAAGGCTACCAAGTGCTTGGAAAGTACAACCCCAATTCCCCAAAAAATTGGGATGCTGTATAAAATCTACATAAAAACAGAATGCAATGATTTACAAAGCTCATAAACCCATATTCTATTCACAATAGAAAACATATCAAATGTTTAAAATGAGAAACTGTACCATTAAAAAAAGAAAAATAAGTTAGTTTGTAAATTGATGGCAGTAACACGTCTCAAACGTTGGGACAAGGCAACAAAAAGCTGGCACAGTAAGTGGCACCAACAAGGAAGAGCATTTTGAAACTAATTAGGTTAATTGGCAACAGGTCAGTAATATTTTTGGGTATAAAAAGAGAATCTTACAGAGCCAGAGTGTCTAAGACGTATAGTTGGGCAGAGGCCTGCGATCTGTGAAGAGCTGCATCTAAAAATTGTTGAAAAAATAACAGAATAATGTTCCCGAACGTAAAAATGCAAAGATTTGCATTGTGATTTTATGTAGATTTTCCAACTTTTTGGGAAATGGGGTTGTACAAACATCTTATCAGGATTTTCCTAGTCACCACAAAGGAAAGTTTGGAAAGTGGGTGCACCGGAAAGCTCTAGGCAGTCTTAGGACCTTTATAGTTCCGAGACTGGGGACAGTGCAGGTAGAAGCAAAAGGCTGAACATCTAGCATCAAGGTGGTGCTCACCACATCAAAAAGGACCGAAACAGTTTATTTTAGTTTGGAAGTGATAGCAGAGGACTGTGACTGTTTAGAGGCAGTTTTGTCAATCAAGGACTGCAGAGAGCCAGCATCAGTCTCAGCAGCTGATATTTCAAGGGCTGATAAAACCATTGTGAGATCAGATATAGAATCTGCAGGGGAAAGCACGGGAACAGCCTTGTGGCCTCTGCTTCAGAATCAGCACACACTTGTGCTATTTGGCCCATAAATTCATGCATAACTGAAGTAAAAAGCTTCTTAGAGCAGAGGAGGTAGTCATGCTCTAAAGAGTTAGGGAAAACTCAAAAGATGGCATAGTCTCCACTAGCAGCGAGCACGAAGATTCAAGGCTTCAGATGTAGGCCACATTAGTAGGCTCGCTGTAAGCAGCACTGGTGGTGTTCATGGGGTGTGAGCTTGGGCACCTAGTACGGCCAGCTTGCCCTCCATGGCTAGAACATGGTTTGTTGCAGAAGGCAGTAACGCAACACTGAAAGACCTCAGATACTCACAAACCCAACTGCTGGTAGCAGGTGTAGAGTGAGCCGGAGTGACTAAGTAACTGAAGGCTGGCAGCAGGAACGTACCAAGAATCTATAGAGTTCCACATGGCCCTTGTAATCATGAGCAGCTGGATGAATGAATGCTGAATGATAGGAAAGAGAGAGAGGAGTGTGGCAACAATTTTCCCAGCAGATTAAATCAGCACTTTATGCCTCAGAGTTAACCCACAGAAAGGAGGAAAATTGAAAGCACACAGAGGTTCAAACAACACGGTAGCTTCGAGCACTTAGCCCAATTGACTGTCTTACAAAGTAAGTTTTCAGAGACAGGGCAAGTGCTGAGGCAAAAAGCAGTGGCTCTGAACCTGAAAAGCATTCTGTGACCAACTTGCTACCAGAACAGAGTCTGGAAAGTGCCTTAAGCAGAACCCAGTGCCCACGATCACTTCCAGGTTAGCCCTGTGAAATCCAGTCCAGCAGGGTTTGGGTACAAAATTCCCAAAGGTAGGATGAGAAAAGGACACTCCAGATAGCTGCATTGTAGAGACCAGTTCAAGCAGCAATGTAAGAAGCAATCTTAATTGAAGAAAAAAAAGCTAGCAAAAGATGATTAGTCTTTTTTTTAACAGAGCTGAAAAAAAAAGATGTCCATCGTCCTAGGACATCAGCATGCTGTAAATAGGAGAGGTTATCCCTGGGGCTGGCCTACATTTTTCTGTTTGTCAATATTTAATCCTCCTATAGGCAGCAGTAGAACCTGACAGTTAGTTATTGACTTTTTGTTTCCATCAATAGACAAGAAAAAAAACAGATTAAATAAGAAGTAAAAAGCAGTAATAGATTTTATATATTCTGCATATTTAATATAATACTGTATATTTTGCAGCAACTGGAGAGTAGTTGGGTTACATCTCAAATATGTCTGGATGGTCAAAGCCATTGGACAAAAGCAGTCTGAGTAGGGTAACAGTTGCCAGTATTGAAGGAACAGCAAGTACAAATGAAATGAAACAAAAATCAAAAGTCTCCAAAATATCTAAAATAAGAGTATACCTAATTTTTTTCTAACAGCAAATTTACACCAAGTAAACACAGAAGAGATAAGCCATTTTATTAGTGTCTATCCTCCTATAGGAAAGATTATAATTTCAAACTATACTATGGTAACCAAGAAGTGGTAAAAAAACATAATTAAGATTGTTTCGCCACTTCAATTGGCAGCTGAATTAAATGAATACTGATTTCAGTCAATCGTAATCTAGCGACAAGAATACTTACTTTGAGGAAGCAGCAGAGTGCAGCAAGAGCTGATAGCTGGATACTCTGTTGACGGGAGCCTTTTGTTTGTTTGATACAATCCACCAACTGCTCCAAGATTTGAACTCTACAGGTGACAGTGAAAAAGTTGACAACGATTTATGTTCTTAAGAAGAAAACATTAGAAATCAAAACTATGTGCAACATTTACACCCCATAGTTATTATTTCCCACAATCTTACCTCTGTGACTCTGGCATATTTGACAGTAAAATGCCAAAGATTGAGGCAGCAGCATGGATGACTGTGAAGGCTGGAGGCAGGGAGGTGGGAACCGACTCTCCTTGAGAGGGCATCTGATAAACTGCATGAATATCATATTCCAGACCACCTGTGATCCCACTGCTGAGGAGCAGCTAGACAGCAAATAAGGGCACGTTATCATATTAATATAAAAATACTGTCAGCATATTGAGCATAAAACCAAATTTTTAACATTCTGAAAGTCTGAACTTCAAAACACAACTGTCATGAAGTTATTATCTTCTTGCTAGAGGCAAGTATGGGTAAAGCTCAAAAGCTGCTATACTGAATTACATGTATTTTGGTATGTAAACTGTTTGCAATTATGTATTTTAACTATATATGCAACTGTCAACCATGGAGCCTTGTTTTGAAAAATCAACAGGGAGACAATGCAAAGTTCATTTTCTTTTTGTACTTCACCTGTGCAAATGTAATATATGGTTTTAAAAGTTATTGTCCTTTTTTGATAAAGACACTAAGATATGTGTACTTACAAACAAATCATTTTCTTAGTCTACTGAGGAACACAGGCATTCAGAAACAGTTGGGTTATGACAATGAAGGAATAGGTTTTAGTTATAGGCGACTTCACCATTACTAACATTAAATGTAATTTTCAAACTGCACTTTCAAGCAGGAGCAAAATACAATGGAGATACTGAATGGGGTTTCTATGAAACAGATAGTAAACATCCCAACTAGAGTAGATCACATTCTCGACCTAGTGATAACAAATGGAGACTGATTGTCTGAGGTGGAGGCGGGAGAAATTCTGGGTTCTAGGGATCACCTTTTTTTCTTTTGCTTTACTATTAAAACAAGAACTAAAAAATCATATGCAAAAAACAAAAGTTTTGGATTTAAAAAGGACATATTTTTCTAAACTTGTGAATTTCTAAAAAATGAAGGCTGGATTAAGACAACAGGAGTTAGTAATCAGTGGACACTACTTACCATCCTGGAAAAACTAGATATGTTAGGCAAATAATAAGAGAAAATAGAAAAAGGTAGTGGAAGGATTGCAGTGTGTGTGCTGGAAGTTGCTTAATAAAATCAAATGGATTTTCAAGATGTCACCGACGTGTAGCCCATTTTCTTGAATTTTAGTGCAGTGTGGAGTGAGGGCGGACTCCTGGACTTCAGCACCCGGGTGGTATGCAAGCTTGAGGAGGATAAAGACTACTTTGGTAGCGGTGGGATTTGCTGTGATCATCCATCTCAAACAGAGATTTAACAAGGAAACTAAAGCCATCAAACAGAAAATAGTGGTATAACAAAAAACATGGCTGAAGTCACCAAGGGAAAACTAAGTGAGAGCTCTTTTAGCAGAACTAGAAAAAGTGTCCAACCTCCTAGGATACTAGTAAACAAATTTCTGCATACTAAGCACAGGAGGTGTTATATGTGGACTGGCTTAAAACTTTCTTTTATTTGCCAGTTTCCCATCCTGCTGTAGAAGGCAGTATAACCCAAATATTTCTGATGACTCGTTTCGCTCAATGGACAAAACAGGAATAAAATACCAGTTGGACTATTGGGGGGAAAGGGGCCCAGAGGGCCATGTCGTTTAAAAGCTTGCCAGTGTCCAAATCACCTGAAGTGACACACCTAGAAACCATGGTTTATGAATATGTTTTATATGCCCTGTACTGTATGATAAAGATATAAATGTATCGCCTTAACAAGAAAATAAATAGTAATACAGGATATGCAAATCAGGCCATATTATTTAGAACCCTCCTTTAGACAAGTTACTATTCACCTGCTCTTCAACAGCTCTGTGACTACTCTCCCTCAGTGATGGTCCCAACAGCACTAGGTCATCAGGATGACAGAGTGATGGCAGCAAGAATCCAGCTCCACTAGGTGTGTAGTCAGGAGACGACAGGTCAGCAACCAGTTCCTTCATAACAGCACAAATACTGCCTGTTTCCAAGACAAAATAACGTACAGGCTGTAAAGACTGGCTGATACAATTTGATCTCTAATAAGTTTGTTATAACACAGCACAGCAAAACACTCTTATCTACAGTAATATTATATAGGAAATAAAAGTACCTTCATATGTTTTGGGAGGCAGTTGTTTGAGTAGCTGGTACAGCCTTAGTCTGTACAGGACAGAACAAGCCTTCAAGGGGTTTCCATACATCTTCTGTAAGCTGGGTAGTCTAACCATAGGAAACAGGTTATTTACTGAATTACAGTAGATTGCATGAACAGAAATATGAAGCAAAACAGGCATTTATAACATAACATCCTAAGTAGCACAAACACAAATTCCAAAATCTCTAACTGGCACAGAGTTTACTGGGAGAAAAAGTTCCAAATACAACTTTTTCTTCTGTAGCACCACCTGATGGTAAATTCTAGTCTTGAAAATGACTAAGGGCTTGTTTTGACAGGCTTTTTTTTTTTTTGCATTAGATTGGTTTTGCATTCCCATACTAAATTTATGGGTATATAAAATCTGTTTTTAGAAGATTGTCAGGAGGAGATCAACTGCACCTGTAACTATGTTCTGAATTATTTCAGAAGCATCTAAACTGATGCTGTCAACACAAGCCCAACAAAAGCCCAAAGACTGTAGACATAGGTGTCCTTTATGAAACAGAGATCAGCGACGATCCCAAGGATCGTTGCTGATCTCCAATCATTAGTCGTTTAGGAAACAAAGATGATCAGTGGAGAACATGTTCTCCGCTGATCATCTCAGCACACAGACTGCCAGTGTATGAAGGAGCGATGTCAGTCCTTCACTGGCGATCTGTGTTCTCCCTCCAGATTCTCCAGCCCAGAGCTGGAGAATCGGGGGAACCGTAAACAAAGCAGCGGTAATTTACTGCTGCTTAGTAAATGGTGTTTGATCTCTTACTGTAATCTCTCGAGACTGCAGTAAAAGCAGCCGTTTTCTAGAGTTCAGTGTTTGTAGATCGCTTCTCTCTTCATTCAGAGAACCACTCTACACTGCTTCATAAAAAGGCATTCAGAGAACTCTCTCCCCTGCGAATGCCGAAGAACTGGGCAGCGGTCATTTACCACTGCATGATAAATGGACACCACAGATCCTAAAAAATACAATGAACCAGCAAACACAAATGCTCCTGCGCTTGGGGATGTTCTCGATGCAGGCTACAACCACATTAAGAATGTCCCGGAACATGCACACCTTGCTGCCCTCAAATAGACCGGGGGAATACAAATATACTGAATGAGGAAAGAACAAACAGAGGGCGCACAGGCCTAGTGCATTACCATAAAAAATAAAGTAGGTTTTGTACTCACAAACGACAATATAGTCAAGGCACATCATAAAGAACAGCTGGGTCAACACCGTGCTGAGTAACAGTCTGTAATAGGGAGTGTAGACATCCAATAGACTGACGCGTTTCGAGGACTTGCCTCTTCCTCAGGGCCAGTGAGGGCCTGTGCGCCCTCTGTTTGTTCTTTCCTCATTCACTAAAAAATACAATATAATGTCCTCCAAGAGCTCCTGAACCTCTCCCTTTGACTCTTTCATTTCTGATAGTTTGGAAAAAGCAGCGCACATTCATTGTGGCTATGTGAACTGCTCTATGCATACAAAAAATCCCTTAGTCCATCTTGACACAAATGTGGAGAGGGTGCCTCTGTTCTTACATAATGTGGGACAATGAAGACTGAACAAAGCTATCCTTCAGGAAGTTGAACCACAGCAGCACAAAAAAAGAATTTGGGGATTCAGAGGAGGCTGAGAGCAATAGATGGTGCCTATTTACTTGAAAATAAACCAGAGAATTTAGTCTCACTTAAACCCTGGTTCAAACCTAAGCAGGTTGCGATAATGCATTTTACCAGGTGCATTTTGTGTTTTTTTCACACGTGTATTTGACATGTTTTTATGCATTTTGGGTTTTTGGGAGGGGTCTGTTGTCTTGCTGGAGAAACCAACAAAACACAGCAGAAACGCATAAAAAAATGCAAGCAATGCATATCTGCTGCGTTTCCATTGAAGTCTATGGAACTAAAAATGGAACCTGTATAGGGTGTAGCTCTGTATATAAAAATTCAAAATAAACCAATATGTCCACATATATTGATCATAAACGCATGTAAATACGAAAACGGATAAAAAGTCTGTAAACAGAAGAAAATGCAGCAGATGAACTTGTGACTCCAGCCAAAAGTGAAAAGTGCGCACTCACCGGAAGCGCATAGATAATGCGCATATATGTAAATTCTCGAAGTAAACTGGTCAATCTGGTGAACTATTTCCTATGGTGCAGTCATCAAGCCGTTAGGGAAGTAATTAAATCTACTGGTTCCAGAGGTCCTCCTTAAGATTAGTGAGGTGGTCAGCCTGGATATGGGGCTCCTATTCCTCCGGATATGCTGGATACTAACAGGTACCTGTGGGCTTAATAGCTCCAGACGGGAGCCACAAAAGAGGTGCCCATAGTGTAGTATATTAAAATACTTTATTGTAGTACCGCATATAACAGACAGGGTATAGTGATGAGCAAGAAAAAAGCACTATACCTCTATTAAAATGGCCGCCCGGGCTTCTTTCCAGCTCCAGGCGGCAGTAGTGTGCTGTGCTGTCTGGTTCCTCCTCAAGTATTTTAATATACTACACTATGGGCACCTCTTTTGTGGCTCCTGTCTGGAGCTATTAAGCCCACAGGTACCTGTTAGTATCCAGCATATCCGGAGGAATAGGAGCCCTTATATCCAGGCTGACCACCTCACTAATCTTAAGGAGGACCTCTGGAACCAGTGGATTTAATTACTTCCCTGACGGCTTGATGACTGCACCATAGGAAAAAGTTCACCAGATTGACCAGTTTACCTTGAGAATTTACATATATGCGCATTATCTATGCGCTTCCGGTGAGTGCACACTTTTCACTTTTGGCTGGAGTCACAAGTTCATCTGCTGCATTTTCTTCTGTTTACAGACTTTTTACCCGTTTACGTATTTACATGCGTTTATGATCAATATATGTGGACATATTGGTTTATTTTGAATTTTTAGATACAGCGCTACACCCTATACATTTCTGATCTTTTTGGAGTTTTATTGGTACCTCTTGGTGTTTTAGCAGCTACTATTAGGAGCGCTCACTTTACTATTATTTATACTTAAAAATGGAACCTGCTGCGGGAAAAAAGTCCCTGGCCCTTTCCAAAAAACACACAAATGGAAAACGCAGAGATGTGAGGGGGGGCTCATAAGAAATCGTGTTAAATGGACTGCAGTGCATTTCTGCAAAACTGAAAATGAACTGACAATGGCATAGGTGTAAATAATATGCCGGAGGTTTAAAGGGGATATAAAGTGGTTTTCTATACATTTTATTTAGTAATAACATTTATGAATATTAGGAAGCCAACAGGTGGAATTCCTTTTCACATGTTTTTCTCTGTCTCAGCTACTGTAAAACATCTGTAGCTTACAGAGCTCAACAGCTCAAGCTAAAATTTATACTCACATACAGTATGTACAAAGGTGAATGTGTCAGAGCAGTGACTTGTCTTCCCTTATTAGATGGCTACATTGAAGTTTTCTGTTAACAGACAATGTAGATGTAAGGGCTAATTTATTTAAAAAAGAAGTATGCTAAAGCTTTTTTGGGGGTCACAGGACTGCACGCACTTTTGCTCTCCTGTGACCCAGAAGAGATGTATGGCCAAATGACCGGCTAATGCCTGCTGTCAGCTGACGTGGAAGAGTTGCTCCAGGCTGTGGAAGGACTCTGTTAACATTGTCAGGATCCACACAGTTGCCAAATTGACAGCTGGCTCCAGCTCTCAGCATGCATGCTGGGAATTGAAGTCAGCTGTGTACTTCCTCTCTGCAGCCCAGAACTCCAGTGAGCGCTGGAGGAGTGGAGCAGAGAGCAGTGACTGACAGTCACTGTTTGTTCCGTTCCTTGTGTTGTCTTCATTGAATATGGCTGTATCTCAATAATTTCCCTTTGGGATTAATAAAGTATTCTGATTCCCTCCAGACAGACTGAGAACTGAGTGATTAGCAGTCATTTGATCGTTCAATTCTCGGTCTGAGAGCTGACATAGGACAGCTGCAGCATCACACCGATGTTGCAGCAAAGAATTTAGTATGGCAGTTTTCTTTTTTACATACCTTAAACCTCTCCTTTAATAATTTTCAGTACAAATAACAAGAACCTTTCATTCTTTAACCACTTGACCTCCAGAAGGGTTTACCCCTATTCAGCACTGTGGTACTTTAACTGGCAATTGCTCAGTCATGCAAAATGTACCCTAATTAAATTTATATCAATTTTTTTTTTTTTTTTTTTTTTTTTTTTTTTTTTTTTTTTTTTTTTTTACACAGAGCTTTCTTTTGGTGGCATTTAATCACCACTGGGTTTTTATTTTTGTATTTATTAAGTGTTCTTGCAAGAACACTTATTGTTATCTCACAAATATATTCTTATAGCAAAATTTACCACGCTAACTCCTCCCACAGTTTTTACACTACAAAGACAAGTAATATATCAAAACGTGTGGACTGTTCCCCATTGGTGTGCTATTACTTTGTGGAACGTTTCGCCGAATGGTTCACGAAATATCTGCATTTTTGTGGTGAAATTGGTCCCATAGGAATGAATGGCGGAATGTTCAAAACTAGAGTGGGAGCTGACAAAAGCTAGAGTGTGAGCTGAAAAATCAGGACATGATTTCTAAACTGCCATCACTCCCTCATTTTCATGTCCACCTACACAAATCTTATATCAAAACATTCAGCTATCCCTGCTGCCACTAAAAATGTCCACGGCTAAGCCATAGTCCTGATAGTTTTCACAATATGACCATTTGTTTTCAACTCATGCCGCACATTGACGTTCATTGAAACTCCACTCTAGCCACCTCTAAATTGAAGGGCAATTTCTAAACTGCGACTGTGCCTTCATTTTTTAATATTTCAGAGACATACTATGCATCAAATCGTACGTCTGGGTCTTGTGATTCTCACAATATAAAGCTCTTCGGTGTAGGATTTATAATTTGTAAACTACAATTGTTTGAAGATGGCAATTGCCAGTGAAGTGAGCAAGTTGGAGCAGTTTGTTTTTAACCGCTCTTCTCTGCCCTTGCTGTAGAGTGAGTTGCCATAGGAACCCAGGTGTGTGAGCAGGCAGCAGAGTGACAAAAGCTAGAGTGTGAGTTGTAGACTACTGGTGGAGGCAAGAACACTTCACACAATTTCCCCAGAAATTGTAGATTTTCTAGTTTATTATTATATCTCCAATTTAAAAAAAATGTTTCTTTACAAATTTAGGTCAAACTGTATTCTACTTGTCTTTGGTAAAAAAAAACAAAAAAAACCCAATAAGTGTATATTAAATGGTTTGTGTTAAAGTTATAGCATCTACAAACTATGGTATATATACCGGAATTTATGCAGCTATAGACACCATACTAGTAATAGCGGTGATCAGCAACCTTTAGTGGGACTATGATAGTGTGGCAGGCAATATGGTGCTAACAGACACTAGCTGGCAGGGCCACTGACAATGACATTAATAGTGGCACTAATACAGTGATCAGCTATACTACTGTACTAATGACACTGGCTGGGAAGGGGTTAACATCAAAGGGCAATAAAGGGGTGAGTGCTGCTTTTGCTCACAGATCTGGCTGTTTTCTCCCTGCTTTTCAGGGGAAACAACAGCCATATTACTGTTTTGTGTACACAGAGTTCTGTGTGTTTGTGAACTCTGTGCTGTGATTGGAAGCAGTTGATCAGTAGGTTTAAGGCAAAATCATTGGCTGAAACCTGCTGACAAACTTGGGCTGTGCCCAATCACAACACGGGTCATACACGTGCGGCCCCACACCCAGAAGACAGTACATTGCCAAGCCAGCACCTGCCACCTGCTCACAATACATTTACTGTGAGCACGTCAGCAAGTAGTTAAAATAATAAACTTTAAAGTAATGTTATCATACGGACAAACTGCTAAAGATTAACAGTATTCATTTCTAGACCTTTTAAGGTCCTAATATTTTGTTAACATCTGTATAAAGTAAATGCAGACTGTAACAAATTGCTCAGTGCTGTTAGAATATTTAATGCTTACAAGCTTGCCAGTAAAGTCTGATATAATAAGCTCTTGATGGGCATTTGAAGTACTTTACCAAACAAATCCTAACGTTAGGAAAACTTCCAGCACATATAGTTTAACCCCTTGCCTACTGGGCACTTATACCTCCTTCCTGCCCAGGCCAATTTTCAGCACTGTTGCACTTTGAATGACAATTGTGCGGTCATGCAACACTGTACCTATATGAAATATTTATCTTTTTTTTTTCATCAAATAGAGCTTTCTTTTGGTGGTATTTGATCACCACTGGGTGTTTTATTTTTTGCACTATAAACAACAAAAAAAAAAATTTGAAAAAAAAAAAAGGTTTTTTTTTGTTTCTATTATAACATTTTGCAGACAGCCAATTTTTCTCCTTAACTGATGTGTGTTGATGAGGCTGCACTGATAGGCAGCACTGATGAGGTGGCACAGATAGACAGCACTGATAGGAGGCATTGGTAGGTGGCAATGGTAGGTGGCACTGATTGGCAGCACGGTTTGGCGGCGATCAGTGCCGATCACTTCTCTGACAATTGCCGGTTATCAGCAGTACTTTCCGTGAGGAAAGTACAGCCGATAACCGGCAACTGTATTTACCCGGTGATCTGCTGTGTCATTGGACACAGCTGATCACTTGGTAAAAGGCCATTGTGATTGGCCGTTTACAGTATCACGTAATCAGCTCTGTCCGTAGGATACAGCGATCACCGGCGTTGCCAGGTGTGCACCGCAGGGGGACGTGTTCTGGAATGACAACCATGGACGTCGTCCCAGAACTAGACAACTGTGCTGTAGAGGTCTTTCTGGCTATAGCACGGTAGGGAAGAGGTTAACCACTTGCGCCCAGCCACCGCATATAAACGGTGGCAGGGCGGCACTCGTAGGCAAAAGCACGTTTTAAAACGGCTGCCTTCAAAACAGGTAGGGGGCACGTGCGAGGCGCGCGCTCGCCCTACCTGTCCCGCGGGTGTCAACAGCGGGTGCCAGCCGACGGGTCACGGCCGGTTTTTACCGGCCGTTTTCCTGCGATTGCCGGTGATCGCTGACACGGAGCAGGGCTGCATTGTTTACACACAGCCCTGTTCTGTGTCAGTTCTCTGACAGCTTGTGAGAAGCTGCAGAGTTTCTGTCCCTCGATCAGCTCCCCCCTCCCTCCCCCCTCCAGTACACACCCCTGCCCTCTAGTAAAACACTCCCCTTACACTGCAAATTCTAAAAATGTTAACCCCTTCCTCCCCAGTGACATTAGTACAGTTTCAGTGGGTTTTTTTCACTGATCACTGTATTGGTGTCACTGGGGATGTCAGTGACCCCAAGTCAGTTCCCCCCCCTCCAGTGTCAAAATGTCCGCCGCAGTCCCGCAGTCCTGCCATAAGTCGCTGGTCCCCGCCATATGTTGCTGATTGCCGCCAAAAGTCGCTGATCGGCGCCATTATTAGTATAAATAAAAATTAAAAATTCCAGTATCTTTCCCGCCATTTGTAAACGCTATAACTTTCACGTAAACCAATTTATTTACACGTATTGGGATTTTTTTTAGCAAAGACATGTCGCAGAATGCATTTTGGCAGAAATTTATGACTAAATTTGATTTTTGCATTTTTTTTTTACTGGACATGTTTTATAGCAAAAAGTCCAAAATATTGTTTTTTTTTCCTCAAAATTGTCAGCCTTTTTTTTATAGCGCAAAAAATAAAAACCGCACAGGCGATCAAATACCACTGAAAGAAAGCTCAATTTGTGGGGAAAAAAAGGATGTAAATTTCTTTTATGTACTGTATTGCATGACCGTGCAATTGTCCGTTAAACTAGCGCAGCGCTGTATAGCAGAAAAATGGCGTAAATTGCAGTATTTATACCATAGTTTGTAGACACTATAACTTCCACACAAAGCAATCAATATACACTTATTGGGATTTTCTTTACCAAAAACATGTAGCAGAATACATTATGGCCTAAATTTATAACCAACTTTGAGTTTACTATATATTTTTTATAGCTGAAAGTAAAAAATATTGTTTTTCTTTAAAATTTTTGGCCTTTTTTTGTTTATAGCGTGAAAAATAAAAAGCGCACAGGTGATCAAATTACACCGAAAGAAAGCTCTATTAGTGTGAAAAAAAGGACGTAAATTTAGTTTGGGTGCAGCATTGCATGACTGCGCAATTATCAGTTGAATTAGTGCAGCGCCGAGTAGCAAAAAGAGGCCTGGTCATTAAGGGGGGTAAATCCTCAGGAGCTCAAGTGGTTAAAGTAAATGCAAACTGAACACAGTCGTATCTAATGTCATCCACTACGTTTTATTTATTGAGACCTTGGAGTGGGGAACACTTACCGGGTCAGCAAAGCAACAGCACAAGGAAGGGGAGGAAGGAGCCTCTGTAGAACGTCTTCAGTCATGAGCTCCCCACAATGCAAGATAAAGCTCTGCATAGCTGAAAGTTGACATTAATGCAACAGAACTAAAATAAACATCACCAGTATATTAACTCAAGTTAAATTTATATATCTATAATGAATAGTGTCAACACTGAGCACAAATGAGACAAATTGAAAAACAATCACTGCAACTATAGCAAACACGCAATTGGCCCCTAGTAATGATAATACTAAAAGTGAAGCATAACATTTTAATGCTATTCTAAAGCAGCAAGATAGTTTTATGAGAAAAATCAAAACCAAGAAAACTGGTCACACCATTGCATTAGAAAAGTTAAGCCCAAACAGCCATGTGATTCACAAAGCAATACTACACTGCCAAGCTAGGCAGGTGAATCCCTGTCAGATGGGGCTGTGTTATGTGGCAGAGCTGTGAAAATCTCCTGACTGGGTGTACAGAAATACAAATTCTTTGGCAGGTCAAAACAATATTTCTTCTGTGCATTAAGCCATTTGCTTGAAGTTCATTTTCAAAAATATGCAAGTCTTTTAATGCTGGCCAGTGTTCACTACTCTTTCCTGCCAGCCTTGTAGATTACCAAAAGCAAGCATTACAAAGCAGACGTCTGTTCCTGTTTGTTAAAAAAAGAAACAACCTTCCCTATATGAATGCATAACCTCCCCTTAATCACTAGGCCAAACGCATGGACAACTGCAGCTTTAGGGCACAAAACACTTATAACCACTGGTAAACTTTTGGTGTGATATGTTACTTCCTGCTGATAATTCAGACTCACCACTCATAGCTCCAGCTCTGCCTTCCAAAGTCACTTGCCAAGTGAAGACATCTCCTCGACTTTGTTCTGTTTCCAAGTCCTTATGGCTTTGTGGGAAAACACTCCGCCAAAGAAGTAAAATCCGGCCTAAATGAGGGTGGACCATTGAAGGACCTAAAACATTTGTTAGGAAATGTAAAGTAAGGGAAGAAGCAAATGCGGGTGTATTTTAGATTTTGCTCATAAGGGGGTCTTGGTGCTAGATCTGAACATAAATCAAAATTGCACACCCTTATAGCATGCCTCATGCCAAGATCCATTCTCATCTGCTCATGCAGGGCACTCCTAAATTTATCCAAAAAGATTGGAACATCAGATTCCACCTTCAGATCATAATATTACTTCCTTAATTCCACATCTTTCCATGTGATCCATAAACGCAAATAACAAAATATTAGCAGTGTAATAGATCTCATCACTACATTAAATGTGCAACTCCTAGCTTGAAATTTTGTTGAATCTACCCTGAAAAAATGTGCTCTAAAGGATTGATTATTCTGATACACCACTTATTTGTCATCAATGTCATGTATAGATCATATCGTAGGATGTGAAATTAACAAACTAAGCATGATCCATAAAAGAATCCTTCATACTAGTCATTTTGGATATAATTTGTGCTAGATGATGCCCATTTAAGAATATGGACTATAATGTCCACACTGACAGTTACTGCAGCCTTAAAGTGTTACTAAACCCAGGACCCTGCATCCACTATATCTGGTCTCCCACAGCACAGACTACATGGAAATGCAATTATTTAAGTAAATATAAACTATTAAATATCTTTTCTCATCAGCAGTTAGAGCAGTCTTGTGACTTCTATCAGTGTCCAGCTGAGCACTGGTTAAAGTTGTAGGAGTTTTCTTTCTGCGCTAGGAGGATACCGAACCCCTGACCTCTGCCAGGACAGTGCTGCCCGGCCCTGTGCTGATCACATGCACTCTTCCGAGAAAAAAAAAAACCTAGCAATACACACCAAACTGAGTATGTGCAGAGTGTCTCCACACAATATGTCTTATCAGGAGATAAGAGGGGGGCATAGGAAGGAGAGGATCAGAGAACTCAGGATCAAACATCATTTTTACACAATGCAGAGGATTAACCCCTTAGGTTCAACAGCGAGTATAACAAGCAAGCTTCACTGCATATACAGACTGATTTTACTGTTGTGGGTTTAGTAACACTATAAGCCAGAATTCACTGCACCACAGAGCAGTGAAGCTAATGCTTTGCAAGTGTTGGGTAACATCCAAATATTCTGCTTTAAGCTTTCTTTTAGCCCCAAAGGTAACAGTGTGCTTGCTGGGTGTTCAAAATACATGCTGAACAGAAGGTATAGCAAGAAAATGTGGTCATCCTGGTCTGTAGTTCTGGTCTTCTGTTTTCATAATTCATTAAAGACATAGATCATTCTTACCAAAGAACTGCCTATGCAGATAAGAGATATCTGCAGGTGAACACAAGCTGTACAGCTTCGATCAAAATTGAATAATGCCCTTGCTATAGGTGTAAGCCATTTATATAACTTGTGAAGCCTGACCTGAAAACTCCCAGGACATTGCTAGGACTTTAAGTGAAGCTCGCTTTTATCATCACAGGAGTAAGCATTCTCCGATTCAAACCCCCCTCATGGGCTTTCTCTGCCCTAATGTAGTAGCTCTGAGCTCAGAGTTTGAGAGCTCACTCGTGATAGTGAAGGGGAGCAGTAATAGCGGGGCCTTAAGTAGTCAAAGATGCACTTTTTGTTTTTATCTACAGACATCTCATATCAGCAGTTTTTGATAAAGGTGAGCTAACCCTTTAAAGTCAACCATGCTAAATTCATTTTCATAAACATTTATCTACATTGACTAAACCAATAAACATGACCACTAACAACAGTTATTCATAGCCAGTTCTGTGCATTACATACATAAGTACAAAAGAGATACCCAATGTCAAATACTAGAGCTCTGATCCAGGTCACCAGTACCCTTGGCTTTCCCCAGCTCCAGGGGCTGGTTCTCACACCAGTTTATTCCAGCCACAACAAAAAACATTCTGGAGTTTAATTCCACATTGAAAACTTTACTAGGCTCTATGCACAGGCTACCTGGGATCCTCCCATTGACACATTTCACTCACATAAAGCTTAATCATAGAGTTGCCTAAGGCTGGCCATAGACGACTCAAACCATGTATGGGCAAGCTGAATGTAGCAAGTTGATCAACTTGGGTACAACCAGTCTGGCGGATTTTACATGCGATTATTGCTAGTGGTTAGGTGAGAGGGATTCCCCTATCAACACTGACTGACTGGTTGCAGAAAAAAATTTGCTCCCTGTGTGTCCTGCACGAGGTCAGAGAAACAGACCAAGTGGGCTTTGCAAGGAGTCTTAGCTTAATAAGGTTTTTACTGTAGGACTGACCATTTTTCAATTGCATATCCTAAGAAGCTCTTACCCAAAGTCATGAGGGAAGCGATAAGAAGCCACCCAGCATGTACTCGATGTAAGGAGAGCCGACTGTTCTGGCTTGCAGAGCATAGTAAGTCTTCTGCCAGGCTCAATATTACCTACGATGAAGAAAGAAGTTTAAAAGTAGATAACCACAATCCATCAACTCTAGCTCTCATTACAAAATTGTTTAGAGCCTAATTTTTAACATGTTGCAAGAAAGAACTTTATTTAATTTAGAGACACAATTTTATATGCAAGAAAGGAATTGTTAGATAAATCATGTGACCTATTTCACTTCTTGTTTCTCTACATCATCCAGCCACTGCAAAATGACAGCTGAAATGAAAAGAAACACAGATGCTCAAGGACTATACTTCATCTGCAACAATGCATGTTTACTTAGTTAAGTGAAAGATGCCAAGACTGAAGAGCAGGAAAGCAGTGGTATGACAAAAAGCAATCAATCGATAAAGTTAATTGCTTTATTTTCTGACTTGCGCATCCCTGTCACTGTAAGGAATTATACCATTCTAAGGCTTTGGGAAACATGCAAAGTGACAACGGCATGCTACTGAGGAATACAAAGCAGGCGAATGGATTCAATTATGTGACATGCAATACAGATCAACTGCAGTTAGTAAATGAGGTTCTAGGTGAAGATCATTACAGAGCTTGATCCTTACCTTTCCTTTTCCCTGTGGCACACCAAGTGGGCACAGTCTAACAGAGCCAAGCAGTCCAGCTGCTACAAGGCTATACCCACTCACTGCTTCAGAAGAGGATTTAAGAGCTATCAGACGTTCAGCACATCGATCTAAGAGAGGAGCTGCTAGAGAAGGCATAGACACTACCAAACAGCGAAGGCACCAAGCGGAGGCTAAGCGGGCACTTAGGCTAGGGTGGAGAGCTACTGAAATCACAGTGTCCAGGACCCCTATAAGACAGAGGTAAAGCAGCATAAGGAAATGTGTTAGTATAGTTATCCCATCTTTACACAGATATGGTAACCAGCCCCACTGCAGACACATATAGATTACCAGCACTGGAGTCACGCAGCAAAGGGGAGACTGTAGTGCCCAGTCCTAAAATAAGATCCCCAAGCTCTTGCAGGGCACACACCAACACATGCTGACTGGCAGAGATATCAGTGGCACTGAACCGAATTTCCTGATTACTGTCACTTAGCACAAGATCTAATAGGAAAAAAAAAATAGGATGAAAAAGTATACATAACCAGGGGGAGGGTTTTGCAGATAAAGAAAATAAAGAGATTAGTAAGCAAGCATACATTTAAAAAGAGAACATTACTTTAACAACATCTGCCATACTATGATATTTGTATATAATCAAGCTGTGTTTTAAAGAAGACTCAATGGACCACTTGGGTCTTTTTTTCTGCAGTCTTCTATGTTTCTATTTTTCTAAGACTTCTTGGAAAAAAATTACTGGGACCAGTACATAAAGCGGAACTTTCCCTTTTAGATGGAGCTCCGCTTTAATTATTTTGCCACAGGAACACTGTAAGGCTGGCCACAGATGATTCTTTTTTTTTTTTTTGATCAGCCATACAGCTGATTTAAAAAAAAAACAAAATTACCTCTCCCATCAACACAGGCGAGGTGGATAGAGGAATCATCCTCAATGTACTATTGTATTCTGACAGTAGTTACTCCTCCACCGTCAAAATACATGGATCAGTGCTGCATCTGATGACGAAATAAAAGTTTTCCAACAGTCCCATTTAATAGAAGTCGATTATTAGATTGACTTCTGTCGAGCAAGAGCTACCGATGGACTGAAATATAGCTGGACCCTACCGAACTAGCTGAATTACATTCTTTGACCAGATTAAAGTTGTTTTTACGAGCGACTACAAACAGAGCAGGCTGCGGGCTTATTACAGTTTAACCATGTGCCCTCCCCAGAGGATTTACCAGGCCATTTTTTGTGATATGGAGCTGTGTTACTTTAACTGACAATTGCGCGGTCATGCAGCGCTGCACCCAAGTGTAATGTATATCCTTTTTTCCCCACAAACGGAGCTTTCTTTAGGTGGCATTTGATCGCTATGCAGAGCAAAACAAAGCAGCATGCTGGTGCTGATAGGGGAGAGATCTGTATTGTTTACATACAAACCTCTCCCGTCAGTGTTCCTCTGCGATCGCCAGGTGCCGGCGGGGAATCTCCGACCGGGAGAGGGTGATCGGCAGCTGTAGACGCCAATAGCTAAGCAGGTAGGGTGGGACGTGCGCACCCCCTGCCCAGAAATATAAAATCATATATATATATATATATATATATATATATATATATATATATACATACATACATACATATACAGTTGCAAGAAAAAGTATGTGAACCCCTTGGGATTATGTGGAGTTTTGCATGAATTGGGCATAAAATGTGCTCTGAACGTCATCTAAGTCACAACAATAGAAGAACACAATCTGCTGAACATAATACTAAACAAACATTAGATGTTACCATGGTTTAATTGCACATAACATGTAAACATTCACAGTGCAGGGAGGAAAAAGTATGTGAGGCCCTAGCTTAATGACCTCTCCCAGAGCTAATTGGAGCCAGGAGTGAGCCAACCTTGACTCCAATCAGTGTGATGACATTGGATGTGTTGCTGACAGCTGTCCTGCCCTTAAAAAACACACACCTGTTTTGGGTTTACTGGTTTCAAGAAGCACTGTCTGATGTGAACCATGCCTCGCAGAAAAGAGCTCTCAGAAGACCTACGATCAAGAATTGTTGACTTGCATGAAGCTGGAAAGGGTTACAAAAGTATCTCCAAAAGCCTTGATGTTCATGTGTCCACGGTAAGACAGACTGTCTACAAATGGAGAAAGTTTAGCACTGTTGCTACTCTCCCTAGGCGTGGTCGTCCTGTAAAAATGACTGCAAGAGCACAGCGCAGAATGCTGCATGAGGTAAAGAAGAATCCCAGAGTGTCAGCTAAAGACCTACAGAAATCTCTGGCACATGCTAACATTTTTGTTGACACATCTACAATAAGGAAAACATTAAATAAGAATGGAGTACATGGGAGGACACCACGGAGGAAGCCATTGCTGTCCAAAAAGAATATTGCAGCACGTTTGAAGTTTGCAAAAGAGCACCTGGATGTTCCACAGCACTACTGGCAAAATATACTGTGGACAGATGAAACCAAGACTGAGTTGTTTGGGAAGAACACACAACACTATGTGTGGAGAAAAAAAGGCACAGCACACCAACATCAAAACCTCATCCCCACTGTAAAACATGGCGGAGGGAGCATCATGGTTTGGGGCTGCTTTGCTGCCTCAGGGCCTGGACGGATTGTTGTCATTGATGGGAAAATGAATTTCAGAGTTTATCAAGACATTTTGCAGGAAAACGTACGACCATCTGTCTGCCAACTGAAGCTCCGCAGAGGATGGGTGATGCAACAGGACAATGACCCAAAGCATACAAGTAATTCAACAAAACAATGGCTGCAACAGCACAGAATACGCCTTGTGGAGTGGCCCAGTCAGAGTCCTGACCTCAACCTGATTGAAATGCTGTGGCATGACCTTAAGAGAGCGATTCACACCAGACATCCCAAGAATATTGCTACACTGAAACAGTTTTGTGAAGAGGAGTGGTCCAAAATTACTCCAGATTGTTGTGCAGGTCTGATCTGCAACTACGGGAAACGTTTGGTTGAGGTTATTGCTGCCAAAGGAGGGTCAACCAGTTATTAAGTCCAAAGGTTCACATACTTTTTCCTCCCTGCACTGTGAATGTTTACATGTTATGTGCAATTAAACCATGGCAACATCTAATGTTTGTGGAGTATTATGTTCAGCAGACTGTGTTCTTCTATTGTTGTGACTTAGATGACGTTCAGAGCACATTTTATGCCCAATTCATGCAAAACTCCACGTAATCCCAAGGGGTTCACATACTTTTTCTTGCAACTGTATATATACACACACACATGATTTTGAGTTCCGCTATAGGGTGGTCGGGAAGCAGTTAAGGTTTTTTGGATGGAAAGAGTAAAAGTCAACCTGTGTTTTGGGGAATAGGTTTTTTCCCTGCCACTAAAAGCTTTTAATGGTCTATGTGTGCATGGACACATAGGATAATATGGAGGGGCGTTTACAAGCAAAAAAGAAAAACCCTGACGCCCCTGAAAGTGGCAGCAAAAACGCCCTGCATGAGGCCTAAGGGTATACTACAAGACAGCAATGCATGTTACGGCTATTATTTGAAAAGGAAAGATTGTTCTGTGGTATACTTTGTGGGCTCTAAAAATATGTGGATTACCCATTTACAATGATGTAATGTTACAGAACAAACCTGCTATTTATTTAACTAATGATTTTCTCCAATATTAGGACCATGATTTAGAAGGTTGATTTTTTTTCCTTTATTTGCATCAGCTGTAAGTGTAAGATTCTGAGTATGGGGGTTTTCTATTTATTTTCAGTTGGTTGAACTAGGTGAAGTTTTTGTTGCTTTTTTTTTTTCAACCTGACTACCAATGTAACTACGATTTACAAACTGGAACAAAACTTTTGTTTTTTGGATATTGCTGTGAGAAATTCTGAACTAGAAAAATGTAAATACTGTCAGCATTTACCTCCTTCTTCCTGATTGCTTCCACTATGGTCTCTATATTAGAAAGTGTAGCAATCACAGCTCGACACTTCAGTTCCCAAAGTTGAGCTCAGGCCCAACTCCCGACTTTATTCGTTCATTCTAATGGGTGGTTTCAATGACTAATAGTGAGGTGGTGGGGGGGGGGATCCTGCAATTTGTTTAGATACATACCATCAGGGCTGCAGTTTTTTTTATAACACCAGTACAGAATAAATTAAAGTGGCACTGACAAGTTATCACATACCCACAGATTTTATGAGTTTCTTGATGACCTCACAAATCTCTCTAGCTGCTTCCAGCTGGGCCTTCTCACTCAGCATTTCCCCTATTGTAGCTCTGAGAATGTAGGATACACAACGTCTCATACAGCAAGCTTCCACCGGGCTCTGAGTTGCCTTTTGATGGGAAACCAACTCTAACACGTGTGACAAGAGCAATGGGACATTTCTAGAAAGCCACTGTCCTCCAAGTGTGCTGATGAAGACAATATATGCCTGTGTGAACAAAAAGAACAGAAAGGAATCATTCAAGTCTTCCAGCTCACTGGAGAAAAAACTTCTGCATACTTATGGTGAAAAAGAGCGCTGACAGAAAGAGCATTTGGGAAGTTTGTTACCATCAAGAGAAGGCATTAGCAATCCTGCCATGAACAGACTCTTCATTTATATGTTGTAACTGAAGAAGCGTTTACCCAGATACCACCAGATAAATTCTACCTACATACAGTCATGTGAAAAAAATAAGTATATTCAAAGAAAATGGTTCACGTTTTCATGTTATTTGAACAGGCAGAGTAGATGTTCATTTAAACAGTACCTACAACTGAAGGCAATGTCATTAAATGTCCTGAAGACACAAAGAATATTAACCTTTTCAATAATTTATTCAACAATAAATTACCAGATGAAATGATGTACTGTGGAAAAAGCAAGAACACCCTTGGACTCAGATCCTGGCCTTGTCCCTTCTAGCAGAAATTACTTTGTAGGCATTTTCACAACTGCTCACCAGTCTTAGAGACTTTTTACCACAAAATCCTTCATTTGCAAGATGCTTGTGGGTTTCTCTACAGGAACTGCGGTTTAAAAAGGATACGTTTACCTTAAAAAATAAATAAATGCACATTTTCTTTGCAAATAAATGAGCATTTAATATTTTTCTTAGGAGCCTGGAATGCATCGCACCCACAATCAGCAGTTCACAGGTACAATGTCAGGTCCCACTCACGATCTCTGATTCTGCCAGTGATCCCAAAATGCTCTGCCCAAATGACAAATTGCACCACGCCTGTTAAGGTGTTATTCATTTTCAATGGCACCAAAATGTGGTGCGGTTCTGCCACGATTTGTCACGCAAGAAATACTGCTGAAATTGCATTGCGTGAAGCTTGTCACTCAACAGGAGCAGAAACTTCTTTAAGGGGACAAGCTTCACATGCTGCGGTTTGCTGTGATTTACCATGAAACAATCACAGCAGAACTGCACCACGTTTTGGTGCTGTTGAAAATGAATGGCACCTCAACAGGCAGGATATGAAATGTTGTGCAGAGCATTTTGGAATTGCAGGCAGAATTGTGGCAATTCGGCTTGAGATTGCAAATGCTCGAGTGTAAATGAGGCCTTAGTGTAGCTGTTTGCCTGCAATTCCGATACGGGCAGGCAGTTACTTCAGTCCAGGAATAATCAATGAATTAGGAGGTTGCTCACCAGCACCCTTGTAGTTAATTAGGAACTACAAGTTGTTAGCCACAAAGGCTGTCAGTACTTTCAGTCTATTCATTCACAGAACTCTGTGAATGAAAGATGCAGCTGTGTGGGCGTAGCTACACACACCCGCACTCTTTTAAAATTGTGATAGTGGGTCCCTGAAAAAAAGATACCCAGCCCACTGTTGCAGGTGGTGGGGGGGGAATCGAGAAGGGGGGGGGGGCTGCAGGAGTGAGAACGTTTTATATGTTCCACCCTAAGAACAGGTGGAACATCGGACTTATACTTTAATATCCCAACACAAAATTTCAGTTTGGAATCAAATTAGAACTTTTTTTTTTTATGAGGTATACATTGGTGGATTTGCTAGTATGCTTTGAATCATTACCATGTTAAAAGATCCATGTCCAAGTTCATTTTCCTCAGGAACATTTCAGTATTATGCTGTATTCATAGCTGGTGCAATGACTGCAAGCTAGCCACACCCTAAAGCACACTCAAAACTACATTGATGGATCAAATCTTGGCTGGTACCTGCTACACCGGCTGAGATTTGAGCCATCTATGGCCAGCTTAACAGTTTCAAGCACTAGATTGGGAGAACAAGGGGAAACACTGCAGCCAATTAGGTGAGCTGAATGCATGAATGAAGTAACCTGACCATTAACATACTAACTAGAAAAAAATCTAATATGGAGATAGGCTAGTTGCAGGTGTTCTGAACCTCCTGTCACAGAGTGGATGTAGGGTTTTGAAATTGAAATTTGAAATTATTCAAAACAGATGTGACTAAATCTATCATTTACACTAGTTTTGTCTTACATATTATTTCCCGATTCCAGATGGAAACAAGAAAACATTTGTTCAGATTTGCCAGTCTTAAATGGGTTAGGTGTTTTGTACATAAAATTTAATTACTAGGTAGGTTTAATAAATGCGAGTCACAGAACTCTGCAGGTTGTATACAGTATATCAATTCTAGCAAAAACTGCACATTAGATTGTATTTACATGCAGGTGTTTAGTTGATTTATAATTGTCTTGTATAACCTTGTTTTTTTAAAAAAAAAAAGAAAATTTTAGTAAACTGCGAATTGTTTTCTTATCTGAACTGTGTGCCTTCAGAATTCCCAGATTTATGTGTAGGCTTTATATCACCTTTTCTTATCTGATGAATCTTTAAAGATTACCTAAGGCACAAGATTGGGTAATCAATCTATAACAATCGAAGGATCTGACTAACTGAGAACAGGCAAGATGTGGGATGTGGAGCTCTGGTGTCGGTCATGTTTTCCACCAATCCATCCTGCTCTGTTTTTAGGGACAGGTTGCAGCAATCCGAGCGCTCGTCATGTAACCAGTCATGTTCACACTAACTGGCCCCTGCAAAAAAAGCATGACTGTATACTCTCCCCCAAAAAAAAAGAAAAATGTGAAAATGTAAAATTTAGCAGTTTCATTTTTTACCGTTGGAGCATGGAAGTTCAGATATTATTTAAAAGCATGTGTGCCCCCGCAGCGCCACCATTAACCACTTGCCCTCCAGAGGATTTACCCCCTTCGTGACCAGGCCATTTTTTGTATTACGGCACTGCGTTACTTTGACAATTATGCGGTCATGCATTGCTGCACCCAAAATGAAATTTCTGTCCTTTTTTTCCCTCAAACAGAGCTTTCTTTCGGTGGTATTTGATCACCTGTGCATTTTGTTTTATTTTTTGCGCTATAAACAAAAATAGACCTACAATTTTGAAAAAAAACAACAATATTTTTGACTTTTTGCTATTAAACATGTCCAATAAAAAATTTTTAAAAATCTAATTTTGTCATAAATTTAGTGCAAAATGTATTCTGCTACATGTCTTTGCTAAAAAAAAAATCCCAATACATGTAAATTAAATAATTTATGTGAAAGTTATAACGTTTACAAATGGCGGTATATATACTGGAATTTTTTTTTTTTCCTTTCTTTTACTAGTAATGACGCCGATCAGTGACTTATAGCGGGACTGCGGCGGGCATTCTGACACTGGGAGGAACTGACTTGGTGTCACTGACATCCCCAGTGACACCAATACAGTGATCAGTGCTAATAAAAAGCACTGACAGTGTACTAATGGCACTGGTCAGGAAGGGGTTAACATCTGGGGTGCTCAAAGGGTTAACTGTGTGCTGTGCGTTTTGAAATTATGGGGCTGGTTCTGTGCTTTCCACTGTAAGGACACAAAGCCATACAAAGCAGTGTGCTGGAGCTGACAGGGGAGAGAACTGTATTGTTTACATACAGTTTTCTCCCCCTGTCGGTATTACTCAGCGATCACCAGGTGCTGATGAGTAATCACCGGCCGGGACCCGGTGATTGACAGCCGAGGCCACGATTGGCGGCCTGGGTAGAGTGCGCTCCCTCTACCCAGAAATGCAAAATCACGTATAAATACGTGATTTTGTGCACCCCTGCCTCCCTGTAGCAGTATTTCTGCTATAGGGCGGCGGTAAAAGCGGTTAAGCAAGGCAACAAAAAAAAAAAACATAATTATTTATATTTAGGACAAAACAAGGCTCTCTTGTGGTGATGTTGTCTTACCTGTACAATTCTTTACTTGGAGCACATTACAAATAAAGCCTGGGATGCCCAGAAGTTTTTCAACTGAGGGGTGGGCAACAGCAAAAGAAAGGCTAACAGGCCCACAAGGAAAAAATGATAGGTTAACAAGGGTGGCTCAAGACAGCCTACAGAGCCACCTGATAAATCTTATGACTGAAGCGGTTATCAGCTCTGGCCTGAACATCAACCTGGTAAAACTTAGAGTGGAACTTTAGGCTGGGGATTGAAAATTGGTTACAGGCAGGATTTTTAATGCAGAAAAGCCATGCTTTACCTCTTCTGCATTAAAGCTTCTTACCTGCCTGTCTGTCCCTGTACATTTTCGGCAATGTTGAATCTGACAGAACTCCCAAGCACGCATCCTCCTGGGTCAATCCAGTGCAATGACAAATTACCAGGAATCTCTCCACCTTGAGGAAGGAGCTTGGGAAAGAGAAAAGCATAGATCGAATTGAACTGACCTCCAGAGTCATCAGAGTATCCACTGTGAAAACTAGATCAAGAGAAAAGCCTGCTCAGTTTCTTGACAACTATGAAAGCCAGTAGGTCCATGTCCATGCCCCCCTCCTATGACAGAGGTCCCAAAACCCCTTAGAGTGACCATTCTCCAAAGTCCAGGTGCCAATGGCTGAGGAAGTCCCCCAGCCAATTTTTCCGTGCCTGGAATGTACACAGCAGTCAGGGCTTGAACATGAAATTCTGCTCAAACAAGATTCAGATCAACTTTCTTTGGATTTTCAAGACTTCTGGTCCCACCTTGATGGCTTATATAGGTTACTGTAGTGGTAATGTCTGATTGAACTCTGGTCAGATGACCATGCAATTGAGAGGTCCAGTGTTGAAGGGATAACCGAATCGCCCCAAAATCCAGAATATCGATTGGGTGACAAGAGTATGACGGCCAAGTCCCTTGAACCGAGAGGGTATCTTGGATTATTTCCAAGATTGATAGCCTGGCTTCTGTCTTGAGCACCTTCCAACTCAAATTGGAACAAGATTTCCCAATTTCAGTGTGATACTTGTGTTCCACCATGTCAGAGCAAGCCTGGCCATACTGGTTAGATGTATGGGATGATCCAAAGACTGAACCCTTGTGTCTTATACTGTCAGAATGTTAAGTTGCAATGGTCTGGAGTGAAATTGGGCATGTGGAACTGCCGCAAAGGAGGACTCCAGCATGCAAGAACGGGTCTAAATGTGAAAGCAGGGGAAGGAACCCTTAGACAGGACTGTGACTAAGTCCAGGCTCAGATACTTCAAGCAATGTGACGGTTTCAGTGCTGATTTTTGGATATGTAAGATCCACCCAATACAATAGGAATTGAAATGGTATCCTTAACCCCTTGTCTACCAAGGAACATTTATTAAAGACATAGTAAATAAGGGGTTAAAGCAAGCACAAACCAAACAATTCAGTGTTTGAGAAGTGACTGAAGAAATAAAAAAGCTGATCAAGGGTCTTCCAAATTTTCAGTACAAGGGCCATATTGTATGTTCTACAAATATTTACAGGCCCAAAAGTTTTTAAGTTTTAAATACATTTTACTTGGATCTTTATCTAATCAGCATGATATGACTCTGAACAAGGGAAAGAACTTTAGTAAAACAAAGTAAAATCCTCTCCTACATCAGTGTCCCCATCACAGTCTCCTTACATCAGTAGCCCATCAGAGCCCCCCTCCTACTTCAGTGTCCCTCCTTACATCAGAATCTCCTCCCCTTACATTGGTGTCCCCATCACAGTCCCCCTTTACTTCTTAAGGGTCTTACCTTACCTCTTTATTAGGTTTACAATGTGACTGTAGCTGTGTAGCAGCAGGGAAGGATTTGGGGTGAAGCAGGACTGGATGGAGAAAATTCCATCCTCCTGCTTACTGTGACAAGCACTTCATTAGCTGCTAGAACACCAGTGTAGAGAAGCGGAAACTGTGCACATCAGGGCCAGATAAACACTTATACCGTGCCATGTGTGGCCCACGAGCCAAAGTCTGCAGACCCCTGTTCTAAATTATGCAATTTAATTAATTCAGCCCAAAGGCTCCTAGTCATAATAAAGGGGAACACTATTGGAGAGCAGTGAACTAATAGCATAAACAAGAAATATTTTTTCAGAAGCAACCCAAGGGCTTTTTGACATTTAAGACCATATCTGATGCTGTGACACACGTGTCGTTTGGGGGATAATGCCATGAATATTCATACAAAAAAAAAAAAAAAAAAGGGACCTACAGCAGAACTTTCCCTAACAATCAGTTATACTTTATCTTTAATCTGAGCACATACCTGTGTTGCTCCCAGACGCACGTGGCGAGTTGTGCTGCCATTTCCTCCAAGTATATCTCCTCCACCTCTAAGAAAGCCAGAATTTCCTCTTAGGAATCCAGTAGACAAAAGACCAAGAGCCTCCTGTAGTGACAGTCTACGCACACTTTGCCTTGAGGGAGCTAATCAGACAGAAAACAATAAAATTGTCAAAAACTTAATCACACAGTAATAAATGACAATAAACGGCTATCCAACAACCAGAACGCTGAAAAATGTATGTATATCAAAAGATGGGACTTTAAAGGTGCTTCTAAATCTCAGGAATGAACATAGATACAATATATGTTAAAATATTATATTTTATTCCATTGAAAAATATAAAACAATCCAGAATTAGGGCAATAAGGTTTGATAAACTAGAATTTAGTGATTGGGGTTAGACTTACTTTAAGGCAATTGTAATTTAATACATTTGATACGAAAATTGTATGTGCTTTAAAACTTTATGTTTTAACAACTTACTGGGGGAGATTTACTAAAACTGGAGAACTCAGAATCTGGTGCAGCTCTGCATGGTAGCAAATCAACTTCTAACTTCAGCTTGTTCAGTCAAGCTTAGACAAAAATTAGAAAACCAATTGGTTTCTATGCAGAGCTGCACCAGATCTTGCACCCTCCAGTTTTAGTAAATCAATCCCACTATTAGTTTATTTTTTCAGATAATTTCCACCCTTAGCAGAAAAGCCCTTGCCCTCTAAAGGCCAGTTCACTCTTCCTGAGAGCAGCAGTCTCTATACAGTGGTCTAACACGCCTCCTTGATTTGTCACAACTACAGTGCAGCCATCAGCAATGCCATAGCAAAGGTTGTGTTGAATCATTGAATGAGGAAAGAAAAAACAGAGGGTGCACAGGCCTCAGAGCCACTGAGGAAGAGGCAAGTCCTCGAAACGCGTCAGCCTTTTGGATGTCTATACTCCCCTATTGCGGACTGTTACTCAGCGCGGTGTTGACCCAGCTGTTCTTTATGATGTGCCTTGACTACATTGTCGTTTGTGAGTACAACACCTACTTTATTTTTTATTAAACATTTTTTATGGTAATGCACTAGGCCTTTGCGCCCTCTGTTTTTTCTTTCCTCATTCAGTATATTTGGATTTCCCCGGTCCATTTGAGGGCAGCAAGGTGCGCATGTTCCAGGACATTCCTTATGTGGTTGTAGCCTGCATCGAGTCCATCCCCAAGCGCAGGAGCATTTGTGTTTGCTGGTTCTGTGTTGAATCATTGTACAGAGACCAATGCTCCCACACAATACTGCTGCCTCCAGGAGGTCAAGGCCTTTCTGCTGGGCATGAGGAGGCATTAAGAAAACACACACTACTAAAACTGGCAATTCTTTCATTCAGCCAGTGGCCTGAACAAACAAAAAATAACAGATTCCTCTATTCAAACACACAAGGTGGATGAAGGAATCTCCCCCCTCCCTTGCATTGGGACCTTGCATTCTGACAGGAGAACCCACCGCAGTCAGAATTATTGATCAGTGGCTGCAGCCGCTGAATGAGAACATTGTTCCAACAGATTGTCTAAGAATCGGATTTTATCAAGCAGAGACGTCCACACACTGATAGTATATTGTCCAGTCACTTCCGAATCAGATGAATTTTGATTCGTGTATGGCTATCTTTAAATACTAAAAACAAATAGAAGAGAATTCATCAAAACTGGACCAGACAGACCCTGAAGTAGCTGTGCATGGCAACCAATCAGCTTATTCAATTAAGGTGTGAAAATGAAAGATAGGAGCTGATTGGTTGTCATGCACATCTTGTCCAGATTCTGGCTGCTCCAGGTTTGATATATAGTTTTTAAGCATCCTGACTTTATTATTCGCAAACAACTGGGCTTCAAGATGGATCAAGTGCAAAGGAAAAAACTATTACAAAATAATTAGTACAGAGGAAAGGTTTTAGCATTTAAAGCTGCCCTTTCCTTCTTTTGTAATATTCACAGAAATTGCTGCCAAATCCAAAACATTCAGCATATAAACCACTCAGAGATGCATAATCAATAAACCTTTAAATACTCTTCACAGCCTAGTAGGCATACACCAGTGGCAAGGGGGAGTAGTTTGAGCTGAAGATGAGGGCTTCAGCACTGTAAATGCCAAAAAGCCAAATTTTTACTGTATATTGGTAACAGCACTGTTCAGTGTGTTAAAGCTGTACATTTTGGAGGAAAGTGTGTGATTTTAACAGCTGACTGAGTAGATTATGAAATTCACCGCTACATTTACATATTTGGGCAACAGAAAGGTTTACCTAAACGATAACAGAAAGGTGCTGAAATGAAAACGGATTTCACTCACATGTTCCCAACACTGCCTTTGCCAGAACTTTTCCCAACAATTGGGAGACTCCTAGACGGACATCATAACTGCTTCCTTCAAAGGCTTTGAAGCACAGGGACACTAAGCTCTCCAGATCAGACGTCCACATGAAGGAGGCTTCATTTTGCAGTGCTAGGAGGCACTATAAAAGAGAAAAAAAAATTACAAATGAAAAACACCACAAACTTAAATTAAATGAGCAGTCTAACAGCATGAAATGTATTACACTGAAAATCTAGAAAGAAAGATCTAAACACACAGTTTAATTCACCTACAGTATGTATTTATTGAAAATGATTTATTCAATACTGATTTAAGCGTTAACAACAGATACAACACTTCTGACATATTTCAGATGCATGCAGCTGCTCCCAGCTCTGTTACAGTCCAGGTTCTTATGCATTGCAACCAAAGAGGGTGCCAAACTAAAGTTACTGGAGTTCAAAGTGGTATTTCTCAAATCAGTTGACCTTGTTTTGCCCATGTTTTGCAGAACACAAGCCATCTGGTTTTAAAAGGACTTCACTCATTATATATTGGGAATCCATATCCAATGCCTCAGCTTCATCTCTCCTTAGAAAATCTAAAGCCAAGGTCCTGGCATGGGCCAAAGAAGGTATGTGTTATCAGTGCTTGCAGATTGTGTGAGGCTTTCCCAGCCCCTGCCAGGACCTTAGCCAACAACAGCGATGGAGGAAAAGCTGCACGAGTCTGGAATGCAGAGACTCCGTAGTATTCAGAGGTGACTACAAAGACAAGATCTATATTCAGCACAGTGGCGGCTTTGCTACCAGTTCTGTTCAAGACACAACCTTTCCTTTTAAGAACAGAAACTACTACTTCTACTATAAGAATCCTATGTATTGAGAAAAATGCATGTAATGACCTACCTGTGCAGTCGCACAGCGCACGGACATGGACCGGTCCGTCAGACATGAACGAGCTGCCTTGTAAATGTCTCTATGGCAGGATGCAGCAGAGGGTCCAAGACCTGCCACTATTCTTTCCAGACTCATCATGATCTCAGAACGGCCCTGAGACTGAAACAATAATTTACAACAATTGACTATTTGAGTTTCAAGTAAAAATAGCAGAACAGACTGTAATACCCAATACAGCATCTAAATCCTTAAGTCATGTATAGGGCCCTAAAGGATCAGGGATGAATGCCCAGAAAGCAAGTCTTTTGTTTTCGACGGCAGACAAAAAGGACAAAAAAGTTTTCTAAAAAGAACAAATTTCTAATAGTGACTATGGTTTTCATTCAGGAAAATCCATTTGTTAAAAATCAAGTTTTAAGATTTTTGTTTGAAAATCTACTAGCATTTAGCCAGCTTTAGACCGGAAAAATAAATGTGATTACTTTTTGACATAAGGTCATCGTAAAGGAAATTAAACAGAAAGAGGTACACACTATTTTCTATGTAATTAAGTGACATGAATCAGTGGTTAAAATTATAAAAATTATGCCTTTCCCACGCTCCCCCCAGCTAGTCTGGAGTTGTGATGTTGCTCGGTATTGGCGTTCTCAGACCCCTGCTCTTGGTCTTGTTATCTTTTTCCTTTTGTACTCCTTCCTTTCCTTTGTTTGTTTTTGGTGTGGCAGGGACAGCTGCCTTTGGTTTGAGTTACTGTGGGTGTTATACCAATGTTTTTGTCATTTATGTGCCAGTGATAGCCCCTGCGTGGGCGCACCTTTTGCTCTGGTGTCAGAGCACTGTTTTTTTTTTTTTTATGTGCAATTGACAGCCCCTGCATTGGCGTGTTTTGTTGCTCCTGTCTTAAACTGTTTATAAATTAATAAAAACATTGAAATACAAAATTATAAACATTAGTGACAGGAAAACAAAATATGAAGACTACAAATCTACAGTACAAAGTCAAAACATGTCAAAGTACGTTTGCTACTTAAAACGAAACAATAAAAGTGTAAACGTTGTATTTAAAGCAGGTATTAGGTAGCAGAATATAGTGGTCCATGACCCGCACAGCACATGCACCTCCATAGTATTTAATGTGCATCCTGTAGGCACTGGAACCCGGTAGACAGTATTTTCCAAGAAAACTTCTCAGGTCTCATCAGTTCAGTGCAGGATTAAGCACAAATATAAGCAGAAGTGTTCTTAGGTTTCCCATGTGGCTCTGTGTCATGTGACCTGTGACATAAACGCACATCCAGAATTGTGACCGAGGTCTGAGGTGGTACTCACTATTTTGAGACTTTTATATAACACATACTTTCAGAACCAACACTCCAAGAGCTAAAGGAAGAAAAATATACTGCAGTGACAGCTGCTAGTTAAAATGAATCTGTAAGGATGAAAATATGAGCATTGCCTATTTTTTTTTTTTTTTTTTAAGCACAGGCTATGGGCCTATGATCTCTATCTAGTATGGATCCAGTGAATACAAAACCCCACCCTGCATCTTTGTTCCAGGGCAGTATCGCACAAGGCAGTGTAGCCAAGATCATGATTTAGTCTGCAATATTATTTTCTCACCATCCTATTCTTACTGTAAATCGTTGGTGTTACCACCTGGTGCCGTTTGGCTTCAATACAGAGTCCTGTTGGTTTGTAAACAGGTTTTCACAATAATTTTGCAAAGGAGACAAGATAAACATAGATATCTAAGTGCTAAGGTAGTGTTAGAGTTTACAGTTACATTAGGGCTAGTTTCTGGGGGCTCAAAGCAGAACTAGACCTATCACATGTGAATGGGCCCGCAAAATTAATTGGCTGATTTAGGGCTTGTTCACATCAGCTCTGACCTAAACCCACTGATTTAACAGTTTCCCAACCCAAAAAAGGTACATTCAAGGCATGCAGTAAATGCTGTCACAGCTACTTGTGCTCTTAACAGTGCTGTCAAGCCATGAAATGACTGGTGTCATAACTGAATAACCTAGTCAAATTAGTGGGATCTCTGTTATGTTTTATTTTAAAATGTTTCGATACACTATGTTTTTAATTGTATAGGATTAAGGTACAAACAGTGGAGAGGGCCCCGGAATATGGTTGGCTATGGTGTTCAAAATTTTAGGAATAAACATCCTTCTTTCAGATGAGCTCATTGTTGAGACTCATGATTGTAATGGGGTTATCTGGGCGTAAATATGAGTTACCTCCTGTTTTAAGAACCATAATTACTGATACCTATTTTTGTTAATTTTTACTTTTAAGTATCCAGAGTGCCCCTTTAAACATCTAGAACATGGTCCCTTTGGTGTGTGTGTGTGTGTGTGTAAAATGTTTTAATCCCCCCCCCCAATTATTTTTTAGGGTAGAGTGCCCCTTTACACATTTAGGACAAGGTTTTCTTTAAGAACTGTAGAATTAGGGCACTAATAGAGGAGAGTGCCTGTAAAAAATGGAAATAGTTTGAAAAAAAACTTTCCCAACATGAGCTCATGGATGAGACTCTTGAATAATAATATAATTAAAAGTTATTATAGAATTTACACTCTCATTTAAGCAACCTAGTCGTAGGGTAGAGTGCCCCTTTAAACATTTATTTAAGATGTGATAGTATATGCGGATTATGCGGCATAGTGGGATTGTAAATTATGTATATAAAAGGCATGATTCGTGGCGCACAGCTGACCGCCCCTGGAAGACGTCCAATGATGAAACACATAGGGCGGGGTTTGGACATGATGTCACCAAGCACACCGAAACTCCGGAGTTGCAGAAACTAGCTTCAGTCAGAGGGAGCCGAGAATGAGAATAAGCTGTTTGCACTTGTATTAGTGGTAACACATTATCAAGTGATTGTATTGGTTTTATGAATAAAGGAAGCATGTTTTAAAAGTTTTTTATGCTATGCAAGCTTTTCTCTCCTCTTTCCATGATAAAAAATTATTTTGGTGCTCAAGAGTGCTTTAAGGAAATAGCTGGGTCAGCAGGATATCACTCCCAGAGGGAGAGTGTGCTGTAAGCTGGTTTATAACATTACCAGCATCTAGCTCTAGTAAATCCATCTAGCAACCTCTGGTGGTGGATTGTACAGTTTGGTGGTTTGTTTTGGAAGAAAGAAGCATCAAAGATTATTAAATAAAGAATTTTGAAATTAAGTTATCACATTTGGACTGTTCCTATATCCATGAACTTGCACAAACCTGGTATATAGTTAGGTCCATATATATTTGGACACAGGCACAATTTTA
Organism: Staurois parvus; assembly: GCF_062004578.1. Classification (NCBI taxonomy): domain Eukaryota; kingdom Metazoa; phylum Chordata; class Amphibia; order Anura; family Ranidae; genus Staurois; species Staurois parvus. The sequence continues at coordinate 911,998 of NW_028318349.1, forward strand.
GTTTTTTTTCAGGTATTTACCAATAGATTCCAAATGCAAATAACACACTTAGAATCAACTCCAGACCTTTTACCTGCTTAACTGATGAAGAAATAATGAAGGAGTAGACCACACCGGGCCAAGAAACAGATTTTGATTCACTTGTTCAATTACTTTTGGTCCCTTGAAAAAGGAAGGATGGCTACAGTTAAGAGCTGTATTTCCTAAACCCTTTCTCCAATTTGGATGTACATTCCCTCAAATTAAACCTGAGAGTGTGCACTTTCGGCCCATATCTATTGTATAACTATAGCTTGAATATGTTTTGGTAAATACCTGAAAAAAACTAAAATTGTGCCTGTGTCCAAATATATATGGACCTAACTGTATTTAGCATATTACAGTATATTATTAGGCCCTATACAAGTTATTTCAATATGGGGGTTTGTTTACTACACAAATAGAATCCTCTGTGTCCTTTCCTTCTTTTTCAGACAATTCAGTGATGCTGCATTCCCTGAGGTTTTCTCCCATGGGCCGACAATTGCATTCCATTGATAATAATCATCCTTATAATTTGGTTTCTTGTCCCAAAGATATCTGAGAGTAAGATTTACTATATGGTGCATTTGGGATACATACATAAATATAAGATATGTATTTTGGGGATTGTATGTATGTATAATTAATTACTGTTGTTTTTTTATTTGTAGAAGCTTTTACTATCACTTAAGTATGTGGTTTAGTATGAAAAAAAAATCCTTGTTGGACCTGGGGAAGTGGTAAATCCGCGAAATGCGTAGACCTTTTTCCAAGGATACACATCAAGGGTGTGATTAATCTTTATGTAACAGTACTTTTATATATTGTCTGTTGTGGTACACTATTGTTTTTAATCAATTATGAATAAAAATTATTAGTATATATGTTTATTTATTATTGTGGTTACCAGGAGTATATTTAAAGTCCCACTAATTTGACTGAGTTATTATGTATATGTATATGAGATACCCTGTACAACACTCCACCCCCCAATAATCTATACTGGTGTCAAAACTGATCACGTTTAGCACCATGGCAACTGTTAAATAGAGGCTAAGGTGGCAGCTTCCTTGGCTGCAAAAGATGGGGGTTTAGTATATAGTGCCTGTCAGCAAGTGGTTATACCGAGATCACGACATCAGATTAACTTTCTCTGCCACGACCACCAAAGCAGGGATGGGACACTGACACCAATGTTGGGGGTTGTTATTGCATCCACTAACACAAATTATGGGAGGTTATTATTACTGCCAGTGATACCAATTTGTCCACGCCACCGGAGAGTATAATCAAGTAATGTGCACACTGGTTGTTATGAAACTAGGAGGGTTGAAGAGGCCTTTTTACTTCATACCCCACTTCTGCCTACTTTGGTAAGGGCAAGACAATTTTGTAGTACACTTGGCCAGGGGAAGGTGCATAAAAGCAAGTTCTTTCTCAGCTCCTTTGTTTTCCTGCAGGTCCCTGATAAGCACAGGTTGGGGATCTTTTGAGAAAAAAAAGACGAGGAGCCGAGCAGCATTGAAAAAACAGGACTTGTACACCATGCATGTGAATTTGTATTATGAGTTATTAAAACATTTTTTTTGATGCAATGTATATATGACAATATCTAAAGACATGCTATATATCACTACACATCCTAGATATTTACTGTAATCTCTATTCCTGATTATATAGGCAATGATCCATGAAAAGCGATAAACTGTAAAAAGTGACCTGTGATCATATGTAAACAATTACAAGTGGACTGTGAAAGGTCTATACATTCTATGGTCGCCCTAAAAATATATTACTATTTATTGATTATATGCGTTTCATGTCATATGAATAATATGAACTTTTATTTTTCGTTTACTGGATATATGTCACAACACAGCATTAAGAAAACCCTCTAAAGTTTGTTGATATGCACAAGTATTCAACAAAGCTAAAGGATGTGGATACCAGTAGACAAATATAGTGTCATGCCCAAAATCTCTGACCATCTGTTGTGTCACAACTAACATCTGATTTTAAAGGGTGCACATTTCACTTTACCTCTGCATTGCGCAAAACTTTCAGAAGGTTAGCAACCGTGTCACTGAATGTGCTTCCCAGAAGGCGACCCAGCTTCTGATACAGAGCTCCAAGACAGGCAACTGCAGCTCTGAATAATGAAACAAAAATAAAGATTCAGGATACTGCAAGTAGTGACTCTGGGATAAAGGATGACAGCAGGCTTTAAATATCAAGACGCAAGGTAAAATTCTAAGACAAAGAACTTATACATACAACTTGTTGGGAAGGCCGCTAGGAGAATCATCCTTGCTTCGAATCAGTTCATTACAACGATCAATTGTCTCGTAAGCGGAAAATGTATCTCCAGAACTATACACCACAGCAAAGTTATGTGCCAAAAGTCGACGAACTGGAGGTCCAGGTGAGCCCATCATTATCAAAGTCAACTGCTGAACCAACTGCTTCTGATTTTGCTTTACTTCCGCCTAAATACAGAAACCAAAACTTTGTTAATTGGACTACTGCTCAATGCAGTGAACTGTTTCACAAGTGAAAGTTTTATACATTTTGTGAAAACTTCCATCAGGTACAATTGTTTCTACCACTGCTGGCAGAACAGTGATCTCTGCAATTTTATAGACAGTGAAAATGGCACAAGTGATAATAAAGAACCACTGATCTTTAGCATTACAAGGATTAAAGCTGATTTTTATCTCAATACAGAGATCACAGCTCCATCAAATTCTTTGTGCAGGATGCATCCATTGCAGATAAACTATTCCTTGCTAGGGTATTCTTGGGGGAAAAAGGCGCAGTTATGTCTGCAATTAAAATGAGGAGGACTAGGCTAAAGAGGACCAAGTATCAGCTAGATCTTGAAATGTTAAGGTGTATGTAAAGCAAAAAAAAACTGTTTAGAGTAGGGAATGCTTAAGACCCGTCAGGTATTTTATTTATTTATTTAATTTTTTGCTGTCTGTGCCATCAGGGAGATTTCCCTTAAGGTAGTTCTGAAGGATATTTTCTTTTACCTAAAATAAAAAGCATGTTATACTTACCTGCTCTGTGCAATGGTATAGCACAAAGTTGCACTAAACTGCCTCTTCTGGGGTCTTTTGCCAGCACTCTATTCTGCGTCAGCCCCCACAGAAAGCTTCTTGCTGTGGAGGCAGACATATGGGCTAGCTCCCGAGACAAGCTGTGTGCATTCATGAATGCACAGAGAGCAGCTTGACATCCCCCCCTCTGCACACTGTTGCTGCATCTGTGACCTGTGAATGCAGGGATAGAGCCACTACAGGTGTGCACAGTACTGGATCAAGTGAGGTTTTGAGGGCGATGTTGCTATTGCGATGTTTTTTTACCTTAATGCAGGGAATGCATTAAGGTAAAAATGTTATGACTTTAGAACCACATAAAAGGCATAAGGTTTTTTTTTTTTACCTTAATGAACTCTCTACATTAAGGTGAAAAAAAAAAAAAACACAACTTTCCAGTTTCCCCCAGCCCCCCTTAAACACTTACCTGGCTCCTCTTTCAATCCAGCATTGTGTTCAACTGCAGCAGCACTGCTTTCTCTCCCTCTTCTCACAGGACACAGAGGCAGCAGTGAGAGCCATTGGCTCCTGCTGCTGTCAATCAAATCCAGTTCAAGAGAGAGCAGTGGGTGTAGCCAAGCTTATGGGCATACACAGTCCAGCTTGGGAGAACACCTGCACGAGTGCTCCCATAGCACACACCTTGTATGGAGGCAATCGGAACAGAGGAAGGGCGTACAGTGCTAGTGGTAGACCCCAGAAGAGGAGGTAAGGGGCTGCTCATTGTACTACCACTGCACAGAGCATGTAAGTAAAACCTATTTATCATTTTGAGAAAAAAAAAAAAAAAGGACAGCAGGAAGTAAGAGGAGATCTCTCCAAAAGCAAGGGTACATTCCTCTGAAGACAGTTGCTACCCAATTTTCCCACTGGCAGATTTCCACTCAAATCCTCTTTCTGTGGCAGCTCAAAATTTTTGGATTTCCCATTGCTTTCTGTATCAGATCATTGGTCACAGGACTAATAGTGAAGTGAATCTCCCAATCAGAGACACAGACAGCTACATAAATGGACAGAGGTTCTAACCTTGTACCTTCCAAGGATACTTGCTCTTTCTCCATCTCTGAGCAGTATAGCGGGTAAAGGGGGGCCTAACACCCCCAGAAATTTGGCCAACCATGTCCACTGTCGCTGGTAAAAAAAAAAAAAAAAAAAAAGCTAGTACAAAGTTCTGAAAAAAAAAGAAAAAAAAGGTAGTAGCCCCTCTTTTTCTTTTTGATACAATGAACAAGTAGGCAAGATGTTTTTATATGTGGATCACTTGTTTCCGGTTTTAGATGGGCAGAGTCTTAGAAGATAATTAAAAAAAAAAAAAAAAAAAAAGGAGGAAAAAAATATCGAAGTAATATTTACCCTCTCCAAACTCCAGCGCTGCCCTCCTTCTCTACTGTTTTCTTGGTTGAATGCCACTACACTATATTTTATATATATATAGTATGTTTACTGTTTCACCTGCCAAAAGATTTGTAATGCTGGCCAGCCATTCTTATGATACGCACAGCTAGTCACTAGACAACATTAGTTGACAGTTCATTATTATTGATTCATTGTCAAGTGAGCGGGTTGGGAGCAAAAAAAGTGACACACTGTATAATCACAAAGCTAAATTGCTAAACCAGGGAATAATTGTTTGGTTTTGTAGTTTGGGAGGGGTGTAAAAACGCATGGCATGACTCGCTGAGCAGAATTTTAAATCTTTTGGGAGTTAAAACACCGCACTGCATCATCCAAAAAATACAAGCAGCAGACGATATATTCCTGGAGAAAGTGCTTTATAGTAATAATGTGTTCATAGGGATGATGCATGGCTGGTTACAGTTAACCCATGGGTCATACTGTATTTTTGATACGAACACATGTTCTTCCCCAACACATGCATTAGTAAACAAGCCAACACACCACGCCAAGTGCATTTGATAATAAGCAAGAGAACAAAAGGGCAGTGTACCTTTGGGGTGTTTTTTTTTTTTTATACTGAAACATACAAAGCCAACTAGCATAAGCAAGCTCCAAAGGAGGTTTTAAAAAGTAGCCATACACGCGAGTTGAGAAAATTCCTCACTAGTTATCTATTTAGCTAATTTTAGATTGTTTAAAGCTGAATTCCAGGTATGGATTTTATAACATTGGTTCAGCTTGGATAAATATAAGTATGAATGTGTTATACCTGTTGGATCCCTGTGGCAGTTTAAAAATCACTGTAACAGGCACCACTACTGAAGTGATCATCACTAGCCTCCAGATCCCATGCTGAGTGGCTGCTCTGCTGCACAGTAGATATAAGAGGTCACTCACTTGGCACACGCAGCACTCAGAGAACGCTTTGCATTTTTGCAATTGCCTATCTGGATGAGGTCAATTGTGGCCCCTCTCCACCTTGTCCAGAGAATGCTTTCATTCACTGAGAAAATGCAAGGGGTTTTGTGAATGCAACCGTGCCTAGTGACTGACCTCCTGTGTTTACTGTGCATCTCAATCTCAGTCTTCATGGGACTGAGATTAAGCTCTGCAGTCACTTTTTGCAGCGGTTGTTTTTTATATTCCGGGTCAAACTCCGGGTCCCTTTTTTGATCAGCTGACCATGTTGATCGCACTTATGTCTATCGGACCACATTTTCTGTATATGCCTTCGTGACTGTTGATACTGTACCTAGCCACATGGCAAATAAATTGGCAATTTCTGTCACAGAGACACCAGCTAAGCAGGCGCCAACAATTTGCCCTTTTTGAAGAACAGTGAGCGCTGACATGACTCCGTATTACTAGCAGCACATGCAGTGAATGACGAAATTGAGGTTTAACATTTGTTGGCTAGATGTCCCATCACATGGTGGAAGTAAAAGAATGTTACATCACTTCCGCTTTCAACACAAAGCATGTTGTCACTGTCACACCTACAAATCATGTAGAGTTTCCATTTGTCTAACCCCTGTGTATATATACACACCATAGTTTGTGGACTCTAGAACTTTTCCACAGACTAAATAATAAACACTGATTTGGGTTATTTTCACCAAAGAAATGTAGCAGAATACATTTTGGCCTAAATTTATACAGAAAGATTATTTTGCAAAATAATATAACAGAAAAGAAAAAAAACTTTTTTCCCAAAATTTTAGCCTTTTCGTTTATTTAGCAAAAAATACAAAAAAAAACAGCGGTGATTACATTACAACCAAAAGAAAGCTCTATTTGTGTGGAAAAACAAAAAAACAAAAATTGAATATGGGTACAATTACATGAAAGCGCAATTGTCAAAGTGCGACAGTGCTGAAAGTTGAAAATTGGCCTGGCAGGAAGGGGGTGAAAGTGCCCGGTATTGAAGTGGCTAAACAAACTGCTAACAGGCTTCAGCGGTACTTGAAGCTTGTTGAAAGCTTGCTAGCAGCTTGCCTAAATTGGCAATTAGAACTCGCAGTTAGAGATCCGTGTTCAATATTTAAAAACTGGAGCTGAAGGAACCATGCACACTAGCCTTTTGTATAGGCTCAAAAAAAAAAACTCTAGAAAAAGAAGCTGAATGAAAAACGTTTTTTGTGCAGGCTTGGAGTAGCATTTTAGAGTGTTAGTGTTTTATAAGGATTTTTACAGTAAAAAAGGAGAGAAAAAAAGATGTTAGGAGCCTTTTAGTGGCGTTTAGCATTTTTTTTCTGCCAGAAATACGCCCCCAAAAATTCTACAAAAAGAAACGTTTTTCTGCTCCTAAACTCTGAAGCTTGAAAAGCACTACTAGCCTAAAATAGTTTGCATGGACACATAGGATAACAATATTTAGTTTCTAGGAGCAGAAGAAAATGCTAATAGCTTTAAAAAAAATTATTCAATGGTGCATGGAGCCAAATTGTACTTTTAAAAGCTTCAGCAAAGCTTTGCCTACTACAGTGAATTCCAGTTTTCATGGGGATCCCACTGATACACATATACACTCATCAGCCACTTTATTAGGTACACCTTGCTAGTATCGGGTTGGACCCCCTTTTGATTCAACAAGGTGTTGGAAACATTCTTAGAGATTTTTGTCCATACTGACATAACAACATCACGCAATTGCTACAGATTTGTTGGCAGCACATCCATGAACCGTTGATACAAGGCAGGATGGATCCATGCTTTTCTGTTGTTTACGCCAAATTCTGACCATACCATCTGAATGTTGAAACTGAAATTGAGACTCATCAGACCAGGCAACGGTTTCCCAATATTCTATTGTCAAATTTTGGTGAATCAGTGCGAATTGTAGCCTCAGTTTCCTGTTCTTAGTTGACAGGAGTGGCACCCGGGTTGGTCTTCTGCTGCTGTAGTCCATCTGCTTCAAGGTTTGACGTGTTGTGCGTTCAGAGATGATATTCTGCATACCTTGGTTGTAACAAATTGGTATTTGAGTTACTATTGCCTATCATCTTGAACCAGTCTGCCCATTCTCCTCTGACATCAACAAGGCATTTTCGTCCACACAACTGCCGCTCACTGGATATTTTATCCTTTTCGGATCATTCTCTGTAAACCCTAGAGATGGTTGTGCGTGAAAATCCTAGTAGATCAGCAGTATTTTTAAATACTCAGACCATCCCATCTGGCACCAACAACCATGCCATGTTCAAAATCCCCTTTGTTCACCATTCTGATGCTTAGTATAAACTTCAGAAAGTTGTCTTCACCTTGTCTAGATGCCTAAATGCATTGAGTTGCTGCCATGCAATTGGCTTACTAGCAATTTGTGTTACCAAGCAATAGAACAGGTGTAACTAATAAAGTGGCCGGTGAGTGTATACTTACATTGGTTCAAGCTGGACTAATACACACACAAACACACACAATATTGCCAAAAGTATTGGGACGCTTGCCTTTACACGCATATCAACTTTAATGGCATCCCAGTCTTAGTCCGTAGGGTTCAATATTGAGTTGGCCCCCCCTTTGCAGCTATAACAGCTTCAACTCTTCTGGGAAGGCGTCCACAAGGTTTAGGAGGGTGTCTATGGGAATATTTGACCATTCTTCCAGAAGCGCATTTGTGAGGTCAGGTACTGATGTCGGATGAGAAGGCCTGGCTCGCAGTCTCCGCTCTAATTCATCCCAAAGGTGTTCTATCGGGTTGAGGTCAGGACCAGGCCAGTCAAGCTCCTCCACTCCAAACTTGCTCATCCACGTCTTTATGAACCTTGCTTTCTGGACTGGTGAGCAGTCATGTTGGAATAGGAAGGGGCCATCCCCAAACTATTCCCACAAAGTTGGGAGTATGAAATTGTCCAAAATGTCTTGGTATGCTGACGCCTAAAGAGTTTCCTTCACTGGAACTAAGGAGCCAAGCCCAACCCCTGAAAAACACTTGGCATAATGCACTCAAGCAAGTACCGTTCTCCTGGCAACCGCCAAACCCAGACACATCCATTGGATTGCCAGACAAAGAAGCATGATTGGTCACTCCAGAGAACACATCTCCACTGCTCTAGAGTTCAGTGGTGGTGTGCTTTACACCATGGCATCTGACACTTTGCATTGCACTTGGTGATGTAAGGCTTGGATGCAGCTGCTCGGCCATGGAAACCCATTCCATGAAGCTCTCTACGCACTGCTGTTGTGCTAATCTGAAGGCCACAGGAAGTTTAGAGGTTTGGAGCTATGGACTGTGCAGACAGTTGGCGACTTCTGTGCACTGTGTGCTTCAGCATGCGCTGACCCCACTCTGTCATTTTATGTGACCTACCACTTCATGGCTGAGTTGCGGTTGTTCCCAGCTGCCTCCACTACCAACACCACTAACAGTTGACCGTGGAATATTTAGTAGCAAGGAAATTTCATGAATGGATTAATTGCACAGGTGGCAACCTATCATGGTACCACACTTGAATTCACTGAGCTCCTGAGAGCGACCCATTCTTTCACAAATGTTTGTAGACGCAATCTGCATGCCTAGGTGCTTGATTTTAGACATCTGTGGCCATGGAGGTGATAGGAGCACCTGAATCCAATGATTTGGAAGGGGTGTCCCAATACTTTTAGCAATATAGTGTGGGTGTATATATATATATATATATATATATATATATATATATATATATATATACACACATACATATACACATGCACACCCAAACATACACACACACATACGATGACAGTTAAAACGAATAACATTGATTCAGGATCTGCCAAAAGTAATTCAAAAAAGGGAAACCGATTAACTCGTGTCATCTGATCCAATAAAAGAGCTACTGTAGTTCGAAAAAGTTAATGCTGGTTTCAACATAAAGGTGTCAGGACACAGTGTACCGCAGTTTGTAGCATATGGGGCTGCGTAGCCACAGACCGGTCAGGGTGCCCATGCTAACCCATGTCCACAAACAAAAGTACTTGCAATGGGTACGTGAGCATCAGAACTAGATCATTGGGGCAATGGAAGAATGTGACTTGGTCTGATGAATTCAATAATGGTTTGAGGAACACAAACACAAACCTGTGGGATGTGCTAGAAAAACAATTCTAGATGCCCCACCACGCAACTTACAGGACTTAAAGAATCTGCTACTGAAGGCTCCGTGCCAAAACTGTCTGCAAGTGTACCTAGAAGAGTTGAAGAATTGATGCTGTTTTGAAAGGGTGGTCACACCAAATGTTGATTTGATTTGGATCTCCCTTCTGTTCATTTACTTTGCATTTTGTTAACTGATTAAAATAAATTGAAAGTAAACCACATACTAGCACATTACGTAAAACTTACCTTACCCCCCTTCCTGACCAGGCCTCGTTTCCCGATACGGCGGTGCGTTACTTTAACTGACAATTTTGCAGTCGTGCAACGCTGCACCCAAATGAAATTTATGTCCTTTTTTCCCAACAAATAGAGCTTTCTTTTGGTGGTATTTGTTCGCCTCTGCATTTTTAATTTTTTTGCGCTATAAACAAAAAAAGACCAACCATTTTGGAAAAAAAACTATATTTTTGACTTTTTGCTAATAAACATGTCCAGTAAAAAAATGTAAAAAATCTAATTTTGTCATACATTTAGGCCAAAATGTATTCTGCAACATGTCTTTGCTACAAAAAAAAAAAATCCCAATACATGTAAATTAATTGGTTGATGTTAAAGTTATAGCATCTACAAATGGCGGTATATATACTGGAATTTTTTTTTCATTTCTTATTATACTAATAATGGCAGTGATCAGTGACTTATAGAGGGACTGCGGCGGGCATTCTGACACTGGTGGGGAACTGACTGACACTAGTACAGTGATCAGTGCTAATAAAAAGAACAGACACTGTACTAATGACACTGGGCAGGAAGGGGTTAACATCTGGGGCAATCAAAGGGTTAACTGTGTGCTTTTTGTGTTTCACATTATATGCTGTTTTACTATGTAAGCATGCTGCTTTGAAAAAGCAAAAGCAGCATGCTGGTGCTGACAGGGAGAGATCTGTATTGCTTACATACAGACCTCTCCCCTGTCAGGGTTCTTTGGCGATCACTGGAGAATCTCTGGCCGGGACACAGTGATCGACAGCTGTAGCTGCCAATGTATCTATACATGATTTTTCGCAGCCCTGCGCCCCTGTAGCAGTACTTCTGTTATAGGGCGGTAGGGAAGAGGTTAAAATGAAGCCCTCCAGCAGCGCACTAGCAACTTTTTCAAACTTTTTGGTTTTTTTTCTTTCTTTAGCAAAAAATAAGAAAATCAGAGGTGATTAAATACCACCAAACGAAAGCTCAATTTGTGTAAAAAAAATATGATAAAAAGTTCACGTATTCAGTGTTGCATGACTGCGCAACATTCATTAAAAGTGCGACAGCACTGAAAGCTGAAAGTGACATGGGCAGGAAAAGTGAGGAACTGCCTGGTAGGCAAGTGGTTAAAGGAGGGGAGAGTTTAGTTCCACTTTAACATGATGCAGATTTAAATTCAAAATACCACAGGTGTGATAAAACACCACATTGGCCTGAATAGACCCTGCATCTTTTTTTCTTGCCTTTGAGGTGTCTATGATTGTCATTCTGCATTCAACAATGTTGTCCTAGGTTGGAAAGAATTCCATTAGTTTGCACTAGCAGTTGGGGGACAATAAAACCACGTGGTTGAGGCACATTTTTACTGACTCTTGACCACTCCCCCTTTAACTGCAAAGACAGCTGCCAGGGTACACACCAGAAACAGCATAGATTAAGAGATATGTTGCCTCACTCCAGGTATCTCTGAGAAAACGTCCAAAGTTTTATTAAAGATCATACTATAAAGTAGCTAAATTTCAGGGCCGTGCAGGACCCCTGCTTCAGGAATGTGAAAAGTGTAAAATAAAGTGATATTTAAAGTGGAACCTCACCCTAAAAGGGACGATCTACTCCTCTCCCACATTTGGAGTTTTTTTCTTTTTCTTGGCAGTGAATACCTAGTTTTAACAGGTATCCGCTCCTACTTCTACAGAAATGATCCCCCACTTGCAACCTTATGGGACACATCAGAGGTCTCAGAAGGCTGTGGGACAATTCACAAAGTGCAGCATGACTTGTGCATGCACATAGGGAAACCGACTGTGAAGCACAAGGGGTCACAGCTGGCTGTCCACATTCAACATGCCGATGCTGGGGAACCGAAGAACCGGTCAGGGTGAGGATCCTTGGAAAGGTAAGTGTCCTTTTTTTTTAAAAAAAGTCAACAGCTACAGTATTTGTACCTGCTGACTTAATTTTTTTTTGTTAAAACTGAAGAACCGCTTCAAAGTACCATCCACCAATCACAAAACAGACAAATGAACTATTCCCTGTCCCCTGATATCAGAATGACACAAACTCGCCAAAACTGCTTTTTTTAATCCCTTTCCTTTCACCCCCCCCCCCCCCATTTTTTGTTCTTTTTTTAATCTTTTTTTTTTTTCACTGTTATCTTTATTCTTTATTTGATTTTTATATTTATTGTTATTATTCTAAAAATGTTCCTCTTTTTTTCCCCTCTCCCCTACCCCTTTTTGTATTTTCCATGGTGGATGGTACTTTAAAAGTGGTAGTAAAGCCACTTTGTCAATTTTTACCTACAGAAATTCATTTTACCTACAGGTAAGCCCATCTCCTAAACGTGCACGGTTAAGGAGACATTCTGGGTTTTTGTTGTTTTCTTTTTACAGCTGGCTCATGCACTATGAAGAACGGACAAACCCGTGCCGGTCTTTCAGAGCATTGTGTCGTGTCCAGAGACTCCCGTGAGAATGCGCGGTAGTGAAGTCATCTCAACCCAGTCAGTCGGATGGTCTTAGATCACAAACCCCGAGGAAAGACCGGGTGAAGATGGAAGCCTCCACATTGGTGACAGCGCGCTGCTGGAGGGCTTCATTTTAAGGTAAGCTTCACATAAAGTACTAGTATGTGATGCATACTAGCATATTATACCTTTACCTTGCAGGGGATTTTTTGTTTCTTGTTGTTGTTGTTATGGACAAGATTTACTTTCACACTGCACTTGTCACAGACTTGAAGAAGGGGTCCTGTGGGACCCTAAAACATCCTACTTTACGTTGTGTGATTGTTTAAAAGAGAAATATTGCTTTCTGTAAAAAAAAAAAAAATGTTAACTCACCTAGGTGGTTGCAGCATTGATCTGATGCTGCATTTGTCCTACGCGGGCTCTGTACCGAAAACTGAGCGCTCAAAGACTTCTGATGGCTGAGTTCACCCCTCCACTCTGAACAGATAGCGGTGGCTGTCAGTCTCAGGATCCCTGCTCTGCCCCTCCAGTGCTCACTGGAGCACAGGGCTGGGGGGTGGGGGATGTGAGAAGCTGGCTTAGGCTCTTGGCGGATAGCTGAGAGGCTAAGCCAGGTACCAGTCTAGGCTTCCGTGTGGATCCCGACCATAAGCATAGGTGTGTGCAGCCTATAGCATTAGGGTGTGCACACCAAAGCTCAAACACACATGATTGTGTATGTATGTATATATACATACATACACCACCAGAAGAAGGCAGGCTGGGTGCGATCTCTAAGACCAGGAGCATCCCCATCCAAACTTATCTGCAGTACTAGTAAACACAGAGGAGAGGCAGGCTCCACCTTGGGGTAGTTCTTCCAGGCCTCCACGAGAGCCAGAAATGCCTGAAACTGCTAGAGAAGGAGGTAGGGGGAGGAGCTTCATCCTCAATGTGAATGTCATTCAGAAAAGCTGGCAACTATGGGTGATTATGGTGTGCCCAGGCACACCTGGCACAACCCATGCACACACCTATGACCATACGGTTGGGATCTTTTCAGAACCTGGACCAGCTGAGTGACGTCAACCGACAGTGGACTTTAGCTGAAAACAGGTCACAGGAATGCAGAACTAACTGCTCTCCCGTGATCCATAGAAGTACAAACAAAATAGCTTTGGCCATACTTCTTTAATAAAATTTTGGATGTTTTCTTCGAGATCTCTGGTGTGCTGATGACATATCTTTTAATCTATGCGGTTGCAGCAAAGTAGTGTGGCATTTAGGGGGTTACAACACAAAGTGAGGAGGTGACATATTACTTCCTCCTTGCCTGTCAACCTCATCTGAAAAATCACCCATGTTCAAATCACTTTTCAGAAGTGTTTCACAGATCATTGATCAGCTCCAAGTATCTTATTTTCAGCTGATCAAAAACAGTAAACTGCATGTCCATCATTACTGATCATCACAGACAGTTCAAACTGCAGGTGATGTGCTCAGTGTAGGAGGATACAGGTTGATGACTCGTGTCAGCTTGTCATAGACTTCCCAGCACACGATAGGGGCAGGATCACAGCAGTCACACACCAATTGTGTCCCCTCAGTACAGTGCGGTGACCCCGGCTGTAGCTTTATCCCCTCAGTAAAGTGCGGTGATCCCGGCTGTAGCTGTATCCCCTCAGTACAGTGCAGTGACCCCAGCTGTAGCTGTATCCCCTCAGTACAGTGCAGTGACCCCGGCTGCAGTTGTGTCCCCTCAGTACAGTGCAGTGACCTCGGTATTCGTGTCCCCGCAGTACAGTGCGGTTACCCCGGCTGTAGTTGTGTCCCCTCAGTACAGTGCGGTGACCCCGGCTGTAGTTGACACCCCTCAGTACAGTCCGGTGACCCCGGCTGTAGCCCCGTCCCCTCAGTTCAGTGCGGTGACCCAGGCTGTAGCCGTGCCCCCTCAGTACAGTGCGGTGACCCCGGCTGTAGCCGCGTCCCCTCGGTACAGTGCGGTGACCCCGGCTGTAGCCGCGTCCCCTCGGTACAGTGCGGTGACCCCGGCTGTAGCCGCGTCCCCTCGGTACAGTGCGGTGACCCCGGCTGTAGCCGCGTCCCCTCGGTACAGTGCGGTGACCCCGGCTGTAGCCGCGTCCCCTCGGTACTGTGCGGTGACCCCGGCTGTAGCCGCGTCCCCTCGGTACAGTGCGGTGACCCCGGCTGTAGCCGCGTCCCCTCGGTACAGTGCGGTGACCCCGGCTGTAGCCGCGTCCCCTCGGTACAGTGCGGTGACCCCGGCTGTAGCCGCGTCCCCTCGGTACAGTGCGGTGACCCCGGCTGTAGCCGTGTCCCCTCAGTACAGTGCGGTGACCCCGGCTGTAGTTGTGTCCCCTCGGTACAGTGCGGTGACCATAGCAGCAGCACCACCCCGCCCCCTCATTACCCGAGCTGTGACGGGCAGCTCCATCCTCAAATACTGGAGCCATTCCAATACACGCAGAGCCCGCTGTGGCTCCTCCAGTCCAGACACATCCAGTAGTTGCAGCCGCTCCGAGCGCTCCATTCCTCGGTAAAGCGCCGTGACAATCACATCTGGGCTCTGCACAAAGGTCTGCCGGGGCCGCCAGCCCTTCTATCGGTAATCGTCAGCAAGACCTGTCAAGTCCAGAGATCGGCAATCCGCGCTGTAGGCTGCAAAGCGTCGAGGTAATCGATGCGAGCTGAGGCTGTGGAAGGGGAGTGACTTCTCAGGGACCCGTGAAAGCCTGCATGGAGGAAGTTCTCCTGGTGGTCAGGCTGGGCTCATGAGAAAAGGCACCAGCCAGCCCTCTCTGATGTCTTACTCCATCACTCACCCTTGCAATGGGTAGAGGAACTTCGCTGCCCCCCTATATTTGCCTCCTGCCCCTTTTACATTGTATACAGTGGGTATAGAAAAGAATCAACCCCCCCCTTTTTTTTTTTAATAATCACATTTTGTTGATTTGCATCGTGAAATAAAGACAGGCACAGTTTTTGTTTTATCCACATCAGTGCAACTTACAACATCCAAGTGAAAGATGTAACACCAACATGTCAGAGAAAAATAAAAATTCAAAAACAATTGCTGAGTTGGAAAAAGTATCCCCCCCTTGTGTCAGTATTTTGTTGAACCCCATTTTGCTTTAATTCCATCCTTTAGTCTGTTGGGATATGTCTCTACTAACTTTGCACATCTAGACTTTGCAATATTTGCCCGCTCTTCTATGCAGAATTGCTCAGATTCAGTCGGGCGGACTGACCATTCGAGCACTGAGGCACCGCCCGGGGTCAGTAGGGGGCCCCATAAACTGCCCCTGCTACCTTTTATAGTCTTTTTTGGGTGTGATTTGAGTGTGGGCAAGGACACGGGCCCCATGATCCCCTATTGCCCGGGGCCCCATGAGTTCTCAGTCCGCCCCTGGGTTCAATTACATTTGATGGTGACCGTTTGCGGACTGCAGTTTTCATCATTCCACAGATTTTCAATGAGGTTGAAGTCTGGACTATGACTAGGCCATGCCAGGGAATTCACCTTTTTCCCCTCCAACCACTGTGTGCTCATTTGTGCTGTGTGATTTGGGTCATTGTGATGTTGGAAGGTAAACCTTCTTCCCAGTGACAACTTTCTGGCAGAGGGCAGCAGATTTTCCTCAAGATTTTGATGGTATTTTACCCCATTCACCTTTTCTTCTATCCTGAGATGTGCTCCAGTCCCTGCTGCTGAGAAACCCCCTGTTAGGGATCCGGGTATGACCAGAAATGTGTGGACTGACACAGGGAAACACAGGCTCCAAGTATAGTATAAACAATACAATTTATTAAAGACTAAACAATACATAAACACAGTGCAACTAAACCTCCAACAGATAACAATAAGAACAATACTAAACATAGTCGGGCAGGCCGGGTCGGTAGCAAACGGGTAGGCAAGGTACAAGGAGCAGGCGGAAGCATAGTCAGGAATAGCCGAGGTCAGGACAGGCAGAGTTCATGCAGAGTCAGGATTAAAGCAGGATCAGGCCGGAAGCAGACAGGATGCAGGTACAGGGGCTCATGGGAAACATACACCAAGGCCCTGATCACAGGCCTGGCCATTCCTTAAATACACCTGCTGTAATCAGCCTCAGGTGATGGCTCATTGCAGGAGTGAGCCTCTGGTTGCTGAGAACACCTGCTGGCCAGCCCTGGTACTGCAGCCCACAAGGCAGGTGAGTCCCACCACCACTGGCAAGTCCATTCCTGACACCCCCCATAACAGGATATCACCACCTCCATGCTGTACTGTAGGAATGGTGTTATTTGGATGGTGAGCTGTATTGGACATATCGTTTAGTATTGAGGCCAAATAATTAATTTTTAGTCTCATCTGACCAGAACACGCTTTTCCATGTGGCCTGAGAATCTTCAAGGTGTGTTTTGGCGAAGCTCAGTTGTGACTGCATGTAGCCTTTCTCGAGGAGCAGCTTTTTTTCTTGCAACCCTCCCATACAAGCCACATTTGTGGATAATGTGTGATAATGTCACATACACGCAATGACCATTCTTTGTCATATTTTCCTGCAACTGCTTCAGAGTTCCTGTAGGCCTCTTGGTAACCTCTCTGACCAGTTTCCTCCTGGCTCTTTCATCTAGTTTGGAGTGACGTCCTGATCCAGGGAGGGTCTGTGTTATCCAAATACCTTCACTTCTTTTTTTTTAAAATCAGATCATTTTTATTAGAAAAACCAACAAGTTTCCATTTTCAAAATAACAGTTCTTGTACAAAAACGCGTACAAAAGTAAAAACAATCAAAAACAGAAATCACAGAAAAAAACAAACAAGGACAACTGCCAAAATCTCTGTCACAGATCAAACACACACTAGATTGTTGTGCAGGGCTGTACCATCAGGGTATATAATACACTGACTATATGTCCACCTGCGCAATCATGTCACACAATGTTACTAATGGTTTTGAACCGTATCGACAAGTTGAAAGAGGAAAAAGAAAAAACATGGCAATACAAAAACCACTTAGACAGCACTGTCTCTGTGCTGGTATGCGTCACTCAGCACCATTTGGAGTTGGACAGAATATTAGCCATTAACTGCTTAAGGACTGCCCTATAGCAGATATACTGTTACAGGGCGGCACCTGTGCGCAGAATCACATATGTACACGTCATTTTGCATTTCCGGGTAGGGGGCGCACACGAGCCACGCACGTGCCCTACCCACGCCGCCATTTGTGGCCACGGATGTCAATCACCCCAGCCGGTAATTACCCGCCAGCGCCCGGTGATTACCGAGCATCCCCAATGGGGAGGAAGAATGTTTTGTTTGCAAACAATATTCCTCCCTGTCAGCTGGAGCACACAGCACACTGGTGAAGAACACCCCCCCCCTAGTAAAACACTCCCAGCACACAGTTAACCCTTTGATTGCCCCTCACATTAACCCCTTCCTGCCAAATGCCATTAGTACAGTGTCAGTGCTTTTTTTTTAGCACTGATCACTGTATTGGTGTCACTGGGGTGTAAGTGACACCAAGTTAGTTCCCCCCCCAGTGTCCGAATGTCCGCCGTAGTCCTGCTAAAAGTCGCTGATTGCCACCATTACTAGTAGAAAAAAAATCCCATTATCTATACCGCTATTTGTAAATGCTATAACTTTTATGTAAACCAATTCATGTGCACATATTGGGATTTTTTTAGCAAAGACATGAAGCAGAATACATTTTGGCCTAAATTTGATGAAATGTGATTTTTAAAATATTTTTACTGGACATGTTTAATAGCAAAAAGTTCAAAAAGTTTTTTTCTCAAAATTGTTGGTCTTTTTTTGCTTATAGTGCAAAAAAAAAAAAAAAAACACACAGGCGATCAAATACCACGGAAAGAAAGCTCAATTCGTGGAAAAAAAAGAACGTAAATTTAATTTGGGTGCAGCGTTGCATGATAAATCCTCAGGAGGGCAAGTGATTAAAGGACATTATTATATAATGTAAATACCTCAGCCCAAGTGGAAGGGAACACAGGTAGCTTGTTCTTGATAATGTGAGTACTACTAACAAGGGGATTTCTCAAGTGTCATACCAACCCAAGGGGCAATCCACCACTCAGTAGCCTATCCTTCACTAGGTGAAATGGTTTCAGGCCTGGCATACCCAACCAGGCATCCCATAGTTTCATCAATTTGCCCGCAGTTCCCCTGTGTTGGTAAACTAGTTTTCCCGGTGTAACATATCATTGACTGCCTTGATCCAACAAGCCATAGACCGGGGGGGTTGGAGACAACCATTTTTGTGCTATGAGCTTCCTAGCCATAAATAAAAGATAATTTATAGCTGTGTATGTGAGTTTTTCAATGGTCTCCTCATCTAACCACCTAAGCAGAGTTTAGGATCTACAGGGAGAGCAAGAGTGAAATGTTTATTAATCAACTTCATTACAGATGTCCAATAGCGCACCAATTTAGGGCATTTCCACAGCATATGTAATAGGGTTCCATTTTCTATAGCACAACGTGGGCAAAGGGGGTATCCTTCCTGTGCCAATCAAATAATCTCTGGGGGGGGGGTGATGGAGAATGAAAACCTGGGTAAGCTTTTGTGACGAAGACACAGATGCCAATAAAATATTAGAAAGAATGGAGGACCACTCTTCATCAGAAATATACTCCAAATCCCAGGACCACTGCAGTCTACAATTAAGAGACATAGCCCTGGATACCCGTTGGATCAATGCACTATACAGTGAGGAGATCTGTCCCTTTTTGGTTTGGTATCCCAATTTATTGAGAAGCCGGGGAAGGAGCCAAATTCATTGATTAATGTCATTAGGCATGTGAGGGGAGTGACTTTTGGGGGTGGGGGGACCCCTGTATCATCTTCCCTAATTCTTATATTTAACACACCCTGTATATCATATGTACTCTCCAGCACCTCAGGATATGCACAGCCAAAGGGGAAGCCAAGGAAAACAGGACAGCAACAACCAAAGGAAATGCTTCAGGGGTGCAGCCCTCCACAGACAGGGAGATCAGCCACTAGATAAAGAAAAAACAGGTGGCGCACACACCTAGTGCATTATCCAAGGTTTATTGAAAGGAGTGAAAGATAAAAACATACTCACAGACGAAGCTTATATCTAAAAAGCATTGCAAAATGACGATGGCCACAATGGCAGGCAAGTTGTTCCCACTGTCAGTACGGTCAAATGGCTGACGCATTTCGGGGACGAATCTCTTTCCTCAGAGCTATTGACCAGCTTGTGTGTGCTAGGTGTGTGCGCCACCTGTTTTTTCTTTAACACACCCTGTGCCTGTTAAGGGGTACAGGGTGTGAATGTATATTGTGTATTGGTGTGTTGTCCTTTGTTCTCTGCCATGTGGCTGTCCATTGTCCTCTGCCATGTGCTGCATCCCATTGTTCTGTGTCTTGGTTGGGGGGGTGTTTCCTGTATCCCTTCCCACTGATGGGGTGGTCTGATGATGTGTTTCCTGTAGCCCTTCCCACTGATGGGGCGGGCTGATGAGGGGTTTCCTGTCCCTGGTTGTGTTTCCCCGCCCTGTGTATATATCTTGTGTGTGTAAGAATAAAGGAGTTGACTTCCTGTCTTAAGTAGAGTCGGGTGCTGTCTTATTTCCTGCATGATCAGCGGGTGGTGTCCGGGGATTTGTGTTCGGACAGGGAAACTGGAGTATAACGGAAAAGTGTGGTCTGGGGTCCGGGTTCTGTTACAAGGCATGTCAACGAGGCGGATGTATCACCCAAAAACAGAAGGGTGTTGTTGGCAAATAATGCTACTTTCTCCATCTGCTCTCCTCTACAAAAACCAACTATACCCGGATCCTCTCTAATGGCAGCCGCCAGAGGTTCTATCGCTAAGGCGAATAACAGCGGGGAGAGAGGAAAGCCCTGTCATGTCCCTCTGCCTAGTGTGAATGAGGTGGATAGGTCATTATTAACCCAAATTCTGGCTGACGGGGCACTCTAGAATAACTGAATCCATGAAATGAAGGTGTCCCGTAGGTTAAATTTCACAAGGACTTGCCAAAGGTATCTCCATTCTACACTGTCAAACGCCTTAGCAGCGTAGAGACAAAATCCCCCTGTCTCCTTCCACTTCTTAATAATAGACTTCACTGTGCTTCTAGGCATTGATAAAGCCTTTGAAATCTTTTGTATCCATGTCCTGACTTGTGCCTGTCCACAACTTTATCCCGGAGATCTTTTGAGAGTGCCTTGCCAGGCATAGTTGATTATTTGCTTCAGTTGCACTATCAGGGACTGAAATGTTCCAGGAAAGCTCTTTTCATGCTGAGCTAATCAAAATGACCACAGATGATCACAGTTGAAAGTCAAATGGCTTTGTGTGCAATTGAGAAGGTAATTAGCTACACCTGATTGAGTTTACAAGTTATATTTAGGAGGGGGCGATCCTTTTTCCAGTGATTTTGTTTTTGAATCTTTTAAATTTTTTTCTGACATGTTGGTGTTATATATTTCACATGGATGTTATAAGTTGCACTGAGAAAATACTGCTGGATAAAACAAAAACTGCGCCTATCTTCATTTCAGGCTGCACAGCAACAAAATGTGATTACTTTAAAGGTGAGTGACTCTTTTCTATACCCACTGTGTATAGATAGATACAAAATAATTCATAAATACAACAATCATCAATACTTATAAATATCAGAGGTACCATACATCATAAAACACTACAATGGCACTAAACGCTGGTTTAAAAAAAAATACACCAATCAGCCATAACTTTATGATCACTGATATGGAAAGTTAACAACATTGATGAACTCGTTAAAACACATTTTTGCACCTTTATGTACAGCATTTTAAAGTGTTTTTGAGCTTTGGAAAAATGTCATCTGTTTCATCTTTTGTTGCTATGTTTTTCAGTTTTTTCATCTGCTTTTATTTATTAATCTTTTTAACTTTTTTTGTTTAAGGGTTAAGGGTTAATTTATTTAATTATTATTATTTGTATTATTTAATATTATTATTTATATTATTTATTTACTTATTTATTTATTTATTTTAGGGGCTGGCTTAATTTATTTATTTTTATTATAATTTTATTTAATAATTATTATTTATGTCTTTTTGTTAGGGGTTAGAATTAGGGGTAATTAATGTATTTATGAATTATTTATTTTATTTTATATTTATTAATTATTATTATTTATTTTCTTTCTTTAATAGTAATATTATTTATTTTTAATTATTTATTGCATTTGAGTGGAAAAAACACTTACAACTCGCAACAGAACACGTGAAAATGCTCAAAAAATGCGCAAATCGCGACTTTTCAACGCATGGGGGAAACATTTTTTTTTTTTTAAATGCAGCAATCTGCCCAAATCGATCTACAAAAGGCTTCAAAACTTTATTGTGCTTAAGACATTTGAATTCAGGTGACTTGAGTGAGAGTTAAGATGTGAACCAACTCCATAGAGAATAATTGATTTTTTTTTCTCCTCCAGTGTTTTGGAGCTACTGACTGCTTGATGCCAGATTCCACAGCATACCATCAGAGGTCTAGTGGAGTCCATGCCTCGACGAGTTACGGTGGGTGGTCTTAATATTATGGCTAATCTGTACACACAGTATAAATATTTATACACATATATTGTATATATGGATTGATACAAATTATTTCATAAATACAAGAATCTATATATTAAAATAAATACTTATAAACAACAGTATTGCCATAAATAATAAAACCCTAAATTGACACTAAACTCTGGTTTAAAAAGTATATTCTATTCAAGTATGTATTCTTAAAGTGACTGTAAACCCTCACCTTGTAAAACAACCCATTCAGTTTAAAACAGAAATGAAAGGCAAACATTTGTGTACAGATATAAAAAAACCTTATAAACACATTGTTTTTTGTTTTTTTTTTATAACTGATCACATTCCCTCTGTTCTCAATGCATACCAGGTGGGGCAGGAGGAGAAACAGCAGCACATTAATCTTCCCAGTGAATGGCTGTGCGGGGGGAGGTGTCAGGACAAGTCTGATCATTGGAGGAGAACAGGCTGAATTCCCAGCACAACTAGAGAACTGACCACGTCATACTCCCCTGCTTTGTGTGGTCAGTTTTTAATAGGAAAGCAGAGGGATTGGCAGAAACACCAGGGATTTCACACAAACAAAACAATACACAGAGCTTTTTTAATACAAGTACTGTACATGGTACAGCAGGCACATTTATGAAGTATTGGGTTTATATACTCTTTATCTCAAAACAGTATCTTCCATAGCTCTCAGTCTCCTCGAAATCCTTTCCTGCCTGATCTTCCACTCATAGAACCCGTATCACAGCTTCTATGAATGACACAGGTTGGGTGGATGATTGATGGCTCCATGCCCTCCATTCATAGATCATGTATTATTATTATTATGGCTTCTATGAATGGTGGATCAGGCTCGATCTCCAGCTGTGCTGCCTGTGTCCAAAGACACAGACAGCATGAAAAGGCTTTGCTACTAAACACACTGCAGCTATCTGCAGCTAAATGCAATGCATGTTTAGCTGCAGATAGTTTACCTTGTACACAGCACTTTCCTTCTTTTCCTAAACACAGCTAAACTGCTGCAACTAAATGTTGCTAATCATTATGTATGAATAACATGATTACTTGCATTGTGTGAGTCCACCTGCTTTCAGGCTAGGTTTACAGTTGGGGGTGTGGGAATCGTACCTGTTACCAAACCCTCAACCACCCACAGCCCAATCATGCAGCTCTTGTGAGACGCACAGGGCTGCCATTCATTCTGAATGGCACCCCACGCATCTCAGCCCACAGTGCAATTGGAATATCAGGGAAACTGCATGGTCAAAAAGACCATGTGGTTTCCCTGCGGCCGCATTTTCAAAAAGATGTATGTACCTTTTATGTGCAGAAACACGGGCACAGCAGCCCATTCAAATGAATAGGCTGTGGTGCTTGAGCAAACAAGGACCACAGAGCCCGCAATAGTGTGAACCAAGTCTAAGGAAAAAAAAAAAGAAAAATAAATTTAGCAATCTGTGTGAATGTAGCCTATCTTCTTTCTAGAGCATGTTTCACAAATTGACTCCATTGTTGATTTCTGTATTACTTGGTGTTTTGGAAGTAAGGTCTCCTGTGATGCAAATTCATTATTGGTCCCTGACTTCCTAGAAAAATGTCTGTTTTCCAGATTTTCATTATTTACTTGATGTTTAACTGCTTCCGCACGCGCCCTATCTGCACCGCCATTCACTGCCTCGACTGTCAAAGGGTCCCGGCCGGTGATTCCTCGCTGGCACCTGTGGATTGCCAAGTATCACAGACGGGGGAGAGACCTTTGTATAAATAACACATCTCTCCCCTGTCAGCTCCTGCACACTGCTTTGTATGGCTCTGTACAGCAGAGCCATACATAGCAGTGTGCTTGCAGAGTAAAGCACACACACAGCACAACAGCACACAGTTAACCCTTTGATCGCCTCAGATGTTAACCCTTTCCTGCCCAGTGCCATTAGTACAGTGTCAGTGCTTTTTACTAACAGTGATCACTGTATTGGTGTCACTGGGGATGTCAGTGACATCAAGTCAGTCCCAACTCAGTGTCAGAATGCCCGTCGCAGTGCTGCTATAAGTCACTGGATTGCCGCCATTACTAGTAAAAAAAACTAAAATTCCAGTATATATTGTTTTTTTTGTTTTTTTTAGCAAAGACATGTAGCAGAATACACTTTGGCCTACATTTATGGTGAAATTAGATTTTTTAATTTTTGGCCTGGTCAGGAAGGGGGGGGTAAATCCTCTGGAGGGCAAGTGGTTAAATCAAGTTTTAATTTCGTTTTGTGTCCTTTGGTCTGCCAGAATGTCTGATTTGTCTATCTAGCTTCCTACAATCTTCAAGGACTTCAAATCAGTTCTTGGTAGGTACAGTATATAAAAATTGTCTTCCCCATTGTTGATTCACACGTGTGTGGTGTGGATTGAAGGTTCGTATTGAAGCTCAGGTTTCGAAGCTAATTGACACAGTAGTTGTTCACAGGTTCATCTCAGATTTACATCAGCTTCAGGATAGGATTAGGTCAGGATTTTATCCTGTTCACACATGTGCAGTTTGGAAACGGTTCACAAAGAAGTCAGTAGCCTGTAATCTGAACCGGACCACACTGCTCAGAAACCGTATAGGACTCTTTTTCAAACTGCAGTGAACCCGCACTGAATCCACAGCTCCAGTGCACTGGGCATATGTGAACAGGCAGCATAGGAAGCAATGTTATTTCAAGTCATGCGGATTGGATGCAGTTCAAATGAACTGGCACTGAGATTTTGTACACAATCAGGTTTTGTACCTTTTTTAACTTTTTTCTTTAAAGGAAATCTATAGTCTCAGCTTCCAATTTCATCCATGACATTAGCATTGTAAGAACAAAACAAACAATATTTATATTTTACAATATAAACTTACTTTCAAAATCCTCTTTCATGTTGTGAGTTCTGCATATCTGCTGCTATTCTTTTTTCATAACATCCTGGTTGCCTGCATGCTTTGCAGCTTCTCCCCTGCTGTTTACTGTAATTTCTAAGGACTACATATCTCATGGTACCTTGCTGCCTCCAACCAGTGACTCCTTTACTGACTCCACCTCCTGGGACTCCTTCTCTCAGCACCTCTGTAACTCAGAAGGCAGGTTCCATGAACTCTGTGACACAGCAGTGCTACTCACAGGACATAGTGAATATGTGTCACAGAAGTCAAGGGAGTAAATGTGTGGGATCTTTATTAAGTACATTTACAGATTCCAAAATTGTTCATATTTATGGCGATAGGCTATAAATAATTACAATACAATGTGGAAATGAATATATAATTTTACATTATGACAATAGATATGGTTTAAATATCCTACCAAAATTCCTGGACTTGTATCACTTTACTTGCAAGAGAAGATACTGCAGATTGTGTCAAATCTAGGGGATGGGGGGTTCTTTGAAACATCATATATTTGGGTGTTATCTGTTATGCCTAGGTCCTTTGTTTTAATAATATTGTCTTATATTGAAATAATATGTAATAAATGGAACACATTTTTATAAGACGACAGATATGTTTATTTGATTAAGAATGGTATCGTGATAGTCCCAGGTGTTTAAACAACAGAAAAGTAGTATTTCTTCTGGGATTATGATAGGGATAATGATACAGTGGGGCAAAAAAGTATTTAGTCAGCCACCAATTGTGCAAGTTCTCCCACTTAAAAAGATGAGAGAGGCCTGTAATTGGCATCATAGGTAGACCTCAACTATGAGAGACAAAATGAGAAAACAAATCCAGACAATCACATTGGCTGATTTGGAAAGAAACTCCCTCCAAAGGTTTTCAATGGGGTTGAGATCTGGAGACTGGCTAGGCCACTCCAGGACCTTGAAATGCTTCTTACGAAGCCACTTCTTCGTTGCCCGGGCGGTATGTTTGGGATCATTGTCATGTTGGAAGGCCCAGTCACTTTTCATCCTCAATGCCCTTGCTGATGGAAGGAGGTTGCACTCAAAATCTCACGATACATGGCCCCATTCATTCAGTCCTGTACATGGATCAGTCGTCCTGGTCCCTTTGCGGAGAAACAGCCCCAAAGCATGATGTTGCCACCCCATGCTTCACAGTAGGTATGGTGTTCTTTTGATGCAACTCAGCATTCTCTCTCTTCCAAACACGACGAGTTGTGTTTCTACCAAACAGTTCTATTTTGGTTTCATCTGACCATATGACATTCTTCCAATTCTCTTCTGGATCATCCAAATGCTCTCTAGCAAACTTCAGACGGCCCGGGCATGTACTGGCTTAAGCAGGGGGACACGTCTGGCACTGCAGGATCTGAGTCCCTGGCGGCGTAGTGTGTTACTGATGGTAGCTTTCGTTACGTTGGTCCCAGCTCTCTGCAGGTCATTCACTAGGTCCCCCCGTGTAGTCCTGGGATTTTTGCTCACTGTTCTTGTGATCATTTTGACCCCACAGGGTGAGATCTTGCGTGGAGCCCCAGATCGAGGGAGATTATCAGTGGTCTTATATGTCTTCCATTTTCTAATTTTTGCTCCCACAGTTGATTTGTTCACACCAAGCTGCTTGCCTATTGCAGATTCAGTCTTCCCAGCCTGGTGCAGGTCTACAATTTTGTTTCTGGTGTCCTTCGACAGCTCTTTGGTCTTCACCATAGTGGAGTTTGGAGTGTGACTGTTTGAGGTTGTGGACAGGTGTCTTTTATACTGATAACAAGTTCAAACAGGTGCCATTGATACAGGTAATGAGTGCAGGACAGAGGAGCCTCTTAAAGAAGAAGGTACAGGTCTGTGAGAGCCAGAAATCTTGCTTGTTTGTAGGTGACCAAATACTTATTTTCCACCATAATTTGCAAATAAATTCTTTCCAAATCAGCCAATGTGATTGTCTGGATTTTCTTTCTCATTTTGTCTCTCATAGTTGAGGTCTATCTATGATACCAATTACAGGCCTCTCTCATCTTTTTAAGTGGGAGAACTTGCACAATTGGTGGCTGACTAAATACTTTTTTGCCCCAATGTAGCTGATGTAATGGATGATCTCTACAATGTAAGAAAGAATGCTGAAATCATGTTCAAAAACTGATGACATGTACAATTCAGAAGTGGTTTCCATATTAGTAAATGAGCCTGAATCTGCACCTGAACCTGACCGCACTGCTTAGAAAACTGGCAGGACTCTTTTTTTTTTTTGCACTGAATCCACACTCAGGCTGCACCAGACATATGTGAACACAGTGGCTTCCCTAGGAGTGTGCGGGGGGTACGCGCCACACCGGGTGACACCTATCGCACAGGGTGACCCCGGACCCTCTGCACGAGCTCCACGAAAAGGAAAGTTTTAAAGCAAGTTGACAATTCCCGCAAGATGGTTCAGATCTGCAGATTGAACATAATGGATCTGAGTCTGATCCATTATGCTCCCCAATCTGTAGATCCGATCCATCTTGCGGGGATCTTCAGCTTGCAACCTATACGGGTTAACTGATCTACAGTAGGTAAGGCTGTGCAAAATCCGGGACTTGTCTGTAATCAGGAAATGCGGCTGCGATAGCTGGAACCTCCTCCATCTGACATCACTTCTCGAGCATGTGAAGACCTCGTATAGTTTGCAAGCCGACGATCCCCGCAAGATGGATCAGAACTGCGGATTGGGGAGCATAATGGATCGGACTCCGATCCATTATGCTCAATCCGCAGATCCGATCCATCCTGCGGGGATTGTCGGAGGGGTGACACCAACCCTAGGGATGCCCCTGTGTGAACAGGCACAAGAGAAAGCACTGTTATTTCACATGTCATGCAAATTGGATGCGGTTCAATACACATCCAATTCGCATATATTTGAACCAGCTCTGAAGTTAGATTTATTTACAGTAAACCAGAATCCATCCAAACACAAGCACACAGCAAACATAAACATAAATGAACCAAAAACCCAGTGACAGAATACCTAGCAACAAACAGCTATCGAACTACAGTATATATAATATATACAAAATGGGGTACATAGAAAAGCAGGGGCAAACTGTAGGTGCAGGGAGTAGATGTGAAGGGGGAACCAAAACTGGGATCAGATACAAGCCAGCAGGGGCAGGAGCAAGTCCAAGATAAATGGCAAACAGAATCTGGCAGCAGTAAAACACAGGAGCAAGAGGCACTAGTAGGGGAGGACCTAAATACCCTCTCAGCAGCCAGCATCAGGTTGAAACTGATTACTCGGATCTGCTGACTGTTGGGATGCACCCTCTGGAGGACACCAGAACTACAACCTGCTGCTCATGGGAGCAGAATGCAGCCAGCACACCCCCCACGTCCGCTATCTCCGCCGGACACAGCAGAATGAGAATCCCTGTAATCGGGACTTGGTGATCACAATGACAAAGCTTTTATGAATCAATCTGATTCGTAAACGCTTTGCTTCTGTTCCTGGGGAGCTGTGATTGGTCCACAACTCTCATATGGCACATGGGGCCAATCACAGCACCTTGTACCATGTGACCAGCTGGAGCCAATCACAGATCACTGTATTTTGAACTGTCATGAACTTAACACATTCATGACAGTTCAAAGCAAGCTTTGCATTGCAGAGCAATAATCCTCATTGCTCATGCAATGCAAAGTGTAAAAAAAAAAAAAAATCCCTGATCACCCTCCTATAGTACAATGTTACTACTCTGATGAAAGTATTTGAAAAAAATAGTAAAAGGAAAATAATGTTTAAAAAACATAAAATATGTTTTTAAAAAATTGAGAGAAATTATTTTTTAAATTTACTTGCCGCCTGCTCGCCAACAATGTGCGACAAAGCAACATAATCTTACAATGCTTTCTATTTCCGGGTATGCGTGCGCATGTGTGCATCCCCCGCTGCCCCCTATGCCATCCAAGAAGAGAAGAATGAACATGGCACTGAGTAAAAGCACTACATTTTACACGTTAGATTAGCACATTTAACTCTTTGATCACCCCTATTAACCCTTTGATCACTCCGTCACCCAGCCAGTTCCATTAGTACAGTGTCAGCATATAGAATTTTTCACTGATCACTGTATTACTGTCACTAGCAACATCACATAGTATCAGAATCAGTTAGCGTCCCTCCCATCCAGGGTCAGCAAGCGTTAGATTGCCCACACACTATCGCACTCACGCTATATGTCGCTGATCACCGCCATTACTAGTATAGTGTTTGTACAGATCAATATATTAATCATGAACAGAACTATACTGGTGCCTCCTTAGTATAGTATCCCCAAAAATGCAGTGTTAGCAGGATCAACTCCGTTTGCTGCCAGCACTAGCGTTTAGTCCCCAATGTATACACACAATACATGGACACCCACCCAAATTCAGTCCTTGCCAGACAGTTCGCATGGAAACCTATCCTTTCCAAATTTAAACTTTTTTGGACCTAACCCTCAATATGGACATTACAAAAAAGAATGAATTGCTGTGATATTGGTCCACAGACCCAATTCATCATATGCCCGTGTTCTCTGCTGTTGCATACACTATTTTGCCAAAAGGATTGGGACGCCTGCCTTTACACGCACGTGAACTTTAATGACACCCTAGTCTTAGTCCGTAGGGTTCAATATTGAGTTGGCCCACCCTTTGCAGCTATAACAGCTTCAACTCTTCTTGGAAGGCTGTCCACAAGGTTTAACAATTGTCTATGGGAATGTTTGACCATTCTTCCAGAAGCGCATTTGTGAGGTCAGGCACTAATGTCGGATGAGAAGGTCTCGCCGTCTCCACTCTAATTCATCCCAATGGTGTTCTATCGGGTTGGGGCCAGGACACTGTGCAGACCAGTCAAGTTCTTACACCCCAAACTCGCTCATCCATGTCTTTATGGACCTTGCTTTGTGCACTGGTGCGCAGTCATGTTGGAATAGAAAATGCTGATGTCTTAAGAGTTCCCTTTCAGCCCAACCCCTGAAAAACAACCCCACACCATAATCTCCCCTCCATAAAACTTTACACTTGGCACAATGCAGTCAGGCAAGTACCGCTCTCCTGGCAACTTCCAAACCCAGACACGTCCATCAGATTGCCAAACAGAGAAGTGTGATTCGTCATTTCAGAGAACATGTCTCCATTGCTCTAGAATCCAGTGGCGGCGTGCTTTACACCACTGCATCTGACACTTTGTATTGCACTTGATGATGTAAGGCTTGGATGCAGCTACTTGGCCATGGAAACCCATTCCATGATACACTCTATGCACTGTTGTGTTAATCTAAAGGGCACACAAAGTTTGGAGGTCTTTAGCTATTGACTCTGCAGACAGTAGGCAACTTCTGCTTGCTGTGAGCTTCAGCATGAGCTGACCCCGCTATATCATTTTACTTGGCCTATTACTGTGTGGCTGAGTTGCTGTTGTTCCCAGTTGCTTCCACTTTGTTATAATGCTACTACCAGTTGACCGTGGAATATTAGTAGCAAGGAAATGTCATGGATGGACTTATTGTACAGGTGGCAACCTATCACGGTACCACGCTTAAATTCACTGAGCTCCTGAGAGCGACCCATTCTTTCATAAATGTTTGTAGAAGCAGTCTGCATGCCTAGGTGCTTGATTTTATACACCTGTGGCCATGGAGGTGATTGGAACACGTGAATCCAATAATTTGGAGGGGTGTCCCAATACTTTTGGCAATATAGTGTATATGCCCAACATGAACCAGCAACATACTAGTACATCACTGAACTTTGAGTGGTTAAAACAGGATGATGCCTGCAGCTACAGGCATTATTCTGGTATCGTTTCTTTCAGCTGGAGGTCAGCTTTCATTTAAAAACAATCTTAACTGCTAACTGCCACCTTCCGAGGTTTTCTTGGGCACTCTGTTCCTACAGGAACTAGCTGACAATAGAGCTGATTGGAGACTGGAATGCCTCCAATCATCTCTATGGTCTAAGAGACCGGAAGCTAAAAGCATTTCATCATTTATGTTTCTACAGATATAAACAGCGCCATTTTAAAATCTTGAGAGAAGCTGATCACACCGATCTTGGTGTGATCAGATGTTTTAAGGGCAGAGCAGAGATCTAGAGTCTAATAGACCCCAGATTTCTTAGAAAAGAGTACCTGTCACTGCCTATTGCTGTCACAGGGGATACTTACATTTCCTGTGATAAAAATGATCGAAAAAAAATGAAAGGGACAGTGTACAAATAATAAAAAAAGCAAAATAAATAATAATATAAAAAAAAAATTCACCTCCCACCCCTGTGCTCACATGCAAAGGCAAATGCAAGTGGCGATCCCGTGACGCTATGTAAACAAAGATTGTACCATGCATGTGAGGTATCACCGTGAAAGTCAGATTGAGGGCAGTAATTCTAGCACTAGACCTCCTGTGTAAATCTAAAGTGGTGACCTGTAAATGCTTTTAAAGTGTCACCTATGGATATTAAAAATGTACGTAATTTGTCGCCGTTGCACAGGCGTGCAAAATTTTAAGGCATTTCATGTTTGGTATCCATTTAGTCGGTGTAATATCATATTTTATATTTTATCAAACAATTGGGCAATATATTGTATTTGTGCATTAAAATTCTAAAGTGTATTTTTCCAAAATATTTGCTTTTAAAAAATCGTTGCGCAAATACTGTGTGACATAAAAAAATTTCAACACCCACGGATTTATTCTCTAAGGCCTCTGCTTTAAAAACATATATAATATTTGGGGGTTAAAAGTAATTTATTTTCAAGTAAACAAAGTTTGTTAGAAAAGCTTGTTCTTTAAGTGGTTAGAAAAGTGGGTGATGTCTGGCATGAGCTTCTAATGTTAGCCCTGAAATGCCAGAATAGTATTGGAAAGTAACCCCTTCTTGGAAAGTAGACACTCCAAGGTATTTGCTAAGAGGCATGGTGAGTATTTTGCAGATCTCATTTATTGCCGCAAGTTTTTAGAAAAAGAAAAATGTATTTTTCCTTTTTTTTAATTATTTTTCAAAACCCTATGACAACAATGATATCTGTAAAATACTCACCATGCCTCTTATCAAATTCCATGGGGTGTCTACCTTCAAAAAAGGGTTCATTTGGGGGGGTGTTTGTACTATCCTGGCATTTTAGGGCCTCCGAAACTGTGATAGGTAGTGAGGAAGTGATATGAGGAAATATGCCCTTTGAAAGCTTGGAGGTGGTGGATTTTGGGGGCCTATATGTAGCTAGGCTGTAAAAGGTTTCTCATATGTGGTATCCCCATACTCAGGTGAAGTAGCAGAATGTGTTTTGGGGTGCAATTCCACATATACCCATGGCATGCGCGAGCAATATATTATTTAAGTGATAACTTTGTGTAAAAAAACCCAAAACATTTTTGTTTGTTTTTTTAAATTTGTGGCAAAAAATAAAATGTTCCATAGACTCAACATGCCTCTCAGCAAATACTTTCCAAAAAGGGGTCACTTGGGATTTTTTTGTACTGCCCTGGCATTCTAGCACCTCAAGAAATGTGATAGGCAGTCTGAAAGTAAAAGCTGCGTAAATTCCAATATATATATATATATATATTTATTTATACACACACACGCCATAGTTTGTAGATGCTATAACTATCACACAAACCAATTAATATATATGAAATTAGGTGTTGCGCTAAGAGTGAACAACATAAATTAATAAAACCAATAAATGAATACACAATAAAGTGCACTACATACACAAATGATGACAGTCCGTAAAGGACCTTATAGTGCTCAAAATCCACATATATAAAAATTATTGTGAGAACAGTCTTAGCGAGTAAAGAAGGTTTCTTGAATGTGCAAATACATCCAAACATCATCAATGTGAATGGCCACCACCATATTTAAGCAAACTAAAGGCTTACCAGATTCTCAGACCTCTTAATTATAGGAGCTCGAGTTAGGCTCAGTGTGAATGAGACTTCCGTCAGACTGATGGACTACATGGGACCCATTGCTCTGCTCCGATATAATCAGCCGTTCCAAAATTAAAGATCAGGGTTGGCTCATAAAAAACAATAAAGAGGTGCCTCTCATAGTGTAGTAAATTCAATTCCAGATTCTCAGACCTCTTACTTATAGGAGGTCAAGTTGGGCTCAGTGTGAATGTGACTTCCGTCAGACAGATGGAGTATATGGGACCCATTGCTCTGCTCCCATATAATCAGCCGTTCCAAAATTAAAGATCAGGGTTGGCTCATAAAAAACAATAAAGAGGTGCCTCTCAAAGTGCAGTAAATCCAATTCTTTTATTGAAACAAACAAGATTGCATTTACAACAGCGCTGAAGTTACAGGCATCACTCGTTACACATGGGTGTTCCAAGATGGCGGACAACACAATGACATCAGAAGGGAAGCTCTACCCCGACGCATTTCGTCAAACAGCTGGCTTCCGGAAGACATCTGTTTATGACGAAATGCATTGGGTGGAGTTTCCCTTCTGACGTCATTGCATTTTCCGCCATATTGGAACACCCATGTGTAACGATTTTGGCCATTTTGGGCCAAATGTATGACTAACTTTGAGTATACTGGAAAGTAAAAAATATTGTGTTTTTTTTCAAAATTTTTGGTCTTTGTTTCCGTTTATATTACAAAAAGTAAAAAACCCATTGGTGAGCAAACACCACCAAAAGAAAGTTCTATTTGTGTGGAAAAAAAAATTTTGTTTGGGTACAGCACTGCAAAACTGCACAATTACGAGGTAAAATAGAGCAGTGTCAAAAAGCAAAAAATGGCCTTGTCATTAATCTTCCGGAGGGCAAGTGGTTAATACCCCTTTTCTCCTCTCATACACAGTTTTTCCCCTTTTTCCTACTCCACCTCTTCCCACATTAATCTCCTTACCTTCCCATCTGCTCATATCCCTTACCCTTCTTCCACTCCCCAAAACCTAATTCACTTACCCCCTTCATAGATTCTCCCTCACTTTCTTCCATCTCTATTGTGATTCCCCGCTTCGCCTTTCCTTCTTGTCTGACTTTTCTTCCTGTCTGTAAATCCTTCTTGTTAGTCCTACAATAGCAAACGATTGTACTGCTATTTTACCTTTGCTCACTGCCAACCACACTGAATGTCAAGCACTCTGCTGTTATGTTTACTTCTCAATGACAATACTGAATTACACTTCTCCAGTTATGGTTTGTAATCCGCTTTGCTTATTTAAAAAAATAAAGAATTTACAAAACAAACTGTAACTAAAACATATTTTCCCCATTTGCATGGAAAATTAGGGATGGTATTCCTCCATTCCTCAACATGTTTTCCAGCTAAAGAGGAAGACCAGAATACTGGTCTAGCTCCCTGACAGCCAGAAAAGGGAAACTGGGGGCCAAGACATTGACTTTTTATTTTATGCTTTATCTGATACACATTAAATAGGGACATAAATAGTCACCAATAAACACTTGAGACATGCTATAACCTTTCTATACTTTACCACCCAAAATTTGTCAGGAATTTAACTTCATAAAGAAAATATAGCCTCCCATTAGCCTAGAGCAGTGGTCTCCAAACTGCAGCCCGAGGGCCAGATGTGGCCCTTTGCTTGCCTTTATCCAGCCCTTGGGGCACCATGCTATCCACTGACACCAATGATAGGGTACAATTCCTCCTACAGACACGAATGACGGGGCACCGTTCCTCCCATTGACACTAACATTTGTGCACCATTCCTACTGTGAATACCAACAATGGGGCACCATTTCTTCAACTGATACCAACAATAGGGAATTATTCCTTCCATTAAAACCAATGATGGGGCACTGTTTGCTCTCACCAGCACCATGGTGTTTTCTAGTCCCATTGGCCACAGTCTGGCCCCTCTAAAGTCTCAAGGACAACAAACAAAGTTTGGAGACTCCTGGCCTAGAGAATGATGGACCCACCAAGACTTTCTTAAATTACTAATATTATTAGCTTGTTAATGCTGTTACAAATCCATTATCATATCCTGTATCATATACTGTACATTGCCTGAATCTTTTACATCACTTGCCAAATGAGCAAGGAAGTCCCTAGTTACAGACAAGTAAAAGCAGCTCTTGTTAAAACTAAATTATATTTGCTGGCAGCACTCCTACACAGGTCAAAGTCTCTGATTAGTAAAGGTGAAATGATATGTGTCTAAGTGACACAAGTATCATAGTGCGTCTCATTCATCAGCCAAGTATTGAATCTCACCTTTATTTGACATTCTGACTCATTATCACATTGCAACACCCACACATACATGCCAAGGAAGCTGAATTAGCAGAACCCATTCACATTTTGTATAACAATGCCCCTAAATTGTAAAACAAAAACGAATTCTCCTGCGCTCTAGGGCTCAGACAGGTGGCGAACAGATGGAACCAGGCCTGGAGGGATCGTCCACCAATGCATAAAGGGCTGTGCGGCTCCAAAACAAGGCTGGGGAAGCCCAATCAACACTGCAGAATGAAATGAAAACGAGAAGCGCACCAACCTTGCGCATTACCTCAGTAACCAAAATTTATTAATTGTAAAAAATATACTCACAAACAGCGAATAAAATCAGGCATGTAAGTCCTCACAGGGACTTGAAGCTAACATGAGTCCCATCAGGGGAGTAGGTGTTCAGTACAGCTGACGCGTTTCGAAGGGGGTCCCTTCTTCCTCAGAGCTCTGAGTTTGTGAGTATATTTTTTACAATTAATAAATTTTGGTTACTGAGGTAATGCGCAAGGTTGGTGCGCTTCTCGTTTTCATTTCATTCTGCAGCCTAAATTGTAAAATCCTTTGTGCAGGCCGCTTATGCTATTTGCGTTTTGTAGTTCAAATGTTTTACACTCTGCACAGCATCACAGAAAATAATGATAATAAATATAATTGCTCTAGTGAATAGTGTATACAATTTACAAGTTCTTCTAGCTGCTTTGGATACATTTAGAACAGATTCATTTTGTCACAGATTGGGCATCTGCTCCTAGGGCAAATTGGATAACCAAGAGCTGGTAGCAGCAGCAGCTGAGACTAGGCAGGGGTGTTGGCCACAGAGGAGACACGGGTAGACCCCCCCGGGGGGGGGGGGGGGTGTCTGTGATGGGATGGATACTTGAAGGCACTGGTGGTAAGAACCCAGCATGCTCCCATCACAAGCATGCGTGCATCAGCCCTTAGAAGGGCCAGGGTGCTAAGTCTAAGGCAGGGGTGCTCAACCTTTTGAAGAGCAAAGGCCACTTAAGTAATTTGGTAACCGGTCATGAGTCACAAATGTAAACGAGCCCTTACTGTCTTGGGCCCCTTATATGGCTCCTTTCACACTGATATGCTGAAGTTTACCCATACCATGGGTGCAGCACAGTGCACCTGCAGGTTAGGTGCGTTTTGCCATAGTTTTATTTTATATCTTGGGGGGTGTGGTGGTTTTTCTGAAAGAGCACTGAACCCGCAGGATATAATAGAAGTCTATGGCCCAGTGCAGATAACCTGCAGGAAAGCCACAGGTGCACTGCGCTGCACCCGTAGATCAATGTAAAACAGCCTAATATCTATTAACCCTTTTATAGGTGCTAATATGCCTATTGCAAAAGCTATAATGCTCAGTGTATGTATAGTTGAATACAATGATCTTATTTTTCCTGGCATTGCTTTCAGGCTGCTTGAAAGGATTAGAGGTGAAGTGCACCTGGTATCACTCAGTTACGCCACCAGTCACGTGGCTTCATCAGGGGAATGAATGATGAATCATTTTCCCTGATGAGGCCAGGTGACCGGTGGCGTAACATGTAGGGGAGGGGCTTTGACGTCACGATGCCTGATGGTTCCATACTGACACCAGCTGGTAATTTTAGGATTTTCACCACTGCCAAAAATTCAGGACGATACATTTTGTGCACAAAGCGGTTTATATACAGATATTATGTGAGTGCATTACTTTTATTAATAAAATGTTTTCAAAGGATAAAACACTATGATTTGATTATTTCTCTATATAAACCACAGTGAAGGAGAACCTATCGATTGAGTGAAGGGGGATCCCAAACAGCAGGATACCATCCCATCCACAATTTGGCCCATTTAAAGGGACACAAGCGCTATATGACCTCACCTAATGGTTTGGTCATATTTCTGAGGTGAGAGCACATCGGTAGGGGAGCACACAAATTTAAGTTATTTTCACAAAGATCAATTTAAAAGCACTGGATATTTATTTCATTTTAAGGGAACACGAATTTCTGAAGAAGAATATATGGACTTTTTTTACATTTTTTGATTTAATATATTATTTTTGGCACTTATTATTAATAGAATTACATGGATGTATTTATGATTTGAATTTAGCATTATTGAGTGAAGCGCAGCACCTTTTTTATTTAGTCTATACAATACACACTGTTGTCTGGATTTACCAGTAGAGTGTGCTGCAGCAGCATTAATGATTTTACCGTGTTCTTTGTCTTCAGACACTTTGATGTAAAGAAAATGTGTAAAGCATGTGCTCTGGCGGATGACTATGTGCACATGTATCTGTAATTCCAAAATAAGAGCAAAACACAACCAATATTGAAGCCTGATTAACCATACTCACTCATAAAACGCTATAACTTATTCCACTATTATGCTAAGCGATGCTATGACAAAAGCCATCATAATTTACTGCATGTGATCACTCTAAGCCATTTTACCAGTACCAGATTCATTTCCTGAAAGTGGGGCATTCTCTAGCACTTTTTAATACTACCAAAACCTTTCTACAGATGTTTCTCTCCAAATAAGACATTTCAACATATTTTAAATCCTTCCCGCCGGCTGCATGCATATATGCGGCTTTTCGGTAGGTGAGCTTAACGCCAAGAGGCCGCGTACTTGCATACCCAAAGAAAACCAGAACTGTGCCAGGAGTGTAATACCGTGCGCACTCCCGACAGTTACCACCGGCTAACGGAAAGCTCCCAATCTCTACTTGTGGTCAGGAGCTTTCCAATCATGTGGTCTTAAAGGCCCTGTTATGATCCGCCGGTGGTGCCTCAGGCTGCCAGCTGGCGGACCTACTCAGAGCGTGGGGTCTAAGCCCGGGCTGTGCTTTCACCAGGGCCCCTGATGGTGGGGATGGACTTAAAACAGTCCCGGGCCAGGTCACGACCTCCGAGCAGGCCCCCCAGTGGCCGAGGAGACCTTTGGGGACAGGTACCGGGAGAGCCAGATGTGAAGTGGCTAACGGCCCTAGCAGGGTAACAACTGATCGTGAGCCCGTGAGGGTAAGCGGGGTACAGAATCAGTAGGCCAAGAGTAGTCGGGTCACACGCAGGGTCAGCAGGGGGTATCAATCCGTAGAATGGTCAGGGCAATCCGGGTCAAACGCAGGAGCAGGCAGAATAGTCAGGGTCAATCCAGGTCAAAACGCAGGGACAGGCAGAATAGTCAGGGTCAATCCGGGTCAATCACAGGGGCAGGCAGCGTAGTCAGGGTCAATCAGGGTCTCAGGCAGGTACAGGAACTTCAGGATCACAGGAAGACCTTGCGGCAACTTGTGACAGTGCAGGGCATCTTTAAATAGTGCGCCCTGCACTGTCATTGGCCGGCTAGGACGCGCCCCCGGCTGTCATTGGACGCCTGAGGCGCGCCCGCGGCTCCTACTGCGCATGCGCGGCGTCCTGTCAGCCGCGGCTCGCCGGGCCCTGGTGCCTGTGTCCCGGCGCGATCTGCCGCCACCGCGCATGCGCGAGGGACGGAGCCGCGATCGCGGCTCCATGGGCCGTGATCCCTGACATTGCCCCCCCCCAATGGGCACCCTCCGGGAGCCCCACTGATCTCTCCACCGCGGGTGAGCACGAAAAAACTCCCGGATGAGCCTGGGCGCGTGAACGTTCCGGGCGGGTTCCCATGAGTTCTCCTCAGGACCATACCCCTTCCATTTTATCAGGAACTGCGTCTGGCCTCCCCTCCTACGGCAACTGAGGACAGTCTCCACTTCATATTCCTCCTGGTCACCTATGGTGACTGCCTCGGGAGGTCTAGATTCACGGTCCGGGAAGGGATCCGGTCTAGAAGGCTTCAGGAGGGACACATGGAACACAGGATGTATCCTGAGTGTCTGCGGAAGCTCGAGCTCGTAGGCCACCCTGTTGATGACTCGTTTTACAGGAAACGGGCCAATGTACTTGGGTCCCAGCTTCCTTGAAGGGCACAGCATCTTCAAATTGGTCGTTGCTAGCCAAACCCGATCTCCTGGTCGAAGCAGTAATTCTCCTCTTCTCTTACCGTCGAATGCTCGTTTACTGTCCTCTTGGGCTTTAGCGATGGCTTCCTGAATTGTCTTGTTATTGACTGAAAGGAATTCCAAGATGTCTTGAGATGCCGGTACCGGATTCTCAGGCATAAGGTCAGGGAGGAATGTGGGATGATACCCGTAATTGGCATAGAACGGGGATTGACCCGTAGCTGAATGACTCGAGTTATTGTACGAGAATTCCGCGGAAGGCAGCAACGACAGCCAGTCATCCTGGAGGTAAGACGTGTAGCACCGCAAGTATTGTTCCATCGTCTGGTTGGTCCTCTCAGTTTGGCCGTTGGTCTGTGGATGGTAGGCGGATGAAAGCGATAGCTTGATTCCCAGCGATTTACATAAGGCTTTCCAAAATCTGGAGGTGAATTGGACCCCCCGATCGGACACTATATCTTCGGGAACCCCATGAAGCCTCACCACTTCCTTGATGAAGATCCGTGCCGTTTCTGGTGCTGATGGGGTCTTCTCCAAGGGCACGAAATGTGCCATCTTTGAAAAGCGGTCGACGACCACCATTATTGCAGTGTAGCCCTGGGATGGTGGAAGTTCGACCACGAAATCCATGGCTATCATCTGCCAGGACCGCTTGGGTATGGGCAATGGACGTAACAGTCCCCATGCCCTAGTTCTGGAGGGCTTGTTCCTTTGACAGGTGGGACAAGTTCGGACGTAATGCTCACAATCCTTGATCATGTCTGGCCACCAGAACGAGCGCCGTAATAGATCCAGAGTTTTCGTTACCCCGAAGTGGCCCGCCATTGGATGGTCGTGGCAGTGCCCCAGGACCAAGGTTCGCACTTCTTCTGGGACCATGATCCGGTTTTCCTTCCAAAACAGCCCCCCCTGGCTCTGGAGGGGTGACCCAGACGGAACTGGTAATCCTACGGAAGCATCGAGAAGCCGGGAGCGAAGTTCCGTTTGTAGAGCGAGGAAACTCCCAGAAGGCAAGATGGTGTCCGGCAGCACAGCGTCGTCGGGGTCCTCGAACATGCGGGACAGAGCGTCTGGTTTAGTGTTCTTAGACCCGGGTCGGTACGTTATATGGAATGAGAATCGAGAAAAGAAAAGAGCCCATCTTGCTTGGCGAGGTCTCAGTCGTTTCGCCGTTCTTAAATATTCAAGGTTTTTGTGATCTGTGAATATTAGAATTGGGTGCGTGGCTCCCTCCAATAAATACCTCCATTCTTCAAGAGCAGTTTTTATGGCCAGAAGCTCCCGATCTCCAATGTCATAGTTACGTTCCGCTGGTGTCAACTTCCTGGAGAAGAACGCCACGGGGTGCAGTAGTTCCTTGGTACCATTCCTTTGGGATAACACCGCACCTACCGCATTTTCGGAGGCGTCCACTTCCAAAACATATGGGAGGGAAGAATCTGGATGGCAGAGAATGGGAGCAGAGGTGAACAATTCTTTGAGTCTTTCAAATGCCGTCTGCGCTTCGGGAGTCCACTTAAAGCGGACCCCTAGTTTCGTCAGTTGTGTGATTGGGGAGACCAGACCGGAGAAGTTCCTAATAAACTTCCTGTAAAAGTTAGAGAACCCAATGAAGCGCTGTACCCCTTTTTTGTCGGCGGGTATTGGCCAATCCAAGATCGCCGTGACCTTCTGGGGATCCATCGCGACCCCCGCGGAAGAGAGAACCAGTCCCAAGAACGTTATCTCGTGCTGTTCAAAACAGCATTTTTCTGCCTTCGCGTATAGCCCGTGTAGACGCAACCGTTCTAGTACCCGTATTACGTGACCCCGATGAACCTCCCGTGAGGGGGAAAAAATTAGGATGTCATCCAAGTAGACCACCACGAAAATGTCGAGAAAATCACGAAAAACATCGTTGATAAAGTGCTGAAAGGTCGCCGGAGCATTACAGAGCCCGAACGGCATCACCAAATATTCATAGTGGCCGAATCTCGTACGGAATGCCGTCTTCCACTCATCCCCTTCCCTGATACGGACTAGGTTATAGGCCCCCCGCAGGTCTAATTTAGTAAATATCGTTGCGGATCTCAATCTCTGGAGGAGCTCGGGGACTAGGGGCAAAGGATAACGATTTTTTACTGTTATTTTGTTCAGGTCACGGTAGTCAATGCAAGGCCGTAACGATTTGTCTTTCTTCTCTACGAAGAATAATCCGGCCCCGGCTGGGGATGTGGATGGACGAATAAATCCCTTCCGTAGGTTTTCGTCAATATAATCCCTCAGCACACCCGATTCTGTTTCGGACAAGGGGAAGATACGGCCGAATGAGATTTCAGATCCGGGTAGGAGGTCTATGGGGCAGTCGTAGGAACGGTGCGGAGGGAGAACATCTGCTCCTCGCTTACTAAAGACGTCTAAGAAGTCGTGGTAGGCCGGAGGAATAACCTGGGATAGATTGGTGTCGCCATCCAAGCACAGGAGGAACCGGGGCACCATGGGTCCTGTGACGTGGCAGTGACTCAAACAATAAGGGGAGCGAAATTGAATTGTCCCCTTTTCCCAGTCAATCTGGGGGTTATGGGCCCTCAGCCAAGGGAGCCCCAGAATGACTGGAAAAAGGGGGGACGCGATGGCATCCAGGCGGAGGAACTCCTGGTGATGGTCTGCCATTGTGGTGAAAATGGGTGGTGTCTCCTGGTCCACCACCCCTGATTTTATACGGGACCCATCTGCCAAGAAGATGTTGAACCCCCTTTCTTTGGTCTGGAGTGGGATCTTTTGCCGGTGGGCAAAGGTCAGGTCGATGAAGCAACTACAGGCTCCTGAGTCAACGATTGCG
Source organism: Staurois parvus (assembly GCF_062004578.1). Taxonomy (NCBI): domain Eukaryota; kingdom Metazoa; phylum Chordata; class Amphibia; order Anura; family Ranidae; genus Staurois; species Staurois parvus. The sequence continues at coordinate 953,840 of NW_028318349.1, forward strand.
GTCACCGACAATGTTCCTCCGGGGAGCTGCAAAGACACAGGAATGGCCAGGTAACTCGACTGATCATCCCTTCCTGCAGGTAAAGTAAGAGAAACGGGCGTGGACTTACTCATTTTAGCAGGACACGAGCGCACCTGATGACCAGCTTCCCCGCAGTACAGACATAGGTTCCGTGATAGTCTCCTCTGACGTTCCTCGACCGATAAGTGGGAACGGGCCAATCCCAGTTGCATGGGTTCCGGGTTGTCCCCTGTTTCCGTGCTTCGCGGATGGTTTCCTGGGGTTGGAGCTGTATCTCTGGACGGAATCCATGCCACCCTTTGACCCTGGCTGCTCCTTTCCAGCCGACGTTCCCTTAGTCTACGGTCAATTTGTATGGCCAATTCGATCAGTTTTTCCAGGGTGTCAGGTAGACCTACTCGTGCGAGTTCGTCTTTGAGAGACTCAGACAGCCCGATGCGGAACTGGTGACATAAGGCCGCATCGTTCCATCTGGTGTCTCCCATGCAACGTCTAAAGTCGGCCGCATATTCCTCGGCTGCCCGGCGGCCCTGCCGTAGTGAGTATAGGGTAGTCTCTGCGGATGCAGCCCGCTGAGGGTCGTCATACAAGACGGCCATGGCCCGAAAGAACTCGGTCACGGAGTCAAGATGTGGGTCGTGCCCCTCCATCAGACGATGAGCCCAATCCTGGGGCTCATCCTGCAGGAGAGAGACTATAAACCCCACCTTGATGGACTCGGTGGTGAACGTGCGGGGCTGTAAGTCAAAGTACAGGGTACACGCACTTCGGAAGGCTCGGAAGCGGTTCCGGTCACCACGGAATCGCTCTGGCAGGGGAACGCGGGGTTCGGGAGCTAGGGGTGTGGCAACCGCTCCGGATCCCGGGTTAGCGGGAGGTTCTGCAGGTGGAGGACTCTGAGCAGGGGGAGTCAGGGGAGCTAATGAATCCATGCGGTCCTCCAGTCGGGCGCAGCGACTGTGGAAGTTCTGGAAAGCTTGGGTCAAGGTTGCCAGGTGCTGACAAATATCCTCTAGGGACGCCGGTACACTTCCTGGCTCTGTCATGGCCGCAAGGTACTGTTATGATCCGCCGGTGGTGCCTCAGGCTGCCAGCTGGCGGACCTACTCAGAGCGTGGGGTCTAAGCCCGGGCTGTGCTTTCACCAGGGCCCCTGATGGTGGGGATGGACTTAAAACAGTCCCGGGCCAGGTCACGACCTCCGAGCAGGCCCCCCAGTGGCCGAGGAGACCTTTGGGGACAGGTACCGGGAGAGCCAGATGTGAAGTGGCTAACGGCCCTAGCAGGGTAACAACTGATCGTGAGCCCGTGAGGGTAAGCGGGGTACAGAATCAGTAGGCCAAGAGTAGTCGGGTCACACGCAGGGTCAGCAGGGGGTATCAATCCGTAGAATGGTCAGGGCAATCCGGGTCAAACGCAGGAGCAGGCAGAATAGTCAGGGTCAATCCAGGTCAAAACGCAGGGACAGGCAGAATAGTCAGGGTCAATCCGGGTCAATCACAGGGGCAGGCAGCGTAGTCAGGGTCAATCAGGGTCTCAGGCAGGTACAGGAACTTCAGGATCACAGGAAGACCTTGCGGCAACTTGTGACAGTGCAGGGCATCTTTAAATAGTGCGCCCTGCACTGTCATTGGCCGGCTAGGACGCGCCCCCGGCTGTCATTGGACGCCTGAGGCGCGCCCGCGGCTCCTACTGCGCATGCGCGGCGTCCTGTCAGCCGCGGCTCGCCGGGCCCTGGTGCCTGTGTCCCGGCGCGATCTGCCGCCACCGCGCATGCGCGAGGGACGGAGCCGCGATCGCGGCTCCATGGGCCGTGATCCCTGACAGGCCCATTGGGGAGTGAAGGTCTGCTTTAAAGTGTCAGTAAACCCAGGACCCTGCATTCACTATATCAGGTCTCCCACAGTACACAGAACTGTAATTATTTTAGTAAATATAAACTGCTAAATACCTTTTTTCATCATCAGTTAGAGCAGTCTTGGGACTTCTAGCAGTGTCCAGCCAAGCACTGGTTAAAGCTTGTAGGAGTTTTCAGTTTGCTCTAGGAGGATGCAGAACCTCTGACCTCTGTCTGCACAGTGCTGATTGGCCCTGTGGTGATCACATGCACTCTCCCAAGAAAAAAAAAAAACCCTCTCAAGCGATACACACCAAACTGAGCATGTGCAGAATGATTTCACATGATATGTCTTATCAGGAGATAAGAGGGGGACACTGGAAGAAGGGGAGGATCTGAGAAGTCTTTTTACACAATGCAGAGCGTTAACCCCTTAGGTTCCACAGTGAGTATAACAAGCATGCTTTACTGCATATACAGATTGATTTTACTGTTGTGAGTTTAGTAACACTTTAAGTTAGCCAATAAAGGGTATCAAACTCCAAAAATTCTGCTGACACATTACAAATCTAGGACAGAGCTGCTGAGTTACAATTATTGGGCCCAGACTTCTAAGACTGCTTACAGTACACCTGTAGACATCCCTTTAACTGCCCCTTTTCCACCCTGCTATTTATCAGTGTCAGCGACTGAATTGTAAAGACATGGAACAGTGTGCTTTCTCATTTTTCCACACATTGCAGAACTGTGCAGAGAAGATGTTCAAGGGCAGGTTCCGAATGCAGTGATACTTTATCATTGCATCCCATACTTTTGCCCATGTGACCGATGATGTGAGGACCAAGTACTTAAAATGCTTTCAGCATCTACCCTTCCAACTCTGCAGTGCACAAATGGTGTGACAGCACTACTTTGCTTTGATAAGGACATTAGCGGGGGCAGTTTGGTTCCCAAACCAGATTGTACCGATGTGCCACCAGCACAACACCCTACCCAATCCATTTACCTATAAGGCCACTATTCTTACATATCCTATGCTCAGCCCTGTGATATTTTGCTCTGTCATCGCCTTCTCACTAGCAACTGAGCTTTGACAGTGATTTGAGCAGTGCAGTACAAGCTGTAGGAAATGTAATGTTTTTAATGAATCAGCTGCTTTTCTGTAGAACACATCACAGAACAATGTGGAAACACACACCAATAATTATGAAGGGAACATGGTGCATAATAGTCCTTCTAAAGTATGACATGGCCTTTCATACAAGAAAAACATGATTCCTTACAGACTTGCCCTTGTGAATCATTTCCTTCAAGAATGACAGCATCAGTTCCTGGAATGTACAACTTCTTCCTCCATTTTCCCTGTGTATTGACCAATGCATGGGAAAACACTGAGAGGGAGTTATGTCACCTGTTTTGAAATCAATAAAGAACACTATCAAAAGTTGTGTGCTGTAGAAATGTAAAGGTACATTACTGTACTTATATTTACATAGACTATAGACCGCGGTCAGGAAGCTTAGTCAATGCGGGCTAACATACCTGTACGTCAGCCCACATCGGCGAATCACAGAGCACACACCCGGGAGCCCGGTGATATATATGTAGATCACCTGGACACAGAGGATCACATTACCACTGTGTCCGGGCAATCGCATGGTGTTTTACCATGTGATTGCTGTGTCTAATCACAGCAATCATATAGTATACATAGCAAAGTGAAACTAATAAAGTAAAGAAATAAGTGAGCACTTTTTTAAAAAAAAATTCAAGCAGCTAGGCACGCAGGATAACCAACAAAAATCCTCACAAAAAGTTATATAAAAGTGCAGCGCTAAAAATATATAAAGTTGTCATACATATATGAGAAACACAATAATTAAATGTGAATAAAAAATAGTCCCAGCAAAGGTGACTTGAAGTAAAAGTGCACACTAACCAGATGTGCACATTAAAAGTGCAATGTAGAGATCATAAGGCTCATGGGGTAATCATCAGAGTAGAAATGGTGTTCCCTTGGTCAGAGAAGATCCCCGGGTGGTGCAGAGCTGGGCAGGAAGAAAACCTGGAGCTCCGGCGGCTATTACATCTGACAGGACGGTTAGTCCTGTCTGTGCTTATTTGTTTTATTGGATGCATCCCCTCTGCTACTGTCATTTTTTACTACAATAAATTGTTTATGCAATACTTCACTATGGGCATCTTTTCTTGACCCCCCGCGGGGAGCAACCTTTTTCCAGATATGTTTTTTTGCCCAGTGGAGGAGTCGTGTTTCTTCTGGTGGATCAACGTTCGTTCTGTTCCCGGTTATCAAGAGGTTTTCTTCCTGCCCAGCTCTGCACCACCCGGGGATCTTCTCTGACCAAGGGAACACCATTTCTACTCTGATGATTACCCCATGAGCCTTATGATCTTTACATTGCACTTTTAATGTGCACATCTGGTTAGTGTGCACTTTTACTTCAAGTCACCTTTGTTGGGACTATTTTTTATTCACATTTAATTATTGTGTTTCTCATATATGTATGATAAAGTGAAACTAATGATTGCTTCTCTATGCTCTTACTGTGAGAGCAAAAAGAAGCAATGTTGCAGCCTGTGAGTGTACAGCAGCCTGTCAGACTGCTTGTACACTCACAGACTGCAGTGCAAGTCACACCAGTTTTCCTGTTTACTGCCTCAGTGTAGGGACAGTAAACAATGCAGCCAGCCCTGTCACCTATCCCAGTGCACATAAAAACACCACCATACACCACACCAGTGTCCTGATCACAGCCATACCCCATACCAAAACCCTGATCACCACCATATGCCATACCAGCACCCTGATCTGTACCATATGACATACCAGCGCCCGGATCACCGCTGTACACCATTCCAGCACCCTGATCACCTCCATACCCTATACCAGCCTCCTGATCACCGTCATACCCCATATAAGCATCCAAGTTACCCCATATGCCATGCCAGCATCCTGATCACCGCCATACCCCATAGCAGCATCCTGATCACCCCATACCAGCATTCTGATCACCGTCATACCACCGTTCTGATCACTGCCATACCCCATGCCACCACCCTGATCAGTACAGTATGCCATACCAGCGCCCTGATCACCACCGTACACCATACCAGCACTCTGATCACCTCCATACCCTATACCAGCATCCTGATCACCGCCATACCCCATACAAGCATCCTGGTTACCCCATATGCCATGCCAGCATCCTGATCACCGCCATACCCCATAGCAGCATCCTGATCACCCCATACCAGCATTCTGATCACCGCCATACCACCGTTCTGATCACTGCCATACCCCATGCCAACAGCCTGATCCGTACAGTATGCCATACCAGCGCCCTGATCACCACCGTACACCATACCAGCACCCTGATCACCTCCATACCCTATACCAGCATCCTGATCACAGCCATACCCCATACAAGCATCCTGGTTACCCCATACACCATGCCAGCATCCTGATCACTGCCATACCCCATAGCAGCATCCTGATCACCCCATACTAGCATTCTGATCACGGCCATACCAGCGTTCTGATCACTGCCATACTCCATCCCAGCGTTCTGATCACCACAAATACCCCATACCAGCATCCTGATCACCCCCGTATCCCATACCAGCATCCTGATCACCGCCATACCTCATGCTAATGTCCTGTTCACCACCATACCCCATACTAGCATCCTGATCACCGCCATACCTCATGCTAATGTCCTGTTCACCACCATACCCCATACCAGTGTCCTGGTCATTGCCATACATCATACCAGCGTCCGGCATTTTAGGGTCTCAACTGATCAATTTTCAGAAATATATTCCATAGTTTGTAGACTCTATAGCTTTCACACAGAAAATATTAATATACACTGTTTTGGGTTATTTTTACCCCACAGATGTAGCAGAATACATTTTGCCCTAAATTTATAAAGAAAAATTATTTATTTGAAAAATTTTATAACAATACTAAGCAAAAAATGATTTTTTTTTTCAAAAATGTTTTTTTCAGTTATATACAGTGCTTCGAAAAAGTATTCATACCCCTTGAATGCTCTACATTTTGTCATGTTACAACCAAAAGCATAAGTGTATTTTATTGGGATTTTATGTGATGGACCAACACAAAGTGGCACATGATTTTGAAGTGGAAGGAAAATTATGGTTTTCAAAATTGTTTACAAATAAATATCTGAAAAGTGTGGCGTGCATTTGTATTCAGCCCCCTTTACTCTGATATCCCCCAACTAAAATCTAGTGGAACCAATTGCCTTCCGAAGTCACCTAATTAGTAAATAGTGTCCACCCACCTGTGTGTAATTTAATCTCAGTATAAATGCATTCTGCAAAGCCTTCAGAGGTTTGTTAGAGAATATTCGTATACAAACAACATCATGAAGGCCAAGGAACACACCAGATGGGTTGGGGATAAACTTGTGGAGAAGTTTAAAGAAGGGTTAGGTTATAAAAAAATATCCCAAGCTTTGAACATCTCATAGAGCACTGTTCAATCCATCATTCAAAAATGGAAAGAGTATGGCACAACTGAAAACTTACCAAGACATGGCCGTCACCCTAAACTGACAGGCCGGACAAGGAGAGCATTAATCATAGAAGCAGCCAAAAGGCCCATGGTAAAACTCTGGAGGAGCTGCAGAGATCCACAGCTTAGATGGGAAAATCTGTCCACAGGAGAACTATTAGTTGTGCACTCCACAATTCTGGCCTTTATGGAAGAGTGGCAAGAAGAAAGCCATTGTGGAAAGCAAGCCATAATAAGTCCCATTTGCAGTTTGCGAGAAGCCATGCGGGGGACACAGCAAACATGTGGAAGAAGGTGCTCTGGTCAGATGAGACCAAAATTGAACTTTTTGGCCTAAAAGCAAAACACTATGTGTGGTGGAAAACGAACACTCCACATCACCCTGAACACACCATCCCCACCATCGGCAAAAGACTTGAGACTGGGGCGGAGGTTCACCTTCCAGCATGACAACAACCCTACATATACAGCCAGAGCTACAAAGGAATGGATTAGATCAGAGCATATTCATGTGTAAGAATGGCCCAGTCCATGTCCAGACCTAAATCCAATTAAGACTAAGTGGCAAGACTTGAAAATTGCTGTTCACAGACACTCGCCATCCAATCTGACGGAGTTTGAGTTATTTTGCAAAGAAGAATGCGCAAAAATGTTGCTCTCTACATGTGCAAAGCTGGTAGAGACATCCCCAAAAAAGACTTGCAGCTGTAATTGCAGTGAAAGGCAGTTCTACAAAGTATTGACTCAGGGGGGCTGAATACAAATGCACGCCACACTTTTCAGATATTTATTTGTAAAACATTTTGAAAACCATTTATCATTTTCATTCCACTTCACAATTATGTGCCACTTTATGTTGGTCTAGCACATAAAATCCCAGTAAAATACGTTTATGTTTTTGGTTGTAACATGACTAAATGTGGAACATTTCAAGGGGCTTGAATACTTTTTCAAGGCACTGTGCTGTAGAAAAAAATAAAAAACCCAGCGGTGATCAAATATCACCAAAAGAAAGCTCTATCTCTCAAAAACAATGATAAAAATGAATATGGGTACGGTGTCACTCAAACTGTGATCGTTCTGAAAGCTGAAAATTAACCTGGACTGGTAGGAGGTGAAAGTTTCCAGACTTAAAGTGGAGTAAACACTAAAAAACGAGTTCTGTATATAACATCAGATTCCCCCCATTCCAGAATGCCACACGAAAGGAGTTAACTGCTTCCCGACCACCCTATAGCAGAAATACTGCTACAGGGCGGCACGGGTGCACAAAACCACACACATATATATATATATATATATATATATATATATATATATATATATATAGGTGATTTTGCATTTCCAGGTAGGGGGCGTGCGTGAGTTGCGTGCACGCCCTACCTGCACCACCATTCGCGGCTGTCATTTACTGGGTCCCGGCCAGTGATTACTCGCCAGGCCCCGTGATTGCCGAGCATCTCTGATGGGGATGAGAACTGTAAACAAAACAGTTCTCCTGTCAGCTCATGCACACTGCTTTGGATGGCTGCGCACAGCACAGCCATGCAAAGCAGTGTGCTTACAGTAAAGCACACGGACACAGCACATAGTAAAACACAGCACAGTTAACCGTTTGATCACCCTTCATGTTAACCGGTTCCTGCCCAGTGCCATTAGTACAGTGTCAGTGCTTTTTTGTCACTGTGGATGTCAGTGACACCAAGTCAGTTGCCCCCCAGTGTCAGAATGCCCGCCGTAGTCCCATTATAAGTCACTGATCACAGCCATTACTAGTAAAAATAAAATAAAAAATCCCAGTATACTGTATATACCGCCATTTGTAAACGCTACAACTTTCACATAAACCAATTGATTTCAATGTATTGGGATTTTTTTTTTATTTAGCAAAGACATGTAGCAGAATGCATTTTGGCCCAAATTTATGACGAAATATGATTTTTAACATTTTTTTACTGTACATGTTTAATAGCAAAAAGTCAAAGATATAGGTTTTTTTAATCAAAATTGTCGTTTTTTTATAGTGCTAAAAATAAAAAACAAGTAGGTGATCAAATACCACAGAAAGAAAGCTCAATTTGTGGGAAAAAAAGGACGTAGATTTCATTTTGGTGCAGCGTTGCATGACTGCGCAATTGTCAGTTAAAGTAACGCAGCGATGTAAAAAAATGGCCTGGTCAGGAAGGGGGGTAAATCCTCTGTAGAGCAAGTGATTAAAAAAGTTTGAAATTATGTTTACTTTTCTTCTGGGTTCTGCACTACAGAGGGTGTCCTCTTGATATTTTTGGTAAATTCCTGTGAATGCTGAGTATCCGAAATCTCACAAACAAAATGATGCTCCTGCACTGTGAAGAAATGTACTTTTGCAAATTTGGGATCCTCATCAATCCCAATATTTCACAGGAAGGATTGTAATGGTACCACCGCCTTTGAGATTCTTTTCTGGGCCTAATTTCTCCTGGGACAGTGGTAAACTTCATTTTTAAGGAGGAAGGGGTTGGAGATCTGCCCCAAAACAAAGAAATATTTTCCTTCCCTTAAAAATGTGTTATCAACTTTTGCATTGATATCTAAAATAAAATTATTACTGGAAAATAAGTGGACATCCCAAATTATCCGATAGACTTTACAAACTGTACCCTTTTTTGACTGTCTGACTGTGAGTATTGTGACTAGCCAGACATGTAACGTTACCCCTGGGAGACATTCAAGGATCTAATGAATAGGTGCTGTGACTTTATACTTCAGCAGGATCAGTATGCAGGCCAGCTTTAGCTCTTATATGGATACCTAGAGTTTTCAAGTCCCAAACTTTGAATGTGGAGTCTGCTTTAAATTTGGTTCTTAGAGACCATATTGTTAAAGCCTAGGTCATAAAACGGTGCATAAAGAAATTAAAATAGCTTCCAATTTTATTGTAGAAGTATCAGCAGACTTTGTTCATTTTGCCAGAAGGATTAGATCTTCTTTCGTGTTGATGAATAGGCTGTTTGGCTTAAGTATTTGCCAGCAACACTTCAATTTGGGCTGTCCTGGAATCCAAGGACTTTCTCCAAGGTACTGCTGACAGTATTGACTTTTCTTCATCTGCCAGGAATATTACATTTTTCACTATTTGGACATCATCCTGTTACTTGTCAGTTCCTCCTTTCTCCTGTGTCACAGAGACATAGGGATTGATTTACTAAAACTGGAGAGTTTAAAATCTTGTGCAGCTGAACATGGCAGCCAATCAGCTTCTAACGTCAGCTTGTTCAGTTAAACTTTGACAAAAAAAACTGGAAGCTGATCTGTTCCTGTGCACAGCTGCACAAGAGTTTGCGCTCTCCAGTTTTAATCAACCCGTAGTATTGAATACCCTGAAAAAGTTAATGTTGTTTTTCAGCCTCCAGTCATCTGGATGCTGCACAATCTGTAGAGTATCATGGCATGCTTTGCAAGCCAGGACATTTTTTTTCCCAGGAATATATGGAGGATTGTTTTGAGATCAAGGAAAGTGATGGATCCTTCCTCACTGACAGTGAGGAAGTACATAAGCTACAGTGGGGCAAAAACGTATTTAGTCAGCCACCAATTGTGCAAGTTCTCCCACTTAAAAAGATGAGAGAGGCCTGTGATTGTCTGGATTTTTTTTCTCATTTTGTCTCTCATAGTTGAGGTCTACCTCTGATGCCAATTACAGGCGTCTCTCATCTTTTTAAGTGGGAGAACTTGCACAATTGGTGGCTGACTAAATACTTTTTTGCCCCACTGTATATAAGTCTTTCGGCCATCTACAATGCCAGCAGTGCCACGGGCGCATTGGAAAGTCATTAACATATTATTCCAGGGAATCTGACCTTCTTTCAGCCCTAGAGACTGGATTATGATTATTTTATAGGCCAGTCTCTAAGGCTTTGATACACTGTCTGGGCCTCCATGCCCAAGGTAGATTATATAGTTTGGTCCTGAGACAATCACATTTCTTCAAGCTTCAGGCGGTACTGAAGGCATTAGAGACAGTAGGGGATCAGCCTTAGGATTTTAAAAGGTACAAGTGTCTGAATGAATTGCCGACTCTTACAGAACTTGCTGGTCACCCTGTGGTGGTAAATTTCCCCAGAGCTTCAATAAAAATGATTCCTCCTTTTAGCAGTGGAACTGACCAGTGGTCATGAAGGCCTTGGCCTCTTCTTCTTTCCTACTTTCTTATAGTTTTTTTGTTGTCAAATTTAACCCTGCTTACAGTTGCATCCAACCACAGGGTTTTCACTAGAGATCAAGTCCTTTTCAAACAGGAAGCCATACTGCCAGCTGTTCCCAGAGAAGGTCATCAAGCTGTCCAACGCAGTCTTTTAGTGCTTTGCTTTTTCTCTGGCCTTGTCTCATGATTAAACATTTGTGCAGCTTTGGTTTTCTGTGTCATGACTCCCTTATTTTTGCTAGTTACATCCTACAAGTATGCTGACATGAGGTGAACCAGAAATATAGAAAATTGTTGATATACAGAGTTGTCCTGGCAGGTCAAAGAGCAAAGTTGACGCAGAAGAATTCCAGGACAGGAAAATTTCTGTTTCTGTAGTCTTTATCACAGTTCGAGGTTAAATTTTACATATTGCCTGAAGTTGCTTATTAAAGGTAGACTCTAGTCAAAGTGTGAAACTAAAGCTTGAATGCTTGAACTGAGATTAATAAAGTATTCTGAATCTGAAAACAAAAATCACCTGCTAAGGGCTTCAGAGTTTCACCCAGATATTGCTGTAATGTTCTAGTTCAGCCCAGTGGCTTTTGTCTGTAACCTGCTGATCTGGGAACCTGTTTTGCTTACCCATGTATAATGCAGGAAAGGGATAATTCAATTAATTTAATGTTGTTACAGGCGATTGACTTTCCCTGACTTCATGTTCCTAACCACTACCATCCAATGAAACTGCATCAGTTGTCAGTAATGACACTCTCATTGGACAGGGCTTTTTTTCAACCCTTTTGCTGCTTGTCCTTGCCCCTTTTTTACCTTTTAGATGACTGAACCAATTCTGTTTGTTACATGCACATTATAAACTTTAAAGTATGCAGAAGAACCCCAGAGGTATATTCTATGAAAGCACATAACCTATTGAGTTAAAATGATATACCCCATTGTATTTTTGCAAATGCCAATTTGAATAGAAATGCACAAGCTGCCTGCAATAAAAACTTATTCTACTTCATCATTTGGCATTTTGTTTAAAAAAAAAAAAAAACAACAATCTTAAATTATGCTTAATCCTCTAGCATGTACAGATACCTAATGGGTGTAGTCTAAACGTTTTTAATGTGTATTTGTTAATCCTCGTTGTGCTTCGGTATATATTATGAGCGTATGGCTGTATTTTGTGTTTGCTTTTTTTTTAATATATATTCTATTTTTGTCTTTTCATTTTTTAAATTTTATTACAAAATGTCGCAAAGTCCACTTTATCAACACATAAAATAATTTTATTAAATCACAGATGTTTCCTCCTCTGTGTGCTGTACACAAAACGTAGAGCCACTTGGGGGTTGATACTTGTTACAAGAGAGAAGCTCTAAGTACCAGCCATGAATCACACCCATAGGAGGAAGAATAGAGTGAACCGCATGAACTCTATAGCTCTGCTGGTGCTGGACCTTCACCTATCCAGTCACTGGCCTGTAGGTCATTTTCTATGATGCATTAAAATTAAATGATATAATACAATACTGCATAATGCAAACACCTCACTGAGTGCCAGTGTGTAGCAAGTCAAGTATTCCAGTCACATCAATTGAAGAGAATTTCTGCAACACTGAATGCCCACCATGCACCCGTTTAACACTGGGTTCTTTGTAATGTATTTACATGTACTGTATGACACTTAGAAAATGATAAAGAGTTGTCAAGTAAAGTAAATTAGTGCTTTATTATTAACCATAGAAGACCCTGGAATTGGAGCTTAGGGAGTGTCACAGATAAAGTTGTAAGATCACATAAATGTTTGCTTGTAGCAGACTGATAAACTCAGAGAAAGTAATTTTTTTTATAAATTTACTTTTACACTTAACACCGGAGGTAATAAGAAGGAGAACTGCAACCCTATTCCCAGTATAAGAAGTCACGAGAGTTCAGAATTCCAGTAAGTGTGTGTAAGGTCCATTAGTGTTGAGCTGCAAAACTTGTCTGTTTCCATATGTTCCATGACGTAGCACAGCACCAGCTTCCACCCAACTAGGGTGAGATTCCAATTCTTTCTGACACTGAGAAATGAACTGTGCGTATAATTCCATACCAAGCTCCTTGCCTGCATTTGAATGGTACTGCATACATCGGCCCTTTGACTTTCCTCCAAGAGTTGCCTGTGGGACAATCAGAATGTCTCCTGGAAGTTCAACGACTGATACATGCTTCCCACTGTCTGTTTCACTCAATTTTACATTCAGCACGGAGCTCACTGAAAAAGACACAACTTTGAATACAAATAAAAGAAGTTTTTGCATCAACTGCAATCAAGCTGCAAGCACATAAGCATTTTCAATGTGCATACACAGTACTGTATATATGGTGCTGTGCTTCCAATTATGAACACAAGGCTGAATAAATATAATACACAGCGCAGCACCATATACAGTGGGGATCGAAAGTTTGGGCACCCCAGATAAAAATTTGTATTAATGTGCATAAAGAAGCCAAGGAAAGATGGAAAAATCTCCAAAAGGCATCAAATTACAGATTAGACATTCTTATAATATGTCAACAAAAGTTAGATTTTATTTCCATCATTTACACTTTCAAAATAACAGAAAACAAAAAAATGGCGTCTGCAAAAGTTTGGGCACCCTGCAGAATTTATAGCATGCACTGCCCCCTTTGCAAAGCTGAGACTTGCCAGGGTCATGGATTGTTCTCAATCATCGTCTGGGAAGACCAGATGATGTCAATCTCAAAGGTTTTAAATGCCCAGACTCATCTGACCTTGCCCCAACAATCAGCACCGTGGGTTCTTCTAAGCAGTTGTCTAGAAAACTGAAACTTAAAATAGTTGACGCTCACAAAGCTGGAGAAGGCTATAAGAAGATAGCAAAGCGTTTTCAGCTGTCAATATCCTCTGTTCGGAATGTAATTAAGAAATGGCAGTCATCAGGAACAGTGGAAGTTAAAGCAAGATCTGGAAGACCAAGAAAAATATCAGACAGAACAGCTCGCAGGATTGTGAGAAAAACAATTCAAAACCCACGTTTGACTGCACGATCCCTCCAGAAAGATCTGGCAGACACTGGAGTTGTGGTACACTATTCCACTATAAAGAGATACTTGTACAAATATGGTCTTCATGGAAGAGTCATCAGAAGAAAACCTCTTCTACGTCCTCACCACAAAAATCATCGTTTGAACTTTGCAAATGAACATATAGACAAGCCTGAAGCATTTTGGAAACAAGTTCTGTGGACCGATGAGGTTAAAATTGAACTTTTTGGCTGGAATGAGCAACGGTACGTTTGGAGAAGAAGGGGCACAGAATTTAATGAAAAGAACCTCTGTCCAACTGTTAAGCATGGGGTTGGATCAATCATGCTTTGGGGTTGTGTTGCAGCCAGTGGCACAGGGAACATCTCACGAGTAGAAGGAAAAATGGATTCAATAAAATTTCAGCAAATTTTGGATGGTAACTTGATGCCATCTGTGAAAAAGCTGAAGTTAAAGAGAGGATGGCTTCTACAAATGGATAATGATCCTAAACACCTCGAAATCCACGGGGGATTACATCAAGAGGCATAAACTGAAGGTTTTGCCATGGCCTTCACAATCTCCTGACCTCAACATAATTGAAAATCTATGGATAGACCTTAAAAGAGCAGTGCGTGACAGACAGCCCAGAAATCTCAAAGAACTGGAAGACTTTTGTAAGGAAGAATGGGCAAAGATACCTCAAACAAGAATTGAAAGACTCTTGGCTGGCTACAAAAAGCGTTTACAAGCTGTGATACTTGCCAAAGGGGGCAGTACAAGATATTAACTCTGCAGGGTGCCCAAACTTTTGCAGACGCCATTTTTTTGTTTTCTGTTATTTTGAAAGTGTAAATGATGGAAATAAAATCTAACTTTTGTTGACATATTATAAGAATGTCTAATCTGTAATTTGATGCCTTTTGGAGATTTTTCCATATTTCCTTGGCTTCTTTATGCACATTAATACAAATTTTTAGCTGGGGTGCCCAAACTTTCGATCCCCACTGTATATATATTACATGTCTTAAAGTTTAAAAAACATACAATTTTCATATATGAAAGAATGTACATGGTTTCAGTACTCACATACCCAAGGGGATCCTGGTTTTGCCTTTGGCATATGTTATATGAGAGGTAGTCCCGGTTTGTCTTAAATTATTAAGATCAGTTTAAGGCTATCCTATTTTATTTGTAATTAAAGGTGACACTGATGGAAGCTAAGTAATAATAAAAGTAATATAAAAATTGGGATGTAAATAAACTATCATTTCTGCCTACTCACTAAACTGGTGCGGTCCTAGCAGCTAAGGTTAATTACCAGCACAAAAAGGAAGAAGAAGGGCCAGAGTATTAAACTTTGATCCTGATAAAAAGCTGCACATGCAGGATGCAAGCAGCCTATGAGCAATTATATGACTGTGTAAACTGTAAAAAGTCCACCGTGCAATGTGTGCAATATCAGTGAATGCTGCTGTCACATTTAATCATTTGAAATTTGTATTGAGTTGGCTTGTGTTACCTAGCATGGGATACACATAAATACCCCTTAACCCTCCATAAAAATAGACAACTTTGTCTAAAGGAAATGACAAACTGCAAAAATGTCACCCTAAGCAATTTGTGGGAACACCACACTGCAGAGTTTGAGGCATTTCTTATGAGCCTATTGGCCATAGACCAGGGGTGGGCAACTGTGGCCCTCCAGCTCTTGGTGAACTACAAGTCCCATCATGCCTCTGCCTTTGGGAGTCCTGCTTGTAACTGTCAGTTTTTCAATGCCTCATGGAACTTGTAGTTCTACAACAGCTGGAAAGCCACAGTTGCCCACCCCTGCACTAGACGATTATAACCCATGGTGTCGCACAAAAAACCCAGCATACATACAGCAAAATGCAAAACCATATTAACTTAGGACAGCAACAGATAACAGACATCATACTTTTTACACATGATGACACTACATGGAGGAGCTCAGCTATGAGGAAAGATTAAAGGAACCGAATTTATTCTCTCTTGAGAAGAGGAGATTAAGGGAGGATATGATCAACATGTATAAATACATCAGTGGTTCATATAGTGAACTCGGTGTAGAGTTAATGACCCTGAGGTCATCACAGAGGACAAGGGGGCACTTTTTACATCTGGAGGAAATGAAATTTAATCTCCAAATACGGAAAGGTTTCTTCACAGTGAGAGCTGTGAGAATGTAGAATAGACTCCCTCAAGAGTTGGTTCTGACCAGCTCAGTGGATTGCTGGATTCTTTCTTAGATACACAGAATATAACTGGATACTAATGTTTATAGGTAAAGTTGATCCAGGGAATATCCAATTGCTTCTTGGGGGATCAGGAAGTAATTTGTTTTTCTGCAGGAGCAAATTGGATCGTGCTTTGCTGGGTTTTTTTGCCTTCCTCTGGATCAACTGAGGGTGTAGGATTATAATTTTTATTTTTTTAATGGTTGAACTGGATGGACTTTTGTCTTTTTTCAGCCAGACTAACTATGTAACTATACATGTAAGGCATCCTAATGTATTGATGAATATCTAACTAGGCAGTGCAGCATTCAGATACTACAGTCCCACTTAGACTGGAAGGAAGCAAGGCATTCAGTCCCCACAGCAGGGTTTTAATTATACATTTTTTCCCACAGTGGGTAATGCTGCTAACCATCGAAAGATAAGTAGACAATAAAATCCTAAAAATAAGTTAATGAAGTAAAGAGATAGTAAACTGATGCAGTTTTCCAAGTTGTACAATCACCAGTTCAATAAAATGCAGAGCTCAACTGGGTGCTCATGGCTTTCCCAATTGGAATGAGCATTGATTATGCTACAACACACTCAGCAGTCCCACACCTGCGTCCTGCATGTGCAGCTTTTTATTAGGACTAAAGTTGAAGACACTGATGGAAGCACCTATTCCCAAACTCATGTACCATACTATGTATTAGCGGGTGTCTTTTCACTCTCTCAAAATTAACATGCACTATCAATCAGTAAATGCTTCCATCAGAGCCTAATTACGCAAGTGATTTGCTATTAGACAAGTTCTCTTTAACCAAAGTGGTTGTAAACCTCAGACATGAAATATGAACAAAGCTTATCCCTCTTTAGTGTGTACTTGTCTCTATCCAGGGCACTAGGTGCCATTTCTGTCTGCTGCTTCATTCCTCTGCTATCAACATGAACCACTTCTGACAACTTTTTCTGACACCAAGAGAAAAATGGTGACAGGGGAGGGAGCTCCAGTAGATTGACAGTCTCAGCTCTGTTCCTGTGTGCTGTATGAAAGTGGGTGTGTCCCTTCCCTCCAATCAGCTCTTAGTGCTCTCCTCATTGAGTGTAACTTCAGTTTCCCACCCCCTGTTTTTTAGAGCTGAGAAATCCTGGGTAAATTCTGCATTTTGAATGGATGCAAAGAAAAGAAACTACAGATAAACAGGTACAACTTATGGAGGATTTCTTTTGTCTCGGTTTATCACATGAGGCCAATCATTTCACTGGGTAGGTAAGGGTTTACAACCACTCTAAAAAGAGCTGCACACAAGCAGGCTATCTACAACCAAAAAGGAAAATTGTTATAATTAGTTTAACCAAACATGCTAGCGATGGAGTAGGACTGACTTGGTATATGAGGCTGTATGGAAGCTGAGCTCAGTTACTGCCCAGTGACCTGAAAGCATCCTGCTATAACCTATTCTGACTCTTATAGCAGCAAACTAAGGGTTGCCATAGATGTGCTGGACTGATCCGAATGCCTTTGGCATCTAAGCTAGCCACCAGTCCCTGAACACGAATGGTTGCAGGAATGGAGGCTCCGTACACGCTCCCAGCATTGGCTTAGTGGGGGAGGTTTACAGCATCCAGACATAGTTTTGCAACCTCAACAAACTTTGTTAGAATCTGCAGCTGCCCCATATACAGTGGGGATCGAAAGTTTGGGCACCCCAGCTAAAAATTTGTATTAATGTGCATAAAGAAGCCAAGGAAAGATGGAAAAATCTCCAAAAGGCATCAAATTACAGATTAGACATTCTTATATGTCAACAAAAGTTAGATTTTATTTCCATCATTTACACTTTCAAAATAACAGAAAACAAACAAATGTTGTCTGCAAAAGTTTGGGCACCCTGCAGAGTTAATATCTTGTACTGCCCCCTTTGGCAAGTATCACAGCTTATAACCGCTTTTTGTAGCCAGCCAAGAGTCTTTCAATTCTTGTTTGAGGTATCTTTGCCCATTCTTCCTTACAAAAGTCTTCCAGTTCTTTGAGATTTCTGGGCTGTCTGTCACGCACTGCTCTTTTAAGGTCTATCCATAGATTTTCAATTATGTTGAGGTCAGGAGATTGTGAAGGCCATGGCAAAACCTTCAGTTTATGCCTCTTGGTGTAATCCCCCGTGGATTTCGAGGTGTGTTTAGGATCATTATCCATTTGTAGAAGCCATCCTTTCTTTAACTTCAGCTTTTTCACAGATGGCATCAAGTTACCATCCAAAATTTGCTGAAATTTTATTGAATCCATTTTTCCTTCTACTCGTGAGATGTTCCCTGTGCCACTGGCTGCAACACAACCCCAAAGAATGATTGATCCAACCCCATGCTTAACAGTTGGACAGAGGTTCTTTTCATTAAATTCTGTGCCCCTTCTTCTCCAAACGTACCGTTGCTCATTCCAGCCAAAAAGTTCAATTTTAACCTCATCGGTCCACAGAACTTGTTTCCAAAATGCATCAGGCTTAACTATATGTTCATTTGCAAAGTTCAAACGATGATTTTTGTGGTGAGGACGTAGAAGAGGTTTTCTTCTGATGACTCTTCCATGAAGACCATATTTGTACAAGTATCTCTTTATAGTGGAATAGTGTACCACAACTCCAGTGTCTGCCAGATCTTTCTGGAGGGATCGTGCAGTCAAATGTGGGTTTTGAATTGTTTTTCTCACAATCCTGCGAGCTGTTCTGTCTGATATTTTTCTTGTTCTTCCAGATCTTGCTTTAACTTCCACTGTTCCTGATGACTGCCATTTCTTAATTACATTCCGAACAGAGGATATTGACATCTGAAAACGCTTTGCTATCTTCTTATAGCCTTCTCCAGCTTTGTGAGCGTCAAATATTTTAAGTTTCAGTTTTCTAGACAACTGCTTAGAAGAACCCATGGTGCTGATTGTTGGGGCAAGGTCAGATGAGTCTGGGCATTTAAAACCTTTGAGATTGACATCACCTGGTCTTCCCAGACGATGATTGAGAACAATCCATGACACTGGCAGGTCTCAGCTTGGCAAAGGGGGCAGTGCATGCTATAAATTCTGCAGGGTGCCCAAACTTTTGCAGACGCCATTTTTTTGTTTTCTGTTATTTTGAAAGTGTAAATGATGGAAATAAAATCTAACTTTTGTTGACATATAAGAATGTCTAATCTGTAATTTGATGCCTTTTGGAGATTTTTCCATCTTTCCTTGGCTTCTTTATGCACATTAATACAAATTTTTAGCTGGGGTGCCCAAACTTTCGATCCCCACTGTACATTAAAGTGTATGTATGGCCATTTTTTGTTTTAGATAGCGTAGGGATTAATTAAAATTTTTCAATCTCTTATTATCTAAATCACATTGGGAAGATTTCCCCTTCAATTCCTGTCCAGGAGATATCAACAAGTGACTGTAATGAGTGTCCCCACTGGAAGCTTTCCTCTTTGTTTCTGTTCCAATGGCAACTCAAAATTTTTAGATATTCTCTCACTTTCGGTCCTTGTGACAACAGTGACTCGAGCTAACTGAAAATGTGAATATTCCCAGCAGGGACACAAACAGAAATAGAAACATGGAAAAAGTTCCTTTAGAACCATACGGAAACTAAAATGAGTCAACAAAAAATGTCTTTATTTATTTGCTGCTAAATAAAACAATTCCAGGTTTACGTACCCATTTTTGGAATGACATCTTTAGTTGATCCTTTAAAAAAGCACAGATAGATTACCATACCCCTTTGTATCTGCAAAGATAAAAGTAGAGGCCATTCAACTAATATTTAGCTATGCAGTCTGCTCTCATTAAAGTGGAATTAAAAGTACAAATACTCATCTATGCTCCAACGGTCCGGCGCCTGCAAGGTCCCTCGCCACATTTTTCCGGGTGTCAGTTTTCAGCTGTCTTGATTGGCTGGTGCAGGATGACATCATTCATCTTGGCAAACTGGCACTGTGCCAGAAACATAAACCGAGCTGCGTATGCACAGCTCTATGTACATTCTGCAGAGGGCTCGGACAGGTATGTTTATTTTATTGCAGTAGAGACATGATTCTCACTACTCTCCAAGGCTTGATGATCAGAGAGGCAGCCCACCACCTATCATTTATTACTACATGCTCTGTTAATATGCGCTTCCGGTGAGTGCGCATTTCTGCTATTTTGGTCGGCTGTTTATACCAGCATTTGAAGTACCGAGGTACCTGCCTTATAAGGGTCTATTGCTATTCGTTGAACTTTTATATATTTATTGATGGAACTTATCTTAAGCGCTGCACTTCTTTGAATTTTGAGGTATGTTTATTTTATTGCAGTAGAGACATGACACTGGCATGTCTCTTCTGCAATAAAGAGCCTGTCTGTTGGCAATTTTTTTTGTGTGTTCAGTTCCACCTTAAAAACAAAAGTAATTTTAAACTTTTTCAAAATCTGCAGCTTTAAAAGAATATCCTGTGATCCTGCTTGAAGATCTTTGCTCATGCACTTCATATCATAGGATGACAATGCTCTGTCCATTTTTTTCAAATGCTCTCCTACATTGTCACCCTGTCACAGCCACTTTCAGTGCAGACTATAAGCAGCCATGTTGATGTTCAGTGTTCCTCAATCAGAAACTCGGCCCTGGGAAATGCCATGCAGCTATTGCTGGAGTGGGTGCATATACAGACTAAGTAGCTGCAAAGAGGCCACAGGAGATCAGCAGCACTGTAATGCTAAAATGATGGTGAAAACAGCATTAGTAAAAAAAATGGTAATAGTTTATGGTACACTGCTTTTTAGCAAACAATTAGGGTTTCTTATCTACTTTAATTCACAAGAAGCTCAGATCCTTTGCTATTATCAGTAACAGTTGTATTTATTTCCTACAAGTTTAATAAACAAACTCTGAAGTGATTATAGTAGGCCTGGTTCACACCAATATGTTTTTTTTTTTTTTGCTTTTTTGCAGAAACACATTACCATTTAACGACCACAGGTTACCACAGACCATTTAACGTGGTTTCCTATTGGACATGTTCATATTTATGCGTTTTTCAGCCGATGTGTAGCAGCGTCTTTGCTACAACAGGGTTCAATGGAGACGCTGCTTAAACTCATGTAGTGCATTTTTGCAGCGTTTTTATTCTGCCCAGCAACAAAAACATTTCCCCTTCAACAAAAACAAAAACAAAAAAAAAGCTGAAAAAATGCAAAATGCAGTAAAAACACAGCAAAGCTCATGTCCAAAAACGGAACACAAAATGCAAAAAGCATTGCAAAAATGGATCAAGAGTAAACTGAATAGGTTTGAACCAGACCATAAACTAAAAGCAGCTACACATACACAACATACACACACATTAATTAGCCCCGTCATACAAGACGTTCTGCAGTAGCTAACGCAACTGGACTTTCTACTGCTGTGCAGTTGTGAACTATGCAAATAAGTTTTAAACTGTAAATAAAGTGAAAAAAAACTAAAAATTACATGTTTCAAGTTATAAAGTAATAAAGACCGCAAAAATTTAAAAAGTATGACAGACTGCAAAAGATAGCAGGACCAACCCCAAAAAATTCTTTAAATATATTAATAGTAAAAAGGTCCGAGCATGTAGGCCCTTTACAAAATAATCTAGAGTGGGTGACTGGGGACAAAGAGAAGGCAAATTTATTAAATACTTTCTTCAGTTCTGTGTATACTAAGGAGCATGGGGGAGCTCTTATCAATAATGGGTATGGTATTGGCACAGCCCCAGATGATCCACAATGGCTCACAATTGATATGATCCAAAAATATTTAAACAGAATAAAGGTGAATAAAGTAGGCTTGGAAAAATCTGTATGTAAATGGATAGAAAACTGGCTAAAAAATGGTATTCAGAGAGTAGTGGTTAATGATTCATACTCTGAACGGTCTAGGGTTGTCAGTGGTGTACCCCAAGGTTCAGTGTTGGTACCCTTACTTTTTAATATATTTATAAGCAATATAGGGTCTGGAATTAAAAATCCCATTTCAGTCTTTGCAGATAACACCGAGCTGTGCAGTGGAATAACGTCCTTACAGGATGTCTCCAACTTACAAGCCGACCTCAATGCACTGTTTAATTGGGCAACTATGTGGCAAATGAGGTTTAATGTTGATAAATGTAAGGTTCTGCACTTGGGGGCTAAGAATATGCATGAATCATACATACTGGGGGGGGTACAACTGGGGGAATCAATGGTGGAGAAGGATCTGGGAGTTCTGGTAGATCACAAGCTTAATAATGGCATGCAATGCCAAGGTGCGGTTTCTAAAGCAAGCAAAATCCTCTCTAGTATTAAAAGGGGTATAGACTCCAGAGAGAGAGATATCATATCACCTCTGTACAAATCATTAGTAACACCTCATCTGGAATATGCAGTTCAGTTTTGGGCACAAATTCACAAAAAGAACATTGGGGAAATGGAGAAAATACAGAGAAGGGCAACCAAACTGATAAGAGGCATGGAGGAGATCAGCTATGAGGAAAGATTAGAGGAACTGAATTTATTCTCTCTAAAGAGGAGATTAAGGGGGGATATGATCAATATGTATAAATACATCAGTGGTTCATATAGTGAACTCGGTGTAGAGCTATTCACCCTGAGGTCATCACAGAGGACAAGGGGGCGCTCTTTACGTCTGGAGGAAAAGAAATGTAATCTCCAAACATGGAAAGGTTTCTTCACAGTGAGAGCTGTGAAAATGTGGAATAGACTCCCTCAAGAGTTGGTTCTGGCCAGCTCAGTGGATTCCTTTAAAAAAGTCCTGGATTCTTTCTTGGATACACAGAATATAACTGGATACTAACATTTATAGGTAAAGTTGATCCAGGGAATATCTGATTGCCTCTCAGGGGATCAGGGAAGCATTTTTTCCCCTGCGGGAGCAAATTTGGTCATTCTTTGTTGGGTTTTTTGCCTTCCTCTGGATAAACTGTGGGTGTAGGATAACTTTTTTTTTTTATTTTTTAAATGGCTGAACTGAAAGGACTTTTGTCTTTTTTTTTCAGCCAGATTAACTATGTAACGATGTATGTTTCAGTTCTCAGTGATTCTATGCTGATTCTTTAAAATTCTTTGTATATTTAGTACTCATAAATACTTTAGAATCATTTCAGAGATCCCCACCTGTATTCATTTTCTTTACGCCATCAGATGCTAGATTGCTGTACCATAATCAGGTATAATAGCATGTAATCAAGCAGCTGATGGGCAAACTGCATAGCTAAAGTTTACACTGTCCAGTGGCCATCTCCCTTGCTGGAACATCCATAGCTAAAGGGTGTGTTGTAGGGGTGTGTTCTTTCACTTTTGCAATCAGCAGGAAGTTAATGCATCACCCCCCTGCTAGGTATTATGAAAACCAAGACATACTAAAAAAAACCCAGCAACTTTAGTATTCTAACTTACTGATTCAAGTACCTCTGTCGTTTTTTTTTTATTGGAGTTAACTTGGCATCAGCAATCATCATCAATTGTAAAATAAAATCTTGTAAAATATATATTATAGACAGGTTTGTAGGAAGGAGTGATTCTGTAGCTGGTGGTGGGTTCCCCATACAATTTTTTTCTGAAAACTTCTATTTCAGGATTTTATTTCATTCCATGACCCATTTGGAAACATTTGCCCTCTCTTCCCTTCCCTTTTGACCCCTGCACAAAAAGTGAGAAATGTGTTGGTCAAAGGAACAGGTGCAGACATCAATGACATTATCAGGTGTCCAAACTCATATCTACTAAAATGTGTTTTTGTCTTTGTCTTCATTACAGAACAACGCTCTCATCACTTGTTACCCTGACAGGAAATGAGGGGAAATCTCCCAAGCAGGGACAGAGATGACAATAAAAAACCCAACAGAGGCTATAACTCGTCAATGCTCTAAAACTAAGACATTAGAGTTGGGATTTAATATGTACACAGGTTTCTTACCTCTGTCCATTCGGCCTCAGAGTCTTCATCTGGAGGTTTAACCTGCAGCTTAGCATGTAAACACTGTTGGAGGACAACACGGGCAGTTACCTCCCTGTCAATCGTTGCCATCTGCAACAAAACAAAACAATGAAATAAAATACAAATACACTGGGCTCAATTCACAAAGCTTTAAAGTGGTTGTAACCCCATACATATACCTAGTGAAGTGACTGGCCTTAGATAATACACAGGGTTGAAACAAATCCTCCTACATAGGTTGTATCTGTTTATCTACAGCTGTCTTTCCCCTACATCCATTCAAAGTACAGAATTTAAACAGAATCTTTCAGCTCTGAAAAGCAGGGGGCGGAGAGCTGAAGTTACACTCAGTAAGAAGAGCTCTGGGAGCAAATTGGAGGGAAAGGACACATCCCCCTCCACACAATACACAGGAACAGGGCTGAGGTTATCACTCACATACTATGCCCTCCCGTCACCATTTTTCTCTTGTTGTCAGGAAAACTTGTCAGAAGTGACTCATGCAGATAGTAGAGGAAGGAGGCAGCAGACAGTAATTATACTTAGTGCTCTGGATGGAGACAAGTACACATTATAAAGGGATATGCTTTGTTCATATTTCATGTCTGAGGTTTACAACCACTTTAAAGTATAGGTGAAGTCATTGCCAATTAACTAGAACATTTCTACTGCATGCTTTAAAATGAGCTTAAACTGTTTGTTTTATTCATTTGTGTACAAATACCTTTTTATGAGATTAATGCAAAACGGTCATGTGATATAACAGTTCTGTAGTAACCGTGCTAAGAGTAGGAGATTGGTCTGTTCTGCAGTATGTGGCCAGTGCGAATGTGATTATTGTCCTTGTCCTAACCACAAAGTTCCATCAACCCTTACAAGCTTTACAAACAATTTCTCATTAGAATAAACTTGGACTTGAATATTATGATATGGAGTTCCTTCAATTTCACATTGACTTGTACCTATTACAACCCAAGGTGACTGTAGAGGCCCTTTGTTTTGCAGAGGCTGTCAGCCCAATAGTTATATTCTATACAATCACACCACTGTAGTATTATTGGATGACAATGATAATATGAAAATAAAATACAAAACAAAGAAATGCCAACGTGCCAACACCCCCCTTCCATTTTTCCCAAATATTATCCCTTATCCATGTCCTTAACCCTCGTCCTGCTGTTCATTAAGAAAGTTTACAGAACATGTCTGTCACTGCTACCTCAGGTCTAAAACCCCAAGTAGCATGGTCAGTAAAGAAGAGGAAAGTGGGCAGAACTCTGGAGACTGGCAAGTTAGAGGTTCAGTTTTTGGCAGCCACATTAGATACACACATTAAGTGATTCTAAAGGTTGTAATTAAAAAAATATAACAAACATATCATACCTGCTCTGTGTAATGGTTTTGCACAAAGCAGCCCTGATCCTCTTCATATTGGGTCCCCAGCCAGCGCTCCTGGCTCCTCCCTCCTACCAAGCGCCCCCAAGAACAAGCCTCTTGCTATGGGGGCACTCGAGCAGGCTTGCTCCTGAGCCGCAATCCTCATTGGCTCACTGGCTTTGATTAACAGCAGAAGGAGCCAATGGCTCCCACTGCTGTGTGAGGCAATGAAAGAGAGCATTAGGAGATCCGGGGCTCTCATGCACATCTCTGGATCGAGATAGGGCTCAGGGAAGTATTGGGGGGGTTGAGGGGGGAGCTGCACCCAGAAGGTTTTTTTACCTAAATGCATAGAATGCAATAAGGTAAAAAATCTTCTGCCTTTAGAACCACTTTAAGATGAAAAAGGAGTTAACAATGAATTTAAAGCAGACATTTATTATTATTATTATTATTATAAAGCGCCAACAATTTGCGCAGCGCTTTTCAAAATGAAGGTATACATAACAGTTACAATACAATTTGGTACAAGAGGAAACAGAGGGCCCTGCTCATAAGAGCTTACAAACAAGGAGATATGTAGATATTTCTATTGCAGAAGAGACATACCATGGGGTGGATTTTGTAAAGACAACTAGACTGTGCACTTTGCAAGTGCGGTTGCACTCATTTTCCCCAGAGCTCAGTAAATGGGGTAAAGCTCTGCCGATTTCCATTATCCAGTCATGTGCAAGCAAAAATGTTTTTTTTTTCCTTGCACCCGATTGAGTATTTTTTACAAAGTGAAGCTGTACGACATTTACATTTACTAAGGAAAATAAGTGCAACTGCACTTGCAAAGTGCATAGTCTATTTGCTTTTAGTAATTCAATCCCTATGTCTCTTCTGCAATAAAGGCTTCTTTTAACCTGCATGTTCACATGCACTGTCAGGGCTCCCGGGTGTGACCAGAGGTATGTGACTGACGCAGGGAAACGCAGACTTCAGATATGTTATAAACAATATAATTTATTAACACTAACAATACTAACATAAACGCAGTGCAATACTAAAACATAACACAGTGCAAACAAACCAAACCAACCACCCACAGATAACAGTACATACAATGCAAGCGTCATCAGGCAGGCCGGGTTAATATCAATCGGGCAGGTAGGTACAGGGGGAGCAAGCGGAGAATGGTCGGGGTCACAGGCCAGGTTCAGCAGGTAGCGGGCAGCGTGGTACAGAGGGTCAGGCAGAGGGATGGTCAGGGTCACAAGCCAGGGATCAGAACAGGAGAAGTCAGCAGAGGTCAGAATCAAGCAGGGTCAGCAACAAGACAGGAACAGGAACAGGAACGCAGGTTTACAAGATACAGGACCCAGGAAAAGCACACACCAAGGCAGAGTCTGCAGGTCTGAATGTCCCTTAAATACACCAGTATAATTAGTTCCAGGTGTTTGACTGGCTGCAAGGTTGAGTCTCTGATTGCTGGGAGCACCCGCTGGCCAGCCCTGGTACTGCAGCTCATAAGGCAGGTGAGTCCCACTATTGCTGGCCAGTCCATTCCTGACATGCACAGTGTAGTGTACAATTTTGGAGTATGTCGGAGTGAATGAACTCCCATGTATGCATGGGACAGAGGGTACAGAGGGTGGTACAGAGGGTCAGGCAGAGGGATGGTCAGGGTCACAAGCCAGGGATCAGAACAGGAGAAGTCAGAATCAAGCAGGGTCAGCAACAAGACAGGAACAGGAACAGGAACAGGAACGCAGGTTTACAAGATACAGGGCCCAGGAAAAGCACACACCAAGGCAGAGTCTGCAGGTCTGAATGTCCCTTAAATACACCAGTATAATTAGTTCCAGGTGTTTGACTGGCTGCAAGGTTGAGTCTCTGATTGCTGGGAGCACCCGCTGGCCAGCCCTGGTACTGCAGCTCATAAGGCAGGTGAGTCCCACTATTGCTGGCCAGTCCATTCCTGACAGTACCCCCCCCTCAAGGAGCGGCCTCAGGACGCTCCAAACAGTCCTAGCTGGGCAAAATGTTCCACCGCCCGGGTCTGGTAACTGGCGGGATATCAAAGACTGGCACACCGGGCAGGACTCCGGGCAGCGGCACACCGGGCAGGACTCCGGGCAGAGGCACACCGGACAGGACTCCGGGCAGAGGCACACCGGGCAGAGGCACATCGGGCTGGACTCCGGGCAGAGGCACATCGGGCTGGACTCCGGGCAGAGGCACATCGGGCTGGACTCCGGGCAGAGGCACATCGGGCTGGACTCCGGGCAGAGGCACATCGGGCTGGACTCCGGGCAGAGGCACATCGGGCTGGACTCCGGGCAGAGGCACATCGGGCTGGACTCCGGGCAGAGGCACATCGGGCTGGACTCCGGGCAGAGGCACATCGGGCTGGACTCCGGGCAGAGGCACATCGGGCTGGACTCCGGGCAGAGGCACATCGGGCTGGACTCCGGGCAGAGGCACATCGGATTACAAGGCGAAGCAGCAGGCACCGGGCCACCGGGCGGGGCGGCAGGCACCAGGCCACCGGGCGGGGCGGCGGGCACCGGGCCACCGGGCGGGGGGCGCCGGACCCCCAGGCGGAGCGGCGGGCGCCGGACCCCCAGGCGGAGCGGCGGGCGCCGGGCCCCCAGGCGGAGCGACAGGTCTCAGGCCCCCAGGCGGAGCGACAGGTCTCAGGCCCCCAGGCGGAGCGACAGGTCTCAGGCCCCCAGGCGGAGCGACAGGTCTCAGGCCCCCAGGCGGAGCGGCGGGCGCCGGACCCCCAGGCGGAGCGGCGGGCGCCGGACCCCCAGGCGGAGCGGCGGGCGCCGGACCCCCAGGCGGAGCGGCGGGCGCCGGACCCCCAGGCGGAGCGGCGGGCGCCGGACCCCCAGGCGGAGTGGCGGGCGCCGGACCCCCAAGCGGAGCGCCAGGTCTCGGGCCCCCAGGCGGAGCAGCGGTCACCGAGTCACCAGGCACGACAGTGGGCACCGAGTCGTCTGGCAAGACTGCGGGCACCAAGTCGTCTGGCAAGGCTGCGGGCACCAAGTCGTCTGGCGGAACAGTGGGCACCGAGTCGTCTGGCAAGGCTGCGGGCACCGAGTCGTCTGGCAAGGCTGCGGGCACCGAGTCGTCTGGCAAGGCTGCGGGCACCGAGTCAACTGGCGGAACAGCGGGCACCGAGTCGTCTGGCAAGACTGCGGGCACCGAGTCAACTGGCGGAACAGCGGGCATCGAGTTAACTGGCGGAACAGCGGGCACCGGTTGTCTGGCAAGGCTGCGGGCACCGAGTCGTCTGGCAAGGCTGCGGGCACCGAGTCAACTGGCGGAACAGCGGGCACCGAGTCGTCTGGCAAGACTGCGGGCACCGAGTCAACTGGCGGAACAGCGGGCATCGAGTTAACTGGCGGAACAGCGGGCACCGAGTCGTCTGGCAAGGCTGCGGGCACCGAGTCGTCTGGCAAGGCTGCGGGCACCGAGTCGTCTGGCAAGGCTGCGGGCACCGAGTCGTCTGGCAAGGCTGCGGGCACCGAGTCGTCTGGCAAGGCTGCGGGCACCGAATCACCAGGCACGACAGTGGGCTCTGACTCAATTGGCACGACAGCGGGCACCGGGTCATCAGGTACCGGATTGTCTGGCTCGACAGCGGGCATCGGGTCACCAGGTATGACAGCGGGCACTGGGTCACCAGGCATCAGGTCATTTGGCTTGCCAGCGGGCACCGCGTCATCTGGCAAGGCAGTGGGCACCGGGTCACCAGGCATTGGATCGTCTGGCTCAACAGCGGGCATCGAGTCACCAGGCATGACAGCGGGCACTGGGTCACCAGGCCATTTAGCTCGCCAGCGGGCACCGCGTCATCTGGCAAGGCAGTGGGCACCAAGTCACCAGGCACGACAGCAGGCTCTGAGTCAACTGGCATGACAGCGGGCACCGGGTCATCAGGTACCGGATTGTCTGGCTCGACAGCGGGCACCGGATCAGGTACCGGATCATCTGGATCAACAGCGGGCATCGAGTCAACTGGCCTAATAGGATCGTCAGGCTGGAACAGTTCATCATGCTGGGTAGAGGCATCAGGCTGAATGCAGGCATCCGGCCGAGTAGAGGCATCAGGCCGAGTAGAGGCTTCAGGCCGAGTAGAGGCTTCAGGCCGAGTAGAGGCTTCAGGCCGAATAGAGGGATCAGGCTGCGTACAGGCATCAGGCTGAGTAGAGGATTCAGGCCGAGTAGAGGCTTCAGGCCGAGTAGAGGCTTCAGGCTGAGTAGAGGCTTCAGGCTGAACCACGGAAGGCAGGTTCACCGGTTTGGATACTGGCAGGATGGTACTGGTTGGAAAGAATTTTCGCTTTTTTCTGGTTTTAACTACTGGAGCACTGCAAGTAAACGCAGGTCTGCAAACGAATGGAGCAGCTGGAGACAGAGAAGAGCTGGAGGATGGAACAGGGGAGGGAGCAGTTGCTACGGAGGGCTCTTTTACAGGGTTAAAGGCAGGATAGGTGCAGCGAGTGGGAACAGGGTACTGACATGCGGTAGATAGCAGGGCAGGAGGAGCTGTTGGGAATGCAGGAATAGAGCTTTGAGGAGATAGATTAGAAGCAGGACTGGGTTTTTGTAGGCTGACTGAGGCTGGGTGCAACAAATCTGTCCATGTCTGCAGTATGGGTTGAACAAAGCTGAGCTTACACAAAGCCTGTCTGACTAAAGACTGCACTGCGTTTATACAATCTCTTAGTATCTGTGGTGAACATGCAGCATAATGCTCCAAGAAGCAATCCACATCATCCTCTAATAACCACACCAGGGACTCTACCTGGTCATCACTAAATGGCGGCAAAAATTCATCCCTGCATTCGGGGGTACCAGATGAAACCAACTCCGCACAAACCTGAATCAATGGCTGCACCTCAGAGAATTCTGTGCCCTGATCTACTAGAACATGAGCGAGCCGTATACATTCTAGCAGTTCATCCCGGGGATACTCCTTCAGAGTTTGATAAGCATACTCTCTGTCATCAAACACTAGCAGATATAAATAAGCAACCTCATCCAGATCCATCCTTCCCATCAACAAACCAAGATGGCTTCCCTGTGCAGCCACTTCTGGTCAGGATTGGCCTCAGGGCCAATGTCAGGGCTCCCGGGTGTGACCAGAGGTATGTGACTGACGCAGGGAAACGCAGACTTCAGATATGTTATAAACAATATAATTTATTAACACTAACAATACTAACATAAACGCAGTGCAATACTAAAACATAACACAGTGCAAACAAACCAAACCAACCACCCACAGATAACAGTACATACAATGCAAGCGTCATCAGGCAGGCCGGGTTAATATCAATCGGGCAGGTAGGTACAGGGGGAGCAAGCGGAGAATGGTCGGGGTCACAGGCCAGGTTCAGCAGGTAGCGGGCAGCGTGGTACAGAGGGTCAGGCAGAGGGATGGCCAGGGATCAGAACAGGAGAAGTCAGCAGAGGTCAGAATCAAGCAGGGTCAGCAACAAGACAGGAACAGGAACAGGACCAGGAACGCAGGTTTACAAGATACAGGACCCAGGAAAAGCACACACCAAGGCAGAGTCTGCAGGTCTGAATGTCCCTTAAATACACCAGTATAATTAGTTCCAGGTGTTTGACTGGCTGCAAGGTTGAGTCTCTGATTGCTGGGAGCACCCGCTGGCCAGCCCTGGTACTGCAGCTCATAAGGCAGGTGAGTCCCACTATTGCTGGCCAGTCCATTCCTGACATGCACAGTGTAGTGTACAATTTTGGAGTATGTCGGAGTGAATGAACTCCCATGTATGCATAACAGCTTACAAAATCTTGCCACGGCCAATCAAGATGGCTGAAGATCCCAAACTGAGAAGAAGATCAGATGAAGACAACACTACCAAGGCAACTTACAGACATGCATCAAAAGAGGGGAGGGAAGTGTAGTTCTGCTCTTTTTTTTTTTTAAGTTCCCATACATTTTAAAGTGGAACTTTAGTCAGAAAATCCTGATAGATCACTTCAGGCTGGCCCCTTTTGCAGAAACAGCTATGTAAAACATTAAAAATAACTGCATATACCGTTTAAAATCCAGTAATACAATCTCATCCTGCTCTGGACACACTCAGTTGTCCTGTATTCTTTGCAATGTGCCGATTAATCTTTAACCGCCTCCCGCCCGCCATATAGTCCAATGATGGACGCAAGGCGGTTCTCTCGTTCTGGGAGAACGTCATATGACGTCCTCCCATTCTCACCGTGCATGCGTGGCTCTGGGGGCGTGCAGCGCGGCGAGCTGCGATACGCTGTGTCCCTTGGACACAGAGGATCACCGATCCACGGAAAGAGCCGAAGATGTTGGCTCGGTCATGTGATCAGCTGTGTCCAATCACAGCTGATCGCATGTAAACAGGGAAATGCCGGTTATCGACATTTCACTCCTCACAAGCTGTCACGCTGACACCTCGAGAGGAGAGGAGAGCCGGTAATCGGCATTCCTCGGAGGGGACATGTACACTGATCATCAAGGCACTGATGATCAGTGTAGCCCCAGCAGTGTGACCTGTCAGTGTCCATCATTGCCAGCTCTCAATGCTCATCTATGCCACCTGCCAGTGCCCATCAGTGCCACATCAACGCCACATATCAGTGCCTACCAGTGCACATCAATGCCACATATCAGTGCCCATCTGAGCTGCCTTTCAGTGTCACTCATCAGTGCCAGTCAGTGCCACCTATCATTGCCGCCAATCAGTGCCACCTATCAGTGCCACCTATCAGTGCCAGTCAGTGCCGCCTATCAGTGCCCATCAGTGCTGCCTATCAGTGCCGGCTAACAGTGCCAGTCAGTGCCACCTAACAGTGCCAGTCAGTGCCATATATCAGTGCTGCCTTTCAATGCCCATCAGTGATGCCTGTCAATGCCCATCAGTGCCACCTACCAGTGCCTCCTCATCAGTGCCCATCAGTGCCACCTATCAGAGTCCATTAGTGCAGGCTATCAGTTCCCATCACTGCAGCTTCATTAGCGCACATCAGTGAAGAAGAAAAATCACTTATTTACAAAATTTTTGGTTTGTTGGAGAAAAAATAAAAAACCCAGTGGTGATTAAATACCACCAAAATAAAGCTCCAACTGTCACAAAAAAATGATAAAAATGTCATATGGGTACAGTGTTGCATGACCGCGCAATTGTCATTCAAAGTGTGACAGCAATGAAAGCTGTAAATTGGCCTGGGCAAGAAGGGGTTATAAGTGTAGGCTAGTGGTTAAAAGTAACTCCACTTATGTTGGGGAAAAAAAAACATTCCCTTCCGGGTGATCAATGTACATTGCAAGGATTTTAAGAAACTTTGCTGCAGATTCTTACTTCTTGTTAATCTGAATAAATAGCAGTTTGTTTGTCTGTGTCCATGTGCAAAATGAATGTGAATGGGAGTGATTTATAATTATTAATCAGCTGCTGCACTTGAAGGGTTCTAATGAAGAAAGTGGCAGGGTCTGCTTCCCTTTAGATGTGCTTTCCCTTTGGAAGTATCTCACCAAAAATACATTTTTGTTGCAGGGAATGCCTAAAATCTTACTTGTATCTTAGTGCAGACTTCTGGGAAAATCAGTAAGCCAACCCCACAAGCAGGAAAATACATTTCTGGGGGGTATTCTATACACCATCTGTGTACGGAACACCTCCAGGTTGCCATATTGCACTGCATGTTACCGCAAATTACAGTGCTGAAGATTGAAAAGGAAAGGTACTTTTTAATAACATTTCATTACAATATACCTTGAGTCACAATTGTATATGCTATATTATTTTTGTTTATTTGCTATTTTTTCCCAACAAAAGTGGAGTTACCCTTTAAGATTTATTGTTACTAAAGGGATAGAAAGCAACAGGAATAACACAGGCTGTGCCAAGGAAGGACAGATTGGAGAGAGAGAACAGAAAAGCAGGAGAGGTGACAGGACAAACTCTGCTGCCAGGGTGACTCAAAAAAGCATATTCTGTACACCATCTGTGTACAGAACACCTCCAAGTTGCCATATTACATTGCATGTTACAGCAAATTACAGTGCTCCAGATTGAAAAGGAAAGGTACTTTTTAATAACGTTCAATTACAATATGACTTGAGTGGCAATTGTATATACTATAAAATTTTTATTTGCAATTTTTTTCCAACAAAAGGGGAGTTACCCTTTAGGATTTACTGCTACTAAAGTGATAGAAAACAACAGCAATAACACAAGCTGTGCCAAACAAGGATAGATTAGTGAGAG
This sequence comes from Staurois parvus, assembly GCF_062004578.1. NCBI lineage: Eukaryota > Metazoa > Chordata > Amphibia > Anura > Ranidae > Staurois > Staurois parvus. The sequence goes on from NW_028318349.1 coordinate 987,310, forward strand.
GGAATAGAAAAGCAGGAGAGGCGACAGGACAAACTCTGCTGTCAGGGTACACAAAAGAGTTAAAGCCGGGGATAAAATGATGGTGGCATGGAACCTAGCGGACATCATATTGTTGGAGCTGAGGTGAGAATCAGCTGCTTTAGTTTCACTAACTAAACTCATTATTAATATAATACAGGATTTATATAGCGGCAACAGTTTGCTCAGCGCTTTACAATATAAATGGGGACAATACCACAACGATACAGTTCAATACAAGAGGGTTAGGAGGGCCCTACAATCTAAGAGGGAGGGGCTGGTGGTACAAAAGGTAATAACTGTGTGCTAACTAAATTCCTGTTTTTAACGCATACTGTTAGACAGGTTAATTCGGTTTGTTTGTAGGCTGGTTGGCAAGTTGAGCCAGGAATTTTCTCTCTTACTGTAAAGAAACCTTTCCGTATTTGGAGATTACATTTATTTTCCTCCAGACGTAAAGAGTGCCCCCTTGTCCTCTGTGATGACCTCAGGGTGAATAGCTCTACACCAAGTTCACTATATGAACCACTGATGTATTTATACATGTTGATCATATCCCCCCTTAATCTCCTCTTCTCAAGAGAGAATAAATTCAGTTCCTCCAATCTTTTCTCATAGCTGATCTCCTCCATGCCTCTTATCAGTTTGGTTGCCCTTCTCTGTACTTTCTCCAGTTCCCCAATGTTCTTTTTGTGAATTGGTGCCCAAAACTGAACTGCATATTCCAGATGAGGGTTAACTAATGATTTGTACCGGGGTAATATGATATCTCTCTCTGGAGTCTATACCTCTTTTAATACAAGAGAGGATTTTGATCGCTTTATTAGAAACTGCAGCTTGGCATTGCATGCCATTATTAAGCTTGTGATCTACCAGATCCTTCTCCACCATTGATTCCCCCAGTTGTACCCCCCCTAGTATGTATGATGAATGCATATTCTTAGCCCCCCAAGTGCAGAACCTTACATTTATCAACATTAAACCTCATTTGCCACATAGTTGCCCAATTACACAGTGCATTGAGGTCGGCTTGTAAATTGGAGACATCCTGTAAGGACGTTATTCCACTGCACAGCTCGGTGTTATCTGCAAAGTCTGAAATGGGATTTATAATTCCAGACCCTATATCGTTTATAAATATAATAAAAAGTAAGGGTCCCAACACTGAACCTTGGGGTGCACCACTGACAACCCCAGACCATTCAGAGTATGAATCATTAACCACTACTCTCTGAATACCATCTATGAGCCAGTTTTCTATCCATTTACATACGGATTTTTCCAAGCCTGTAGACTTTACCTTACACGTTAACCTCCTTAGTGGTATTCCCGAGTGTAGCTCGGGGTAACATTTCAGTACCAAAAGCGGTAACCCCGAGCTACACTCGGGCTTACCCTGCGGCACTGCTCCGGCATGTGTTCTTCACTTACCTTACCCTGCGCTCCCACGATGTGTCCCCTGCAGCGTCCCCGGCCATCTCCTCCGGCCGATGCCGGCATCCGGCTTCTGTGTCCTGTCCCTGTGACATCGGGAAGTACGGGCGCCGCCGGCGGCGGCGGCGGGAAATTTAAAAATTTTAAAAAATGTCATTTTTTTTTTTTTACATTTTACATAGTAAAACATTGCTGTCTCAACCAATTTCACATACATTTTGTCCCTAATGCTTTGTCCTGCGCTCTGCCTGCATTTTGTCTGTTCTTTCTGCCTGGAAACTGAGAAATGTCCATGGCGTCCAAAAAGTGTCCCTTTAGGTCAAAAGCGGTTTAGATCAGCTAGAGAACAGCGATAGTAAATCAGAACCACTTGCAGAATTGAGTGATAATGATTCGTAGGGGAAATTCCTCATCAGACACTGAAAACGATTTTGCGACTGAGCTCAGCAATGTGCGAACTTGGCGCTCTATTTCACATTTCAGTGTTTTTGGTTTGATTATATTATTGAATTAAATTTTTTATTATTTTTATGTTATTTTTATGATTATTTATTAAATTATAATTTATGATTTTGTGTTTCAAATTTTATCATCCCCGGGATGTTTACTAGACTCTTGTTCGGACAGATTTCAGTGAGTTTTTCCTAAAAATTACAGCCTACAATAAAAAAAATACATATTTCCATGCAAAAAAATGGTACCGCTTTCAGCACCAAAAATCTGAAATAATCATACCGCCAGGGAGGTTAACCGTGTGTGGGGAACTGTGTCAAACACTTTTGCAGAATCCAAGTATACCACGTCCACCGCCACCCCTCTGTCCAAGTATACCACGTCCACCACCACCCCTCTGTCCAAGTATACCACGTCCACCACCACCCCTCAGTCCAAGTATACCACGTCCACTGCCACCTGTCTGTCCAAGTATACCACGTCCACCCCTCTGTCCAAGTATACCACGTCCACCGCCACCCCTCAGTCCAAGTATACCACGTCCACAACCACCCCTCCGTCCAAGTATACCATGTCCACCGCCACCCCTCAGTCCAAGTATACCACGTCCACCACCACCCCTCTGTCCAAGTATACCACGTCCACCGCCACCCCTCAGTCCAAGTATACCACGTCCACCGCCACCCCTCAGTCCAAGTATACCACATCCACCGCCACCCCTCTGTCCAAGTATACCATGTCCACCCCTCTGTCCAAGTATACCACATCCACGTCCACCACTCTGTCCAAGTATACCACGTCCACCCCTCTGTCCAAGTATACCACGTCCACCCCTCTGTCCAAGTATACCACGTCCACCCCTCTGTCCAAGTATACCACGTCCACCCCTCTGTCCAAGTATACCACGTCCACCCCTCTGTCCAAGTATACCGCGTCCACCCCTCTGTCCAAGTATACCGCGTCCACCCCTCTGTCCAAGTATACCACGTCCACGCCACCCCTCTGTCCAAGTATACCACGTCCACCACCACCCCTCTGTCCAAGTATACCACGTCCACCGCCACCCCTCAGTCCAAGTATACCACGTCCACTGCCACCCGTCTGTCCAAGTATACCACGTCCACCCCTCTGTCCAAGTATACCACGTCCACCGCCACCCCTCAGTCCAAGTATACCACGTCCACAACCACCCCTCCGTCCAAGTATACCACGTCCACCGCCACCCCTCAGTCCAAGTATACCACGTCCACCACCACCCCTCTGTCCAAGTATACCACGTCCACCGCCACCCCTCAGTCCAAGTATACCACGTCCACCGCCACCCCTCAGTCCAAGTATACCACGTCCACCGCCACCCCTCAGTCCAAGTATACCACATCCACCGCCACCCCTCTGTCCAAGTATACCATGTCCACCCCTCTGTCCAAGTATACCACATCCACATCCACCCCTCTGTCCAAGTATACCACGTCCACCCCTCTGTCCAAGTATACCACGTCCACCCCTCTGTCAAAGTATACCACGTCCACCCCTCTGTCCAAGTATACCGCGTCCACCCCTCTGTCCAAGTATACCGCGTCCACCCCTCTGTCCAAGTATACCGCGTCCACCCCTCTGTCCAAGTATACCACGTCCACCCCTCTGTCCAAGTATACCACGTCCACAGCCACCCCCCTGTCCAAGTATACCACGTCCACAGCCACCCCCCTGTCCAAGTACACCACGTCCACAGCCACCCCTCTGTCCAAGTATACTACATCCACCCCTCTATCCAAGTATATCACGTCCACAATCACCCCTCTGTCCAAGTATACCACGTCCACAGCCACTCTTCCTTCCAAGTATACCACATCCACCGCCACCCCTCCGACCAAGTATACCACGTCCACAGCCACCCCTCCGTCCAAGTATACCACGTCCACAGCCACCCCTCTGTCCAAGTATACCACGTCCACCACTACCCCTCTGTCCAAGTATACCACGTCCACCGCTACCCCTCTGTCCAAGTATACCACGTCCACCGCCACCTCTCTGTCCAAGTATACCACGTCCACCACCACCACCCCTCTGTCCAAGTATTCCACGTCCACCACCACCACCCCTCTGTCCAAGTATTCCACGTCCACCGTCACCCCTCTGTCCAAGTATTCCACGTCCACAGCCACCCCTCTGTCCAAGTATTCCACGTCCACAGCCACCCCTCTGTCCAAGTATATCACATCCACCCCTCTGTCCAAGTATACCACGTCCACAGCCACCCCTCTGTCCAAGTATATCACATCCACAGCCACCCCTCTGTCCAAGTATACCACGTCCACAGCCACCCCTCTGTCCAAGTATACCACGTCCACAGCCACCTCTCTGTCCAAGTATACCACATCCACCCCTCTGTCCCAGTATACCACATCCACAGCCACCCCTCTGTCCAAGGTTTTGTTCACCTCCTCATAAAAAGAAATCAGATTTGTTTGACAACTTCTGTCTTTCATGAATCCATGCCGTCTGTTGCTTAAAATAATTACCGTGTTTGAAACGCGCTGTCTTTGCAATCTGCTGTGGATGCCAATACATTGCTATTGGCACCCAAAACACAGATTGGAAATGCAGTGTGTTTTGCAGGCATCAGATCACATGGTACCGCAGTACCATGTGATTTGGTGCAATGCTTTTTTCTCAGAAGTACATGCACTACTTTTTGTGCAGTCCAGTGCAATTTTCAGCCCATTGAAACATATTGGCTTCCAAATCACAATGCAGAGGAACACACAGAGATCGCAAAGAAATGTGCAATTCTGGTGTGGAGGGGCCGAACTCCCGGCTGACCGAACTGAGCCGGAAGTGGGGGAGGGTACCTATCAAAAACAAGTATCCGCACCCCCCAAAAGGTGCCAAACATGGCAGTGGAGGGGGGGAGGAGGCAAATAAGCGGTTGGGTGGACCTCCGCTGTAATCAGCCACAGAACCCGTGTAATAATGTGTTCAGGTGTAAAGGGATGAGGTGACAACCCTGGGGTGCACTCAGCACATAAACATGGACAGTTGCCTAAAACCAGCATTCATGGTCCTATCACAGAATGACTGCACAGCGCTCAGGTCTCTTCGCCTCAGTAAACCCATAGGACCTGAACTCTGGGCAATAGAAGTAATAATTATTAGATGAGCCATTTAATTCAAAGCATCATGACTGCCCCTAGAACGCATGCTCATGCAGACAGTGGTGGTCCAGGACCAGTACAATCCCTCTCTATGCACATTTCCGTGTCTTCTACTACTCACCGTCCATGCAACGCCTCCCGGTGCTTCCACTCTTCTCCTCCTGATTGGACAGAAAAGAAAGAGGCTTGGAACGCAGACTTCCGCCATGAAATTTAATGGAACGCATAGAGGACTGAGCACGCGTTGCTAAGAGACGGAAATGGCCGCTGTCAAAGGCCTGATACAGGGGACTCTGAGGTCCCGGAGGTTACTGCAGCTAGGACGGTATGTGACCGCCGGTGTGGCCTCCCTGTCCTCGGTAGGTAACATTCCAGCAGACTTGTAATGGCGCCACAGGGCTGAGCACGTGTTTCATGCAGGCAGGGAGGCCAACCCATCCAGATTGTGAAGGACAGTCCCTGGCTGGAAGATCTGTCCCTGGAGATGTCCCCTTTTCTGTGCTGGCCTGTGGTCCCATGACATGCTTTGCATGCTGCATTGAGATCGGTTAATATGTGATTGTCAATGTTAAAACAGAAGTGCAGGGAAAGTTTGTTTTCTTTTTAAGTTTTGGAGTGTTGATGGGTTAGATCCTCTGTCAGTTTATATGGCTGCCTGTGTCCCGTTAGTGGGATTCGCCCTCTGTAAGGCTTCTTCACACTTTTCCTCGGCATCGTGGTGACACATGCTACAGGTATTAGCGCATTGCAGTGCCATTTATTTGCAACGCACTAATTACCATGATACACACTCTAATAAATGATCCTTTCTTTTCAGATCGATCTCTTCCAATAGTAATAATCGATCTGTAGTTGACAACCCATTCCATCAATGTACCACAAACGGAGAAGTAGACTTGGCTCAGTAGTTTAACTACTTGCTCTCCTGAGGATTTACCCCCCTTCCTGACCAGGCCATTTTTTGCATTACGGCGCTGCGTTACTTTAACCTCCCTAGCGGTATGATTATTTCAGATTTTTGGTGCTGAAAGTGGTACCATTTTTTTGCATGGAAATATGTATTTTTTTTATTGTAGGCCTGTAATTTTTAGGAATAACTCACTGAAATCTGTCCAAACAAAAGTCTAGTAAACATCCCGAATATGATAAAACTTGAAACACGAAATCATAAATTATAATTTAATAAATAATCCTAAAAAATAATAATACATTTTAATTCAATAATATAATCAAACCTAAAACACTGAAATTTGAAATATAGCGCCAAGTTCGCACATCACTGAGCAAAGTCGCAGAATCGTTTTCAGTGTCTGATGACGAATTTCCCCACGAATCATTATCACTCAATTCTGCAAGTGGTACTGATTTACCATCGCTGTTCTCTAGCTGGTCTAAAACCGCTTTTGACATAAAGGGACGCTTTTTGGACGCCATGGACATTTCTCAGTTTCCAGGCAGAAAGAACAGTAAAAATGTAGGCAGGGCACAGGGCAAAGCACTCGGGACAAAATGTATGTGAAATGGTTTGAAACAGCAATGTTTTGCTATGTAATATTCGTTTACAAAAAAAATGACAGTTTTTAAAATTTTTAAATTTGCCGCCGGTTCCGGCCCCCGTACGTCCCAATGTCACAGGGACCGTAACACGGATGCTGGCATCGGCTGGAGGAGATGGCCGGGGACACTGCAGGAGGGACATCGCGGGAGCAAAGGACAAGGTAAGCGCTGCAGGGAATCCCTGAACAACGCCACATGGTAACCCCGAGCTACACTCGGGGTTTCCGCTTTTGGTACTGAAACTTTACCCCGAGCTACACTCGGGAATACCGCCAAGGAGGCTAACTGACAATTGCGCGGTCATGCAATGCTGCACCCAAATTAAATTTGCGGCCTTTTTTTTTACCACGAATTGAGCTTTCTTTCGGTGGTATTTGATCGGCTGTGTGTTTTTTATTTTTTGCACTATAAAAAAAAAAGACCGACAATTTTGATAAAAAAAACAATATTTTTGACTTTTTGTTATTAAACATGCACAGTAAAAAAATTTAATCAAATTTCCTCATACATTTAGGCCAGAATGTATTCTACTACATGCCTCTGCTAAAAAATCCCAATATGTGTGAATTAATTGGTTTACGTGAAAGTTATAGCCTCTACAAATGGCGGTATAGATAATGGAATTTTTTTTACTGTTTTTTTTTTTTTTATACTAGTAATGATGGCGATCGGTGACTTATAGCGGGACTGCGGCAGGCATTCTGGGTTACTTGAGCTTTCCCCATGAGTGCCACATTTGCCTAACCACTTGCCCTTCTGAGGATTTACCCCCTTCCTGACCAGGCAATTTTTTGCGTTACGGCGCTGTGTTACTTTAACTGACAATTGCGCAGTCATGCAATGCTACACCGAAATTAAATTTACGTCCTTTTTTTCCCATGAATTGAGCTTTCTTTCGGAGGTTTTTGATCGCCTGTGTGTTTTTTTTTTTTGCGCTATAAAAAAAAAGACCTACAATTTTGAGAAAAAAAACAATATTTTTGACTTTTTGCTATTAAACATGTCCAGTAGAAAAAATTAAATCATTTCGTCATAAATTTAGGCCAAAATGTATTCTGCTACATGTCTTTGCTAAAAAAAAAAAAAAATCCCAATATGTGTGAATTAATTGGTTTATGTGAAAGTTTTAGCATTTACAAATGGCGGTATAGATACTGGGATTTTTTTTTTCACTAGTAATGGCGGCGATCAGCGACTTATAGCAGGACTGCAGCAGGCATTCTGACACTGGGTGGAACTGACTTGGTGTCACTGACATCCCCAGTGACACCAATATAGTGTCAGTGCTAAAAGAAAAAAGCACTGACACTGTATTAGCGGCACTTGGCAAGAAGGGGTTAACATGAGGAGCGATGAAAGAGTTAACTGCGTGCTAGGAGTGTTTTACATAGGGGGCCGTGTCAGTGTGCTTCACTGTAAGCACACTGCTTTGGATGGCTGTGTTGTGCACAGCCATTGAAGGCAGTGTGCCCGAGCTGACAGGGAGGTAAACTATTCGTAAACAAAATAGTTCTCCCCGTCGGAAATCACCGGGCACCAGCAAGTAATCACCGTCCCGTACCCTGTGATTGACAGTCGCGAATGGCGGCGCAGGCACAACTCGTGCGCCCCCTATTCAGAGATGAAAAATCACATATGTATGATTTTGCGCACCCGTGCCTCCCTGTAGCAGTATTTCTGCTATGGGGGACAGGAAGTAGTTAAATACGATCATAAGTTATCGATCGCATCTGTTTCCACCATCTAATCTCATGTATTGAAATACTATCACATTCACAAACAGTGTTCAGTGCTGCGATAGTATATTTTTTGAGATGGATGGAGCTTTGTTTTGGCCATATTTAACCCGTTCATGACAAGGGTAAAACAAATCCTAACACCTGAACACAGTTTTGCAAATCTGACATGTTAGCAATACTGTATATATCATCCCAGCTACTGATTGTTTCCAGGTGGATTATACCTTTTTTATCTCCTCGTGACTGCGCTATAGTCGAGAGACGGCTACAGCGTCTCCAGTTGTGAGAGGCTGTCCATTGACGTCCTTCCACATGTACGCATCTGGCGCGCTCTGTGACCACTGTGCTCTTTGAACACAGCTGATCTCAGATCACAATAAAGGGCCAATCACAGCGGCCCTCTATCATGTGGTCAGCTGAGTCCAATCACAACTGGTCACATGTGAACAGACTTGCTCGTTATTGGTATTTCTTTCCTTACACACTGTGTCTGTGTGAAGAAAGGGGAGCCGATAATCAATAAGACTGACAGTACACTTGTTTACACTGATAATCAGGACCAAAAATAACACTCGGGCAGCCTATACAGTGACTGATCATTTTAATAGCCAATCAGAGGCTATCACAATGATAAGTATCCAGGCCTTCCACTTTCTGATCTTTGGTATAGGACCCGGAGCTCTCAGCAAGACCCCAGTCTCTAGGCTGTGAGCGGCCTGTGCATATATTCAGCCTCACGGATAAAGACCCACTTTCGTAAGGTCAGATACAGATATATATATATATATATATCTATCTCTATATATATGTATATATATACATATGTGTGTACAGTTGGTGGGAAGGGGTTAAGAACTAATGGGTTTGTTATTTTGTTATTATATAAAAGAAAAAAAGACCAACATTTTAGAAAAAAAAGTTTTCCTTATTCCGTTATCACAAATAAAAATGCCAGTACAGTACACCCCTGAAATGACCCCTTTAAAAAAAAAAAAGTAAACACCCCAAGGTCATTTTTTTAAATGTTTTTTTTTTAAATAAAGCAACATGCTGGAAATAGGGTGGCTAAAACATGGAGCTTGGTAATGGTGCACTAGACGTATCCGCATCATAGGTCATACACAGTGGAGTAAGTAAAGGGATTAATGTACTGGTTACATAATTGGGAGGATGGAGATGAAGACGTTAATGTGCAGAGGTGCAAAATGAGGGGGAAGGGGTAGATGTACAGGTACCATAGATACAAGATGGAGAGCAGATGTATGGGGGAGGTAAAAGATTTAAAATGGTTTCCACAATCACACCCCATCCTACCCTGCATCTGCAGAGCTAATGACTGGTCCTCCTTCCTTCTGTTGTAAGAGGAAGAGTTGGGCTCTCCAATGTAAACAGTATACTGTTTACATTTGTGATTGGATATCAATTATATAGTACAGAGCTGTTCAGATCGGTTCTGTACCCTGTGTCTGTGAATGAATGATGGGAAGGGAATGGAGGAAAAGATGTATGCACTTATTCTCTAAAACAACTAATTCTGTCTAAATTGCTGTATCTTCTCATTAGCTTATCTGACAGAAGTCCTTCTCAGATTCTGCACTCACCGGGTCTAGGGCAGCCTTTCTCAACCAGGGTTCCATGGAAGTTTCCTCTAGAAGTTGCTAGGGATTCCTTGAGTTACAGCTTATTGACCTCCCATTTGATGGTGTCTACATACACTATATTGCCAAAAGTATTCAGGTTTTCCAATCACCTCCATGGCCACAGGTGCATAAAATCAAGCACCATGGCATGCAGACTGCTTCTACAAACATTTGTGAAAGAATGGGTCGTTCTCAGGAGGTCAGTGAATTTAAGCGTGGTACCGTGATACACATGTAAAGGGCAAGTGCTACAACCCTCATAACAAATTCCAGGAGGAGTATAAATCTCGCCGTGCTATTTCCACGGTCTCCATCCGCCGACCCAATGAGTCAATCACGTAGGATTGGCAACAAGGTCTTGTATGACTGAAAAGCGTTAATGTTGCTTGTCTTCTGGAACGGTTTTATACTGTATTCAAATAAAGTTTCTACAGTTTTTTCCCACTTTGTTGCCGATCCTACGTGATTGACTTAGTGGTACCGTGATAGGTTGCCACCTGTGCAATAAGTTAATCCATGAATCGTCCTTGCTACTAAGTATTCCACGGTCAGTTGTTAGTGGTATTATAACAAAGTGGAAGCAACTGGGAATAACAGCAACTCGGCCACGAAATGGTAGACCATGTAAAATGACAGAGCGGGGTCAGCACAAGCTGAAGCACACAGTGCACAGAAGCCACCAACTGTCTGCAGAGTCAATAGCTAAAGACCTCCAAACTTCATGTGCCCTTCAGATTAGCACAACAACAGTGCGTAGAGATCTTTATGGGTTTCCATGGCCGAGCAGCTGCATCCAAGCCTTACATCACCAAGTACAATGCAAAGCGTCGGATGTAGTGGTGTAAAGCACGCTGCCACTGGCCTCTAGACCAGTGGAGACGTGTTCTCTGGAGTGACAAATCACACTTCTCTGTATGGCAATCTGATGGACATGTCTGGGTTTAGCGGTTGTCAGGAGAACGGTACTTGCCTGACTGCATTGTGCCAAGTGTAAAGTTTGGTGGAGGGGGGATTATGGTGTGGGGTTGTTTTTTAGGGGTTCGACTTGGTCCCTTAGTTCCAGTGAAAGGGACTCGTAAGACATCAGCATACAAAGACACTTTGGACAATTTCATGCTCCCAACTTTGTGGGAACAGTTTGGGGATGGCCCCTTCCTGTTCCAACATGACTGCGCACCAGTGCACAAAGCAAGGTCTATAAAGACATGGATGAGCGAGTTTGGGGTGGAGGAACTTGACTGGCCTGCACAGAGTCCTGACCTCAACCTGATAGAACACCTTTGGGATGAATTAGAGTGGAGACTGCGAGCCAGACCTGACCTCACAAATGCACTTCTGGAAGAATGGTCAAACATTCCCATAGACACTCCTAAACCTTGTGGACAGCCTTCCCAGAAGAGTTGAAGCTGTTATAGCTGCAAAGGGTTCGCCAACTCAATATTGAACCCTACAGACTAAGACTGGGATGCCATTAAAGTTCATGTGTGTGTAAAGTCAGGCGTCAAATACTTTTGGCAATATAGTGTAGGTCCAGGGCCAATGCCACTTGGCAAAGTCAGTGGCATGTAGCCAATGATCTTTTTAGCCAACTGTAAGGGTGGCACTCTGATGACCACTGTAAGTAGGCATTTTTTACTGACCATCAATGAAACAATTTAGTGGTGTTCCCTGAGAGCTGAAAATTATTGCAAGGGTTCCTCCTGAGGTAAAAGAAATGCTGATGTAGGGGGATAGAAGTTGTTATCCATAATCACATTCACTCCTTAAGTTCTTCCTTTTATAATAAATACAATGTTGCCTTGATAAGAAAGCATCAGTGCTTTCCAAAAACAAAGATTTTCTGGTGATTGCACATTCTTGAAAGCATCTGTATTTGCAGTATTTTGTTTTGCTAGAAACTGCTGAGCATAGTATCCAGTTTTAAATGATTTACACTCTACTTAATGTTGTTGAATCTGGTAAAACGTCTTTGGTACAGGATGTATAGACAGTTTGATGCATTATTAAAGATGTTTTCCAAAATGTTATATTTTGAATCTCTCTATCATGAAGGTTCTTTGCAGGTAAAGTAGGTAACACAAGGACCATTGCCCCTTTATTGCTTACACTGTATACTGATCAGCCATAACTTTATGACCACTGACAGGTTAAAGTGATTCGAAAGGCAAAAGTTTTTTTAAGTGGTAGTAAAGCCTACCTGCTTACTTATACCTAAAACAGGGCATACCTGTAGGTACACCATTTAGGAGATATTTACTATAGCAGCAGCCGGTGACATCACCGGCACATGTGCACTAGGCTCTCAATGGACGGTGTGCTGTCCATTGAGAGAGCCATGACTCCTGTGTGCATGCACGGGAGTGACGTTATCGCAGCTAGGCCGGTAAAGAAGCCATGGCCCGCTAACCCCGAAGGAAGACCGGGTGAAGATGGAGGCGCCTACAGCGGTGACAGTGCACCGCTGGAGGGCTTCGTTCTAAGGCAAATCTTTCATAATGTTCTAGTATGCGATGCATACTAGCATATTATGCTGTTATTTTGCAGGGGAAAATTTTGGGATTTTTTTTTTTTTGCGGTTTACTACCACTGTAACTTAATGCATTCTCTACATTAAGGTAAAAAAACTTTTAATAGAACTCCTGCCAAAGCCCCCCCCAACACTTAACTAAGTCTTCTCTTGATTGAGCACTTTTCTGTCTGCAACAGCTCTTCTCCCCTCTTTCTGTATTCACAGGAGGCTCTGATAGCAGCAGGAACCATTAGCTCCTGCTGCTGTCAATCAAATCCTGTGAGCAGGGACTAGGGGGCATAGCCGAGTCGCGCTATTGGGGGGCCAAAACCAAGCCATGTTGCGTATTTCAATGGATTCACACAGCCCGTCTCTGGATCAATCCCACACATATGCCCCCATAGCACACAACTTGCTATGGGGACACACAGAAGAGAGGAGGAGTTGAGAGCACTGGCAGGGGACCCCAGAAGGAGGTTCAGGACCACTCTGTGCAATACCATTGCTCAGAGCAGGTAAGTATAACATGTTTATTTAAAAAAAAAAAAAAAAACCCTGAAGTATTACTTTGAAGGATCTGTTACTGACGGCTTGATGCCAGATACCACAGCATACCCCCAGAGGTCTAGTGGCATCCATGCCTCGACAGGTCAGGGCTGTTTTCGCGGCAAAAGGAGATGTTTTGGCAGTAAAAGGGGAACCTACTCAATACTAGATGGGTGGTCATAAAGTTATGGCAGATTGGTGTATATGATGTATTTCCCTAGCACTGAAGGAAGAGTTCTGCCTAAGAGTAGAAAATGTCTGTCACACAAAATCTCATTCTGTGTGCCTCTTGGTAAAAGGCTTCGCTTTGTTACTGTGGGGCCTGTCTTAACCCCTTGACGCCGAGCGCACACAAATATGCGGCCTCTCGGCGTTTGGGCCTTGACGCTGAGCGGCTGCATATTTGCGTGCCATTAGAAAATACATATGTGCTGAGAGCGCGTGCCCTGTGCGTTCCCAGCACATATGTCTGTGACTCATGGAAAGGTCCTGATCTCCCCTTGCCATCGAGACCTTTTACGATCATGTGATGGCGAATCACGGCAGTCACATGACCCTAAAACCCCGCCCGCCTTCCAACTTCTGAAACTCTTAAAGGACCGGGATGCACTGGCGCGAAGTGGTTAAAGACCAAACCCCGCCATCTGCCATCCCCACTGAGAATGCCTTTGTTGGCCATGAGGTGTGGGCATCAGGCAACTGGTAGGGCTTCATCTTTCAGCCAGAGCTCACATTAACCTCTTGCCACCCACATAATGCAGCAGCAAAGAGGGTGGATTTTAATGCCCACATGCCGCACATATGGATTCATGCTTTCTGTGCTGAGAGTGCTCTCCCCGCACAGTAACAAAGCCGTCAAAGACCGTTCTCTGTCTGCACTAATAAACAGGAGTTAGCCGAACCAGCTCCTGATCATGAGACCACTTTGGCAACCAAATACAGTGGTCACATGATGTGGCTGGTCCTTCCTGACCCTCGGGCATACAGACCCTATGAAAGGGACACCTGGGCTGGGTGAAAATGGTTTAACTAATTGAACCGAGTTTTGAGAGGCAAAGCATGAAACCGTTTCTGCCTTACAAGGGCCCGTTCACAGGAGCAGCTACAATAGAATGCAGCGCCTACTGTGCAGTAGGATGCACCGATCCCAGCGCATCACATGTTAAGTTTTATAGCAAACTTAATTCAAACATCACAAAGTGACATGTAAACTCAATATTTCATATTCCTGATATGTGCCTGATGTACCATGCTCTTGTATGGAAAAAAAAATCCTGTTCTCTGTGTATTGCTTCCTTTGTGTGAAATCCCTGGTGTATCTGCCAGTCCCTCTTCTTTCCTAGTAAATCTGACCACACTAAGTAGGAGAGCACAGCATGGTCAGTTCTCTAGTTGTAATGGGAACTCAGCATTCTCTTTTCCAATGTTTACACTTATCCTGACACACCTCCCCTGCACAGCCTTGCACTGGGAAGATCAGTGTATTGCTGTTTCTCCTTCCCCAGCTCTTATGTAGCTGAGAACAGAAGGAATGTGATCAAAAATGTTATATATATACAGTGGGGATCGAACGTTTGGGCACCCCAGCTAAAAATTTGTATTAATGTGCATAAAGAAGCCAGGGAAAGATCATTTACACTTTCAAAATAACAGAAAACAAAAAAATGGCGTCTGCAAAAGTTTGGGCACCCTGCAGAATTTATAGCATGCACTGCCCCCTTTGCCAAGCTGAGACCTGCCAGTGTCATGGATTGTTCTCATTCATCGTCTGAGAAGACCAGGTTATGTCAATCTCAAAGGTTTTAAATGCCCAGACTCATCTGACCTTGCCCCAACAATCAGCACCATGGGTTCTTCTAAGCAGTTGTCTAGAAAACTGAAAATATTTGACGCTCACAAAGCTGGAGAAGGCTATAAGAAGATAGCAAAGCGTTTTCAGATGTCAATATCCTCTGTTCGGAATGTAATTAAGAAATGGCAGTCATCAGGAACAGTGGAAGTTAAAGCAAGATCTGGAAGACCAAGAAAAACATCAGACAGAACAGCTCGCAGGATTGTGAGAAAAACAATTCAAAACCCACGTTTGACTGCACGATCCCTCCAGAAAGATCTGGCAGACACTGGAGTTGTGGTACACTATTCCACTATAAAGAGATACTTGTACAAATATGGTCTTCATGGAAGAGTCATCAGAAGAAAACCTCTTCTACGTCCTCACCACAAAAATCATCGTTTGAACTTTGCAAATGAACATATAGACAAGCCTGATGCATTTTGGAAAAAAGTTCTGTGGACCGATGAGGTTAAAATTGAACTTTTTGGCCGGAATGAGCAAAGGTACGTTTGGAGAAGAAGGGGCACAGAATTTAATGAAAAGAATCTCTGTCCAACTGTTAAGCATGGGGTTGGATCAATCATACTTTGGGGTTGTGTTGCAGCCAGTGGCACAGGGAACATCTCACGAGTAGAAGGAAAAATGGATTCAAAAAAATTTCAGCAAATTTTGGATGGTAACTTGATGCCATCTGTGAAAAAGCTGAAGTTAAAGAGAGGATGTCTTCTACAAATGGATAATGATCCTAAACACACCTTCGAAATCCACGGGGGATTACATCAAGAGGCGTAAACTGAAGGTTTTGCCATGGCCTTTACAATCTCCTGACCTCAACATAATTGAAAATCTATGGATAGACCTTAAAAGAGCAGTGCGTGACAGACAGCCCAGAAATCTCAAAGAACTGGAAGACTTTTGTAAGGAAGAATGGGCAAATATACCTCAAGCAAGAATTGAAAGACTCTTGGCTGGCTACAAAAAGCGTTTACAAGCTGTGATACTTGCCAAAGGGGGCAGTACAAGATATTAACTCTGCAGGGTGCCCAAACTTTTGCAGACGCCATTTTTTTGTTTTCTGTTATTTTGAAAGTGTAAATGATGGAAATAAAATCTAACTTTTGTTGACATATTATAAGAATGTCTAATCTGTAATTTGATGCCTTTTGGAGATTTTTCCATCTTTCCTTGGCTTCTTTATGCACATTAATACAAATTTTTAGCTGGGGTGCCCAAACTTTCGATCCCCACTGTATATATATATATATATATATATATATATATATATATATATATATATATATATACAGTATCTTACAGAAGTGAGTACACCCCTCACATTTTTGTAAATATTTTATTATATCTTTTCATGTGACAACACTGAAGAAATGACACTTTGCTACAATGTAAAGTAGTGAGCATACAGCTTGTATAACAGTGTAAATGTGCTGTCCCCTCAAAATAACTCGGCACACAGCCATTAATGTCTAAACTATATATGAAGAGAGGGACGAGCGCTGGATATGATAGGATTCAAGCTGCTAGCATATAGGTAAACCTCGTATACCCCATTCATCAAAATTCAAATAAAAATAAAAAAATGCAGCGCTTGAGTGTATAATACAGGGAATTAGCATGAATAACAGATTTAAATGTTCATATTTCAACATGCACCAGATTCCACATTCTTAAATTGTTAAAACAATAATCAGATGAGTAATGAAGATCTATCCGTCTAATCAAGGTGCATATAGTGATGGTGATGCTAAAATCATAAGTTCTGTGATGTATCCAAAGAAATCCGTGACTTCCGTGATAGGGGAATGACTGTATAATGCACTAACCAGATAGCGCAAGTACATGCGCATTGGAGTATAATGACCTACTCCTGGTCACAGCCAGATGGTCCTCAGCGTGAAGCCCTCAAGGACACCAGTGCACCACTCTTGCCGTCTCCTACCACCAGGGGGGGTGCGCCTCTTTACAGTAACACGAAATCACTTTGTATCCTCTATCGCCAGGATTGGTGTACTTTCTTATCAGGAGATCATCTCAGGGGCTCAGCAATAAGACCCAAAAGAAAGAAATCTTGATAGTGTAGTATTTTATTCAAAGGTAAAAAAGAAATATGCAATATTCCAATTATGATAATCGCAATGCTCCCTCCAATCATCATTATTATTCACCCAGACCCCAACAACAACATACACCAAATCCTTTTTTAGGGAGAGGTACAGGCAAAAAAAGAAACCTAAGGCAAGAGGAAGACGAGCAGGAAAACGTGTCAATAGACAAAAAGAGAAGAGTATGAATAATGATGGCATCTTTAATATTAGTAGTTCCACTCTAACAGACAAGGAACTTAATCTATTAAACAAAGGTTTAAAATATGCTCCACCATCCAAGTTGAATAAATTCAATACATACATTGACATCCATAGGTTTACGAGGAAATTGTCCCTTAAGAGACATTTCCTCAAGAATCCCTTGAATCGAGTTAGTACTATTTCGAATGCTAATATATGTAAGGCCTCTAACTTGAGGAATGCATCCCTTTTTAATCCCCCTGCTCATTCACATGTGAATATTTTTAAAAGTATGGTTCTTAACGACCTGGAGAATTTAAGGGTTAAGACCAAACGCCACCATTTTAACAATAAGAAACAAATAGACATAATGGTTAAAAGTCTACTAGAAGAAAAGGATCTGGTAATACGGCCAGCGGATAAGGGGGGAGGTGTAGTAGTGATGGATAAAAGCTTCTACCTCCTACAGGTAGGGAATATCGTTAAGGACACGAATACCTATAAAGAGTTATAAAGAGTTACTTAATAACCCCCTTATTACGTACAAAAAACTTTTAAAGGTGATATTGAAAAGAGGTTTTGAACAGGGGATTATTAATGGTAAAGAAAAGGACTACCTATGTCCCGCTGCCCCCCGATTACCGGTCATATACTGTTTACCAAAGGTTCACAAAGATCCTGTGAATCCCCCTGGCCGCCCCATCATTAGTGGAATCGGCTCTTTGTGCTCCCGCGTGGGTGAATTTATTGACTTTTTTCTCCAACCCTTGGTCTGCACTACCCCTGCTTTCCTCAAAGACACAAAACAGGTGTTGGCAGACATCAGAGAGGTCACTTTGAAGCAACCCACCTTCCTTGTTACCGCTGATGTCGCGGCTTTGTACAGCAACATTAACCATGATGATGGACTAGCCGCTGCTGAATATTATCTTAATACAGCTAACGATATACCAACCTTACAAAAGGCATTTCTGCTAGAACTTCTTGACTACACCATGAACCACAACTACTTTTGGTTTAGTAACAAATTTTACTTACAAATCACTGGAGTTGCCATGGGCGCGAAGTTTGCCCCGAGTCTTGCCAATTTATTTATGGCAAGATGGGAGGAGGATCTCATCTATTCCAGAGAGTGGCCACAATTATTGTTTTACCGTCGGTACATCGACGATATTTTACTCCTATGGGAAGGGGATGAATTTACCTTGAACAACTTCTTTACTACATTGAATCTCAATGATATGAATATTAAACTTACCTTTCAATATAGTAATCAGGAAATCAATTTTCTTGACCTGACATTATACATTGAGGGCCCGAAAATTTTGTCCAGGAGTTATTTTAAATCATCAGACAGGAATAGCTTTATCCCTAAAGATAGTTGTCATCATCCGAGATGGTTGAGCAACATACCAAGGGGACAGTTTCTTCGGATCTACAGAAATTGTGACAAAAAAGAGGACTATGTCCTCCAATCTGAGATCTTAAACGGAGATTCGTTGAAAAAGGCTATAACGCCAATATGCTCGAGGTTGAGAGGGACAAGGTGGGGGGCATGAATAGAGATAGTCTTATCATTACTAAGCAAAAGACTAACACTGAGAGATACTGCCCTTTTATCACTGACTTTTCTACTCAATTTAGGGATGTAGCTAGCATTATCAGAAAGAACTGGAGAATTCTTAAAGATGATCCGGTGCTAGGGAGTCATTTACCGGAAGCCCCCGAAATCACTTACCGTAGGGCACCACCTCTGAGAAACACCTTGGCCCCCAACATTGTTAACCCACCAAAACAACTTTCCTTTTTCTTCAACCGGAAAGGGTTCTTCCCCTGTAATAAATGCATGCTATGCACTAATAATGGAATTCATAAATATCCAGTAACCACATTTAACTCCAACACAACTGGTAAAACATATGAAATTCAATCTACCATCACGTGCAATAGTACCCATGTTGTATACCTATTGGAGTGTACATGCGGTAAGCAATACGTGGGACGGACTATTAGGAGACTTCGTGACAGATTGAGGGAGCACCTTAAGAATATTAACAAGGGGTTCAAGGAACATTCACTTTCCTTGCATTTCCGCCAAGCGCATAATAAGAACCCACATGGCTTGAGATTTATAGGAATTGACACAATACATAAACACTGGAGAGGAGTACACAAGTTAAGAGCAGTTTCAAAACTTGAAACTAAATGGATTTTTTTATTAAGAACACTTGCCCCACATGGGTTAAATATTGATGTGGACATAAATTGTTTCTTGGATACCAGGTAATTCCTTTTGGGTTGTCCTTGCTTCATCTCAACAAATATCCAGTATGTACATATTATCGACATTGATGTATCTTTAGGGTTTCCGGGGGAAACTATGGTTTTATAACATCATTATCTTACCTCGAGGGGCTTCTCCCTCCCCCCCCCCCTCTTCCACCAATCAGCTGGATGATGGGCTTATTCTTCCTTTTCTGTTCAATACGCACTATTCGCACTGGTTGTCATCCAAATTATCCTAATTATCCATTTTTACCACTGGTACACGAATTTTGACGTGGATATGTCCCACAAGGTTAGGGATTAACGCCCCCAGTGATCCATATGGGGTTGCTTTTGTTTTAATCATAGTTTCCTAGGGAATATCCTAGGGGCTATTTTGATATTGTGGTTTTATTTCATTTTTAATTTTCATTATGTTTCATGACCATTTATATTATGTCTATGATCATCAGTAATAATTAGATCATATGATTATCATTATTTATATGACTGTTCGCTTATTATATATTTTTTATATTTTGCGCATTGCATTGGCTGTGTGTAATCGTGTTTTTAATTATTGTCGATTTTAACTTTCCTTTTATGGAATTTCTGGTGTTGTGTGTAACTTTTAATAATCTATAATGATGGCCCCTGGCATCTTTGCATGAATATAGGGGGCTGGTACTTGTAGTTCTACCACACCAAGATTCAGTATTTGCAACCAGCACTTGGCATGGTTTATCCCTTTGCTTGATATAGTTATCTCCTCCTCACTATCCCCAATTGATTGGTATTATGCTGAGATCTCCTGGCATTGTCAATTGTGCTAGGTGTGTTCTCTCCCATCACAACCCCTTCTTTTATCTGGGCTGTGGATCCCTTTCTCTGGCTCTGCAGTCTTGGTCTTCTATAAAATGGCCGTGGGATACGATCTGCGCATGCGCGGGTTATCCGCGATGACGCGGGAGGCTTGCATTGCGCATGCGCGGGCGTCTTAGCCTCGCGCATGCGCAGTAGCGCTAAAATGACGCGGAAATGCGTCTTTTCACAATTAAGAGGTCCTCTATATATAAGGGACCATGGTTGAGAGGCACATTCCCTTTGATAATGTGCCATTGCCACGAAACGCGTTAGGGATAAGGACACCTCTCACACCATTTATTATCCACTGGTTTCATGCATCTGACTGTCGGCCATCTTTTTGGATTCTATGCATCAGCTTTTTGGACATTACCATGTAAGTGTATTACTTACTTTTTTACCTTTGAATAAAATACTACACTATCAAGATTTCTTTCTTTTGGGTCTTATTGCTGAGCCCCTGAGATGATCTCCTGATAAGAAAGTACACCAATCCTGGCGATAGAGGATACAAAGTGATTTCGTGTTACTGTAAAGAGGCGCACCCCCCCTGGTGGTAGGAGACGGCAAGAGTGGTGCACTGGTGTCCTTGAGGGCTTCACGCTGAGGACCATCTGGCTGTGACCAGGAGTAGGTCATTATACTCCAATGCGCATGTACTTGCGCTATCTGGTTAGTGCATTATACAGTCATTCCCCTATCACGGAAGTCACGGATTTCTTTGGATACATCACAGAACTTATGATTTTAGCATCACCATCACTATATGCACCTTGATTAGACGGATAGATCTTCATTACTCATCTGATTATTGTTTTAACAATTTAAGAATGTGGAATCTGGTGCATGTTGAAATATGAACATTTAAATCTGTTATTCATGCTAATTCCCTGTATTATACACTCAAGCGCTGCATTTTTTTATTTTTATTTGAATATTAATGTCTAAACTGCTGGCAACAAAAGTGAGTACACCCCTAAGTGAAAATGTCCAAATTGGGCCCAAAGTGTCAATATTTTGTGTGGCCACCATTATTTTCCAGCACTGCCTTAACCCTCTTGGGCATGGAGTTCACCAGAGCTTCACAGGTTGCCACTGGACTCCTCTTCCACTCCTCCATGACAACATCACGGAGCTGGTGGATGTTAGAGACCTTGCGCTCCTCCACCTTCCATTTGAGGATGCCCCACAGATGTTCAATAGGGTTTAGGTCTGGAGACATGCTTGGCCAGTCCATCACCTTTACCCTCAGCTTCTTTAGCAAGGCAGTGGTAGTCTTGGAGGTGTGTTTGGGGTTGTTATTATGTTGGAATACTGCCCTGCGGCCCAGTCTCTGAAGGGAGGGGATCATGCTCTGCTTCAGTATGTCACAGTACCTACTGGCATTCATGGTTCCCTCAATGAACTGTAGCTCCCCAGTGCCAGCAGAATGTATGTATAGGTATATATGTGTGTGTGTGTGTGTGTGTGTGTGTGTATATATGTGTGTATATATAATATATATATATATATATATATATATATATAATGTGTGTGTGTGTGTGTGTGTGTGTGTGTGTGTGTGTGTGTGTGTGTGTGTGTGTGTGTGTGTGTATATATATATATATATATATATATATATATATATATATATATATATACACATGTTTTGACTTTAAATTCTATTTTAAACTGCATGGGTTGTTAGCCACACTGTTGAGTGATGTGATGGACTACATTGCACCACATTGTTTTGAAAAGAAGTAATGCATGATATATTTTTATTTTTTTACACTGCATACCATCGCAATGGGCTGATGTGAACTGGCCTGCTAGGAAGCAAGGCATTTTTCCTTGTTTTTGATAGGACTGCACTGGGGTACGCTGCTTGGCATAATTTCACCACATTTGGTGTGAACAAGCCCTAAAGGCTGGTGCAGGTATTTTGTGTCTGTTGTAATGATATGCTTACATTAAAGAGGCACACACTATGTTTGTGATCGTATAGCTACTTTGTCACACTTACCATTTCCCCTGGTTATCCTATTAGGCTGGGTGGGATGGGCTTTGAGCAGGGGCGGACTGACCATTTGGAAACTCGGGCACTGCCCGAGGGCCCTGGGTCAGTAGGGGGCCCCATGAGATGCCCCTGGTACCTTTTTCATAGGCTTTTTTGAGTTTGGTCAAGGACACAGGGGCCCTATGATCCCCTATTGCCCGGGGGCCCCATGAGTTGTCAGTCCGCCCCTGGCTTTGAGTAATGCAATACATGTTGTAGATGTGCCTAAAGCGTCATATTGTCTGTGCAGAATCCAGGCCCTCTGTACACCCTGGGTCTAGCATTCTCAGAGGCTTCAGAAGTACTCTTCAGCGCTATTGTTATCTTAGTAAAAAACTTAGGCCAGGTCAGGTTCACTTTAAATCTCTTAATGTCTCTAGCAGTCAGATTCCCCGGTCCAAATTCCTGGCTCTTCCCTTTCCCACCTCATTCCACCTACTGCATTCCACATACGGATGAAAGGAGAATAGGAGCCCCTTATAATGGCTTCAACATGGGAGAAAAGTTGTAAACTCAGGAGAACGAGCGAGTGTCTCTGTGAGCGTGCTTTAGAAGACATTAGTAGTTCGAAGGCACTGGCAAGAACTGAAATGTCTTTTGGGTGGGCTGACACTTTATTAGAACTGGCAGTATGCAGTAGATTTGTTCCAAAAGTATTAGAATACCTCCAGCAGAGATGCAAAGTTACACTAGAACAATGAAAAGAATGCCATTGGGAGAATCAATTGCAAGTAAGCAATACAGAATTTCTATAGAATACCAGCACAGTATTTGGCTTATTCTAGCCTGGCTAGCTTTAGCACCACTTCTCTTTATTGGCCGCTCATATTTTAATATCTGCAAGTTTTTAAATTAAACATTTGTACAATAAAGCAGAGCTAAACTCCCATCCTCCGCCGCTTTAATAGTAGAGTGGAGCGAGAGGCAAAACAGTGCCAGATGGAGGGCGGGAGCTACATTAGTTAATTTTGCAAATTAACCAGCAGGTGATTGGTTGCTAGGCAGTTCTACCAACCAATCATTCGCTTGTTAACATGCAAAGTTAACTCTGACAGCTCCTGCCATCCACCCAGCACTGAGCTGCCAATCGCTCTGATGTACAGCCTGTGTAAGGAAGGATAGGGCCACCTACACACGGCTGTGTTACTACATTTGGGGATAGAGAACACTTCTTTCGGGGGGGGGGCAGAGGACACTGCTGTGGAAGATGGGGGTATGCAGAGGACAGCACTATGGAGGGGGGGCAGAGGAAACAGCTATGGGGGCACAGGACACTCCTGGGGAAGAGGGGGGTGTGCAGAGGATAGTGCAATGGAGGGGGCAGTGGATGCTACTGTTACGGGACGGGAGGAATGCAGAGGACAGTGCTATGGAGGGGGGGGGGGGGGCAGAGGTCAGTGCTTTGAAGGGGTGCAGAGGACATTAGTGTTATGGAGGAGGGTGCAGAGAACAGTGCTTTGAAGGGGTGCAGAGGACATTAGTGTTATGGAGGAGGGTGCAGAAGACATTAGTGTTATGGAGGAGGGTGCAGAGGTCAGTGCTTTGAAGGGGTGCAGAGGACATTCGTGTTATGGAGGAGGGTGCAGAGGGCATTAGTGTTATGGAGGAGGGTGCAGAGGTCAGTGCTTTGAAGGGGTGCAGAGGACATTCGTGTTATGGAGGAGGGTGCAGAAGACAGTGTTATGGAGGAGGGTGCAGAGGACATTAGTGTTATGGAGGAGGGTGCAGAGGTCAGTGCTTTGAAGGGGTGCAGAGGACATTAGTGTTATGGAGGAGGGTGCAGAGGACATTAGTGTTATGGAGGAGGGTGCAGAGGACATTAGTGTTATGGAGGAGGGTGCAGAGGACATTAGTGTTATGGAGGAGGGTGCAGAGAACATTAGTGTTATGGAGGAGGGTGCAGAGGACATGAGTGTTATGGAGGAGGGTGCAGAGGACATGAGTGTTATGGAGGAGGGTGCAGAGGACATGAGTGTTATGGAGGAGGGTGCAGAGGACATGAGTGTTATGGAGGAGGGTGCAGAGGACATGAGTGTTATGGAGGAGGGTGCAGAGGACATGAGTGTTATGGAGGAGGGTGCAGAGGACATGAGTGTTATGGAGGAGGGTGCAGAGGACATGAGTGTTATGGAGGAGGGTGCAGAGGACATGAGTGTTATGGAGGAGGGTGCAGAGGACATGAGTGTTATGGAGGAGGGTGCAGAGGACATGAGTGTTATGGAGGAGGGTGCAGAGGACATTAGTGTTATGGAGGAGGGTGCAGAGGACATTAGTGTTATGGAGGAGGGTGCAGAGGACATTAGTGTTATGGAGGAGGGTGCAGAGGACATTAGTGTTATGGAGGAGGGTGCAGAGGACATTAGTGTTATGGAGGAGGGTGCAGAAGACATTAGTGTTATGGAGGAGGGTGCAGAAGACATTAGTGTTATGGAGGAGGGTGCAGAAGACATTAGTGTTATGGAGGAGGGTGCAGAAGACATTAGTGTTATGGAGGAGGGTGCAGAAGACATTAGTGTTATGGAGGAGGGTGCAGAAGACATTAGTGTTATGGAAGAGGGTGCAGAGGTCAGTGCTTTGAAGGGGTGCAGAGGACATTAGTGTTATGGAAGAGGGTGCAGAGGACATTAGTGTTATGGAGGAGGGTGCAGAGGACAGTGCTATGGGGGGGGGGGCCGAGGACATTAGTGTTATGGAGGAGGGTGCGGAGGACATTAGTGTTATGGAGGAGGGTGCGGAGGACATTAGTGTTATGGAGGAGGGTGCGGAGGACATGAGTGTTATGGAGGAGGGTGCGGAGGACATGAGTGTTATGGAGGAGGGTGCGGAGGACATGAGTGTTATGGAGGAGGGTGCGGAGGACATGAGTGTTATGGAGGAGGGTGCGGAGGACATGAGTGTTATGGAGGAGGGTGCGGAGGACATGAGTGTTATGGAGGAGGGTGCGGAGGACATGAGTGTTATGGAGGAGGGTGCGGAGGACATGAGTGTTATGGAGGAGGGTGCAGAGGACATGAGTGTTATGGAGGAGGGTGCAGAGGACATGAGTGTTATGGAGGAGGGTGCAGAGGACATGAGTGTTATGGAGGAGGGTGCAGAGGACATGAGTGTTATGGAGGAGGGTGCAGAGGACATGAGTGTTATGGAGGAGGGTGCAGAGGACATGAGTGTTATGGAAGAGGGTGCAGAGGTCAGTGCTTTGAAGGGGTGCAGAGGACATTAGTGTTATGGAGGAGGGTGCAGAGGACATTAGTGTTATGGAGGAGGGTGCAGAGGACAGTGCTATGGGGGGGGGGGGCCGAGGACATTAGTGTTATGGAGGAGGGTGCGGAGGACATGAGTGTTATGGAGGAGGGTGCGGAGGACATGAGTGTTATGGAGGAGGGTGCGGAGGACATGAGTGTTATGGAGGAGGGTGCAGAGGACATGAGTGTTATGGAGGAGGGTGCAGAGGACATTAGTGTTATGGAGGAGGGTGCAGAGGACATTAGTGTTATGGAGGAGGGTGCAGAGAACATTAGTGTTATGGAGGAGGGTGCAGAGGACATGAGTGTTATGGAGGAGGGTGCAGAGGACATGAGTGTTATGGAGGAGGGTGCAGAGGACATGAGTGTTATGGAGGAGGGTGCAGAGGACATGAGTGTTATGGAGGAGGGTGCAGAGGACATGAGTGTTATGGAGGAGGGTGCAGAGGACATGAGTGTTATGGAGGAGGGTGCAGAGGACATGAGTGTTATGGAGGAGGGTGCAGAGGACATGAGTGTTATGGAGGAGGGTGCAGAGGACATGAGTGTTATGGAGGAGGGTGCAGAGGACATGAGTGTTATGGAGGAGGGTGCAGAGGACATGAGTGTTATGGAGGAGGGTGCAGAGGACATGAGTGTTATGGAGGAGGGTGCAGAGGACATGAGTGTTATGGAGGAGGGTGCAGAGGACATGAGTGTTATGGAGGAGGGTGCAGAGGACATGAGTGTTATGGAGGAGGGTGCAGAGGACATGAGTGTTATGGAGGAGGGTGCAGAGGACATGAGTGTTATGGAGGAGGGTGCAGAGGACATTAGTGTTATGGAGGAGGGTGCAGAGGACATTAGTGTTATGGAGGAGGGTGCAGAGGACATTAGTGTTATGGAGGAGGGTGCAGAGGACATTAGTGTTATGGAGGAGGGTGCAGAGGACATTAGTGTTATGGAGGAGGGTGCAGAAGACATTAGTGTTATGGAGGAGGGTGCAGAAGACATTAGTGTTATGGAGGAGGGTGCAGAAGACATTAGTGTTATGGAGGAGGGTGCAGAAGACATTAGTGTTATGGAGGAGGGTGCAGAAGACATTAGTGTTATGGAGGAGGGTGCAGAAGACATTAGTGTTATGGAGGAGGGTGCAGAAGACATTAGTGTTATGGAAGAGGGTGCAGAGGTCAGTGCTTTGAAGGGGTGCAGAGGACATTAGTGTTATGGAGGAGGGTGCAGAGGACATTAGTGTTATGGAGGAGGGTGCAGAGGACAGTGCTATGGGGGGGGGGGCGGAGGACATTAGTGTTATGGAGGAGGGTGCGGAGGACATTAGTGTTATGGAGGAGGGTGCGGAGGACATTAGTGTTATGGAGGAGGGTGCGGAGGACATGAGTGTTATGGAGGAGGGTGCGGAGGACATGAGTGTTATGGAGGAGGGTGCGGAGGACATGAGTGTTATGGAGGAGGGTGCGGAGGACATGAGTGTTATGGAGGAGGGTGCGGAGGACATGAGTGTTATGGAGGAGGGTGCGGAGGACATGAGTGTTATGGAGGAGGGTGCGGAGGACATGAGTGTTATGGAGGAGGGTGCGGAGGACATGAGTGTTATGGAGGAGGGTGCAGAGGACATGAGTGTTATGGAGGAGGGTGCAGAGGACATGAGTGTTATGGAGGAGGGTGCAGAGGACATGAGTGTTATGGAGGAGGGTGCAGAGGACATGAGTGTTATGGAGGAGGGTGCAGAGGACATGAGTGTTATGGAAGAGGGTGCAGAGGTCAGTGCTTTGAAGGGGTGCAGAGGACATTAGTGTTATGGAGGAGGGTGCAGAGGACATTAGTGTTATGGAGGAGGGTGCAGAGGACAGTGCTATGGGGGGGGGGGGGCCGAGGACATTAGTGTTATGGAGGAGGGTGCGGAGGACATGAGTGTTATGGAGGAGGGTGCGGAGGACATGAGTGTTATGGAGGAGGGTGCAGAGGACATGAGTGTTATGGAGGAGGGTGCGGAGGACATGAGTGTTATGGAGGAGGGTGCGGAGGACATGAGTGTTATGGAGGAGGGTGCGGAGGACATGAGTGTTATGGAGGAGGGTGCGGAGGACATGAGTGTTATGGAGGAGGGTGCGGAGGACATGAGTGTTATGGAGGAGGGTGCGGAGGACATTAGTGTTATGGAGGAGGGTGCGGAAGACATGAGTGTTATGGAGGAGGGTGCGGAGGACATGAGTGTTATGGAGGAGGGTGCGGAGGACATGAGTGTTATGGAGGAGGGTGCGGAGGACATGAGTGTTATGGAGGAGGGTGCGGAGGACATGAGTGTTATGGAGGAGGGTGCGGAGGACATGAGTGTTATGGAGGAGGGTGCGGAGGACATGAGTGTTATGGAGGAGGGTGCGGAGGACATGAGTGTTATGGAGGAGGGTGCGGAGGACATGAGTGTTATGGAGGAGGGTGCGGAGGACATGAGTGTTATGGAGGAGGGTGCGGAGGACACTACTGTGGGGGGATGCAGAGGACAGTGTTATGGAGGAGGGGCAGAGAACACTACTGTGGGGTGGGGGGGTGCAGAGGACATTACTATGTGGTAGGGCAGAGGATACTACTGTGTGTGGGTGGGCAGGGGAAACTACAGTGAAGGGGCAGAGTACATTACTGGGGGGATGATGTGAAAAGGGGCAAAGGACACCACTGTGAGGGGGGGCAGAGGATACTACTGTGAGGGGAAGTGATTTGAGGCGGGGCAGAAGACGTTACTATGACTCATTATATGTTCCTCATGCTGTTATTTTAATGGGGGCTTGATTCTTTTCTTTTAAAAAAGCCCCCCCCCCAACACAACAGCCACATCCTAGGTGATCTGAGCAGAAGTGGGAGCAGGTACCTGTCAAAACTAGGTACCCCCTCCCCCCCTCCAAAATTACACAAGGATTATTAATAGTTAATGTTTGAAAGAGTTTAGTTACTACTTGTAAAACCAGATGTAATGTAATGATATAGACGATTGATATGCTGGTAAACCAGAATGCCCCCTGCCTAATTCATCCACTGAAGATGCCCTTTGCCCAATATCGGTGATAATGACAGGTTTGGATGACATTTCAGTAGTACTTGGGGGATAAAGGACTGCTTGTATTACTACAGTCACCACTGTTTAATAGCTGTAGCCACATTAACAGCTTTTGTGCAAATTCCAATTACTGTCCAATGTCAAGTTAAGTTCCTATTGTTCGTTTTTACAATTTGATGCTGTAGGACAGTTCTCATAACTGTGCTAACCTTGGCAGATGTAATCTTTGGCTTTTAGTTACTGACTCTAATAGAGCCAGTATTTGCCAGTAGGTAATGTAGCTTATTTGGTGTCCATCTAATTTCCAGTCTGTGATTTGTTATGTTCTCTGATTTGTAGTCGGCAACATCTCCAGAAGAGAAGCTCAAGGACAGACAGACACAGGTGATGGCTCGTGGTTTGCCAAAGCAGAAGCCAATTTGTGGAGTTAAGCACGTTTTGGTTGTAGCTTCAGGCAAAGGAGGTGTTGGCAAGTCCACTACTGCAGGTAAATCAGATATTTATATGGAGACCTGAAATGTTTGTTTTATACAGAAAGTAGACTGGTCAAAACACATACCAAGTTTGTAAAGTATATGTCTGGATCACAGTGAAAATGTCCCATGTGGGCATTTCATAAATCCTCAGTGAGCCAAAGGCCAGTGCAGGGGGATTCAGAATGAAGAACAGGAGAAGGTCACTGAATGGGATCTCCTTTAGGTTAAATCAACTCATCCTCTCAGCTCTGGGCACTTCTGGGAACAGAGTTGTCATAATCATGGCAGCAGGGGCAGAAGCTAGGAAAACTGCAGATTGAGGACTCTGTTTTCCAGATCTGCACTGGCTGAAGGTAGGGGTCTTTATGTCTCCATAAAGAGTACCTGTCATTGCCTCTGCACTTACATAGGGGGATTTAATTAAATTGTATTAAATGAATAGTTGAAAACATTAATAAATGTTAAAGAGCCTGCACACACGTGCATGCAGTTAGGATGTACTTACATAGTTACATACATAGTTAATCTGGCTAAAAAAAGACAAAAGTCCATCCAGTTCAACCATTGAAAAAAAAAAGTTATAATCCTATACCCACAGTTGATCCAGAGGAAGGCAAAAAAGCCCAGCAAAACATGATCCAATTTGCTCCTGCTGGGAAAAAAATTTCTTCCTGATCCCCCGAGAGGCAATCGGATATTCCCTGGATCAACCTTACCTATAAATGTTAGTATCCAGTTATATTCTACCTATTACTTGGGACATAGTAAAGCAGTCCTTCACTCAAAAAATGAAGCCCCGCTTATACTCCCCAACCTGTAACTGAGTTGCAAGTTTTTTTGAGAGGAGCGAGGACCTTTTTTTTTTTTTTTTTTTTTTTTCTGTACCCACTTCTACTTCCACAATCCTTTCCTAGTCATTCATCCCGTCCCCCTCCCTTCCCTTGGCCTCCTGGAACATGTAACATGTCCCAATAGGCTACAGAACCAGTCTCCCTGTGCTGTGCAATCTTATGTATGCTCAGTGGGGAGCCAGCTGTGATTCATCGGGAAGCCACAGCTGGCTCTCAAATCCAAGATGATAGCACCAGGGACCTGCAGTTGTGAGAAGAATTGGCTGCAGGAAGATTTCACTGGAATCCATGGAATGGTAAGTACCTGATTTCTAAAAGTCAGCAGCCACAGTATTTGTAGCTGCTGACTTTTAATTAAAAAAAAAAAAAAAGGGAAAAAAAAAAGCTCAGTGAATTTCCTCTTTAAGTATACACTCCTTAGAGGTGAAGAATACACTTAGGGCCATTATTTAGGTTTAACTTTAAGGCAGGATTCATATTACCGCATGATAACGCACACGCATAGGTGTGAATAGGCCCATATTGTTCCCTTTACCTTTCACAGTAAGCTGCAGTGCATTGATGTGAACCATCCCTGTAGGAAAAAATAGAATTTTTACTTGAAATGCATTTTTAGACAGGAGCAGGTTTTTTTTTTTTTTTGGTATTAACATTTTCACAGTTTT
This sequence comes from Staurois parvus, assembly GCF_062004578.1. NCBI lineage: Eukaryota > Metazoa > Chordata > Amphibia > Anura > Ranidae > Staurois > Staurois parvus. The sequence continues at coordinate 1,017,951 of NW_028318349.1, forward strand.
TCAACCATAGACTAAAAATGCATTGCACATATTGATTTGATTAAATCCCTATATATGTTTAGAAAGGCAAAAATTATATTGTGTGAGTGCGAAAAAACATGTGTTTTGTCCAAGTTTTCCATTTCTCTTTGATTTTTACCGTGCCTTATTTTTCTTTTTGAGCACCCTGCTAATATTTTATCTCATCCACTTGAAAAAATATCTAAGAATAATATTTTGCATTGCTTACCCCATACAAAAAATGGTGTGGAGCAAAGCCACTATGTGTTTTCACACCATTGGCATTAGTAGAAACAAATAAAAATGCCTCTCAACTTATGCACATGTGGACATGTCATGATACACGTAAAAGATTCATGACTGGCATCGTTGCGCATTATGACACACATTGACATCCAACACACAGTGCACTGGAACAAGCATTAAAACATGCAGCAATGCATGTTAATGTGTGGTGACATGCACTTTCATGTGTTTCCATTAACTGAATTGCATGAAAAGGAAAAGACATAGGCGAGAATCCAGTCTAACATTCATACAAAACATTCATCATCACGTTACACATACAGGATATGGCATAGGACCGCACACATATAATTTTTTTATGTCTTTTGTGTTAAAGTGTTTGATGCATTTGAATGTTTCATTTTTGTTTTTATCAGTTAATCTGGCATTGGGATTTGCAGCTAGTGAACATGTAAGTCAAATATTTATTTTTCATTTAATTATATTTGTGAAAGGTTTTAACCACTTGCCTACCGGGCACTTATACCCCCTTATTTACCAGGCCAATTTTCAGCTTTCAGCGCTTTTGCACTTTGACAATTGCACGGTCATGCAAGATTGTACCCATATGAAATTTTTATCATTTTTTTCTCACAAATAGAGCTTTATTTTGGTGGTATTTAATCGCTGCTGGGCACTTTTACTTTTTGTGCTATAAGCAAAAAAAGTGCAAAAAAATTTGAAAAAAAAAAGTTTCTTTGTTTGTTTCTATTATAAAATTTTTCAAACAGGTAATTTTTCTCCTTCACTGATGTGCGTTGATGAGGCAGCACTGATGGGCACTGATAGGCAGCACTAATGAGGTGGCATGGATAGGCTGCACTGATAGGCAGCACTAATGAGGTGTCAGGGATAGGTGGCACTGATATGCGGCACTGATTGGTGGCACTGATAGGCGACACTGATAATGGGTACTGATAGACAGCACTGATAGGTGGCACTGACTGACATCACTGCTGGGCACTGACTGGCGGCACTGCTGCGCACTGACTGGCACAACCGCTGGGCACTGACTGGTGGCACTGACTGGCAGCACTGCTGGGCTGCACTGATGGGTGGCACTGGTGGGCACAGGTGGGTGGCACTGGTGGGCACAGGTGGGTGGCACTTCTGGGCACAGGTAGGTGGCACTTCTGGGCACAGGTGGTGACACTGCTGGGTGGCACAGGTGGGCGGCACTGCTGGGTGGCACAGGTGGGTGCATTGCTGGGCACAGGTGGGCGCACTGCTGGGCACAGGTGGGCGGAACTTGTGTGTGGCACTGCTGGGCACCGATCATCAGGGCACTGATGATCAGTGACCCTGATGATCGGTGCCGATTCCCGCTCTGACAACTGCCGGTTTTCGGCAGCACTTTCCTCACGATCTGACAGCGTGAGGAAAGTGCAGCCGAGAACCGGCATTTGCATTTCCCGGTGATCAGCATGTCATTGGACACGGCTGATCACATGGTAAAAGGCCACTGTGATTGGCCTTTTACCACGTCACGTGATCAGCTGTGTCACCATGGTGACACTGTACTGCTAGGGTGACAGTATGTGAGAAAAAAAAACCCATAAATTAATAATATAAAAATGTAAAAAGATTTATGAAGAAAGACTATGTATTTGCAAATGTTTATATGAAAAACACGTTTTTTCTAATTTTTGGGACATTTTCATCTATATAGCAAAAAAAATAAAAATCCCAGAGATGAATAAATACCATCAAAATAAAGCTTTATCTGTCTCAAAAAAATTCTAAGAAATTCATATGGGTACAGTGTTACATGACCGCGCAATTGTCATTCAAAGTGTGATAGCACTGAAAATTGGCCTGGACAGGAAGGGGGTGAAAGTGTCTGGACTTGAAGTGGTTAATCTTAATGCGTATAGCTAAAACCTTTTTATTCATTTATTGCATTTATTTATTTTAAGTTTTTTTTGCACAGGTATCTGAAAGTATGCTACTTCCAACTGACCCTTTTTGAGTCTGTGTATTCCTGTTCAGCTGGGGCTACACAGAAATTGGATTAATACAAACAGAATGAAGGTTCTGATTTAAAGGACAAGTTTGCTTAAAAAAAAATAGCCCACAATCCCTAGTCTCCTAACTTAAATTGTTACTAAACCCAGGACCCTGCATTCACTATATCTGGTCTCCCACAGTACACAAAACATGGAAGTGCAATTATTTTAGTAAATATAAACTGATAAATACGTTTTACTCATCAGCAGTTAGAGCAGTCCTGTGACTTCTATCAGTATTCAGCAGAGTACTGGTTACAGCTTGTAGGAGGAGCTTTCTTTCTCCTCTCGGAGGATGCAAAACTCCTGACTTCTGTCTGGACTATGCTGATTGGCCCTGTGCTGATCACATGTCCTCTCCCAAGAAAAAAAAAACCTCTAGCAATACACACTAAACTGAGCATGTGCAGAATGGCTACGGGTTCAGTCTGTCTTAACGGTAGATAAGATGTTAACATTTGAACAAGAGGAGGGGCAGAGAAGATAGGATAAACAGCCCTTTTTCACAATACCTCCTTAACTCCTTAATTTCCCCAGTGAGTATAACAAGCATGCTTTACTTGCATATACAGACTGATTTTACTGTTGTGGGTTTAGTAACACTTTAAACATCTGAATGGTAGAGTTCTAGGTTTGTTTATTTGCCTCCCCATGACAGTGGTGGCCTCCTCCAGTGTTTACTCTCTTTTGGCCTGAAATTTTCTCCAGTGCTACCCACACCAACATAATGTCTCCTCATAGACTTTAATGGAGCTGAAATACTGGTATCTGTAGTTAAGCATATGACCCTAATCAAGTCTATAGGGAGTCAAGTCACAGATATGGCCAATACAAGGAGCAGGCCAGCCCTGTCATAGAGAGGTAAGTAAGCATCTAGATGGTGGTTGGGTTCAAGGCAAAATTGGGTTAGGGGGATAGGAAGGCAGGCTAGTGGATGTTTGTTTAAAAGTGAACTTGTGCCTTAAAGGGGACCTTGCAACTAAAATGCAAGGACCACTTATTTGATGTTGAACCACCACCTAGTGCAAAGTAGCTGCATTTACTCCTTTAAAACAAGATTAAACATAATAAACAGTGGGGAAAAGTTAAAAATACATACCTTACACCTAGCCTCCTTTTGCAGAACCTTGGTGAGGATGATGTCACAATATTTTCAACAAATTGCTAGTTATGATGCACATCCCATTTTGCTAGAAGATGCTCCAGCACTGTGCAATTCTCCTTAGATTTGGGATACTACACTCTCCCAGAATTTCACCATAACAATCGTGACTTCACCCTTTCCAATGTGGAAGCTGGGTGTAAGGTAAGTATATTTGTTTAAATTTTTTCACAGTTTTTTTAAAGGGGGAAATGTAACAGTTGACATGGGTGGTAGTAAATTACTGAATAATCAGATGTGCATTGTAGTGCAAAGTCCGGTTTTAAAATATAAGGACACTTTCAAACATCAAAGACCCCCCCTCCCCCCCCCCCCCCCAGGTCCACTTTCAGCACTGTTGCTGCATTCACTTTATATTGTTGGCTTCCTAAATGTTTCTTGGGTTTCTTATTTCTTGTTTTGTCCAGGGATGTTGTTTTATATACTCACATGAGAGCCTCCTGAGTACTAACAGTGGATAGTTCCGTGATAACTGTATATTTTAGTAATTCACATTTGAAAAATAAGATATCAAGTTATTACATCTAGGTAAAGTCAGTCGGCTTATTGGATGCTGATGTATATGGACCGTCCATTCCCCGAATGATGAATCTAAAGGGAAACCCAGAGGTGACAAGCAGTAAGTAAGAACTTTTTCTGTCAGTTTCATGAACAGTAGATAATGTAGGTTCCAAGTGATGAGCTACATTTTCAAATTGCATTGGAGCAATTCTGATTGCATTGTGTTTCCTTTTTACAGACAATTTAATGATCCCTCTTGTCAACTATGGAATTAGATGGTAAGGAATTGGGGATGATGCCACACACCAGTGTTATTGGACTTATTATTGAAAAATACTTTGTTGAATAACAGACCTCTGCTAATTTATCCACATATGTTTAGGGGGGGGGGGGGTAGCACATGTAGAATGGATTTACTATTTAAGAATAGAATTTGATTAATCCATTTCCTCAACTGCTTAGGGTTGGTACTGCCCTAATGACCAAAAGTTGTGAATATTTTTTAAACAATTGAAAGTTAAGTGACAGATTATTGAAATACCTATTCCTTAGATGTTCAGACTAGCGGTCAGTGATACTGGTGCAGAAACATTCCGCATATTCCTATGGATAATTTAATAGATAGTGATACTAGTGGTTGCATCACTTTTCTTGTGACCGTTTTGCCATGAAAAATATGGAAATCAATTTTATCAGGTAACGTTTGAAGCTTAGCCTGAAACAGCCATGTCTTAGCAAAAAAAAAAACCCTGCTCTCTTGGGTTCCTAAAAACTGCTTCTTGAAAGTAGGGTTGCATACTGTACCACCCAAAAAATTAAAAAAAGCATTTGGGGTGCTCAACCTACTAACCCCAACGGTTTGAAAAATATTTTGGGTCTTAAAATCTTCTTGCTTCACAGTCAAATGCACACATACAGACCATGACATCTGCATAGATATTTGGTTTACTTATAACTTCAGTCTCCCCCTCCACCACTAGATATTTAACTCTAATTCTTTTTATCAGTTAGCTGCATATTAGACAATTCTGAGATCAGTTTCTGTAGATATACCTGCAATCAGTGTCCCAGTAGTGCCTACAAGATGACCTGCACACTTAATATCTACATCACCCCTGGAAACCTATTGTGTCAACTGCCATATGACAGCCATGTAATGGGTAACAGTCATATTAAAAAACTCTGTTTCCAAAAGACTACCATATTATCAAAGTTTTCTGCCATATTATCCGAGACTTCCACATTACCAAAGACCATCATGGTACAAGAGACTGTCCTGTCACAAGGAACTGCCAAGAGCATGACTGTCCTATTCCCCAAATGTACCCCTGCTTCTGTATTTCTGCTTGTGAATTTATCTGACTGATCCATTTCACGTGACGGACATGTAGAACTTATTTTCTTACATCTCTGGGTGCCTCTGGGGTTCCAAATGCAAACAGGAGACAGGCATACAAGAAGCATTCAGACATGTAAGCAAAGGAGTCTTATGTGCAGGTCATGAGAAGAGGAGCACTTGGCTTGATCCAGAAGCTGAAACTTGTCTATGTTGATGCCAGAATCACTGTTGGATTAGCATTACAAATTTTAACAGATATGTATGGTATCTTTTATTTAGGTAAAATATTATGTCCTCTTAATAATATTTGTAATTGTTGTTGTTATTTTTTTTACTGCTGTTTGTAGTCCATAGCTGACGAATTTTGTTTTCTTGTAGTTTTCATTGTAAAATATATACACAGGTTCTGGTGTTTGTTGTGTGATGTTAGTCTATATTTTATTGATCTTATAGCAGATTTTTCTTCAGGAAGTGATTGAAATGAATGGGTACTTTTTAATGAGCAATTCAAATCCCAAGTAGATTCTGCTAATAACAGCAACATTTTATTGATCTGTAATCCAGAAAACCTTAAATAGAAACAGACAACTAATACCTGTAATTACTGTGTATGTGTTTGTATTTTAGTCACTGTAGTTAGTTGGGCATGAAGAAACTATAATCTTTGCAGCTGTACTAAGATCTTTGTTTTTCTGACATATTTTATCATGCAGTGCAGCTTGTCTGGTTTGTCCACAGTTTGAAAGCTGAACATGACACCAAGGTGTAACTAAAAACCTGTTCAACGACAAATTCTGGAAAAGCGTTTTAAAGCTTTATAATTTTCAACAGATTTTGTGAACCATAAAATTACTAAAAAGTTAACTATGGATACTTCTGGATTAGACATTGGGTACTTTTATTATGAAGTGTCAGTGTAACATTTTTACAGGGACCTACCAGTGATAAGACCTCATGCATTCTGGGTGTTTATTTCCAGCATTTCAGTGCGGGCAGATAGTACAAGTGCACCGTCTAGCCTTGCTACCAGCAGCCTGTCAAACACCATTAGAGGCTGCCATTAATTCTTAATGGCACCCCCACACATTGGCACCTGCAGCACATTTTCGCGTGCAGCAAACCACGTGGTATGTGATGCGATTAAAAAAGGAAAAAGGGTTAGGACTTTTTTCCCTGCGTTTCTCACGGGTAGGGCAGCCCATTAAAATGAATGGGCTGCCCTACCCGTGATGTGCAACATGCACATATCTGAATTGAACCTCATATCACAATCCTGTTCTTACATCAGCATCCTCAGTCCTCAGAGGACTCTGTCCTCAGTGACCCATTAATGTCCTCAGTCCCTCATTTTTATCCTAAGCCCTGCCCATGACTGTCCTAAGTGACCCCACTAATGTCCTTAGACCCTCATTACTGTACTCGGTGACCCCATTAATGTTTTCAGACCCTCATCACTGTCCTTGGTGACCCCATTAATTATCCTCAGCCCCTCATTACTGTCAGTTACCCCATTAATGTCCTTAGACCCTCATTACTGTACTCAGTGACCCCATTAATGTCCTCAGCCCCCTCATTACTCTCTTCAGCCCCCCCATTACTGTCCTGAGCTCCCCCATTACTGTCATAGGCCCTCCATTACTGTCCTGATCTTCCCCTTTAACTGACCTGAGCCCCCCCATTACTGTCCTGAGCTCCCCCTTAACTGTCTCCTAATCCACCCCCCCTTAACTGTCTCCTAATCCACCCCCCCTTAGCTGTCCTGCTCCCCTCCCCTAACTGTCCTGAGCCCCTCCATTACAGTTTTTAGTGTTTTCATTAATGCCCTCAGCCGCCCTTCACAACGCCCCAATATCCAAGTAATACTGCTGATGTGACTCTTACTGATCTTGAGCTGATTTGGATTGTATCTTTCTTATTTATGTCTTCTTTGAAATGCTATTATCTTGCATTTTACTTTGAAAAATACCATTAAATAAAATCTGATTTAAATACTTAGAAAATCAAATGTATTTACTTAGAATGAAACATTTGGAAGAAACTTCTGCTAGTGTATGGCCAGTCTAAAGTATACACTCACCAGCCACTTTATTAGGTACACCTGTCCTATTGTTTGGTAACACAAATTGCTAATCAGCCAATCACATGGCATAAACTCAATGCATTTAGGCATCTAGATGTGGTGAAAACAACTTGCTGAAATTCAAACCGAGCATCAGAATGGGGAAGAAAAGGGATTTAAGTGACCTGAATGTGGCATGGCTGTTGGTCTAAGATGGGCTGTTCTGAGTATTTCAAAAACTGCTGATCTACTGGCATTTTCAAGCAAAACCATTTCTAGGGTTTACAGAGAATGGTTCGAAAAGAGAATATATCCAGTGGGTGGTAGCTGTGTGGACGAAAATGCCTTTTTGATGTCAGAGGAGAATGGGCAGACTGATTCGAGATGATAGAAAGGCAACAGTAACTCGTGTCAATATTGACCAAAATCTCTGAGGAATGTTTCCAACACCTTGTTGAATCTATGCCATGAAGAATTAAGGCAGTTTTGAAGGCGAAAGGGCATCCCACCTGGTACTAGCAAGGTGTACCTAATAAAGTGGCCGGTGAGTGTATGTAATCCCTCACCTTGTAAAACAACCCATTAAGTTTACAATAGAAATGAAAGGCAAAACATTTGTGTATAAATAAAAAAGCATTCCAAACACTTTTTTCACTTTTTTTTATAAGTGATCACATTCCCTCTGTTCTCAGCTGCATATCTGGGGGAGGAGAAACAGCAATACACTGAACTTCCTACTGAATGGCTGTGCCAGGTAGGGGGGGGGGTGTCAGGACAAGTCTGATCATTGGAGGAGAGCAAGCTCAGTTCTAGCAAAGATAGATAATTGACCACACTGTTCTTTTATGCTTAGTGTGGTCAGTTTTATTAGGAAAGCAGAGGCACTGGCAAGAACACCAGGGATTTCTCACAAAGGGAGCAATACAAAGAGAACGGGATACGTTTTCATACAAGTACATAGTACATCAGACACACATCAGGTATATGAAATGTTCGGTTTACATATTCTTTTAAGGGAGGATACAGCAAGTGAAAGAGTTTACTCTGGGTGTAAGGGAGTATACAGAAGATGATCAAGCTTACTGTCTAATGGGTATGACAGAGGATACAGATAGCAAAATTGCTTGCAATCTATTATGTTCTAAGGGAGGATAGAGAGGGTAGAAGAGCTTACAATCTATTATGGTATAAGGAAGGATACAGTAAATAATAGAGCTTACTGTCTAACAGAGTGCAATGGAAGATACAGAAATCAAAAGATACAGAAAAGTGGGTGGATAGACCACTTATGAAAGTTCATACACCAATAGATCAAAGGTTGTGCAGCTCTTAACAAGGCTGGGGAAGCTCGACCAGTACTGCAAAGTAAAACAAAAAGCGCACCCACCTTGCGCATTACCTCAATAAACTGAGATTTTATTAAAATTAGATATATACTTACAAACAAAGCAGTAAAACAAGTGTATAAGATCCTCAAAGGAACTTTTGAAGTGCAAAACCAGTGCGAGGCTACGCGTTTCGAAGGGGGTCCTTTCTTCCTCAGCTAACAAAACTGAGTGCCCTCTTCTATTATCTATCTATCTATCTATCTATCTATATTTTGATATGACTGCTTTGTTTATGAGTATATATCTCATTTTAATAAAATCATAGTTTATTGCGGTAATGCGCAAGGTTGGTGCGCTTTCTTTTTGTTTCAATTGAGGCAGGCCCTGAGCTTTTAGAATTCTGCCCACTTGCTTATTTCAGCTTTTAGGTTAAAGCAGGTTATACACTAGTAGAGTTTCAAACAAAAGTTCATATGGCCATTTGTACGAACATTCAAACAAAAATTCATCCAAATATTCCTTGTACATTTGACTAAACAAATGTCATTGGGCACCTCTAAAATTTTACTTGATTTTGAAGTGAATGTAATTTGCCAAGCAAGAACCACATACGTTGATAGAAATTCGCTCATGCAAAGAAAAATGTTCCATCCTGCCTCTTTGAATTTTCTTATCACTGTGGTCAAAAACAAATGACTATTTTGGCTCCACGAATGATTAGAAAATCAGAAGAACATTCTTAAAATGAAATTTTTTTTAACAACTTGCTACTAGTGTATGGCCAGCTTAAGACTTGCATATTTTTGGATTCTTCTTTCTTTGCTGTGAGTCACTTTTCACTGTTTGTCAAATAAACATATAAATAAACCTGTTCAGTTGTAGATAAAAACACAGATTCATGATCAAGCACAAATTGAAATGTTCCCACATATTTACTAAACAGATGTACTCAGTATGATCCTAGCCAAATGAAATACATAGTCTGACTCACCAATGTATCCACAAGAATGATTCATTAGTGCTGTATCTAAGTATGTGTCAGTGGCAGCCCAGAGCTACACAGTCTGATGATTCCTTTGTGTGTGTCCATGCCAGCATGTCAATGGGATTCCTGGTAGAGGAGACGGCTCCGATTGTGTGGAGAGGCTTGATGGTTATGTCCGCAATAGAGCGGTTACTAAGGCAGGTGAGAACCAATGATAATAAAGTTCACCCATACAATATAGTATTTAAAGTGGTTGTAAACCCTTACTTATATCCAATGAAGTGACTGGCCTCATGTAATGCGTAGAGATGAAACAAAACCTCCTACATAAGTTGTACCTTTTTTTATCTGCATTTATATCTTCTCTACAGCTGTTCAGAGTCCAGAATTTATAAAGCTTATATGAGTTTTCAGGAAAAAAAAGGGGGTGGGGAGCTGAAGTTGTACTCTACAGAGCTCAGGGAGAGCTGATTTGGAGGGAAACGACACACTCCCCTTCACACAGCACACACAGGAACAGAGCTGAAGCTGACAATCACGGGCTGTGTGCTAGAGCTTCCTCCCGTCACCCTTTTTTTTCTCTTGGTGTCAGGAAAACTTGTCAGAAGAGATTCATGTTGATAGGAGTGGAACCACGTAGCAGGCAGAAATTACACTTAGTGCTCCTATTCCTACTATATTGTACTTGTACTGTTCCCCTTTATATTATAAAGCCCTGCGTAAACTGTTGGCGCTACATAAATCCTGTATAGTATTCATTGAGATAAGTACAGACTATAGAAGGATGTGCTTTGTTCATATTTCATGTCTGAGGTTTACCACCACTTTAATGTATCATGTTTTCATTTTACAGGTTGACTGGGGGGAATTGGATTACCTGGTTATAGACATGCCACCTGGAACTGGAGATGTACAGTTGTCTATATCTCAGAACATCCCAATATCTGGTATGAATCAGACGCCAGACCTTCACAGTTGTACATCGTTTGCATCCGATTAATGCAAATATAACCCTATCTGGTTTGTTATAGCACTGTGTATCCTAAACAATTACCATGTTTATTTTTTATAACATACTGTTTGTACGTTTTTGTTTTGTTTTTTGGGGGGATTTGTTTTTTTTCCCACATCAGTGCTGTTGTTCACGTTTAGCCTCTTTTACTTCCTGTCTACATGCACAACCTCCAGCTTTGGGCTAATCATTGCTTTGTACTGGCTTCCTGATGGTGACATCTATGCATTGTCACAGCCACTTGGAGTCTTCTCCAGAGGTGCATTTCACAACTAAGTAAGACAATTGGAGGACTGTTGTCACCATTTAACAGAAAGTGCCTGAATAGAGACCTTCTTGGCTGGATCACGAGAGCGTATTTTAATGTTAGCACGTTAATGTATATCCAAAATTTGTTTTCAATATTTTTAAATCTGCAGCTAAGATTATTTGATATTTCAATGATTGGATGTAAAGTCAAACTTTTCTTATTTAGTTTTGGTTAGACTGAAGAGGAATTCAAATGCATATCAGGTGTTTATTGCGGTCTGTGTCCCTGTTTGGGAGAATTTACCCTCTTTATTTGTCCTGGTGTCCATTATTCCTAAAAGTGAGTGAAAGAAAATCCTGAATGTTGAGTGGTCACCAAAAACAGGAATAGAGAGGGAATTTATCCATTGGGGACGCTAGTTCTGGAAACCCTGGTGACTACCAGGGATCCACTTACTTTGGAGGGTACTCCTTTCATTTCCTGTAGTGGCTATGTGACAGGAAATGAAGAGAATTCTCCCAGTGGGTGTCACGGATCCAAGCCACACGCCCACAGTGATTAGCTAACCAAGGCGCGACTTGGGGTAAGAGGGAATAAGGGGGACTTAATCTGAATATATATAAGACCAGCCGTGATATACTTTCACAGCCCGCACTACCTCTGGCCACCGCTAGAGGTAGACTCTAATCCAGCTGGCCGACCACACACAGGCAGATACGAATCTTATATACAATCTGGTGCACGCTAAGGGTTGGGGAGCAGCCTAGCAATCGGCACACCCTTTTCGGATTCCTCCAGCTATCCTACAAGCTTGAACCCCGGAGTTAATCACTCTTCCACTGTCCACACACCCCCACACCAGATACACCACAAATGGTAGCTTGCCACCGCCCAACAGTTTTATCAGCAGACTGGCCTGCTTGGCCACCACACACACATAGATCTTCGTCTGGCAGACCTGTTACCTTTACAATCTGCATGCAATCTGCCAACATGTAGTGCAATTGCATACAGATTGGCAATGAACTTGACCGAGCATATAAAGACACTGCAATACAATACAATACAATCTCTCTGGAGATATGAGCCTGAGCTTAAGTACCCAAAAGTCACTTATTAATTTTATGATTTAATAGCCCGAAAGTGGGCAGTGCATAAAATATGTACAAAGTATAAAAGGTTACAAAAAATACAAGAAGACACACAATTGGCTATTGACTATAAAATAAAAGGGAATAAAACAGAAATAAAACTTTACCAAGAGTTATCCTGTGACTGGAGCAAGTCAGAGAAAGTCTGCGATCCGCCAGTCGATAGAACTGGCTCCGTACGAATCCCACTGTCTATATCCCTGGTCCTCAATTAATGGGAATATGGACGTAGGCTGGACATTAGCCCTTGGCCAACCAACTCTGGGGGGTGTTACTGTACCAGCCCACAGGACGTTCTGGGTACTGAAATGCCCAAAGTCGATTGGACCAGGAACGGTTTGAATCACCAGGTCAGGGATTGAATTTCCAACACCAGCGCATCAGTCCAATCGCGACAGTACCAATCACTGTTCAGCTGTTGCAATCAGGCGCCATATAACCATTTTCTGCATTTCTCTGGGATTCTACAGAGGCTACAAATACAGTTTTACATGCAGGTGTAGCCTACAGTGTGTCCAATCAGAAGAAAGTATTTTCATCTCTCTGCAACTAATATTTTAGCTTTTATGAGAGATGAAATATATTCCTTTGGTCTGTGGATATACCTCAGAGCTTGACAGACACATCAAAACCACCTCTGGTCTCCCGCTGTGTCATGAAGCCGAACTGGCTAGAGCCTTTACCTTCCAGATTTCCCAAAGGTGACAAATCTTATTGGCATCCAGGTGTCACCTCCAGTCTAGAGGAAGCTCTGTCCCTTCAGATGCTAATTGGTGATCATATGTCTCTGACTTAATTCTGAACACATCTTATATTAACATGGAATGAGCTAAATCTACAGTCATATTTCTACAGATCACATCTCCGCTATCAAATCTTACATGTACGTTACAGTGGGATATAGATAGCCCTCCCTTACTCTATGGAAAAAGTTAAAAAAAATGCCTTCGGTCCTACTTTTAAAACTACTTCAAATTATGTGAGCCACTTCATGGCTAGATTGGTCCACAAAACATACTTTGAAAGGAATAGTGGTCTGCTGAACAGTTATGCAAATAGTGAATTAAAGTGTATCGAAAGGGAAGAAAAGCATTTTTTTCTTTTCTTGATTTGGATAGTGTGGAGAAGGATCATCAGTCTTGGTGACCACTCTCAGTGAGGCAGAAAATGAATGTAAATCCAAAATTTTAGAGTTGTCATCAGAGCAAGAAATGAGGGAAACCATCCAATGGAGACAAGATGACAGCTGTCAAAGACAGGAATTTTTCATTTCTAATTTTATTTGCGTCCCCTAGGCAGAAAGTGAAGGTAAATCTCTCTGGTACAGGTACAGACAGCAAAAATACAGAAATAGGGGTTTAACCCTTTCCCGTACTATGTAAAGCAAAAAAAAAATTTTTAGCTTTAAATCCACTTGCAGTGGCAGTACACATTCAGATGACTTGGAGGCACTTGTTATAAAACCACTTTGCCTATAACTATGTGAATATGGATTTCCCCTAGCATATATGTACTTATTATTCATTACTGAATATACAAATGCATGTGGCCCTCATATTTGTTTGTGTTATTCCCTGAACCGCATGGACAATCCTTACCAGCCCAGACAGATCCTGTTAGTCCAGTTTGGCCATAAGTAGTCAAATCTCTTTCGGACTGCCTTCTGCCAACAAGGATAATTGTTGGGAGATCCAATCTGTATGTTTATGTGAAGGTTCTCATTTGTCCAGGTCATGGTATAGCTTCTAGTGTTCTGTAATGTTGAAGACGTTCTCCTTTAAGGAAAAAAAATGAGTGTACAAAAAAGAAAATCTACACAGCATGTTCAGTACGTTTTATCTGGTTATGTTCAAAAATGTTAAACGGGCTTATAATGATGCATTATCAGTGCAGCAATTATATGTAGAAGTTTTCTAAGGCAACAGCAGTATTTGTTTAGTTTAATAGCTCATTGTCTTCTCCTCCCCTGACCCATCATGTTGGTCAGTACATGTTCTCAGCAAGAGGCAGTGGGAGCGGGATCTCATTCCAGGCAGTGAGTGGGAGCAAAGTAACTGAATGATTCATCTTCCCAGGGGCTGTGATAGTCTCCACTCCCCAGGACATTGCACTGCTGGATGCTCGCAGAGGGGCTGAAATGTTTCAGAAAGTCAACGTTCCTGTAAGTTCGCTTTAACTTTCTCATCACTACTTTTGTTTGAATACTGTTGTTGTAAAGCTGCTAGATTTATGTAGGAGGAGGGATCATACCTCACAACATTATCTTTTTTAGCCACTCACTAAATTACATTTTTTTGGGTAAATACTTGTAATTATCTCAAGAAGAACATCAATATAATTAGCATTTTTACTTTCCTTCCTTCCTGCTGAGTGAAACGCATAATATTCGTTGGTTGAAGTTGTGTTGCTTGGTAATAATCAATGTTTTGTTTAAAATACAATGATGATTCATTTTAACTAGGCAAGCAAGTTAATTGACAGTGTCCAATGATCTTAAATCACAACTGCAGCCAAAATGCTTTAACGTGTAGGTGAAATACATGTCTGAACTGTCATATCTGCCAAATGATTTGTAATTCTGTCCAGTAATTTGTGTAATTCATACATCTCTGCCAGAGAACACAGCTATACAGTTCAGATGAATGAATCTTCCGCTGCAACTGCTGTCAGCGGCTATCAGAATATCCGAACAACTGCTACCTCTTTATTATTATTATTATTATTATTATTATTATTATTATTATTATACAGTATTTATATAGCGCCAACAGTTTGCTCAGCGCTTTACAATATAACGGGAGACAATACAGCAACAATACAGTTAAATACAAGAGGGATAGGAGGGCCCTGCTCCTTGGAGCTTACAATCTAGGAGGGAGGAGCTAGTGGTACAAAGGTAGTAACTGTGGGGGATGGACTGGTTGGAAGAGTAGAAGATTCCATTATTAGCTGAGGGCAGGATAGGCTTTCCTGAAGAGAGAGGTTTTCAGAGATCGCCTAAAAGTGAGCAGATTAGGTGATAGTCTGATAAATTGGGGTAGAGAGTTCCAGAAGGAGCAGGGCCCTCCTATCCCTTTTGTATTGAACTGTATTGTTGCTGTATTGTCTCCCGTTATATTGTAAAGCGCTGAGCAAACTGCTGGCGCTATATAAATCATGTATAATAATAAGCTCACCTCTGTCCATGACCTTTTTGTCTCCCGCTCCCTTAACCTACTAGCAATTACAGAAACCTGGCTTCAAGCAGCAGATTCTTCTTCTCCCGCAGCACTTTCCTTTGGAAGCCTTCTCTGGACTCACTCACCCAGACCCAGTGGTCGGAAAGGAGGAGGGGTTGGTTTGCTTCTATCCCCACTGAGCACCTTTCAAGTCCTCCCTAACCCTCCCTCTCTATCCTTCTCTTCTTTTGAGACTCACTGCATCTGGCTGTTTTCTCTCATTTCTCTGAGGATTGCAGTGATCTTTCGGCCTCCTGGACCGGTGTCCCGCTTTCTTGATGATTTCTCCGCCTGGCTACCTACTTTCTCTCCTCTGAACTACCCACTATCATTCTCTGAGATTTTAACATCTCTATTAATGTCAACAACCCGGTTACATCCCAACTCTTCAACTTAACCTCATCTTTTGCATTAGCGCAATGTATACAGTCCTCACTCTGATAGGAATACATTAGACCTTGTTTTCTCCCAGCTTTGCACTCCCTACAACCTCACAAACACCCCCTTTCCTCTCGCTGATCACAATCCCATCACCTTCACAGTGTCCTCGTCTTCAAACACCTATCCCTCCAAGCAGCAAACAATTACCCGCAGAAACCTTCACAACTTGAACCCTGCTCCTTTCCACTCTGCAAATGACCAACTCTATGACAGAATCTCTCCCCTGTCCTGCCTGACCTGGCCACTGCTGTCTACAACAGTTTGCTTTCATCCACATTAGACTCACTTGCTCCTCTAACAACACGAAGCATCAGGCCCCGACCGTTACAACCTTGGCAGACTGACAACACCAGAAATCTTAAACGACATAGTCGTGCGCTGGAGTGATTGTGGCGTAAAACCAAATCTCAACAAGCATTCACCCTATATAAATATGCTTTCTTCGGTCAGTGCTAAGAGGCTCTGCAGACCAGCCCTCTGGAAATTCCTCCTGCTCTAGAACTTTGGAGAAAGGTCAAGAAGCAGTGGGTGGATCTGAGGAGTGGCTGATCTTCACTTTTAAAGGAGCCTGGCCAATCCCCAACAGGAGGCTTGGCAAGGGGCCAGGACAACCCTTAAAAGTGAGTGAGCCTGCTCAGCTGCAGGAAAGTTTGGATAAAAGACAGAGGGGAAGATGTGAGGCTGAGGAGCAGGACCCTGGGAAGGGCTCAAATAGAGAGAGGGGCTCACCTAAAGGCAGTGGAGCTGTAAAAGACAAAAGCTCAGACCCTCACCAGCCCCCTGAGAGAGGACCATCTGTAAAGCAGGGAAGGAACGGCCCAGCTAAAAGGACTGGTAGCAGCCACCGACCCACCAGCAGCACAGGAGAAGCACTGGGTGAGTAACCCTGCACCCCCTGGGCCATATAAGGGAAGGAGCACTCTGGTGGTAAACCAGATTCACAACCTACTAGGGCTATCTAATTTCTTAAAGCGACAGGCACTGGATCCCCTGCTCAAGGATACCTCCAGAGAGTTGGGAGAAGCAGTGGAGTCCATCTGGGGTGGTACTACAGGAGATGCTGGCTAGCTCTCCAAAAGAGTCTGTGTTGCATTAGACTTGTAAATCATTTCAAGAAGTTCATCAGTTTCATTGGGCATCCCATATACCCCCATCGAAGTTGAAATCCTCCTGATAAAACATAAAAAACAAGCTCAAGGACTGATTACTGACTCCTGGGTGCAAGTCTTAGGAAAATGCAAGTTGCCTGGCTGTGCAGGACTATAGTGGGACCCAAATACTCAGTAATTTCTAAGGGGGTAGTGCTACATGTGGGGCAACACTATTCCGGGATCTCCTATAGCAACCTGTATGGCCATTGCCCCTAGCACCCGGCAACTAATGAGCCAGAGGAAAGAGCCAAACCAGAGAAAAAGACAAATGGAGACCATCTTTATGCCTTATAGTTAGATCAAGCCTCTGCTTGGTGCATAAGTGATGATATGGAGATCATAAATAGTACAATGGTCCCAGGCAGGTTGTGTAGGTGAAAGCAGCATTTCATAAATCCTGATGTTTTGGGGACAGCTGATTTCATTCATAAAGAATTCAAAGTGGGAAATGTAAAAATTTTGTTAGCAACAAGTGGTCATCTTGAAACTCAATCACTTGCTCTACAAGCATTGCAAGTATTAATCACTTTCTTTGGTTTGTGTGTATTGTAGTGGTGATAATGGGGTAGTCGTTCCTGGGCTTTGGTGGAGTTAATATAGTGACTAGTTTCTGGCTATATAGGTGATATTTGTGTTGTGTTGTACTCCATTACCATTCCCTAGGTCTAGGTAGTCCCTGTGTTACAAACATCCGACGTACATATGACTCTTACTTAAGAACAGAGGCAGCATGATGTAATGCTGGTCCCGGAAACTGCCACGCGGCCATCTTGCTGCTCACCACATGCTGCCACCTACTGTCCTGCGGACCTGTCGGCAATCCCACATCACTGCATGGCCAGTTCCAACTTACATACAAATTCAACTTAAGAACAAATCTACAAAATCTTGTTTGTAACCCGGGGACTGCTTGTATTGTGGTGTTTATGTATTGGCTATTACCTGGGTATGTAGTTGGTCATTTTTCTAGTTGTTATGATGACTTGCCAGCTGTATTGGTGGTTACTCCCTGATTGTAACATTGGTCAATCCTTGGGTCTAGCAGGTGTTATCCCAGGCTGTTGTCTGTGTACATTGGTGATCAATACCTGAGTTTAGAGACTGTCATTCCCTGGTGTAGCAGTTATCCCTATCAATGGCTAGTGGTTGTCAGTCTCTGGATTCCGTGGGGGACACTCCCTCTATTGGGACTTGCCTGGTTGCTTACTCCAGAGTTGTACTATTCACTTTTCTCTTGTCTTCTCCTCTCACCATGCTGTGTAACAGTGTTCAGATACTGCAGTAAATTACATGTTTTCAACCTTCTCTCTGACATGCTGCTGGCTTATCTCATAAAGACCTGGAGTTCTTTAATGTGACCAAAGATAAGATAGAAGAGTAGCCAGGATTTAAATAATTCCAGAACAAGTGTCCACATTTAGAGGACATGAAAGCCTGTGGTCCTGCTTTTTATTTTATTTTATTACATTTTTTTTTTTTTTACAAGAGTTCACTATTTGTAGGTAAATATACAAATGATGGTTTTGTCTCCTGACAGGTGCTAGGTCTTGTGCAGAACATGAGCGTTTTTCGATGTCCTAAGTGTAATCACGAAACCCATATCTTTGGAGAAGATGGCGCACGGCAACTTGCGGCTTCCATGGGACTAGATATTCTAGGTAGGGGTACTGTTGATGTGATAATCTATCATCGCTGAATGTGAATGCATACCTGATCTGACCTAAAAAGTGCCTTAAAGGATAAGTTCACCTTTTAGCAAAAAATAATGCACGTATTGTTTAGGGGAAAAAATGTGCATTTATTATTTTCCTTCAGGATCCTGCAAAGCATTGCAACCACGATCAGTGGATCTCAAGAGCAATGTCAGTCTCCTGCATGCTTTCCCTCCAGCTCTCTGCCTGTACCTCTGTACAGACTTTGTTTGAACAGTGGCGGAAGAATGAATGGACTACGATCGTACTAATCAGCATGCTCATAATCCAATGAAAACTACACATCTGCTGCTATGCCAGATTAGACTTGTGGTTTATTCATTTACAGATCTCTGTGAATGAATGACATGGCTGTACGGGTGTAGCCCACACAGCTGTGCTGATTTTTGTTTTTTTTGTTTTTTTTAAATCCAAACAACTTTTATTGCCAAGATAATAAAAAAACGGAACAGTACTTACAGAATCCACAATGACATTACTGTAACAACAGGATTACATATAATTGGAACAATGTGGATACGCAGATCCCATAATGGACAGAATAACAGAAATAGTAATCGAACAAAACAGAGACCACAAGGATCCAAAGCCTTCTTGACAGTACCTTACTTTCTCCTTTTTACCATTTATTCCTTCCAAATGTAAACCTAAATGGGGGGGAAAGGAACAAAGCCCAAAACATGCCTTCAAACAATAAAAAATAACCACATCAAAAACAACATCTGGTTCACCTGAGACATCTCATCAGAAAAAAATGGGGGATGCACATGATCTCCCTTAAGGGGAGGAGTGGAGCCACACACCTGATAGAAAATGTCACACCTGCAAAAGTCGGTCCACTATTAATTGAGGAGGGGCAAGCCCAGGTGTATCCAGCCAATCCTGCCATACCTGCTGGAACTTACGATAAGCATTGCAATATTGATACGTGAGTTTTTCCTGCGGGAGTAACGAGTTAACATAATCTATCCATTGCTTGCTAGTCGGCGAAGCCAACGATAACCAAGCTGTACTGATTTGTAAATGCGACAACGACTGTGGGGGAAAAAATCCCCCCAACTGGTGTCACCGGGGAAGGGAGTCAGAAGCAGGGGCGGACTGACCATTTGGAAACTCGGGCACTGCCCGAGGACCCGGGGTCAGTAGGGGGCCCCATGAGATGCCCCTGGTACCATTTTCATAGGCTTTTTTGAGTTTGGGCAAGGACACAGGGGCCCCATGATCCCCTATTGCCCAGGGGCCCCATGAGTTGTCAGGCAGCCCCTGGTCAGAAGGACAAGGGGGCAGCTGCTAGAACATGTTACATATTACACTCTAAATATGGCTGTGCATGTTTTAAAGGAGAACTTTAGCCTTTATGTAACTGTAGAACTGTAGTAGCTTGTAGTACCTGCAAGCATCTTTATTACTCTTCAAATGAATCCACAAATCCCTTGGGATTCCTGGCCTGTCCAGTGCAAGGGGCTGCAACTTCTCTATAAAATAAATTACCAGATATAGCGGATAGACAAAAAAAATGGAAATACTACATGATTTGCAGATGTGAAAGTGATATAAAATTCTTTTGCTTCTGTGATGAGACACCTAGCTAACAGGTGGAAAGCCTCACTTCTGTCATTCACTGCATGCGCTGCTAGTAATACAGAGTCATGTTAGAGCTTACTGAGCTTCAAAGAGGGCAAATTATTGGAGGCCGCTTAGCTGGTGCCTCTGTGACCTGAAGTTGCCAAATTATTTCCCATATTGCAAGGTACAGTATCGACGGTTATGACAGCATGTACAGTTTCCAGGAAAACGTCATCTGATAGGCATAAGTGTGGTCGACATGGTCAACTGACCAAAAGAGACAAAAGGACATTGCTCAGAATTGTGACCCGGAATAGGAGAACAATTGCTGCAAAAGCATCTGCAGAGCAAATCTTAGTCTTCATGGGACTTCAGTCACAGTTTCCATTTTTTTTTAGTCTAACCCCTGTAGATGAATAGTGGGAGTGTAGCATCTATAATGAGGTTCTGCTTTTATTTTACATTTCTACATTTATGGCAGCTTGGATTTGTCTGCTTGCATACAGTATATTCAGAAGAATCTGTAATTCAGGTGGCATAATATAAGGAAGGTTTCCTGTTTCTTTATACAATGCTGCAGTTTTTTGTATTATTCACTTACTTTTTGGTCCCTTAACTGTCCATTAGTCAATTTTAGCCCAGTACGAAGATCAGGTCCTCCTCTTCACTCTGCATGGAGCTACAAAACTGGTTTCTGAACTCCTTGTAGAGTAGGGACTTCATTGCTACATTGGGAAAGCTGGACATCCCTACCCACATACTTTCCCTGGAAGAAACACAGTGGGTGCAGGGATACGTAGCCCCATGGCTGAATAATGTGGCAATAGGGAAGTATGGGGTGGTTTTTCTGTTTTAAAGCAGGCCTTAAATTGGTGTTAAATCCAAAACCAAAAATGAGAATATTGCAGTTTTGCTGCCCTTAAATGTGGTGGCTGCGTTTTGCTGTTTTTAACTGGTCATCTGGCCAGTAACATACGTCCTGTCTTAAGGTGTTTTCACTCTGTGTGCATGATTGTTACAGTGAGAACTCAGTGATCAGCAGTCATGTGATTGCTGAGTTCTCATACTTAGAGCCGGCAGGGGACAGATGTAGGATCAGACTGATGCTGCATCCACCTAGGTAAGTATGATTTGGGGAAAAAAACAAAACCCAAACTTCTCTTTTAATCGTGACATGGCCAGCCTTTCCCTTTTTTTTTCATTGGCCGATTATGGAGGTTTGCAGAGACTTTCTAGGCTGGGTGCTGTGTTCCTGAGGTTGACGAGAAATTACACAGGAGGTAGTAGCTTGGATGCACCTGTTCCAGTTCACATCCAAGAATTAGTAAGCTGCAATATGTTACATTTTGTTTTTTGGATTCAATGCAGCAATAACAAGAGTTCTGAACAAAGTGGTGAAACAGAGCGAGGGAACAAATTGTGCATACACTTCTACAAGTTTTCGATACCTATGATACCAGGAGATACATATTTTTATTTGTCACGGAGTGCCCGTGCCTTCCTCACCTCCCTTTGCCTGTCTCTCTGCCTGTCCCTTCACCCCTCCCTCCCCCCTTGCGGATTCCTCACGTCCTGCCAGCCTACATCAAAGGGCTGTGCAGGATGGGAGGAAACGCCCACCGGCCAAGGTGTCTCCGCGCGGGCGCGAGGCTTTCCCGCGCTCTGTGCCCACCGGAGACAAAGGCCGCGCTCCCTCAGCGCGGCCCGAGTGAGGGGGGCGTGCCTCGTTGCCCCGGCAACCCGATGCTGGGCCAGCTGTTGCTGGGGCAACCCGGAAGCGTTCCGTGCGACTTTTAAAAGGCCAGAGTGAAACCAGTCTCTCTCTCTCCCTCTCTCTCTCCCTCTCTATCTCCCTCCTGTGCTGTGTTGTCCCCCTGGAAGCTGTTCCGTTGAGAGGTCCAGGTGGGGACCGGGCCTCCGCAGCCATCCCCGGTGAGCACTCTGCATGAGACTCCCCCAAAGGTCAGAAACATCCCAGGCACAGACCCCGCACAGCCAAGACCCTGCCAAGCCCCTGCAAGCGTGCTGTGCCCCTATCGGTGGATCGCTGGGTCCCTGGGAAGCCGCCCCTGTCTGCTGATTGCTGGGCCCCTGGGGAGCCGCCCTGTTTGCTGATCGTTGGGCCCCTGGGAAACCGTCCTGTCTGCTGATCGTTGGGCCCCTGAGAAGCCGCCCTGTCTGCTGATCGTTGGGCCCCTGGGAAGCCGTCTCGTCTGCTGATCGCTGGGTCCCTGGGAAGCCGCCCTGTCTGCTGATCACTGAGGCCCTGGAAAGCCGCCCTGTCTGATTGCTGGGTCCCTGGGAAGCCGCCCTGTCTGCTGATCACTGGGGCCCTGGGAAGCCGCCCTGTCTGCTGACCACTTTGTCCCTGGAAGCTGCCGCTACTGAGCATCCGCACGTCACCTACCTCCCTGGAAGCCGCCTGCTGCTGAGCGTCCATAAGTCGCCTACCTCCCTGGAAGCCGCCTGCTGCTGAGCATCTGCAAGACACCTATCGTGAGTGTCCCTAGAAGCCATGAACTGTCCCTATTGTGTGCACAGACCACCCTTGTCATGAGCTGCCCCTATTGCACGGTCAGACTACCCTTACTTGAACCGCCCCATGGCGTGCCCGGAGTATATCTATCTGGGATGCCCCTGAGTGCTTGAGCCATCGCTACCCGTTGAGTCCCCGTGAGCCTAATGTTGTCCCTAGTACGCTGTGCGGGAGCTGTGTTGAGACCATAATCCACAGCCTAAGTCCCATTGAGTCCCCGTGAGCCGATGTTGTCCCTAGAAAGCTGTGTGGGGGTTGTGCTGAGGTCAGACCCCATTGCCAAGGTCCCGTTGAGTCCCCGTGAGCCCGCTTACCATGGGTGTCCCTACAAGCCGCATATCACGGAGTGCCATGAACTGTCCTGATTGAGTGTCTTTCATAGTTCAATAAAGCTTTGTGTGTTCTGTCCTGCCTACGCTTCTGTTACATTATTAAACCACACAGATTTGGTTAAATGAATGCTGTGCTATGCAAGTATTCATATGTATAGATTTGTATTATCTTTTTTTCTTCTTATTTTGCGCTTTCCTCTCTGCCCCCTGACCAAAGGCAAATTTGGTTTCTGTCAGCCCTAGTATCACATTTTTTTGGTTTAGAATACACATAAGAGGTTTATGAAGACAGATTCCTTAACTGGCCTGGACCTGCCCTATCACAGTGGGTGTTAAAAGCAGTAACACAAGTCATGGACTCCCATAGGCACTTTGAGGAAACTAAAAATATTTTGTGTATTTTCTTGATATATGGAATAAAAAAAAAAAAAAAAAAAGAAAGGCACTAAACATTTATTTGTATTTGGGAGTTGAAATATATATAATAAACAAAATAATTAGAAAATTGCTTTAAGGAAATTGTTTTTATTTAAAATGCATGGCAAATAGGACAATAAATTATATGGCTGCTTTACAATGACTTGATGATAATGATTTATGTTTATTTTTGCTTAGGTGACATTCCTCTACATATTCGCATTCGAGAAACCTGTGACATGGGAAAGCCAGTAGTGGTTTCTGCTCCAGAGAGCAGGGAGGTGAGTACTTATAAAAAAAAAACTGTAATTTTTTTCTCCATAATATGTTTATCAAAAAAATTTTTTACAGGAATATCAAAGTACAGTGTCATGCAATAAAAAGAAAAGAGAGACCTGAAAACAAAGAACCGGAACCAATGACAAGGATTCCAGTCAAAAGAACACATAAAACTGTTAAGGACCATTGGTCCAGAGCCATAGCAACATAGGGATAGCATATATGTTAAAAGCCAAGAATAATTAGAGATAGGTGCTACACCTAAAATGAGTGATCAATAACCTACTAAATAAAATCCCAACAAAATTGTGCAAAATGATCAATACATAATAATTAGTTCTGATGATCGAACACGTACTGTAGTTCTCATTTCAGCACAAGTGCACTGATAGCATAGCACTTATAGTCAATTGATGCTTCCTCTTCTCCTTTAACTGAAAGTCTGTACCTCTGTATGGACCAGCAGCTGCAGAAAGAGTCTGCAGGAGCCAGAGCATTGAACCAATCTACTGATTGTGGCTGCAGTTCTTTCCAGGCTCCTATGCAAAAAAAAAACAAAACATATTTCTTTATCATACATCACAGGACACAGAGCAGACTATTCATGACTATGTGGGTTATATGCCACCTATAGATGAATGGACACTGGCCAACCAATCAGAGGAGATCCTCCCCTTTATAACCCCTCCTACACAGGAAGTACTTCAGTTTTTTCGCCAGTGTCTGTAAGGTGGATGGTCACAAAATGTTGCTTGTGCTCATGGAGCATACCTAAGGTCTAGTATGGTTCCTTCGAGAATCATGAACTTTAATCCGATCCATTTGGAGAGCTGTGAGCCAAAATGGATGGTACCCGAGCCTCACTGGATAAGAAGAATCCTCTGGGTTTTGCCTGTAATGTAGCCTGCAGCCTTAGAATGCTGGACCCCAAGTAGATGGAACCCTGTGCAGTTTTAGATCTGACCAAGGCGCTTTCCATTGGGGTGCTATACGGGTCCGAGGCAGTGGCCCCCACATTATGGGGACTAGGTCCTTGAAGGTCTGTATGACAATGCCCGCTGTGATGGGTGAAGGTTGGTGGCTGGCAGAAGTCAAGATATCTCCTTTTTTTCTGTTAAAAAAGAAAAGGGAGAGGAACAACAAAGCTCAAGTTTGGTGGGAAAGGAGAGGTATTGTTGTTTGGCTGGGTTTCCACCAGGGGAAGTGCTCGCGGTTTCCCGGGACATTCTTGCCTGTTGTTCTGTTTGGAGCCACTTCATTCTGGTTCCTAGAAGTGCGGCTGGCCATCGAGTGTGGGGCGTGTGCACAGCAGGGTGTGAACGCATGAGGATCGCACGTGCATGCGCAGTAGGAGCCGGAAACAGAAGTCTGTTATATTTATCTATCTGGTGGCTGGGGCACACGTGGGCTGCTGCTGCTACCACTGAAGGATTCCTGTGGCCGGGACACAGACCAGGCTATTCAGTGGGGCACGTGAGTACTCCCCTGAGGGGGAAGCGTTGGCCAGTCATTCAGGAGCCGCCCTTGGTAGCTCATAAGGTCAGCAATTTGCATTGAGTATTTTTATTCAGCACACTATTTGCATAGTTGTATCTTGTGGTCTGTGTTTACTACTGGAGGTGCACAGGTTTTTAAGCTATTTTAAGTCATGTCTTCCAGAAAGCAGAGTGGGGGAGGTAAAGCAGGAAAGGGCACTAATGTGCTGCCACCAGGTCCTGAGGAACCTAGCCAAATGTCTGCTATAATATCCTCCCTGATGGCCTCACTGCGCTGACGTCACGCCGCTGAGGCTGCATGGTGGTCCGGCAGCCATCTTAGCTATTGTATGTACTTCTCTGCATACCTGTCATTGATGTATCCTGTTCATCTGAAAACTGTGCCAAACTATTAAAAATTACTACACTATCAAATACCTTTTGGTGGCTTGTATCTGAGCCATTTCAAGGTGGAGTAGTTTCCATTTGGCAGTCGTTCTTATGATGGTAACGCATGAAAAGAGTTGTCCGCATATGCTGTGAGGGTCCAGTGGAGAGGTTTGGAGTGCCAATTCTGTGTCTATACACCAGTGGAGCCCCCTGCCGCTGACCAGATCCCTGATAATCATCAGTGTCCTTTCTTGGAATATATATATATATATATATATATATATATATATATATATATATATATATATATATATATATATATATATATATATGCGCAAATACCTTGCGCTTCTGGTGAGTGCAAGCATATCTCATTTTATCACGAGAAGTCACAAGCACGGAAGTTTTCATTCACCATCTTCGTTGGACTGTATTTTATGTGATTATCACTATAAATTTGAAGTCACTATTATTCACTATTTAATTTTTATCCATTCATGGTTTGTTCGGATTTTATTTTCACAGTGACTTATAATATTTATTTCTTCATTTGTCGGATATAATTATTGATATTCACCATATATTATTTGTGGCTGTTCAAATACATTTATTTTCACTAATACTTGTCACTCAGATTATTTATCCATTCACATGTGTACTCTTCATCCATTAGACGAGATTCATCACTTTTCAATATTAATATTGCACTATTCTTTTTGCATTTTTTTTTATTCTATATAGTGAGATATATGTTCCTGAGCACTTATTACCTATAGAGCTACATATTTTGTTTACAAACCTGCATGTGCCGATATTCATTCCTCACCAAGGATTTCTGCGGTTTGCAGTAGGGACTCAGCATTTCCAGTTCATAGCACTACCATTTGGGCTGGCCACGGCTCCCAGAGATTTTACAAAAATTCTTGCTCTGGAGTTGGGGCTGCTCAGAACTTTGGAGGTATCGGTCATAGGTTGTCTAGATGATCTGTTGCTCATATATCGGTCAGTGCCAGGTCTGAGGCAGGATGTGGTCCTTATGATGCAGATCCTGGAACAGCTGGGCTGGGTGCTTAACTTCAAGAAGTCGGCCCTGGAACCAGTAAAGAGCCTGAATTATTTGGGGATTGTCCTAGACAAAGTTCAGACAAAAGTATTTCTGCCTCCAGGGAAACCTTGCACCCTGAGGAACAAGGTTTGCAATTTGAAGGCCAAGAGGTATCCTGCAATTCACCTTTGTATGACGTTGCTGGGGAAGATGCTGTCCTCGTTCAGGGCTATTCCCTATGCCCAGTTCCACTCCAGACCTCTCAATGGTACATTCTGACTGTTTTGAACAAGAAGATTCCAACCCTGGATTACTGCATATCTCTGTCTCCAGGGGTACTGCAAAGCCTGAATTGATGGTTGTTGACTCACAATTTGGAGAGAGGGAGATATTTTCGGCCAGTTGTGTGGAGGTTGCTAATCATCGATGCCAACCTCTCGGGTTGGGGGGGCTGTCCTGGAGGAAGCCACAGTTCAGGGAACGTGGCTTTCATGGGAAAGGGTTCTTTTTCCTGGAACTTCGGGCAGTGAGACTAGCTCTGAGGTATTGGACATCCAGGCTTCAGGGTTGGCCTGTAAAGATTAAGTCCGCCAATGCCACAATGACGGCATACATCAACCAGGATGGTACCAGGAGCTTCGATGCTCAGGAGGAGGTGAATTACATTCTGCCCTGGGCAGAGATATGTTCCAAGTTTGTCAGCGGTGTTCGTTCCAGGGGTGGTCATGAATAGCTTTCTCTGTGTCCCGTGACATACTCCAAGAAAAGGATTTCACAAGTATGTAAAAAAAAATCCAGGTTTTTTTGTTTTTGTTTTTTTTTTTTTGTTTT
Organism: Staurois parvus; assembly: GCF_062004578.1. Classification (NCBI taxonomy): domain Eukaryota; kingdom Metazoa; phylum Chordata; class Amphibia; order Anura; family Ranidae; genus Staurois; species Staurois parvus. The sequence goes on from NW_028318349.1 coordinate 1,045,422, forward strand.
GTTTTTTTAATATGGGTGAATATTATTATTTTTTTGCAAAAGGTGGACTTAAAACAGCAAAAGTTTTTCATGGGGAATGTTTGTCTGCCTAAAAGAATCCAATGTTAAAAGTTGCCAAGATACATTTCTGAATCAAATAGTGAATATACCATGTACTGAATGCATTTCAATACATTGGTTGAATATGAGCTGAATTAACAGACTACTGTTGCTTGGGGAATGTTGATTTTTACCAGATATCCCATTTAATTTATTATCACCTTACCCTTGATTTCTCTAGGCCATGGCGTATGTGAGCATTGCCAAAGAAATAATGAAGAGAATTTCCGAAGATGGTGCAGCCAAATAGAGAGCAACATAGGAAAACTATCATGCCAGTTCTACAAAACAGAAGGGTCTGTTGAGCACACACTGGTGATTAGCCTGTATACTGGAATGGACACTGCACAGTAAATTTGTGAAGAGAATACTGGGTTGTTTCAGATGTTCTGTTGCAGTGGTGATTGCACCTTCCTAAGCTGTTGAATGTTATCTTGTACAGAAGCCTTACAAAACATTTGCTACTATAATTTAACATTGGATAAAAAATGTGTATATATACTGTATATACTCACCAGCCACTTTATTAGGTACACCTTGCTAGTACCAGGTTGGACCCCCTTTGTCCTTCAGAACTGCCTTAATTCTTCATGCCATAGATTCAACAAGGTGTTGGAAACATTTTGGTCCATATTGACATGATCGAATCACCCAGTTGCTGCAGATTTGTTGGCTGCACATCCATGATGGGAATCTCCCGTTCCACCATTTCCCAAAAGTGCTCTATTCAGTTGAGATCTGGTGACTTTGGAGGCCATTGGAGGACAGTGAACTCATTTTCATGTTCAAGAAGCCAGTTTGAGATGATTTGAGCCTTGTGACATGGTGCATTATCGTGCTGGAAGTAGCCATCAGAAGATGGGTACACTGTAGTCCTAAAGGGATGGACATAGTCAGCAACAACACTCAGGTAGGCCGTGGTGTTTACACAATGCTCAATTGGTACTAAAGGGCCCAAAGTGTGCCAAGAAAATATCCCCCACACCATTACACCACTGCCAACAGCCTGATACTTTGATACAAGGCAAATTAGATCCATGTTTTCATGTTGTTTACGACAAATTCTGACCCTACCATCTGAATGTCGCAGCTGAAATCAAGATTCTTCAGACCAGGCAATGTTTTTCCAATCTGCTATTGTCCAATTTTGGTGAGCCTGTGTGAATTGCGGCCTCCGTTTCCTGTTCATAGCTGACAGGAGTGGCACCTGGTGTGGTCTGCTGCTTCAAGGTTCGACATGTTGTGCGCTCATAAATGATATTCTGCATACCTTGGTTGTAATGAGTGGTTATTTGAGTTACAGTTGCCTTTCTAACCTCTCAAACCATTCTGTCCATTCTCATCTGACCTCTGACATCAACAAGGTATTTTGGTCCACACAACTGACGCTCACTGGATATTTTCTCTTTTTCTGACCATTCTCTGTAAGCGCTAGAGATGGTTGTGTGTTAAAATCCCAGTAGATCAGCAGTTTTTTAAATATTCAGACCAGCCCACTTGGCACCAACAACCACGCCACATTCAAAGTTACTTATATCCCCTTTCTTCCCCATTCTGATGCTTGGTTTGAACTTCAGCTTGTCATCTTCACCACATCTAGATGTCTAAATGCATTGAGTTGCTGCCATGTGGTTAGCTGATTAGCAATTCGTGTTACCAAGCAATTGAACAGGTGCACCCTATAAAGTGACTGGTGTGTGTTTATTTATATATATATATATATATATATATATATATATATATATATATATATATACATACAGTGGGGCAAAAAAGTATTTAGTCAGCCACCAATTGTGCAAGTTCTCCCACTTAAAAAGATGAGAGAGGCCTGTAATTGTGATCATAGGTAGATCTCAACTATGAGAGACAAAATGAGAAAACGAATCCAGACAATCACATTGGCTGATTTGGAAAGAATTTATTTGCAAATTATGGCGGAAAATAAGTATTTGGTCAATATCAAAAGTTAATCTCAATACTTATATATCCTTTGTTGGCAATGACAGAGGTCAAACGTTTCCTGTAAGTCTTCACAAGGTTGGCACACACTGTTGCTGCTATGTTGGCCCATTCCTCCATGCAGATCTCCTCTAGAGCAGTGATGTTTTGGGGCTGTCGCTGGGCAACACGGACTTTCAACTCCCTCCAAAGGTTTTCTATGGGGTTGAGATCTGGAGACTGGCTAGGCCACTCCAGGACCTTGAAATGCTTCTTACGAAGCCACTCCTTCGTTGGCCGGGTGGTATGTTTGGGATCATTGTCATGTTGGAAGACCCAGCCACGTTTCATCTTCAATGCCCTTGCTGATGGAAGGAGGTTTGCACTCAAAATCTCACGATACATGGCCCCATTCATTCTGTCCTGTACATGGATCAGTCGTCCTGGTCCCTTTGCGGAGAAACAGCCCCCCAAAGCATGATGTTGCCACCCCCATGCTTCACAGTAGGTATGGTGTTCTTTGGATGCAACTCAGCATTCTCTCTCCTGCAAACACGACGAGTTGTGTTTCTACCAAACAGTTCTATTTTGGTTTCATCTGACCATATGACATTCTCCCAATCCTCTTCTGGATCATCCAAATGCTCTCTAGCAAACTTCAGACCGGCCCGGGCATGTACTGGCTTAAGCAGGGGGACACGTCTGGCACTGCAGGATCTGAGTCCCTGGCGGCGTAGTGTGTTACTGATGGTAGCTTTTGTTACGTTGGTCCCAGCTCTCTGCAGGTCATTCACTAGGTCCCCCCGTGTGGTCTTGGGATTTTTGCTCACCGTTCTTGTGATCATTTTGACCCCACGGGGTGAGATCTTGCGTAGAGCCCCAGGTCGAGGGAGATTATCAGTGGTCTTGTATGTCTTCCATTTTCTAATTATTGCTCCCACAGTTGATTTGTTCACACCAAGCTGCTTGCCTATTGCAGATTCAGTCTTCCCAGCCTGGTGCAGATCTACAATTTTGTTTCTGGTGTCCTTTGACAGCTCTTTGGTCTTCACCATAGTGGAGTTTGGAGTGTGACTGTTTGAGGTTGTGGACAGGTGTCTTTTATACTGATAACAAGTTCAAACAGGTGCCATTGATACAGGTAATGAGTGCAGGACAAAGGAGCCTTTTAAGAAGGTACAGGTCTGTGAGACACAAAAATCTTGCTTGTTTGTAGGTGACCAAATACTTATTTTCCAGCATAATTTGCAAATAAATTCTTTCCAAATCAGCCAATGTGATTGTCTGGATTTTTTTTTCTCATTTTGTCTCTCAAAGTTGAGGTCTATCTATGATGCCAATTACAGGCCTCTCTCATCTTTGTAAGTGGGAGAACTTGCACAGTTGGTGGCTGACTAAATACATTTTTGCCCTACTGTGTGTGTGTGTGTGTGTGTGTGTGTGTGTGTGTGTGTGTGTGTGTGTGTGTATATATATATATATATATACAGTCAGGTCCATAAATATTGGGACATCAACACAATTCTAAAATTTTTGGCTCTATACACCACCACAATGGATTTGAAATGAAATGAACAAGATGTGCTTTAACTGCAAACTGTCAGCTTTAATTTGAGAGTATTTACATCCAAATCAGGTGAACAGTGTAGGAATTACAACAGTTTGCATATGTGCCTCCCACTTGTTAAGGGACCAAAAGTAATGGGACAGAATAATAATCATAAATCAAACTTTCACTTTTTAATACTTGGTCGCAATTCCTTTGCAGTCAATTACAGCCTGAAGTCTGGAACGCATAGACATCACCAGACGCTGGGTTTCATCCCTGGTGATGCTCTGCCAGGCCTCTACTGCAACTGTCTTCAGTTCCTGCTTGTTCTTGGGGCATTTTCCCTTCAGTTTTGTCTTCAGCAAGTGAAATGCATGCTCAATCGGATTCAGGTCAGGTGATTGACTTGGCCATTGCATAACATTCCACTTCTTTCCCTTAAACTCTTTGGTTGCTTTTGCAGTATGCTTTGGGTCATTGTCCATCTGTACTGTGAAGGGGCGTCCAATGAGTTCTGAAGCATTTGGCTGAATATGAGCAGACAATATTGCCTGAAACACTTCAGAATTCATCCTGCTGCTTTTGTCAGCAGTCACATCATCAATAAATACAAGAGAACCAGTTCCATTGGCAGCCATACATGCCCCGCCATGACACTACCACCACCATGCTTCACTGATGAGGTGGTATGCTTAGGATCATGAGCAGTTCCTTTCCTTCTCCATACTCTCTCTTCCCATCACTCTGGTACAAGTTGATCTTGGTCTCATCTGTCCATAGGATGTTGTTCCAGAACTGTGAAGGCTTTTTTAGATGTCGTTTGGCAAACTCTAATCTGGCCTTCCTGTTTTTGAGGCTCACCAATGGTTTACATCTTGTGGTGAACCCTCTGTATTCACTCTGGTGAAGTCTTCTCTTGATTGTTGACTTTGACACACATACACCTACCTCCTAGAGAGTGTTCCTGATCTGGCCAACTGTTGTGAAGGGTGTTTTCTTCACCAGGGAAAGAATTCTTCGGTCATCCACCACAGTTGTTTTCCGTGGTCTTCTGGGTCTTTTGGTGTTGCTGAGCTCACCGGTGCGTTCCCTCTTTTTAAGAATGTTCCAAACAGTTGTTTTGGCCATGCCTAATGTTTTTTTGCTATCTCTCTGATGGGTTTGTTTTGTTTTTTTCAGCCTAATGATGGCTTGCTTCACTGATAGTGACAGCTCTTTGGATCTCATCTTGAGAGTTGACAGCAACAGTTTCCAAATGCAAATAGCACACTTGAAATGAACTCTGGACCTTTTATCTGCTCATTGTAATTGGGATAATGAGGGAATAACACACACCTGGCCATGGAACAGCTGAAAAGCCAATTGTCCCATTACTTTTGGTAACAAGTGGGAGGCACATATGTAAACTGTTGTAATTCCTACACCGTTCACCTGATTTGGATGTAAATACCCTTAAATTAAAGCTGACAGTCTTCAGTTAAAGCACATCTTGTTTGTTTCATTTCAAATCCATTGTGGTGGTGTATAGAATTGTGTTGATGTCCCAATATTTATGGACCTGACTGTGTATGTATATATATATGTATGTATGTGTATATATATATATATATATATATAAAATCTCCTATATGGATATCTTGGAAGCACATACATTTAATTTTTTCACCTTCTTTTTATATATATATATATATATATATATATATATCTGTTTGTGTGTAAGCTCATAATAATGGCCTGATCTCTTGACAACCATATCTCTTTACATTTATAAGAACTCAGATTGACCGGAAACAATCATCCAGTGTTCACTGTCTGTCATCTGTACTTAGTGGTTATTGGAGGCCATTCATTTGGCTTACCTATTAAATGACTAAATTATTAATCTGTTGCACATTTGCAATTTTTTTCCAAATGATATAAAACAAATATTAAGTGAAATAGTTATTGGAGAAATCCCAACAGCATGACACCACCATAGTGATGTTATTGAGGGCCAGATTTATACTTCCTCACGGCCAACCTCCATTTGACGTAGCCCTCCTATCTTAGTCAGGGCGGGGGTTTTCTGACTATCCTTACTATCATGCTAACAAAATAAGACCTCCTAGCTGCAAGTAGCATACATAGGCTAAGTAAAAAAAGGCCGAAAGAGATGGAGTGCCAGTTTTGTGTTTTTCCCAACACCTAAAACTGATGACTAGAAGATTAGGGAAAACACTTGTCCTGCTCTGTTTGGTTTGGTTCTAGGTGTACAGATAAAATGGTGGTGGTCCCTATGCACACAATACACAGTTTCTCAAGTTCCTTAGGGCCCATTCACACTATGTTCAGTTTTCTGCATTGAAAATAAACCGCAGGTAACTGAAATGACACACAGATAACAATCGTTTACTGTGTCATATTTACATCAGAATGCTGTGTTTCTCTGCGGTCCATAGCAGTGTGATTTTATGCAACATATTTGCATAATATTGCACCGTAATGCACAGAAACGCCTGTATTTCACTGATCCCCCCCTTTCCTGTGTGAAGGGAAAGAGCAGGGAGAATAGATCACACAGCTGCATCTCTTTTCCCCTGTTTGCCTCTTCACACAGCACTGAAGCAGCAACAGGAGCCATTGACTCCTGCTGCTTTCAAATGCAGTGAGGAGGAAGTGGGGGGCGGGGGTATGTCCTGCTGTGTAAGCCAATGGAGTGCGGCTCCATAGACACACAGCTTGGGAACGCGCGGACACTATGTGCCTCCATAGCAAGCGGCTTGAAGAAGAGGAGGAGCCAGGATCGCTGGCGGGGACCTGAAAAGATGAGAATTGGGGCCGCTCTGTGCAATACCTCTGCACAGAACAGGTGAAAATAATGCGGTTTTTTTTTTTTTTTTAAATTACTTTAGTAACCCTTTTAGGTTTTCTTTCATCCTTCACAGGTGACTTAATTATTACCATTGGCTCCGTAATTGCTCCCAACTAATTCATTTGAGGGGAATAATAAAGACGTGCTTTCTTGTGGGTTCTTGATTACTGGTGTTGAGAGACACTGCATTGTTCCACCAACAAAAATGTATGAATTATGTAACAATGAGCCAGTTGTTTTGTGCTACCAGACAGGGCCATGATCTGGACACTTATTATTCTTGGCATTCAACAGCTAGTATGTGCTGCCCATGTTAGCCCCACCACCCTAGCTCACAGCCTATATGGCCTCTGTGATAATATGGCCATGACTGTATTTCATTTGCACAGTATTTTTAAACTGGCACATTTTATATAAAAGTGTGCTTATTCATTTTTATACCTATAGTCATTTAATAAGATATATTGAAGAGTATCATTTCAAGGCATATAGATGAGGGTGAATATCAGCAAGCAGCCCAGATTTGTCTCCTAGTAAATATCCAACATGGAAGCCAAAGTACTCTCTTTCCATATGTGTATACAGTTGTGTTCAAAATAATAGCAGTGTGTTGAAAAAAGTGAATAAAGCTCAAAATCCTTCTAAAAGCTTTTATTTCCATACACACAAATGCATTGGAAACACTACACATTCTATTGCACATCAAAACATGAAGAAAAATATATCAAATTTGTGTTGTTCCTCTAAAAAAAATTGAAGAAAAGTGAATATTAGACTGTTCAAAAAAATAGCAGTGTTTGTATTCTTCTTTACAAACTCAAACATTCACTATATAAACCTGAAAAATGTTTGAAGATTTTGCTTTCCTTTGAATCACTTAATTACTATTTAGTTGTATAAGCACTGTTTCTGAGAACTGCTGTACATTTGTGTTGCATGGAGTCAACCAACTTCTGGCACCTGTGAACAGGTATTCCAGCCCAGGATGATTGGACTACATTCCACAGTTCTTTATTTCTTGGTTTTGCCTCAGAAACTGCATTTTTGATGTCACCCCACAAGTTTTCTATTGGATTAAGATCCAGGGATTGGGCTGGCCACTCCATAACGTCAATCTTGTTGGTCTGGAACCAAGATGTTGCACGTTTACTGGTGTGTTTGGGGTCGTTGTCTTGTTGGAACACCCATTTCAAGGGCATTTCCTCTTCAGCATAAGGCAGCATGACCTCTTCAAGTATACTGATGTATTCAAACTGATCCATGATCCCTGGTATGCAATAAATAGGCCCAACACCGTAGTATGAGAAACATCCCCATATCATGATGCTTGCTCAACCATGCTTCACTGTCTTCACAGTGCACTGTGGCTTGAATTCAGTGTTTGGGGGTCGTCTGACAAACTGTCTCCGGCCACTAGACCCAAAAAGAACAATCTTACTTTCATCAGTCCACAAAATGTTGCGCCATTTCTCTTTAGGCCAGTCAATGTGCTCTTTGGCAAATTGTAACCTCTTCAGCACATGTCTTTTTTTCAACAGTGGGACATTGCGGGGGCTTCTTGCAGATAGCTTGGCTTCACATAGGCGTCTTCTAATTGTAACAGTACTCACAGGTAACTTTAGACCTTCTTTGATCTTCCTGGAGCTGATTGTTGGCTGAGTCCTTGCCATTTTGGCTATTCTTCTATCCATTCCAATGGTAGTTTTTTGCTTTCTTCCACATCTTTCAGGTTTTGGTTGCCATTTTAAAGCATTTGCAATCATTTTAGCTGAGCAGCCTATCATTTTCTGTACTTCTTTATATGTTTTCCCCTCTCCAATCAACTTTTTAATCGAGGTATGCTGTTCTTCTGAACAATGCCTGGAACTACCCATTTTCCTCAGAATTTCGGAGAGAAATGCACTGTAACCAGCATGTACAACATTTGCTGCCTTCCTTCCTTAAATAAGGGCAATAATTGCCACCTGTTTTTCAAAGAATGAATGACCTCACTAATAGAACTCCGCACTGCTATTATTTTGAACATGCCCCTTTCAATTAGTGATTCAATTACACAGAATCAGCAGCATGCATGTCATGACTGTTGGGTCTGTTGGATTTCTATTACTCTACTACACCTGCTAGTAAATTATTTGCCATGTAGAAATATCATTTCTACCAAAAACAGTGATTGATCAGGTTAGTGATGTCTGACTGCTATTATTTTGAACACAACTGTATATATTCTCATATTATGTACTGCATCATTCAGAAAATGCAAGTGGAATTTTTATATTACACAAAGACTATAAAGTATCTAATTTTTTTATTTGTTATTATTATTTAAAGTAGTATCAAACCCTAATTTTTTTTATTCTGAAGAATGTACTTACACAAAGGTAGTTTACAGCATCAATTCTTTTTCCATATTACCAATCTTTTAACTTTGTCATGAATATTTTCTACTAGCTTTAGCTTCTGGCCTGAGTAGGATGTGGTGTGCAGACTGTAGAGGCCTAATGACTGCGGTACTTGGTCTTTCATCCCCATTGCATGCGCACCCAAGTCCCAGAACCACTCACATCAGCTTTGCATACAGTCCCTCTTCCCCACTGATGAAAGAGTGTATGCACAGGGTTGAAGCGTGTGCACCTTCGCAGCATCTAATTAATGTCTGAGTTGCTTTTGCATTCACATTGACTTAAAGGGAATAAAAAAATTTCAGGTGCTAAAATAATCTCTGTGTACATAGCTGTGCGGGCTTATTTTTGGAACATTTATATCTGCCTTCATCTTGAACTTTATTTACTTTGTCTGGGTCTCTGACCCTTCTGTATAAGGCCGGCCATACATGGATCAATTTTCGAATGATTTTTTGTTCGCAAATCGTACCTAAATTAATTGGCTGATTTTCACTCAGTTAGTGGGGCAATGGGGTCACAGAGAGGGGGAAAGGTTAAGGCAGGACTTACATGATTCATTTTTACCAGAGGGTTGAACAAAAGAAAATTAATTGATTCCCCCATCCACATATACAAGGCTGAGGGGGGAATCCGTCTGCTGGACCTATTGTATGCTGACAGCGGGAAGACTTTCCTGCCATCAGAATATACTCCTCAGTGCCTGCGGCACTAATCAAGCAAGAAGTCCAATATCTGTGATAGAGGTAAATCAGGTAAATCCAGCTGCTTCTTGTCTCAGATCCATGACACATGAAAGAGAGCAGACAGTAAGGGTGCAAAATAAGTGTATAGTACATACATAGTATGGGGTGGGAACATCCCTGGGTGGAGGTACAGGGGGTCCCCAATAGGTGACAAAGACCTGAGCAGTGTCTTTCCTCGCCACTGACAGCAGCCCCAGCTACCTGCCTTCCTCAGCACTGTGACAGCTCAGTGTCCGTCCCTCCCTGTTGTCAGCACTAACACTTCCTTCTCCGTCCTGGGGTGCTCTCACCCTCTCCTCCTCTCTGCTCCATTCAGGAAATAGCTCAGAAAGTTTAGAGCTTCTCCCCAGCCAATGAGAGCAGAGGGATGTGGATGCTGAGTACTGGAGCAAGCATTCCACCACTTGCCTGGGAGACATAAGATTCAGGGACAGAAGACTGCAGGATCTGAGCCTGACTACCGCATTTTGTGGGGGGTATGCTAATATGACAGGGACACCGCATGGGCCCCCTAGAGCATTTGCAGGGTCACAATTGCAACTCTCGATGCCCACAGGTTGATTTACTAAAACGAGAGTGCAAAATCTGGTGTTCATGGTAGCCAATCATCGTCTAACTTTAGCTTGTTCAGTTAAGTTTGCCAAAAAAACTGGAAGCTGATTGGTTTCTAAGCAGAGCTGCACCAGATTTTGAACTCTCAAGTTGTAGCAATCAACCTTATACCCTTTCTGAAAGTACGCTATACAGCACTGGCAAGGTAGGAGAAGTCAGTGTTGGTTAGATCAGTGTGCAGAAATTACAGGTTTCTTTTTAAGTGATCCAGTTTTTAATGCATCTATGCATTTACAGATCACTAATAATATTCAATGCAGCCTTCTGTTCACAAGCAAATTACCAAAAAAGCTTTTCAGTCCAACCTCTTGCCAACCTCCAGACTTTAGAGAAAATTAGAGACATCTTAGATTGTAAGCTCTAATGAGCAGGGCCCTCTAATTCCTTTCGTACCACATTTTCTTGTAACTGTAATGTCTGCCTTCTTTTTGTAAAGCGCAAACTGTTGGTGCTATATAAATCCTGTATAATAATATAATAATAATCTCTATATTTCTTAGAAACTGCACTTTGACTGCTTTTTTATATGTGGCTTTTACTGTATGCTGTGCAGAGTCAAGCACTAGAGCTGAAGTGATCAGCCTCAGAAAGTAATGGAAGGGGAGGCTGATTCATATACCAAATTCCCACACTTTTCTTCCCACGTACAGGAGTACATATAGGGGTTATACAAAAAAATGGAAACGCTACATGATTTGCAGGTGTGAACGTGAGGAAAGTGGTGAAAGTGGAATTGATTAAACTTTCTTTTCCTTCTGCTGTGTGCTATGACACCTAGGTAGAATGTGGAAAGCCTCAATTTCGTCATTCACTGCGTGCGCTGCTAGTAATACGGAGTAATTTCAGAGCTTGTTGAGCTTCAAAGAGGGCAAATTGTTGGTGGCCGCTTAGCTGGTGCCTCTGTGACTGAAGTTGCCAGTGTATTTGCTGTGTTGCGAGGTACAGTATCAAAGGTTATGACGTCATAAATAGTTTCTGTGAAAGCATCATTTTGATAAGCATAAGTGCGGTCGACATGGTCAAAATATATATAATATATATATATCTCCTTGAAATTTTCCACATTTTATGTTTTTCAAAATTTGTTACAAATATCTGAAAAGTGTGGTGTGCATTTGTATTCAGCCCCCTTTACTCTGATACCTCTAACTTAAATCTAGTGGAACCACCTGCCTTCAGAAATCACCTAATTAGTAAATATAGTCCACCTGTGTGTAATTTAATCTCAGTATAAATACAGCTGTTCTGTGAAGCCCTCAGAGATTTGTTAGAGAACATTAGTGAACGAACAGCATCATGAAGGCCAAGGAACATGTGGGGGACACAGCAAACACGTGGAAGAAGGTGCTGTGGTCAGATGAGACCAAAATTTACCTTTTTGGCCTAAAAGCAAAACATTATGTGTGGCGGAAAACTAACACTGCACATCACCCTGAACACACCCCATCATATTGTGGGGATGTTTTTCTTCAGCAGGAACAGGGAAATTGGTCAGAGATGATGGGAAGATGGATGGACCAAAATACAGGGCAATCTTAGAAGAAAACCTGTTAGAGTCTGCAAAGAGGAGGTTCACCTTCCAGCAGGACAACAGCCCTAAACATACAGCCAGAGCTACAATAGAATGGTTTAGATCAAAGCATATTCATGTGTTAGAATGGCCCAGTCCAAGTCCAGACATAAATCCAATTGAGAATCTGTGGCAAGACTTGAAATTGCTGCTCAGACACTCTCCATCCAATCTGACAGAGCTTGAGGTACTTTGCAAAGAAGAATGGGCAAAAATTTCACTCTAGATGTGCAAAGCTGGTAGAGACATCTCCAAAAAGACTTGCAGCTGAAATTGCAGTGAAAGGTGGTCCTACAAAGTATTGACTCAGAGGGGCTTAATGCAAATGCATGCCACACTTTGCAGATATTTATTTGTAAAAAAATTTGAAAACCATTTATCCTTTTCCTTCCACTTCACAATTATTCACTCCCAGCAATTTTTATTCTAGGAATGGCCTTTTGCAATAAAAAATATCTGGATTTGAAATGTATCCTAACTTACTTCTTATGCATCCACTTCCAATGGCATAGTTCCACTTATTTGACTTTTTTACTTTTGTCGAGTTAGTATACTTTTTCTGAAAGCTAGAGATATGCAAATATAATCTAGATATAAGAGGCATGTGCATTCATACTTGAATCTTGGTGTGCTTTGTGCATATAGTTATGATCTGTACAGTAATTCAATGTATAAATTTACCTTTGTGTAGGAGCATTCAGTAATAACGACTGATCACTGTTGTTTGCTCTCCTTTGTTCAGGGAGAATTATCTAGTATTCCCGTACATGTAGTTTTCTGCACACAGCCTATAATGGGTGGAGCCTACTGGGCCCCTCCCACATCTCTGCTCTCTGCACAAGGTACGTACAACACAGTGATGTCATTGCTACCTTTACAAGGCAATAGCTGAGTTTTCAAAGGCATTTGGTACACACAAAGTGGATGTATATCTGTTGTGGCTATTAAGGAAAATGTTTAGATGAACGTTTTTCTATCTGGAGTAAAACACTACAAAACACTCCGCCAAAAACTTAAACACACAGAAATCACAAGGGATTAGGTTGTATTTGGCCACTATATGTAACCTCACCCTTCGTGCCAAAGGGTTTTACGTCTGGTAAGACCTCCATTAACCTTTGCTTCCTGGCATCCTGTATTCAATTCCTACTAGAGTTGTTTTCTTTTTTGCATGCTCTCCATGTGTTTACATGCTCTTCCTCCCATATTCAAAATCTTGCAGAAAGGTTAAATAGCTTCCACTTAAATTGTTTCCAGGGATAGTGTTTGTATTACTGTGGCCGTGACATTGGATCACCAGAGGAAAGGCTAATTACAGGGAGATATAAATAGCTGTATATTCCCTTTAACAAAAAAGACCTTTGCTGTATTCCTTGTATCTTTCAGTGGATATTTTATTCCATTTCAAACATAATTTTTTTTCCTATGTTACACGTAAATTACTAGACTTTTGTACTTACCATAAATATTTATCTTGAAATCTATTGAGGGACACAGGAAGATAGTAATTCTAAGACAATTTGGGTTATATGCAGCTGCCTTCAGGGTGTAGACAATGACAAATGGGGGAAATAGTTGGAAGCCACCCCAAGATAGATAAAAAGTCAAGCATAGAATTCTCTTCTAACAAGAAAATGCACCAACAAAGAAGCAGTTGTTCAAGTGCAGGCAGGTAGAACCTCTAAGGGGAGACTGCTATTCTGAAAGAATGATGGACCTCAACAATAATGTGGAGGACAATAAAGAAACCACCATAAAGAAAAAAGCAGGAGGAATAAACATTAGCCCAACTACAAAAATATATACAGTTGGAGAGATCTCTGTGTGTACGACCATTCTTGTTATAACAGAAACTGTCAAAATCCAGGACACTAACACTTTTGGTGAGCATCATGCTAAGAAGACAAGGAGCCCTTTAACATAATAGATAGTGATATAGCAGAATTAGGAAATCTTTGGAGAACTGAATATAACCACTTCCATACTTATAAAATAAGGTCTGAAAACCTTTTAAGTTGATCAGCCCTTCTTGAAAGAGACAGTTCGTAGGCCTCATACCAGGAGTGGACTGACAACTCATGGGGCCCCCGGGCAATAGGGGATCATGGGGCCCCTGTGTCCTTGCCCAAACTCAAAAAAGCCTATGAAAAAGGCACCAGGGGCATCTCATGGGGCCCCCTACTGACCCCGGGCCCTCGGGCAGTGCCCGAGTTTCGAAATGGTCAGTCTGCCCCTGCCTCATACACACTGCAGCTCACACAAATTGCTTCTAAGAGTTTAAGCTTTTATTCTCTGCCCGCCAACTCCCCTCAATGTCAGCCTACGGTCCCTGCTCACAACAGGTGTTTTTGGCCAGAATCCTGTCCTGTAGGTACACCAGGGAATAATAAAAAGTCTCTCCAAAATAAGGTCTGTACCAATTTAGTCAATTGCCACTGAAACAGTAGTTCCCATGGAAAGATCTCTATTCTTGTTCCAGTGAAAGCTCACAATTTTGCACTTCCACTCACTTTTTTTCCAGGAGAGAATGGTGACTGGAACAAATAGCTAGAGTATAAATCCTCCATGGGGGTACAGAGAGCAATGGGAGCCAGAAAGGTATTTTAACACCTTATATGCAAAATTAAAAACAAAATGTTGGCTTTTGATACACTTTAAATTACCTTTCCTGCAATTTTAGTGCCACCTAAAACATGACCTCTTATTTTCCTGCATGCTAACAGTAGCAAATCATCATATTCTGCTACTTTCGTTATGATTAACTGTAGTCCAATGTGCAGTAGATGTGAAAACAACAACATACACACAACTTTCACTTTCTAAATATACAAACCCACAGATGCACTTATCTTGTAGGGCTACAGATAATCCTACAGAATATACACATATAAGATACCCTTTGGCTTCAAACCATCAATTCTTACACTTGCGCACTTTGTACACGAGTACAACGGCAGGGATTTTGTAGGATTAGAATCAAGTGTATGATTAACCAATTCTATCAAGCAGGGGCTTATCATCAATTTTAGATGTAGGTTGAAACACAGTCATTAACTGAAACAGAAACAGCTGTGTAAGAGGCTTAAAACTGGATGAGAAACAGCCAAACTCTGCTACTAAGCTGAGGTTGTGGAAGATAGATTTATGTCTCCGGTCACCATGGCAAGACTGACCACAGCAACAAAACACAAGGTAGGTATACTGCATCAGCAAGGTCTCTCCCAGGAAAAGATTTCAAAATAGACTGGGGTTTGAAGATGTGCTGTATAAGCTCTTCTGTAAAAGAAGATGTCCAGCAGTGCCATTAGCGCAGAACGAGCAGAAACCAGCGGGACCCAGGTACACCCATCTACTGCCTGGAGAAGTCTGGCCAGAATTGGTCTTCACAGGGGCGGACTGACCATTTGAGAACTCGGGCACTGCCCGAGGGCCCGGGGTCAGTAGGGGGCCCCATGAGATGCCCCTCGTACCTTTTTTATAGGATTTTTTGGGTGTGGTTTAAGTGTGGGCGAGGACACAGGGGTCCCATGATCCTCTATTGCGCGTGGGCCCCATGAGTTGTCAGTCCGCCCCTGGGTCTTCATGGAATAATTGCAGCTAAAAAGCCATATCTCTGACGTGGACGCAAGGCTAAGTGACTCAACTACAGTTGGAACTAGGTTGCATAAAAATGCCAGCAGGTGATCTGGACTGATGAGTCAAAATTTTAAATATTTGGCTGTAGCAGAAGCCAGTTTCTTCACAGAAATGGCTGGAGATTGGTACAATAATGAGTGCCTGCAGGCAACAGTGAAACATGGTGGAAGTTCCTAGCAAGCTTAGGGCTGCATTTTTGCAAATGGAGCTGGAGATTTGGTCAGGATCATTTGTGTCCCCAATGCTGAGAAATACAGGCAGATACTTATCCATCATGCCATATCATCAAAGAGGCATTTGATTGGCCCCAAATTTATTCTGCAGCAGGAAACGACCCCAAACATACATTAAGAACTACACTTTATTGCCAACAATATTGGGACACCTGCCTTTACACGCACATGAACTTTAATGGCATCCCAGTCTTAGCCCATAGGGTTCAATATTGAGTTGGCCCACACTATACCAGCTATAACAGTTTCAACTCTTCTGGGAAGACTGTCCACAAGGTTTAGCAGTGTGTCTATGGGAATATTTGACCATTCTTCCGAATGCGCATTTGTGAGGTCAGGCACTAATGTTGGATGAGAAGGCCTGGCTCACAGTCTGCACTCTCATTCATCCCACAGGTATTCTATGGAGTTGAGGTCAGGACTCTGTGCAGGCCAGTCAAGTTCCTCCACACCAAACTCACTCATCCATGTCTTTATGGACCTTGCTTTGTGCACTGGTGCGCAGTCATGTTGGAACAGGAAGGGGCCATCCCCAAACTGTTCCCACAAAGTTGGGAGCATGAAATTGTCCAAAATGTCTTGGTATGCTGATGCCTTAAAAGTTCCCTTCACTGGAATGAAGGGACCAAGCCCAACCCCTGAAAAACAACCCCACACCATAGACCCCTCTTCACCAAACTTTACACTTGGCACAATGCAGTCAGGCAAGTACTGTTCTCCTGGCAACCCCCCTGAAGTACTGCGTGCTTCAACATGCGCTGACCCTGTTTGCCATTTTATGTGGCCTACCACTTCATGGCTGAGTTGCTGTTGTTCTAAATTGCTTCCACTTTGTTATAATACCACTAACAGTTGATCGTGGGTAATAACTACAGGGTATAACTATATTATTTCCCACTAACTAAGCCAGAAACAGGGTTGTACTCTATTGCTGTCCCTCATGAAACTTTATTTGAGCAGCACAGATACACTTAGGGGTTGGCAAATAGGCTTTGCACTTTGCATATGCAATTGCACTAATTTCCCCAGAGCTTAGTGAATGTGATGAAGCTTCATTTTATAAAGAATATCCAATTAAGGGCAAGGAAAAATACAGCATTTTTGCTTGCTCATGATTGGATGATGGAACTCATCAGAGCTTTACTACATTCACTAAGCTCTGGGGAAAATGAGAGCAACTGCATTTGCAAAGTGCACAGTCTATTTGCTTTTAGTAAATTAACCTCATAGAGTCCCCACCTGAAGGCTGTCCCAACTGATGCGTTTCACCTACTATGGGCTTACTCATAGATGTAGCAAAGGTCAGAATGAAAGGGTGTTATTATATACAAAGTGATTTAAAATCTAAGTGATTAAAAGCCTTCATAAACAGATAATCCAATTGTTAATATACTGTGAATCACTGCTTTCTATGAGATGCTTGCATTGCATAAAACAGACGTTAACTAAAACCAGGATTCCCCTTTCACCTTATGAAAGGTCAAAGATGTTCATGCAATATTTTCACTACAATTTGACATGGTCAACACAGTGAACCAAGTCACCTTGGAGGTCTATTTTATTGAAGGTACTAATGCTCATGTCCACCCTGAATACCCAATCAGGTTAAGAGGGGTTTAAGAAAACAGAAATTTCCTGGCCCCCGATTAGTTATTTGAAGTAAACAGGCCAGCGTGGAAATGTTTTCTGTAGTAAATGAGCCACTAAGTCTTTGCTGAAGGAGCTTAGGTTGCCATGATCCAAGAAAACGACTGACAATGACTTTTCACTTCTTTGCTGCTTATTGAGCTAGCACCAAATTGTTTGGCATAGCAATATAAAACTAAATAAAATGCTATTTAATATTGTAATAGACACATTATCAAGATAGATGAGTTTTTTTAAACACACAACTTTACACAAGCATTACTGCAGCTTTGCACAGCATTTGGTTTTAATGCTCTAATCTATATTAAAAAGCTTAGTATAGTATATTGAAACTGACAGAAAACTGTTAAGCCAAAGTCCATTAAAGCATTAACATAGTTGGCATTAAGGTCCGAAAACAGACTGTCTGGAATTACATTAGGAGCTAGCAAGAAATATTGATGGCTAGTCTATGTTGTTTCTTTCAGTATAGTCTTGTGTGACTCTGTTCTATGTGGTGGGTAGGGGCGGACTGACCATTTGGAAAGGAAACTCAGGCACTGCCCGAGGGCCCAGGGTCAGTAGAGGGCCTCATGACATGCCCCTGGTACCTTTTTTATAGGCTTTTTTGAGTTTGGGCAAGGACACAGGGGGCCCATGATCCCCCTCAAAATCTCTTTCAGCCCTTTCACTGCCAAGATCTTCCCATCATATGTCTATCACAAATCATGCCCGATTCAATCCATTGACTTCTGTGCTTCTGTCTTTTGGCCTGTTGTGGTATTTGGTCCACCTCTGTTCTTGTCTGGTGACTCAGCATGTGTCTTCACTCTTCCTTCACTTCTGTCTGAACTCTTTCATTCTGCTACATAGATGAATAAAAAATCAATTTTCATTCACAGGAAGATTTTCTAACAAGTTCCAACAGGTTCACATATATGGTACATGTCACTGTAACTGCCCATATTCACAAGGGAAGGTCAAAATCAAGAGCATTGGTTTTAATTTTCAGGTTGCCTATGGCTAGCCTTACTATTCAAACCAGACCACATAGCTGCAAATTCTGTGATCCTCTTACTATGTCTGACTTTCTGGTCTAGTGTTCCATTCCTGTTCTATATACCCGGACTTTATTCATACCAGACCTGTTTATCTTGGTATTCACCTTGGCCTGATCACACTTCTTAATTTGACTTAGAATTTTTATCTTAAGAGCTTTTTTTTATAAATTAAAACAAAAAAGAAGTTATACTTGCCTGCTCTGTGCAATGATTTTCTTACCTCCTCTCTGGTAGTCTCCTGATGTCTGTTCCTTCCTTCCCTAGGTGCCCCCTTAGCAAGGACACCTGTGCAAGTGAGCTTCTGTTCTGGGTTCTGTGGATCCATAGACATGCGTAGCACCAGTGAGTCACTCCCCCCCCCAACAGGAGTTTGACTGCTGCCAGTGTCTACTGTGAGCCCAGGAAGAGGGAAGAGCGGTACTGCAACCAGGACAGCGCTGGATTGGCAAGAGGAGTCAGGTAAGTTTGAAAGGATCGGGGGACAGTTAGTGGGTTGTTTTTTCTTATCTTAATGCAGGGAATGCATTAAGGTAAAAACAGTTACCTGCTTGTAAAGGGGATTAGGCCCAGTTCACACTAGTGTAGGCTGTGTGGCCTGCGTTTGCATGGACATGGCAGCCCATTCATGTGAATAGCCTGCTCTGCCACACTTCACACAAGAAAAATGTGCATTTTCAAAAACTCATCCGCAGGGAAACCGCATGGTCTTTTCTCCTGCAGTTCCCATGATCACCCATAGGTCCACTCACAACATCTCTGGACTGAGGCCTGAATATTTGAGAATAAAGGAATGTTCACATACAAATGCATTTCCTGCATTTTACTGTAGCTTTTCGGTGACATATCGCATTGACATACTAATATAGTCTTCAGTGCAGAACACAACATATGAAGGCTGAGAACCCACAGCAGTCATTTCAGCAAGGAGTACAAGAACATGTCTTTTAAAGTGGTTCTAAAGCCTGAAGGTGTTTGACAATGCATTCTCTTTATTAAGGTAAAAAAACCTTCAGTGTGCTGCTTCCCTTCCCAGCTCCCACTTACTCTTACCCGAGCCCTATGTTTGTCCATTGATGTACACAATTGCAGGGGCTCTCACCCTCTTCACTGGCTCAGACACAGCGAGCCAAATCCCTTTACAGAAGCCATCTTCCCTCTAAAACCTCCATTCCTCTCCATGAGAGCACCACAGAGTTGGGGCCACTTCCCCATTTATACTAAGACCACGGCATTCGCTTCTATCACCTCATCACAGGACCCACAACTGAGGGTCAAGGGGATCAAGGGGCCTTCCATTATGATACCATTCACTTCCCAATGTCACTTCTATACCTCCGTAACGTCAGGGGCAGTTGAAGCAAGGTTGACCTCCAGATCAAGCAATCAAAGGAGCAGTAGTTCAAAATGGCCAAATTCTTTAGGGGCCACTCAAGCAGTTTCAAACAAGCTTATAGGCCAAATGGAAGTAACACATAACTGTGAAGTGTATACAAGAGAAGTTATGACTCTAAAAGGGAAACTGTTTGTGATACCTTACAGGATACACATCGCTCATCAACTATAAGGTCACTCGTGGCAAATTTTTTAAATATCTTCTTCAGCTCTGTGTATACAAAGAAGCATCGGATAGCTCATGTCCATAATGGGCATGGTATTGACACAGCCCTACATGATCCATAATGGCTCAAAATTGATTTTGTCCAGAAATATTTAGACAGAATAAAGGTGAATGAAGCACTTGGAGCAGATGGCATACACCGACGGGTCCTAAAAGAATCGAGCTCTATCATTTCAAAGCCATTGTTTAAAATTTTTAGGGACGTTTTAATAACTGGCATAATACCACTTGATTGGCGTAAGGCCAATATGGTGCCTATATTTAACAAGGGATAAAGCAACAGACAGCATGGATGAAAGACAGAAGTTGTCAAACAAAATCTGATTTCTTTTTTTGATGAGGTGAACAAAACCTTGGACAGAGGGATGGCTGTGGATATCGTATACAATACTTGGATTTTCCAAAAGCATTTGACACAGTTCCCCACACATGGCTAATGTGTAAGGCAAAGTCTACGGGCTTGGAAAATTCAGTTTGTAATTGGATATAAATCTGGCTAAAAGACCGAATTCAGCGATTAGTGGTTAATGATTCATACTCTGAATGGTCTAGGGTCGTCAGTGGAATACCCCAAGGTTCAGTGTTGGGACCCTTACTTTTTAATATATTTATAAATGATACAGGATCTGGGATTAAAATTAAAAATTTAGTCTTTGCAGATGACACCAAGCTGTGCAGTGGAATAACGTCCTTACAGGATGTCTCCAATTTACAAGCTGACTTCAATGTACTGTTTAATTGGGCAACTGAGTGGCAAATGAGGTTTAATGTTGATAAATATAAAGTTATGCACTTGGGGACTAAGACTATGTATGCATCATACATACTAGGGGGAGTACAACTGGGGGAATCCATGATGGAGAAGGATCTGGGAATTCTGGTAGATCACAAGCTTAATAATGGCATGCAATGCCAAGCTGCAGTTTGCAAAGCGAGCAAAATCCTCTTTTATATTTAAAGAGGTATAAACTCCAGAGAGAGAGAGAATTTTGCCCCTGTGCAAATCATTACCAATTCACAAAAAAAAACATTGAGGAACTGGAGAAAGTACAGAGAAGTGCAACCAAACTGATAAAAGGCATGGAGGAGCTGAGCTATGAGGAAAGATTAGAGGAACTGGATTTATTCTCTCTTGAGTCAAAGAGATTAGGGGGAATATGATCAACATATATAAATACATAAGTGGTCCATATAGTGAACTCGTGTAGAGTTATTCACCTTAAGTTCATCACAGAGGACAAGGGGGCACTCTTTAGGTCTGGAGAAAGAGAGATTTAATCTCCAAATATGAAAAGGTTTTTTCACAGTAAGAGCTGTGACAATGTGGAATAGACTCCCTCAAGAGTTGGTTCTGGGAACTAATATTTATAGATAAAGTTTATCTATGGAATATCTGATTGCCTCTTGGGGGATCAGAAAGGAATTTTTTCCCTTACAGGAGAAAATTGGTTCATGCTTTGCTGGGGTTTTTCGCTTTCCTGTTAAATAACAATGTTATAACCTATACCCACAGTTAATCATTTATTTTTTTCCCCCTTCTATGGTTGAACTAGATGGACTTGTATCTTTTTTCAGCCAGGCTAACTATGTAACTATGTTGACATTCTACTTTCAGGTAAGGCGTCATCAGTGAAGGGAGCCAAGGTTCCATTAATGGGATTCGACTTTACCTTGGTCGAACCGTATGTCAGGTCAGTTTGTGCAGAGATCCTCAAGGAGTCCGCCATGGCATACAATATTACCCATTGTCAACTTTGTGTATTTTAAACATCCACTTAATTTGAAAATAGACCAAGACCTTAAAAGGTTTACAAAACTTCTGAAGGAGCATGTTGTAGCAAACTTGCTCATCAGAGTGGGACGCGGAGTTCCCCTTTTTTTTATTTAGAAGTATTCCTCAGTCCTTCATTCCCTACCCCCTCCCTTCCTGAGAGGCAAACGTTATATCCTGACAGATGGTGTGGGTCAACCCAGGTCAAGGCATCCTTAGTCCGGTGCCAGGCAGTCTGCGAAAGTGTAGCCTTACTCACCTAAAATCCTGATAAGGCCAGCGTGACCCGAGAAACTTGTGTAGGCTCACCCATCATAAAACAGATAAGGCAGCTTCTACCAGGAATTGAAAGAGATTGTAACCTCACAAAACCTAACAGTCAAAGATGACAGAGTGAAATGAACATTTCTCAAGTCAGGCTTTTTCCCGATGTTTCATGTCATGGATTATGACAGATGTTGGATCTAATTCAGAGTTTGCCCGACTGACCCCTCCCAAAACAACGTAGTCAGAGCAACAATTCTTTGGTTTCTGTTCCCCCACCAGTCTTGAAACTGTTCTGTATACCTGTACCTGTGTACTTAAAGTTAGCTATAGACTATAGAGGGAAGTCCAAAAACCCTCAGGCAGCTGTGCCAGTCATTGCTCCTGAAACTCAAACACCTTTTATCAAGCTACCATTTTTGTTTAGGCCTATGGTGCAGTGCCAGAGACACTGTGGGCTTAATTTACTAATGGCAAATAGACTATTCACTTTGCAATGGAAGTTGCACTTTGCAAGGGAATTTTCCCTAGAACTTAGTAAATGAGGTCAAGCTCTGCTAATTTCAATCATGTGCAAGCACAAGTGTGTTTTTTTCCCTTGCC
Organism: Staurois parvus; assembly: GCF_062004578.1. Taxonomy (NCBI): domain Eukaryota; kingdom Metazoa; phylum Chordata; class Amphibia; order Anura; family Ranidae; genus Staurois; species Staurois parvus. The sequence goes on from NW_028318349.1 coordinate 1,068,001, forward strand.
TATGATTAAGTAATCTTTGTAAAGTAAAATTTCACCACATTCCCTAAGCTCTAGGGAAAATTCCCTTGCAAAGTACAACTTCCCTTGCACCGTGAACAGCCAATTTTTCTTTAGTAAGAGCTCTGATGAAGGGTGTTTGTCTCCCGAAACGCGTTAGCTCACCTCACTAAGTGTCTATCGTCATTTTGGACTGCCATTATGGACTCTTCTTGTCTGTTTTTATCCCCCTTTGGTTTGTGAGTATGCATTTATATACTTTATAATAAATTCTTGGTTTACTATGTTAATGCACGAAGAGAGTGCGCCCTGTTTAGCTTTTGTTCACCAGGGCCCCATATATGCATACTGCTGTTGTTAACAACAACAGGTTAAGGAAGCTGGAGGGGGTTGCACACATTCTGTGTCTGCAGTGCTTCACTGCCACAGAAAAATTATACCCAATGTCAAGTGAATAGAGTCACACTGCAACCACCCAGCAACTGCATTGCCATATGGTTTTGGTGCAGTAGTGGGGCTTTTCAGAGTTAAAACATCTGCTAAATTGGCAATGTATCGCTTCCCAGCTGCCTGTCAGCTGTCTTCTAAAAAGCTATCCACAGATCGCTTTTCAGATGAGAGCAAGGGCTGCCGCAAGTGTGAATGATCCCTTAATGTTACCATGTCTTTGTGCATATTGTATTTACAAAATGTAGAAAATGTGTCCTTTGCTGTAAAACCAAAGCAAAACAAAAACAAGAAGACACGCTGAATGTCATAATGTCTTATTGCAAATGTATAGGCCATTTAAAAAGGAATAAATGTATCCTTTAAGTGCATACTTTTTTTTTTTTTTTTATATAAAATATTAAATAGAATCCATATTCAACTGAAATGAATCAGTTATGCTAGCATGAAACATTGTGTGATCTCCAACCTCTGCAAGGCATTGTCGATTATATTTTTATTCCAGAATAGTAAACTGAAATATATATTGATTGCCTTTATGAAGACTTCTTTTTTCACTGTTTTCTATGATTTGGCAATCTAAAAAATGAATAGTTCTGTTGCTTGTTTAGTTTCGAATCAATATCCATCTACATTTGTGCACAGCAGAAGTTCTACAATAATATGAGAAATGACTTAGTTCATTAAATTAGCATGAGAACAGTTTATAAATAGATCTTCAGCTTGCATTTGCTTAGTAATAAAGGAGCTATGTTTGTTGGCAGAACTCAGACTGATACACAGTGAAAAGAATACTGCCATGCCCTTTTTCCAGAGGACACCATACTGATCAGCAGTGACACTAATTGGTTAACATTTTATTAGCCCCTCTTGCACAGTGGAAGACATAATAAAATATTCTTGGTGGTCATGGAAATGTTTCTGAAAAAAAATTATTTTTTGCACCTCTGATAACTCTTGGCAATGCGTGCACATGTGTAGTAACGTCATGGCCTCAAGCTTTACCCAACATGTTTTGTCAAAAATGACATTGTCAGGCATATATACTTGCTTGATACAAAAGCTGTTTATGACTTCTGTGGAGGTTGTGTAGTAGCAATTTGGGAAAACCAGGAAACTCCGGACATGGACCTTGAGGAAAACAAGTGATTTATTAAAAACAGCACTGTTTGACCCAGCTGGGCTCATGCCTGCAAAGCCGAGTGAGTTGTATCCACTTCTTACAAGCGTGTATACCAATAATTACGTCACAATGCATATTTTTACTCTTTCACTTTCTATACATTCAAAAGACTTTCTAAACTCTGCAGAATACAGCCTTGAATTCTAGTTGCAGATAAGGATGCCAGCTACAAGCTAGAACACATTACTCCACAGGAATTAAGGGAGGGGGAAAGTGAGCTGGGGACCTTGCTTTTGCAAACAGAGGCTGCTAGAAGTGTTAGAGTTTTAAGGGGAACTCTGCAATATCTGGGTGCTACCACAGTTGCATATGCTCTTGTAAGCCTCAGAGAATTTTGTGTTTGTGGAGACCCACAGGATCTCTTTCAAAACAGGGTGTCATGTGTGCGAATGCACCAAATCTTCCAGCACACATGCACCCTCCTTAAAACCACTGCCTCCTGGGACATGTGATGTGGCAATCCAAGGAAGCAGTGGGGGCCTATGTAATTTTTGCCTAGGCCAGAAATGAGGAAGTACTTCCTTGAAGCACAAAAACGGTACTGTGCTGTACAGAAATTGATTTTACTTTTTTCCAGTTCTGTAACAGAAAGCAGGAGGAACCAGAGGAGCATAGGTTGTTGTAAAGGGAAAGGATCTGTTTTAAGCACAGCAATACATGCTTATTGAATACCCTCACTGCTGCAGGTATTTCAGTGATGCCTACTGATTCTATGACATGGATTCCAGGAAACAACCATCAAGGAAGGCTTTTATGTCCTAATATTATCAAGTTTAGTAGCAGTTTGCAAAATTCAGTACCCTTTGGCGAATAATCAGAAGACAACGGTCATTGTTCTGACCAATGTAATGAAAGACGCAGTTAAATTGTTTGCCCAAAATTACTGTACTTGATAGTAATCATTGCTTTTTGTGCTCTTTTACTAATTAACCCTGTATTCCTGTTTTTTTGCTGCTGCAGTTCAGTTCCGGTTAGTGGGTGACTATGATCTTTCTCCATGGTCCCACTGAAGGTATGAAGCACCCTGCTAGATAGGTGCTAGGGTAAGTAGAATAGGTTATAGTTGGTTCCTCTGCTTAGCAGGAGAACTGTTAGGAAAATCTAATTAGGCTTTCTGCTTAACAGAAAGCTACAAATATTAGCAGTGCTTGCTCAGTGTGTGCAAGTGCTGCTGGTTCTGCCCTTGATTTCCTCTGTATCCAAGTAACCTAGAAAGGTTCTGGATGTATTGGTGGAACTCAAGCAGAACACAGTATGAATATTAATGCCACTCCAGCCCAACTCAGGGAGTGCAGCCCTGAGGAATTCTGGGAGAAGGTATTTATTCTTTGGGCATACTGAGCCCTAGGTCTTTCCTGGAGAGGATTGTACCAGCCTGGGGGATGGCACGCTGCCTTCCCAGGCACCTGCTACCATGTGGCCTCGGAGAGAAAGAGTAACCCTGGTTCTTCAATAAGCTGACTGAGGGGAGCTGTCTGCCAAGATCTGTCTGGTATCACTGGAGGGCATCACTTGGAAGATTAAAAGGAGGTTCTGTCCTTGGGACTTGTCAGTACAGACACTGTGGGATATTGTGTGCTTTGCTACCCCTCTGGTGTTTTATAGTCAGCATTGCTCTGAAACGGGGATGTAGGATGGTTCTTTTTTCTATACACACTGTACAACTCATCAATTAGGTTTCCAAGATTAAATAAACCATTATAGATTTAACAAAGAAAACAACTTGCTATGGTCTAAAGCTGACGTTACACTTCTCGAATTTCATCCAGTTCCTGCTGAGTTGAATATGCTTGCAAATATATATGAAAGACTCATTGCTATGCCAAGACACCTCTGTAAAGTGTGGTCCTTACAAAAGTTCTAACTAAAGCGTTTGTGAAGGATAATTATTTTTTGGGAAAGTAACAAACATGCTATACTTACCTGCTCTGTATAATGGTATTACAAATGAAATAACAAGGATTGTATGCGTTAAGAACATTTCAGCTGTACATGAGAACAGCTAACCCCCCCCCCTTTCCCTTGTAATAGTTTAAAAACTTCCTGCCAATATGCATTTTCAGTTATTTTCAGTTATTGATAATGCTGATCCAGGGCATATATTGCTCTTGCAAGAGTGTGATCAATTGTCTCCTGATTTTCAGGTGTTATTTTACCTATAAATTAAGGTATTGTGTATTTTTGTCAGGCAGTGGTTTGCAAACACTTCCTTACTTGAAGATGCTGCTGGTAAATAAACACTTTGTGATAGTCCAGAAGCAGCAGAAAATATTTCTGAAATGAAAACTCTGGAGGGAAAAGCAACATTTTCATTATAGTCCTCATCATTTCATTCCTTAAAGTATTTTTTTTAATGTCTTTAGGGCACCTTTGGCATGCGGGGAAGTGTTGTTTCATCCTTGTAGCATTTGGAAAAGAATATTTCTTCTCACAATATTTGTAAATTGGAGGTATGCTCTCAGAAGAAATTGCACCATGGAAATGTTTCCAAACTCTAGATGATGGTCTCACCATTTTAGTAATAGGAGGAAAAGAAAAATTATTTACTGACCAGACTATGAGTAAACATTATGCTGTGATGCTGGAGAATATTAATAAGAATCATTAAAGGTAAAAAAAAATAAACTAATTTGTCTGACAAATTTACTCTCTTACCTGACAATTTAGGCCTGAGAGGACAAACTATCATCTACTGTATCCCAGCAATCACTCAACTGTAGGAGGTACAAAATGGAGCCCAAATTAAACTGCAGCTTTTCCTCTGCACTGCTTCCTAGTAGCAAAAAAATATATTTCTCTTGTTTCAAAACTGTGTTGAGAAGTACAGTGTTACTTGATTTTTTTTCCAGCATTTGCTTGTCTTCAGCTGAGAGAACTTGAAAAAATGTAAAACTTTACATAAAATCTCAGAAATCTTTCACCTTGCTCTAAAAGCTAGTTAGAAATTGTGGTAGTTGCCATTTTTGTTTAGGTTTTCATAACTGTATGTGCCCCTATTAGAGAGATTCACCGTTTGCATATCAGTGAAAATTAAAAAGAATTCAAAATTATGGGATGTCCAAGGAACAGGAATAGAGAGTAAGCCTTCCAATGGGGACACTAGTTCCGGTGAACCAGGGATTTCCTCTCAGTTCCCATTTTAGCTATGGGACAGGAAATGAAGGGAAATCTCTTCAATTCAACATAGATGGCAGTAAAACTGACAGGGGTTATAACCCACCCATACTCTGTCCAAAATTAAAAAAAAAGGTTTTGCCTTTAGTTCTCTTTTGAGCTCTAAGCCAGCGTGCAATGTCTCAGGAGAGGAGCTTGGTGGGATGTTGTTACTCATTAGAAAATAGAATTTTATTAAAACATAAGTAGCGGTGGTGGGGTCTGTCTTTTTACGTGTTGTCTGACTTTTCTTTACTTAGTCTTCTTTTTTCAGTTCAGTTTTCACATTATATGCCTTTCAAGCTCAAAAAATGGTGCTGTCATCCACATGTATTCCTTTTCTGTGGAATCTGAGAACTGGAACACAGTCCTGTATGACAATCGCCTAATTCGAGAAACCAAGCCAGGATCACAGATCAAAGAATCCTCTTTGTGGCTGAACTCAAAGCAACAAAACTGATTCATTAAGCAAAATAAACTTTTTTTTTTTTTTTTTTTTTTCCATGTTGGAGAATTATCAGTCCTGAAATCCTTATGGTATAAATTACTGCCATCACCTAGATGAACATTTAAAACCACAGATAACCTGTAGGTTTATCCACAGTTATCTAACTGCAGATTCCCTGAAATATTTGTTCCTGACATGCATCCCAACTCAAAGGCTTATTCCAACTCTTCTACACTGCTGAGAGACCATGGAGTAAAACTGACAAGAACCTTAATGTCATTTTCAACAACACCTCTAAAATTCCATACTTTATTTGGCTCTGGGTTTACTATTTCCATGCTTGCTTAGGTATTAAAGTGATTTTAAAGGGCAAAAGATTTAACAAAAAAAAACAATGTTATATTTACATGCTCTGTGCAATGATTTTGTACAGAGCAGCCCCGATCCTTCTTTTCTCTTGTCCCTCAACAGTGCTCCTGGCTCCCCCAACCTGCCGGGTGCCCTCATAGCCAGCCACTTGCTATGGGGGCACTGGGACAAGCTCACTCCTGAGCCATGATCTGTGTGTCTATTGACACACAGAGTGTGGTTTTGCCCTGCCCCTGCTCCCTCTTCATTGGCTGTGATTGACAACAGCAGGAGGCAATGGCACCCGCTGCTGCTTCTGAGCCAGTGATGAGAGAGAGAGCAATGAATCTGCTCTCAGGCACAGCACTGGATCAACATTGGGATCAGGTAAGTATATGAGGGGGTTGGAGGGGTGGAAGGAGCTGCACACAGAAGGTAAAAAAAACTTTTGCCTTTAGAACCTCTGTAGGGAAGAATCCTCCATAGGTGTCCCATCAAAAGTTCTTCAGACAGAGATTCCCAGTGTCAGTAACATCTTGTCAGCCATCAGAGAGGTCGGGCCAGCTGTAAGGCTTGTTCCCATGTTCATGCACATGTGCAAAAACATGCATGTGTTTTTAAACATGGGAGTGTGCACAACGGGATGCACATAGACGCACGGGTATGTTCACCACAGATACTGCCGCCTAGTAGACAAGTTAAACCTAGTCCCATAGGATCATAGGTTCATTGTTTGATGGTCTTTCAGCTTGTATCTCTGTCATGCTTGATCCTGAATCCTGCTTGACACTGTTATTGAGTCAGCTTTTGTCTGATCTGCCTGTGAATTACCACTGCCTGTTTATGTCTGCTGCCTACCTGCGTTATCAATCTCAGCTTCTGAGCACTGAAAGAAAAGAGCCGCTTGTTAAGTAGCAGGAGCACAGCGCTGACACCATCACCTTGCACCCTCTGGCAGCAGCCACAATCCACACAATTTAGTTTCCATACTTCTTCTTCCCAAAACCAGTCTCCCACTCCTGTGCCCTCTGGAATGCTCACTCTGTCTGCAACAAACGCACCTCTGTTCATGACCTCTTTGTCGCTCACTGTTTTCATCTACTTGTCACTGAAACCTGGCTTCATGAATCCGACACTGCTCTTCCTGCTTCCCTCTCCTATGATGGTCTTCTTTGGACTCACTTCCCCAGACCCAGTGGTTGCAAGGGAGGTGGAGTGGGAATTTTCCTATCCCCACAGAGCACCTTTCAGGTTCTTCACTCTCCTCCCTCTCTGTCCCTTTCATCGTTTGAAGCTCACTGTGTACATCTATTTTCTCCCATTTATTTTACAATTGCAGTTATCTACCCACCCCCTGAACTGATATCAACATTTCTTGATGACTTCTCTGTCTGGCTACCCTACTTTCTCTCTTCTGAAATTCCCACAATTATTCTTGGGGACTTCAACATCCCTATTAATACTATAACTTCTACTTCTAAACTTCTTAGTCTAACCTCCTCATTTAACCTGAAGCAATGGGTACATGCTTTTACTCACTCTGATGGCAACACCCTTGACCTTGTATTCTCCTGCCTATGCACTCCGTCCAACCTCTCCAACAATCATTTACCTCTCTCTGTTATCCATCTTATTAGTTTCACTCTCTCCATGTCCTCCACCACCTCTCCCTCCAACCACCTAACAATTACCCATAGAGACCTTCAGAACTTTAACCCTTCTCTTTCTCCACTCTGCTACTCACCACCTCTATGACAATATCCCACCCCTGGCCTGCCCCAATTTTGCCACTTCTGTCTACAATAGATCCCTGTCCTCTGGACGAGCTCGCCCCTCTCACTACACACAGAATCAGGCCCCAACACTCACAACCCTGGCAAACAGACGATACCATAAGTCTAAAAAAACACAGCTGCGCTCTTGAGTGTCTGTGGCGTAAGACTATGTATCACAAAGACTTCAGCCAATATAAAACTGCCCTCAAAAAACTAAATTCTTGCTTCCACACTGCCAAGCAGCCTTATTTTATTGCTCTCATTAACATTTTCACATCCGGTCCCCGTCAACTCTTTTCTACCTTTAACCTCCCTAGCGGTCTGATTATGTCCATATTTCTGTGCTCAAAGCGGTACATTTTTTTGCATGGAAATATGTATTTTTTTATTATAGGCCTGTAATTTTTAGGAATAACTCCATGAAATCTGTCCGAACAAGAGTCTAGTAAACATCCCGGGTATGTTACAATTTGAAACACGAAATCATACATTATAATTTAATAAATAACCATAAAAAAATAATAATATAATAATAAATGTAATTCAATAATAAAATCAAATCAAAAACACTGAAATTTGAAATAAAGCGCCAAGTTTGCACATCACTGAGCAAAGTCGCAAAATTGTTTTCAGTGTCTGATGACGAATTTCCCCACGAATCATTATCATTCAATTCTGAAAGTGGTTCTGATTTACTATCGCTGGTCTAAAATCGCTTTTGACCTAAAGGGACACTTTTTGGACTCCATTTACATTTCTCAGTTTCCAGGCAGAAAGAACAGTAAAAATGCAGGCAGGGCACAGGACAAAGCACTAGGGATAAAATGTATGTGAAATGGTTTGATACAGTAATGTTTTACTATGTGATTTTAGTGTATTTAGTGAATTTCACTTTTTGTCATTTTCAAATTTCCTGCCGTTCCGTCCCTGTACGTCCCGACGCTCGCAGGGGACGGAACCCAGACGACAGATGCCGGCATCCGCCGGAGGACATTGCCGGGGACACTGCAGGAGGGACATCGCGGAAGTGCAGGACAAGGTAAGTGAAAAACAGATCCCTGAGCAGCGCCTCATGGTAAGCCCGAGTGTAGCTTGGGGTTACCCCTTGTGGTACTGAAGCTTTACCCCGAGCTACACTCGGGAATACCGCCAGGGAGGTTAACAGTCTACTTCGTTCCTCCACTGCCTGCACCCACTAACTCACTGCCCAGGAGATTGGCAATCACTTCAAAAATAAGATCAGTACAATGAAATCTCCTCTCTACAAATAACTCCCCCACTTAACACCCCATGTCCACAGATACACTCAACACTACCATTATTCAACCCTGCAGACAAGACAAGGTTGCCTACCTAACCACCTGTCCCCTGGACCCTATTCCCTATCAAATACTGCGGTCATCCATTGACTCTCTCTAACTCACATCTCTATCTGCACTTTTTAACTCACATCTTCAATCTCTCCCTCTTTTTCTGGTATATTCCCCAACTCTCTAAAACATGCACTAGTCACCCCCCATACTTAAAAAGCCTTCCTTGGACCCCACCAATCTTAACAACCTATTCCCCATTTCCTTGCTCCCCTTTTCCTCCAAACTCCTTGAACGCCTGATCTACAACCAACTGAGCAGCCACTTCATTAGGAATAATCTTGATCTCCTTCAGTCTAGATTTTTCTCTCAACACTCCACAGAAACTGCTCTCCTAAAACTCACAAACGATTTACTAACAGTAAAAACAAATGGACACTATTGTGTAATCCTACTTCTGGACCTTTCAGCTGCCTTTGAAGCGATTGACCACGCCCTCCTTCTCAAAATACTTTACTCCTTTGATATCCGTGACTGTGCTTTTCCTTGGTTCTCATCCTACCTATCCCACCACACCTTCATTGTCACTTACAATTCTACTTCCTCCACTCCTCTTCCTATCTCCATTGGGTCTCCCAAGGTTCTGTTCTTGCACCGCTCCTATTCTAGATCTACACCTCCTCCCTGGGTCAGCTGATAGCCTTCCATGGCTTTCATTATCATTTCTATACTGAGGACACCCAAATCTATCTCTCTAACCCTCAGTTCACAAAGTCTCCTCACGCATCACTAACTTACTGACCGATATATCAGTCTTGATGTCACACCACTTTCTCAAACTCAATCTATCCGAAACCAAGCTCCTAATATTTCCTCCCTCATGTGCTTCTTCCCCTGACTTTTCTGTCAAGATCAATGGGACAATTATCAACTAGTCCCTGCATGCCAGGGTGCTAGGTGTAATGCTGGACTCTGAACTCTCCTTTCAGCCCCACTTCCAATCACTTTCCAAAACTTGCCATCGCAACCTCTGCAACATCTCCAAAATATGCCCTTTCCTAACCATTGACACCACAAAACTCCTAATTCACTCCCAGGTTATCTCTCGCCTCGACTACTGCAACTCCCTCCTCACTGACTTACCTTTACATAGGCTATCCCCCTCCAGTCTACCATGAATGCTGTTGACAGGCTCATCCACCTTACCAACCGTTCAGTGTCTGCCACCCCTCGCTGCCAATCCCTGCACTGGCTGCCACTCATCCAACAAATTAAATTAAAAATACTAACAACTTACAAAGCCATCCACAACTCGGCTCCCAGCTACATCACTAACCTGGTCTCAAAATACCAACCAAATAGCTCTCTTCCCATGCTCGCCTACAAGACTTCTCCCAAGCCTATCCCATCCTATGGAATTCCCCCAATCTGAAATACCCCAATCTGTTTGACTACCTCCTACTCTGTCTACTTTAAGGCTAGGTTCACATCTCCGCGGTTTGCATGTGCACGAGCGTCCATTCATTTGAATGGACACCTCTGCCCCGGGACATGCACGAAAGAAGTCCCTGCTCTTCTTCGGAAAATGTAGCCCACACGGGAACCTCAGTTCCCAGTACGGTTGTGATTTCCAGTGCAGGAACATTCCTCTGTGCGGCTGTATGGATTTTTGTGCAGATCTGCAGCGGCACCACCCGCACAGCTATGAACCAGGGGTTAGGCAATCCCTGAAAACTTTTCTCTTCAGAGAAGCCTATCCTGCATCCACCTGACAACTGTACATGTATTTTCTCCATCAACTTATCCCCCACAATTATTACATTTTTGTATCACTTGGCCCTCCCCTTTTAGATTGTAAGCTCTTATGAGCAGGGCCCTCTGATTCCTCTTGTATTGAATTGTATTGTAAATGTACTGTCTGCCCTCATGTTGTAAAGCGCTGTGCAAACTGTTGGCACAATATAAATATTGTATATTATTATTCTTAATAAAAATAATAATGATTTTGAGTCCATCTTCAACCCGAAAAGGTCCAACCAGCTGATCTTTAATAATACCAGCCCATACCAGTACCCCACCTCCACCTTGCTGGTGTCTGAGTTAAAGTGAAGCTCTGTGCCCATTACTGATCCAACAATAGGCCCATCCATCTGGTCTGTCAAGAGTCACTCTCATCTCATCAGTCCATAAAACCTTTAAAAAAAAAAAATCTGTCTTCAGATATTTCTTGGTCCAGTCTTGATATTTCAACTTATGTGTCTTGTTCAGCGGTGATCAGGTTTCAACCTTCATTACCTTGGCCTTGACTCTTAGCATTGAACACCTTGTGCTTGTGGGTACTCCAAGTAGGTTGCAGTTCTGGAACTTAACAGCATGGAGGATAATGGGCTCCTGGTAGTTTCACGTTTGATTCTTCTCAAATCTTTGGCAGGTAATTTGCATCTTTTTTTTTCTCAACATGTTTCTTGCAACCCTATTGACTATCCATAACAAAATGTTTGATGATTTTGTGATCATGCCCCAATATCTTAGCAATTTCAAGAGTGCTGCATCCCTCTGAAAGACTTACAATTTTTGGCTTTTCAGAGTCAGTTAAATCTGTTTTTTGGCCTATTTTGTCTGAGGAAAAGAAGCTGCCTAATAATTACACAAATACAGATCATCTGATATGGTTAAATCCAATAAGCTTTTAAGTTTATACAGCTTGGATTTGGATGATATGCATAAAAATGATGATTTGGTCGAAATACTCACTTGCCTAATAATTGTGTACACGGTGTAATATTGTAACTTCAGTGTGTGTGATTGTATTGCCGTATTACAGAACTATTCACAGAAGTAAATTCAGTTTTGGAATGAAACACAATGCTGCTTCTGTCAGCTTTGTTAGCTAGCTGTTGGCAAACCATTAGTAGAACAGCACAGTATACACTATATTGCCAAAAGTATTGGGACGCCTGCCTTTACATGCACATGAACTTTAATGGCATCCCAGTCTTAATCTGCAGGATTCAGTATTGAGTTGGCCCACCCTTTGCAGTTATAGCAGCTTCAACTCTTCAGGGAAGGCTGTCCACAAGGTTTAGGAGGATGTCTATGGGAATGTTTGACCATTCTTCCAAAAACACATTTGTGAGGTCAGGCACTGATGTCGGAGGAGAAGGCCTGGCTCACAGTTTCCGCTCTAATTCATCCCAAAGGTGTTCTACTGGGTTGAGGTCAGGACTCTGTACAGGCCAGTCAAGTTTCTCCACGACAAACTCACTCATCCATGTCTTTATGTACCTTGCTTTGTGCACTGGTGCGCATTCATGTTGGAACAGGAAGGGGCCATCCCCAAACTGTTCCCACAAAGTTGGGAGTATGACATTGTCCGAAATATCTTGATATGCTGACGCCTTAAGAATTCCCTCCACTGGAACTAAGGGGCCAAGCCCAACCCCTGAAAAGAACCCCACACCATAATCCCCCCTCCACCAAACTTTACACTTGGCACAATGCAGTCAGGCAAGTTCTGTTCTCCTGGCAACCGCCAAACCCAGACACGTCCATCAGATTGCCAGACAGAGAAGTTCTGATTCGTCACTCCAGAGAACACATCTCCACTGCTGTAGAGTCCAGTGGCAGCATGCTTTACAACACTGCATCTGACGCTTTGCATTGCACTTGGAGATGTAAGGCTTGGATGCAGCTGCTTGGCCATGGAAACCCATTCCATGAAGCTCTCTATGCACTGTTGTTGTGCTAATCTGAAGGCCACATGAAGTTTGGAAGTCTTTATCTATTGACTCTGCAGACAGTTGGTGACTTCTGCGCCCTGTGCGCTTCAGCATGCGCTGATCCTGCTCTGTCATTTTACGTGGTCTACCACTTGGTGGCTGAGTTGCTGTTGTTCCCAGTTGCTTCCACTTTGTTATAATACCACTAACAGTTGACCGTGGAATATTTAGTAGCAAGGAAACTTCACAGATGGACTTATTGCACAGGTGGCAACCTATCACGGTACCATGCTTGAATTCACTGAGCTCCTGAGAGCGATTCAATCTCTCACAAATGTTTGTAGAAGCAGTCTGCATGCCTAGGGGCTTGATTTTATACACCTGTGGCCATGGAGGTGATTGCAGCATCTGAATCTAATGATTTGGAGGCCGGGCCCAATACTTTTGGGAATATAGTGTATGTAAAGCGCTGTGTAATTTGTTTGAGCTATATAAATACCTGTAATAAATAAATGCACAGAAAAGTTATAGAACCATGGAATGTTCATTGTTTGTTTCTTAAGTAAAGTGGACCAACTGGGTTCACTGTATGTTCTAATTGGCACAAATTTATTAAACCTTGGACATGAATTATGAACAGAGCATATCCTCTATAATGTATACTTATCTTAATTAAGAATACTAAATGTAATTTCTGTCTGCTGCCTCATTCCTCTGCTATCAGCATGAATCCTTTTTGATAAGTTTTCCTGACTCCAAAAGAAAAATGGTGACAGGGCAGGGACTTCCAGCAGATTGACAGCCTCAGCTCTGTTCTTGTGAGCTGTGTGTAGAGGTGTGTGTCTGTTCCCTCCAATCAGCTCTCAGAGCTCTTCTCACCGAGCTCTGCACAGTGTAACTTCAGCTTTTTTTCTGAACTCTCAGACAAGCTTTGTAAATTCAGCACTTTGAAAGGAAGTAGAGAAGAGAAGACTGCAGATACAGGTACAACTTATGTAGGATTGTATGGTTTCATCTCTGTGTATTACTTAAGGCCAGTCACTTCATTTGGTATATGTAAGGGTTTATAACCACTTTAAAGTTGTTCATCCTTCCTTGATGCTATGAAGAGTGGGTCCCACCAGCTCAATGTTCAGTACACTTTATTATTAGCAAGTTTCCAGCCCTTTGCTATCTGTATTTTGATTGATCCACACACCAACCACATGTGACAAATGAATAGAATAAATTCAAATATATAAAGTTCAGACATCAACCTATATGTTGTCATGAAAAATAAATTTTGCAGTGTTAATAATTGTATTCAAATCTGTTTTCACTAGCATGTTCCTGGTTGTACTGTAATATACAGGACACATCTGAATCTTAAGCTCGTATAGGTTTTATATGGTTGTCATAGAAACATTGTCTAGAGTAGCTAAGTCTGTGCCAAATCCGAAGATATGACCACATACTGAAATATGCATTGCGTGTATAATATATCACTGAGGTTTGCAAGTGTGTAAGTCCACTATCTAGTTATTGTGAATTTTCAAATGCATATGAGCAAGCTATGGCTTCTCTTTCTATACTTCATATATTAATAAAGGAGCTGTCTCTGGATACCTATCATGTAAGAATGATTATTCATATTCAGTTTTAGACCGCTTATCTTAGTGGATAATTCTTTGCACAGCCATGGAACAGAAACCAAGCTCTGTTTTCAGGAATTCCAAGTTGTTTCTAGCTCAGATGAGAAATACGATGCTTATAGGATGTCTGCCTCTGGTCTCCCCCATTTCAATAAGCCTGGAACGGCTCCAACAGGAGTCTCTGGGGGACGTCTGTATTAGAAGACCAAACTACCCCAACTGGTTTCTATGTAATACAAAGGAATAGCAAGTCTGCTCAAAATCCTGTCTCAGTGAAGTTCTTGTTATATCATAGGAGTACGTTTGGAGTAAGTTAGTCATATCCTCAATATATACAGTATGTGAATTATGGCTTTACAGTGTATTCAATAAATACTGCTACTCGAGGTAACAACAGAGATCAATGACCTCTTTGACAGATATGGACAATCTGAAATCATGATTGGGTGATTTTTTTTTTTATGAAGCCAAAAACACGCATAATAATTGAGAACCTCAGGCAAGGTAAAAAAAACTAGTAATGTGCTGTGAAAACCATTTACCTGTGCCTGTTTTTTTATTTTGGTTCCACTATTTCTAATAAAAAGGAAAGCATTTTGGTATCGTAGTAGGGAATGATCCCTGTATGTTCTTGATATGAACTAATCTCTACACACCCTGCAGTTTCATCTGTCAGTGTCCTCCCCCCACCCCGGACCTACAAAATACCCCCATTATAAATACCCTCACTCTCAGCACATGTACTCCAGTAGGCAAGGCCGATGCTAGACTATTTTACACCCTAGGCAAGGCCAGCTACTTGCACCCCCTATGAATGCTTGCAGGTTTACAAGCCTTCATGCACATTCGCAGTGTGGACAAATGCAGCACTGGAATAATGTTTTTCTTGCATACACATTCACATTTATGCTGCATTTAAAAATGTACCTGGATGCAGCTGGTGAAATGACCTGTTGAAAAGGGGTTAATTAACCCTTTCATGCCTGAAATGGAATTATAAATTCAGATGATGATGATAAGCGGTGAATATATTCCATTATATAAAGAGGTCAGTGCTGGAATACAGATTATTATTATACAGGATTTATATAGCGCCAACAGTTTGCTCAGTGCTTTACAATATAAAGGGAGACAATACCGCAACAATACAGTTCAATACAAGAGGATTAGGAGGGCCCTGCTCCTTGGAGCTTACAATCTAGGATGCCAGCTCTTCATAGTGGGGAAAACCCCCCTCTGGCAGTGGAAGGGTTAACCCTAGCCAGGTTACAGCCCATGTCCCCTTCCTGTGGGTGACCCCAGCCCTCTTCCCCCACACAGCCGCTTCTCCCCACCTCCTGCTTACCCGTCCCTCTTAGATTGTAAGCTCCAAGGAGCAGGGCCCTCCTAACCCTCTTGTATTGAACTGTATTGTTGCTGTATTGTCTCCTGTTATATTGTAAAGCACTAAGCAAACCATTGGCGCCATATAAATCCTGTATAATAATAATAATATCCAACAACAAGTGTGCAGGGAGATAACATTCCAGGTCCTGGCTCCTCTCTTCTCCTGGCTCTCTCCACTCCCTGGGCCCACAGCCTCCTCTCTCTCTTTCTCAGGCGCACAATGGACACTGCGCATCTCATGCATCAAATGTATCAACTTTCTGCTCCTTTCACACTCTGCTGTAGACAGCAGAAAGCCTCTTCACGCATTTGCAGTCCTAGGGAGCACTGTGCGGTGATTGGCTCCTCGCCCCGTCTGTCTGGTGCTCTCCTCGCTGGCAGGGAGAAGAATGGAAGAAGAGAAGTTCTACAAGTGGTTTGGCTGAGATTGTCAGATCTTCAATGGATACAATGTCTCGAGGGGTCTGTCAGTACAATGCCTGGCACTGTCTGATCTCATTGTAGTGGATATAAGGGGGGAGATAATACTACAGGCTGTCGTGGTTGTCGTGGCTCCAGAAGAGGATGATCAGGGACGGTAGGGTAACCAGTGGCCATTGCTGCACCCTAGGCTGCCTAGTTAGCCTAGAGGTAGAGCCGGCCCTGGCTGTAGCTCACATTGTAATAGATGCACTGAATGCAACTACGCTGACATATGTGAGTTTATCCTAATGGCAATTTTTGTCTGTTTTTCCTTGAAAGCCCAACTCCACCCAGAAATATTTTTGATTGTTTTGAAGTGGATCCAGGGGCGGACTGACAACTCATGGGGCCCCCGGGCAATAGGGGATCATGGGGCCCCTGTGTCCTTACCCAAACTAAAAAAAAGCCTATGAAAAAGGTACCAGGGGCATCTCATGGGGCCCCCTACTGACCCCAGGCCCTCGGGCGGTGCCCGAGTTTCCAAATGGTCAGTCTGCCCCTGAGTGCATCTGATTAGACATAACTATGACTGCTGACATATTAAGTGCATAGGATTGATTATCTTGTTACAATGGCATCTGAAAGTCAGTGGGATATAATATGCACCAAGTAAACAAGTTGATGTGTTTAAAGGAGAAAAAATGAGCATCCCAGTTTGTTGTGTATGGGGTTGTGTAGCTGCAGATCAGTCAGGGCGTTCATACTGACCTGTGTCCACAGCCTAAAGCACCTACAATGGACCAGTGAGCATCAGAACTTGACCACAGAGCAATGGAAGAAGGTAACCTCCTCCGATAAATCACATTTTCTTCTAGGTAGACGGCCAAGTGCGTGTATTTTGCTTAATTGGGGAAGAGATGGCACCAGGATGCACTATGGGAAGAAGGCCAGTCGGCGATTTTCTTTTTTTTGGGGCAGTGGTCCGCTGTGAATTCTTGGGTACTGCCATGCCTGTGGTTGCTATTTGACACATACCATCTACCTAAACATTGTTGCTGACCAAGTACATTCCTTCATGGAAATGGTATTCCCTGATAGCAGTGTCCACTATCAGCAGGTTAATGTACCCTTCCACACTGCAAAAATAGTTCAAGAATGGATTGAGGAACACAACAATGAATTTGAGGTGTTGACTTGGCTTCCAAATTCTCCAGATGTCAATCCAATTGAGCACCTGTGGGATGTGTGTGAAAAACAAGTCTGATCCAATGAAGGCCCTGCCTTGCAACGTACAGGACTTTAAGTGGTTCTAAAGGCTCCAGGTTTTTTACCTTCATGCATTCTGTGTGTAGCAGCCCCTCCAGACCCCCTAACACTGAGTTACCTGAGACATAAGGGAGGGACTAGGAGTACCAGTGGGGAACCCAAGAAGAGGAGTATCTGGGCTGCTTTGTGCAAACCACTACACAGAGCAGGCAAGTATAACATGTTATTTAAAAAAAATAAGACTTTAGTAACACGTTAAAGGATCTGCTACTGATGGCTTGGTGCCAGACACCACAGCAAACTTTCAAAGGTCTGTGCCTTAATGGGTCAGGGCTGTTTTGGTAGCAAAAAGGTGACCTACTCAAAATTAGGTGGGTGGTCATAAAGTTATGGCTGATCGGTGTACACCCACTACAGAAACATATGAATTATCTGTGGATTTATACAGTATGAATGAACTTTCGCATCCAATTAATAGTTTAAATACTGGAAAATAGGGTTTTTTTTCCAGCAGACACTCGCTGGTCCTTCATATGGGGGGCCTCTGGAGCAGGCACTGGCAACTATGGCAGGCAGAGTTCTTGGCAGTGGGGGTGACTGTGATAAAGCACCCCTATATAACTCAAGGCCCCAAACAGAAGCTGGCAAATAAACATTCAGCTGCATATTTCATCTACGTGACTGCAGGGAGATAGTGAGACTATTCTCTGCAGTTGGTCTGTTAAGTAATTCAATGGCTGCATTTTCCAACAGAGATTCTATAGTTTTGGTCTCCAGGCCAGCCCATTGAGTCCTCAGTGGAGTGATAAATGCCCTTCACTTCTCCTTTCAGACTTGGACTAAAGTAGAGGAAGCAAATAAGCAAATTAGTCTGTTTCAGCTGCTAGTCCCTATGCTGGTTTACACCAATGCATTGTGCTTTTTGTCCGTCTTGCAGTGCATTTTTTGCACACGCATTTTTGCCACAATTTGCCATGTTTTTACTGCGTTTTTTCATTTCTTTCTTTTTTTTTTTGGTAAAGGGGAAATTTTTTTTTTTTGCTGCGCGGAATAAAAAAGCAAAAACGTGGCAAAACTGCTATACATGCAGCTTAGCAGCTTCTCCATAGAGCACTATTGTAGCAAAAATGCTGCTTTTTGCATTTAAAGAAGTTTCTGACCTTTTCCAAAAATGCAGCAGCTCAAAAGCATAGATGTGAACATGTCCCAAAAGAAACCATGTTAAATGTAGTTTTTGCAAAAGTACTAAAAAACGCATTGGTGTGAACCAGGCCTTAGTCCTGACTCCTGATCTTTCTCCCTCAAAGTTTCAATAAAGCAGCTTATATATATATATATATATACATACACTATATTGCCAGAAGTATTGGGACGCCTGCCTTCACATGGACTTTAATGGCATCCCAGTCTTAGTCCGTAGGGTTCAATATTGAGTTGGCCCCACCCTTTGCAGCTATAACAGTCTCAACTCTTCTGGGAAGGCTGTCCACAAGGTTTAGGAGTTTGTCTATGGGAATGTTTGACCATTCTTCCAGAAGCGCATTTGTGAGGTCAGGCACTGATGTTGGATGAGAAGGCCTGGCTCACAGTCTCCGCTCTAATTCATCCCAAAGCTGTTCTATGGGGTTGAGGTCAGCACTGTGTAGGCCAGTCAAGTTTTTCCATCCCAAACTTGCTCATCCATGTCTTTATGGACCTTGCTTTGTGCACTGGAGTGCAGTCATGTTGGAACAGGAGGGACCATCCCCAAACTGTCCCCAGAAAGTTGACAGCATGAAATTGTCCAAAATGTCTTGGTATGCTGATGCCTTAAGAGTTCCCTTCAATGAAACTAAGGGGCCAAGCTGAAACCCCTGAAAAGCAACCCCATACCATAATTCCCCCCTCCACCAAACTACACTTGGCACAATGCAGTCAGGCAAGTACTGTTTTCCTAGCAACTGCCAAACCCAGACACATCCATCGGATTGCCAGACAGAGAAACACGATTCATCACTCCAGAAAACACATCTTCACTGCTCTAGAGTCCAGTGGCGGCGTGCTTTACACCACTGCATCTGACGCTTTGCAGTGCACTTGATGATGTAAGGCTTGGATGCAGCTGCTCAGCCATGGAAACCCATTTCATGAAGTTCTCTATGCACTGTTGTTCTGCTAACTTTAAGGACACACAAAGTTTGGAGGTCTTTAGCTATAAACTCTGCAGACATTTGGCGACTTCTGCGCACTGTGCGCTTCAGTATGTGCTGATCCCGCTCTGTCATTTTACATGGCTAAGTTGCTGTTGTTCTCAGTTTCTTTCACTTTGTTATAATACCACTAACAGTTGACCGTGGAATATTTAGTAACAAGGAAATTTCATGGATGGACTTATTGCACAGGTGACAACCTATCACAGTACCACACTTGAATTCATTGAGCTCCTGAGAGCAACCCATTCTTTCACAAATGTTTGCAGAAGCAGTCTGCATGCCTAGGGGCTTGATATTTTATACCTGTGGCCATGGAGGTGATTGGAACACCTGAATCTAATGATTTGGAGGGGTGTCCCAATACTTTTGGCAATATAGTGTATTCAAGAGCTGCAAAGCTTAAAACTAAAAAAAAATGCATTATGTAAAAGGCAAACAATCTTTACTCCACATGCTGCAAAACCAATATACAAACCAGGCAAAAATGCAACTGTAACTGTTGTACGAATCATAAACAGAGCTCGATGGCTCAGCTAATCATGAGAGTGCTGACACCTACCTCTGCTAAAATCATGTATTACATTGAGCCAGTTATCACTTGTCAGTTTATAAAACTAATATTGAGAAACAATTTAAATCTCACATGTAATTGAGTCTTTAGTGAAAGGGGTGACAACACTGAGACAAAAAGAAAAGAGTCACCGTTCTACAAACAACATAGACAGACATAGAGACAATGATCAGGAACATATGTGAGCAGCATTCATCACTACATGGTGCTAAAGACAGAGGAAGGGGAAAGGACAAAATGAAACTGCTGCTGACCTTGTAGTGCAACCCACATAGAACCCAGAGAAAAATTCCTGGAATTCCAGTCAAAGCTTCTATAGCTCACCAGACCCCGCCCTGCTTCAAGTCTGGACAAGAAAAATTCTCTAACAGGTTTAATGTTGAGTTGAAAGCCAGAGGGGTGAACGTGATGGCATTCCCCTTTATATCACATTGTCAACATCCTAACAGTTTGATATGCGCTAATAATCGGAGAACGGACCTAAGATATAATGATGATCAAAAAAAAATATAGCTTTGGCCAAAAATTGCCTTCATCATCAAGGTGACATATACAATCCAGTAATCAAAGACCTAATGTATAACTATACAAGCAGTCTACGAAATCTAGGTTCCATCCTTGTCCCCCTCCTTTACTCCCTGTGTCATAAGAAAGTCATTAACAAATATCAAATGTTGGCTGACCCCCTTAAGCCTAGTTTACACTTGCAGTTGGGGGCAGTATTATTATTATTATTATACAGGATTTATATAGCGCAAACAGTTTGCTCAGCGCTTTACAATATAACGGGAGACAATACGGTAACAATACAGTTCAATACAAGAGGGATTTGAGGGCCCTGCTCCTTGGAGTTTACAATCTAGGAGGGAGGGGCTATTGGTACAAATGGTAGTAACTGTGGGGGATGGACTGGTTGGAAAAGTAGAAGATTCCATTATTAGCTGCTGGCAGGATAGGCTTCCCTGAAGAGATAGGTTTTCAGAGATCGCCTAAAAGTGAGCAGAGTAGGTGATAATCTGATAAATTGGGATAGAGAGTTCCAGAGGATGGGGAAAGCTCTGGAGAAGTCTCTGGAGGCAGTAAAAACATTATGCCACGTGACAATCCGGCAGAGATTAAGCTGGATTTTTACCCCCCCCCAACTGCTCTCAAAAGCAGCAGAATAGGGTGTACATATGCAATGCTTTGTAGCAAAAATTATCGTGCTTAGCTTGCAGTACTGCCTGACAAATGCTCTACAGAGGGCAAGGCAACTTTAATAGAGAAGTATGGGGTTAATTTTTGTTTCCCCGTTATACTTAATTAGGTGGATGCTGCATCTGTCCCCCGTTGGCTCTAAGGGTGAGAACTCAGCAATCACATGAACGCTGATCGCTAAGTTCTCCTCTCCACTCTGAGCAGAGGGTGGGACTGTCAGCCACCGCTGCTCACTCTGCCCCCCCCCCCCCAGCGCTCACTGGAGTGCTGGGCTGTGGAGGGGGAGGGAGCGGCTTACTCAGGCTCTCTGCTTTGCTGAGATGGCTGAGCTAGGTGCCGCTCTAGGTTCTGGGGTGGATCCCAACTGTGAAGTCAGCATCTTTCGCCAGTCTGGACCACCTGAGTGACGTCAGCCGACAGCGGGCTTCAGTCTGCTGTCAGCTAAAAACGGGTCACAGGAGTGCAGAACGAACTGCACTCCTGTGATCCACATGAGAAGCAAAAGAATTTTGTCTGCAAATCTCCTTTAAATAAGGCCTTAGGTGCATCATTGGTGACTTAAAAGAATATCAATGACTTCGTTATTGGCTGTCACATGACATGTTCTTTGGATTGTAGCTGAGCCAGCATATATACCTTAACAGAGCATAAGCAAGAGCGTATTCCTGGTGATTTTAAAGTATTTTTTTCAGGAGTTTTTCAGATGTTTTCCATGTGTACAACAAAAGTTTTACAAGTGGTTTTGCACAAGGAGAAGAAGAGGAGAGCAGTTCTATAGAAGGAGATGAGTTCCTCAGGTGTAGAAATGCACATTTTAAGGAGCTGCCATTGAAGTCTAAGGCTGTCTTCCCACTAGTACAACTCCAAAGTCGTGCAATTTCAAGTGCAACTTTGGAGTGAAACTTTGATGTAACTTTACACTCTCTGGAACTCAAGTCACAAGAAAATTAAATCAAAGTAGTGAAAGAACCTTTTCAAAGTTGCTGCAACGTCAAGTCACATAGATTGGAACGGGTGCCATTGAAATCAATGGGCTGTGACTTGTCATGTGACTTTGTGTCCGAGGCACATGACAAGTCGCACTAGTGAGAACGGAGTCTAAGGGATCAAAAACTTCCCAACACACTCAAAAAAAAAAAAATCTCATGTACCTTTTTGAGCATAGGGTATAGAGCATTGGGCAACTGAGCAAAGAAGTATGAACAGGAGCATAAGGCAGAATGGCATTCTGCATGTTGAACTTAATCAGGTGTAGGGAAATGAGTATTCAAAACATTCACAAAAAGTGTGAATGGAGGCTAATAGAGAAAATGGTCCAGGTTCTCTTAGATTGTAAGCTCCAAGGAGCAGGGCCCTCCTATCCCTCTTGTATTGTTGCTGTATTGTCTCCCATTATATTGTAAAGCGCTGAGCAAACTGTTGGTGCTATATAAATCCTGTATAATAATAATAATAATAATGTGTAAGGTCTTAATAATAACTTGGCAAGTAATTTGGGTTTTTCTGCTTTTGTTTGGGCTATGTGCTTATGGAGGAATTGTGATTAGTCTTTAGCACTTCTAAGAAAGGGTTTTCTTTTGTAGCTACATCCAGTCTATTACATCCTAAAACAATTTCTGGCAAAATCTGTATGGATTCATAGTCAAACACTGCAAAGGAGCACTAATCTCAAACAATTAATTATTACACGCCAGCCTTTGGCTCCATGATTAATGGATTGAAAACTCTGTTCTTGAGTTGTTTGGGGGTTAATTGGCTGTAGTCCATCTTAGGTCAGACAGCTGGGACTTGCATGAAGTAAACATCTGAAAGGACTATGCACAGTGGAGAATAAACTCAGCTTGGAAGTCGTGAGTAGAGTCACAAACAGAGATGAAGCTTTCAGTAGACTGAGTTGGTTGGGTGAAGAGAAACATATTTGGAGTCAGGTGCAGTTGACTTAGTTAGGCCTGGTTCACCCCAATGCATTGTGATTTTTTTTGTCCATTTTGCAGTGCATGTGCGTTTTTTTTTTTTTTTACCACGTTTTGTGTTTTTTTCAGCTTTTTTTTGTTAAAGTGGAAATATTTTGTTGCTGGGCAGAATAAAAATGCAATACGAAGCAAAAACATGGAAAAAAACGCACTACATGCATTTCAGCTTCTACATTAAACTCTATTGTAGCACAAATGCTGCTTTATGCATTTAAAAAAGTCCCTGTCCCTTTCCAAAAACACAGCAGCTCAAAAAAGCATAGATGTGAACATGTCCCATAGGAAACCATGTTAAATGGACTGAAATGCGTTTCTGCGAAAAGCACTTTAAAAACTCATTGGCGTGAACCAGACCTTACTGAGCACTTTTCTGACTCTTAGCTAAGCTTTAATGACGAGAGGTACACTAGGGCAAAAAGCCACAACTTGAGAAGCTGCAACATGACTGGGCAATAACAGAAAAATGTGAAGAAATAAGTAGTCTAGTTCTGAGGTTTATTAAATTCCCCAGGTCAGGTCAATCAGGTCATATGTGGCAGTGCAGGACCTCCAGAACTGAAAAGAATGTTGCTGTATGGGAGTGTATGGCAAGCAGGTAACTAGCTATAGTTTGTAGCGTCGCTGCAGTTTCCTGAACTACATGTCGCAGCAGCCCTTACAGCTCACTAAAAAAAATTATAGGATTATTTTACGGCCAGATCCCCACATGCCGCATAAATTAGGCCCTGCAATAAAAACATAGTCATATTGCATCCTAAGGCAGAGAGGGAGAGAGGGAAAGGGCTCATGTACACTGCAGCTGATAAACTCACGTTTTGGAGCTTTTCATCATTGGGTGAATGAAGCCACATCACAAGTTTATACCATTTATTGACAGTTCCATGTAACCAGTGTTATCATTTGTGTTGAAAGTATTTTTGATGTTAAATTTATAGATTTTGTACATTAGTAAAATGTTAAAAGGTTTTTACAAACATTTGTGGTAACAATGTCTTGAAAGGCCCTTTGGGGACATTGTGGTTGGTTAGTTATATTTTGGGAATGTGGCAACTATGAGAATACACCCACTATTAATTATTATACTCTTGGTAATACTCATGAAAGTATCGATTGTGTGCAATAGGGACATGGAACCTGTATGCGACAGCCATTTTTGTTTTTCATGAGCAATAATCTTCCTCCCCTCCTCCTGAAAACTGGAATTTGTAGCTGTAACTTTTAATGAACTTCAAAAGAGCCTCTTAGCCTAATTAAAACACAAATAGACACCAGCATCCAGGGCTGTAAACAGCTATTTAGTCTTGGCAGGATGTCTGTTTCCATGAACCATGAAAAACACTTTCCTCTGCCCTATTGTAAAACAATAATAGCTCAGTCAAGCAGTCACACATGACCTGTAAGGCCATTAGAGCTCTAGGAATGCAGAGTGTGCCATAAAACGTCAATTCCACATACAATTCATAAAATTCAACAGGAACAAGGCACATTGATATTAGGTATATAAGGTATATAATTGGGAATTTCATACCGAATAAATCAAGGTCATACATGACTATGTTAGCACATAGGAAAGGGGAGAAAGCAGTCTCTTCCCTCCTGGGTGACAAAGGTATGCTGTGTTTGGTATCCCTGGGTTCGAAATATAATTCTGAATATTAATCTGCCAGTTGCTAGAATACCACCTGCACGTATTGGAAGTTGTAATATTAGTATAAAACTGTAGTTGTGACTTGGTCATAAATTTGTTGACCTCCTAGCACGCATCTCTTAAACCGGATTATTGGTCAGTTAGTCTCTGTCCACTTGTTAAGGGAGAGCTCTCGTTTAACATCAATCAAGGAACTTCTTAACGAACTTGAGAGCCAAGGCAACTTTTTTGCTGAAACCAGGACTTTGCAAGTATTCTGCCTTCTTAACTCCTTTCTTTTATTTCTCTGTTGCATTATTGTTCTCTTTATCTCTTTGTAACATCCCTTTCTGTAAATATCTTAATTGCACCATTTTGGCCTTTTTAGTAATAAACCCTATTTTTAAAAGTGTTGAAACTAAAGCTTTTAATGCAAACTAAAGAATCATTGTCTCTTGAATAGTGCTACTGTATATATTAATCCTCTGAATATACTTATATATTATATATACTGAATATATACAGTTGCAAGAAAAAGTATGTGAACCCCTTGGGATTACGTGGAGTTTTGCATGAATTGGGCATAAAATGTGCTCTGAACGTCATCTAAGTCACAACAATAGAAGAACACAGTCTGCTGAACATAATACTACACAAACATTAGATGTTGCCATGGTTTAATTGCACATAACATGTAAACATTCACAGTGCAGGGAGGAAAAAGTATGTGAGGCCCTAGCTTAATGACTTCTCCCAGAGCTAATTGGAGCCAGGAGTGAGCCAACCTTGACTCCAATCAGTGTGATGATATTGGATGTGTTGCTGACAGCTGTCCTGCCCTTAAAAAACACACACCTGTTTTAGGTGTACTGGTTTCAAGAAGCACTGTCTGATGTGAACCATGCCTCGCAGAAAAGAGCTCTCAGAAGACCTACGATCAAGAATTGTTGACTTGCATGAAGCTGGAAAAGGTTACAAAAGTATCTCCAAAAGCCTTGATGTTCATGTGTCCACGGTAAGACAGACTGTCTACAAATGGAGAAAGTTTAGCACTGTTGCTACTCTCCCTAGGCGTGGTCGTCCTTTCTGTTGACACATCTACAATAAGGAAAACATTAAACAAGAATGAAGTACATGGGAGGACACCACGGAGGAAGCCATTGCTGTCCAAAAAGAATATTGCAGCACGTTTGAAGTTTGCAAAAGAGCACCTGGATATTCCACAGCACTACTGGCAAAATATACTGTGGACAGATGAAACCAAGATTGAGTTGTTTGGGAAGAACACACAACACTATGTATGGAGAAAAAAAGGCACAGCACACCAACATCAAAACCTCATTCCCACTGTAAAACATGGCGGAGGGAGCATCATGGTTTGGGGCTGCTTTGCTGCCTCAGGGCCTGGACGGATTGTTATCATTGATGGGAAAATGAATTCCAGAGTTTATCAAGACATTTTGCAGGAAAACGTACGACCATTTGTCCGCTAACTAAAGCTCCGCAGAGGATGGGTGATGCAACAGGACAATGACCCAAAGCATACAAGTAATTCAACAAAACAATGGCTGCAACAGCACAGAATACTCCTTCTGGAGTGGCACAGTCAGAGTCCTGACCTCAACTCGATTGAAATGCTGTGGCATGACCTTAAGAGAGCGATTCACACCAGACATCCCAAGAATATTGCTACACTGAAACAGTTTTGTGAAGAAGAGTGGTCCAAAATTACTCCAGATCGTTGTGCAGGTCTGATTTTCAACTACAGGAAACTTTTGGTTGAGGTTATTGCTGCCAAACGAGGGTCAACCAGGTATTAAGTCCAAAGGTTCACATACTTTTTCCTCCCTGCACTGTGAATGTTTACATGTTATGTGCAATTAAACCATGGCAACATCTAATGTTTGTGTAGTATTATGTTCAGCAGACTGTGTTCTTCTATTGTTGTGACTTAGATGACGTTCAGAGCACATTTTATGCCCAATTCATGCAAAACTCCACGTAATCCCAAGGGGTTCACATACTTTTTCTTGCAACTGTATATATACTGAATATACTGTGGTGATAGTGTGTGTTACAGACGTTTATTGTTCACATTTGTTCTTGCTAACATTGTGAAGGGTTGATAGGCCCAAAGCTATCTGGTGGCACTTTGGAGTTTGAAGGGTTAATTGCATAATTAACCTTACCAAGTGACAATCGCTCCCAGGCTGCTGACACATAGATTGTGGCCCCCTGAACTGGAAAATCTTTGTGCAGGGCACAGCTGAGAGTGGCATTGTTATGCAAGTGACAGCGCGATGTGAGATTGGCTGGTCCTTTGTCACGAGTTGGTGAGAAGGGCAGGGGTTGGGCACCACGTTAATCACAATGAATATCTGAATACACATGATATAAAATATTGCAACTGGAAATATAAGTTGGTATATAGTTGGTATAATGTACATCTAAATCAAGTGAAATCACAAGGATCCAAAAATTGTCAATGGAGATCTCAGTCTGTACACCACTCAGGAGCAGCTGCAGATTTGGATCTGGATTGTTGCTATAGTGCAGTACATGTTTAGTATTTCCGGACAGCTGCACAGCACCACTCCTATTATCCTGCCTGTAATTGTCACTGTCTGCTCTTATTGAGTTAAACAAGCTAATTTAAATAGAACAATGGCAATAATAAAGCACAAATACAAGGTTGTTTTAACACCAGAAGAGACAAAGCCTTCAATTAGATTTTAATTTCCCTTTTAACTTAACTTGTGTTAAAGCCTTAGTTTAGCTAAAATCCAAACCATAAAAATCAGCACAAGGGACATAACTTACAGTTCGTAGGATGTGTCCCCTGTGCTGATTCTGCTTCTTTAAGGACAAAGCTTCCTCTGCCCTACCACCACTGCCATATTCTTCCAGTATTTACTAATCAGGTGTATTTGTGGAATTATTTCAAATTGCCTCTCTATTGTTATTTATTGCAAGTATGCACTTTATTACACATTCTGACCACTGACCGGTAAAATGAATAACACTGATATCTGTTACAATGGCATCTGAAAGTGAGAGGGTTTATTAGGCAGCAAAAGAACATGTTGTCCCTGAAGTTGACGTATTGAAAGCAGAAAAATGTTGATCAGTTTGTTGTGTATGGTCCCATGTCCACAGCTAAAAGGGCTACAATAAGCAGGTGAGCCACAGAACTGGAGCACGGAGCAATGGAAGAAGGTGGCCTGGTCTGATGAATAACATTTTCTTTTCCATTATGTGGATGGCTGTGTGGGTGTGTGTCACTTACCTGGGGAAGAGATGGCACCAGGATGCAGTATGGGAAGAAGACAAGTCAACAAAGGCAGTGTTATGCTTTGGGCAATGTTCTGCTAGGAAACCTTGACTCCTGCCATTCATGTGGATGTTACTTGACAATTTACCACCTACCTAAACATTGTTGGTGACCAAGTCCACCCCTGCATGGAAACGGTATTCCCTGATGGTGGTAGTCTCTTCCAGCAGGATAATGCACCCTGCCACACTGCAAAAATGGTTCAAGAATGGTTTGAGGATCACATCAATAAGTTTGAGGTGTTCACTTGGTTGGCCTCCAAATTCTCCAGATCTCAATCCAATCCAGTATCTTTGAGATGTGCTGGAAAGTCCAATCCATGGAGGCCCCACCTCCCAACTTACAGGACTTAAATGATCTGCTACTGATGGTTTGCTGCCAGATACTACAGAATACCTTCAGATGTTTAATGGCGTTCATGCCTAAGTGGGTCAGTAAAGGGGGACCTACTCAATATTAGGTTTGTGGTCATAATGTTATGATTGATCAGTAGTGTTGGGCTTGAGTAAGTTCGACTTGAACATTGGCCATTCGTGTGTTCGGCGAACACGCAAATGGTAAGGGGTTATCCGAATCATGGTTTCATCAGACCAGAGAATCTTGTTCCTCACAGTCTAAGAGTCTTTTTTGCAAACTCCAAGTGGGCTTCCATTTGTTTAGCGCTGAGGAGAGCTACTCTGCCATAAAGCACAGTTGGGTGGAGTGCTGCAGTGATGGTTGTCCTTCTGCAACTTTTGTCCCATCTCCACACAGGATCTCTGGAGCTCAGTCCATTTAATGGGACTTCTTCCATGGGAGAGCTGTTGTCATCTGGGTGATTACATTACATTGGCTGCTGTTGCTGCTTATAACTTTTAGCAGACACATGTTGCGGTGCTGGTTGTGGTTTTGGCACAGTGGATTTTCACAGCGTGATTCAAACATCATGAATGAAGGAAAGGAGGAATTGATGCACCATATGTTCAGGAATTGGTGGACTTATTATACGCATTGATATATGGACTATTGATTGGTCTCATATTTGTTCATAATTTTTTCACATTTACGTTTTTTTCTTGTGAATTTAGTTCTATATAATATGTGTTACTTGCTCTGAGGGTTCTTCACTGATTAATGGTATTTCATTTTTCGTGTTAAAATTTGTTAAGCGCTGCCAGTACCGGGACAGGTCCATCAATTGCCCAGGGCAAGGATGCTGAACTGCACCCCCGCCCCCACTACTAATGCATTTTGTAGAATGGGTATATCACTCTACCCTACCCCATTCTCTGCACTCCTTGCTCTGCTGCGCCCAGGGCAGCTGCCCACCCCTTGTCCCAGTTTGAACCGGACTGGTTTTCACTGCAAGTGACAACATATATCCTGGCCACACAACGTTTTTCCATTTTAAGGTCAAGAGGACTACCGGGGAGAGGTGAACTTCAAGCATCCCGTCTCCACTCCTGACATTGACCCAGACCTGGAGGACCTCTGGAGGGAGTTAGGAGTAGAATCAGATATTTTTAAACTCTAAACAGCCTCAAGAAAGGCTTCTGGGCTGACTGCCGCTGTTCTAAGGATATAAGAAAGGTTTGCTGACAAGTCTGGTTATCGGCTGGACTGTTTGGTAGGTTGTCTTCTCTGTCTTGTGGTGAAGTTTCAGTTACACAGTCAGGGAAAGACTTTATCATGGGGCAGAGGGGGCAGAAGTGCCACATGGGGTAAATCACTGATAGACACATTGGGGGTTACTTACTAAAACTGGAGAGTGCAAAATCTGGTGCAGCATATAAACCAATCAGCTTCCAGGTTTTATTGTCAAAGCTTAATTGAGCAAGCTGACATTAGAAGCTGATTGGCTCCTATGCACAGCTGCACAAGATTCTGAGTGCTCCAGTTTTAGTAAAACTCCCCCAATGTATGAAGTTATTGGAGCAGAACTCAAACTGATTTAGTTTTGTTAGTTTTCGACATAGTGGGGAGGATTGGATCATCTGTCATCACTTTATTCTTGTCTGTGTCCCTTTTGTGGACATTTCCCTTCATATCCTGTCTTGGTAACACAAAAGGAAATAAAAACAAATCTTGCCAATGGGGACACCTAAAGCAACCAAACCTGGCAGAGGTTTTAACCCTTCCTTACTCTACTAATTAAACTGCTTTTATTTCTCTTTTTCTCCCCACTGGAGAGATTCTTCTTATTTCCTGCCAGAGGTTATGCTGGAAAATCACATTAATGTGGTCACAGAGAAGTATAAAAATCTCACAATGGTTCTCCCTCCTCCCTGCTTTATTTAGTGGATTACATCCATGGGAATTCACCCAGTTTACCTACATATAAGCAGACATGCATCCAGCCCCTATAATAGGCTATAGGTGTGTCTTCACAGGCTGGGACAATCTAATAGGTGAAAGGACCACCCAGGAAGAGCCTCACAGTAGTCAGAGTTGTATTCTGAACCATGCAGAGCCCAGTGAAGGAACTTTTATTACTCAGGTATACAAGTCCTCATAGATGACTGTCTGTTCTTTTCTCTTTTATAGCTGCTGTGTAAATGTCCAAATGAAAGACTGTTGATCAATGGAGATCTCCAATCCCAGAAGACGCCAGTTGTGGGGAAACACATCGGGCGGAGTCTTCCTGTGAGGTCACCATGCACCAACCGGTGGGCTGACACCTCGGCTGATTTGAATTAGTTTCATT
Source organism: Staurois parvus (assembly GCF_062004578.1). Taxonomy (NCBI): domain Eukaryota; kingdom Metazoa; phylum Chordata; class Amphibia; order Anura; family Ranidae; genus Staurois; species Staurois parvus. The sequence goes on from NW_028318349.1 coordinate 1,098,640, forward strand.
TCTTCCTTTGCACCAAACCAAATATAAGTGCAATAATTTAACTTAATAAACAGTTATTTTTTACTGGGTTGCACTATGAAGTTTCTTCTATTTATCTCTTCCTACATCATAGCGGAGAGTGGTTTGAAGTGTTATACCTGCTCCTGGGGAGCTTGCAGCTGTCCATCCATCAGGAATCAGTAGTGAGAGTGTCAGTGTGGAGTCGGGACACTGGTTCGGTAAGAGGCTTGTCAGTTTTTTGTGAAGAGCACCATTGAGCACTACAGCACTTTTTTTGAAGATTTATTCAGCATTTAGCACTTTTTCTTCACATTGGATTGGAGACTTTATATACCAATATTTGTTCATGTGTGCAATGTTTATTGACTTATATGATATATTATGTTGTATTATCATATACACATCAATTGATAACACAGTTATTTTAGTTCTTTTATATTATTTGGGTTTTAAGTGAACAGTGCATATTTTATATAAGTTGTAATTTGATTATTGTGTCAGGACTTATATGCCCAAGTCATCTGTGCCATGTGTGAATGGAGTTTAAATGTTTTTCCTCCTTGGCAGTATTAACCACCTCATTGCAGTTCAGCTGATACAGTTCATCTGTATTTTTAGCCTTTGCACGTAAGATATCCCCTTTTGTGATGGCACGACTGTCACCTTGAAAGGTCACTGCATTGCCTTGTTTTGTGAGCTTCGTCACTGACAAAAGATTGGTTTCAAGAGCAGAGACATACAGGACATTTTTCACAGGTATCTTTCTGGTGATACTCCGGGAAATAGGACAAGTAAAGAAAAACATCTATTCCGTCTGATTTAATTTTTTGCCCATTAGCTGTGGTGAGTGTTTCTGTGTTACTCGGGTCAAGGTGAATAAAGGAATTTCTGTCATTTGTCATGTAACTTGTAGCCCCTGAATCAACACGCCATGCTTGCAAAAATGAGGTGCGACTTTTGGATTGAAAAACATGTTAATTAACTGAAGAAAAATCAGTTTATTCACACTGTTGGCCTTTTGTAGTGTAGTTTTTGTTTTTGTATCCTAGCTTTCCAGATTATGCAATCTGCTTTTAAATGGCCTTGTTTCTTGCAAACAAAGCATGAGCTCACATGTTTCTTGTTGCATGTTACTGTTTTTATTCCTATCTTTCATCTTTAAAGCATACTCTGTGACAGAGGCACTGTCACTATTAATGCTTTCTGTTTTATACTTCTATTCATCCACAAGCTTCCCTTGTTCCAATGTCATGAAGACACAAGAAGACAAAATTTGACAGCTTAGCGCTCCGAAGTGGATAAGGGCACTCATAACCTAGGCCAATGGTCTTGGGTCCCTTTGGCAGCCAAAACAGGAAATTATAGAAATTTAGGTGGTGCAGCCCTCCCCAGACAGGGGAGATCCAACACTTGGAAAGATAAAAAACAGAAAGGGCGCCCACTCTTAGCGCATTATCTTCAAACACTTTATTAAAGGATAGGAATAACAAAGGTTTTACTCACAAACCAAAGTGAGCTAAAGTGCATTAAGCACACAGTGTGGACCGCTCTCTACTTTTAAATAGAAACTGACAGCAGAACCAGCTGATGCTTTTCAAGGACTTATTCCCCTTCTTCAGAGCTATGCTGGTGTTTCCCAGAGCTATAGCCCCTTAAATAGATGGTATTGTCAGATAGTTCAGCCTACCTGCCACTGGGAAGGGAAAGGGGCGGGGAGCAGGGGGAGGGTGTTCTGTCATGGAGAAACCACCTTTAAATAGTACTCTATGTACAAAAAAGCATGTTGAACCACATATTACACCACATGTACAAGGCCAAATGATGGGCATACCACCACAAATGTATATGTACAGTGGGGATCGAAAGTTTGGGCACCCCAGCTAAAAAATTGTATTAATGTGCATAAAGAAGCCAAGGAAAGATGGAAAAATCTCCAAAAGGCATCAAATTACAGATTAGACATTCTTATAATATGTAAACAAAAGTTAGATTTTATTTCCATCATTTACACTTTCAAAATAACAGAAAACAAAAAAATGGCGTCTGCAACAGTTTGGGCACCCTGCAGAATTTATAGCATGCACTGCCCCCTTTGCAAAGCTGAGACCTGCCAGTATCATGGATTGTTCTCAATCATCGTCTGGGAAGACCAGGTTATGTCAATCTCAAAGATTTTAAATGCCCAGACTCATCTGACCTTGCCCCAACAATCAGCACCATGGGTTCTTCTAAGCAGTTGTCTAGAAAACTGAAACTGAAAATAGTTGACGCTCACAAAGCTGGAGAAGGCTATAAGAAGATAGCAAAGTGTTTTCAGATGTCAATATCCTCTGTTTGGAATGTAATTAAGAAATGGCAGTCATCAGGAACAGTGGAAGTTAAAGCAAGATCTGGAAGACCAAGAAAAATATCAGACAGAACAGCTTGCAGGATTGTGAGAAAAACTATTCAAAACCCACGTTTGACTGCACGATCCCTCCAGAAAGATCTGGCAGACACTGGAGTTGTGGTACACTATTCCACTATAAAGAGATACTTGTACAAATATGGTCTTCATGGAAGAGTCATCAGAAAAAAACCTCTTCTACGTCCTCACCACAAAAATCATCGTTTGCACATATAGACAAGCCTAATGCATTTTGGAAACAAGTTCTGTGGACCGATGAGGTTAAAATTGAACTTTTTGGCCGGAATGAGCAAAGGTACGTTTGGAGAAGAAGGGGCACAGAATTTAATGAAAAGAACCTCTGTCCAACTGTTAAGCATGGGGTTGGATCAATCATGCTTTGGGGTTGTGTTGCAGCCAGTGGCACAGGAAACATCTCATGAGTAGAAGGAAAAATGGATTCAATAAAATTTCAGCAAATTTTGGATGGTAACTTGATGCCATCTGTAAAAAGCTTAAGTTAAAGAGAGGATGGCTTCTACAAATGGATAATGATCCTAAACATACTTCGAAATCCACGGGGGATTACATCAAGAGGCGTAAACTGAAGGTTTTGCCATGGCCTTCACAATCTCCTGACCTCAACATAATTGAAAATCTATGGATAGATCTTAAAAGAGCAGTGCGTGACAGACAGCCCAGAAATCTCAAAGAACTAGAAGACTTTTGTAAGGAGGAATGGGCAAAGATACCTCAAACAAGAATTGAAAGACTCTTGGCTGGCTACAAAAAGCGTTTACAAGCTGTGATACTTGCCAAAGGGGGCAGTACAAGATATTAACTCTGCAGGGTGCCCAAACTTTTGCAGAGGCCATTTTTTTGTTTTCTGTTATTTTGAAAGTGTAAATGATGGAAATAAAATCTAACTTTTGTTTACATATTATAAGAATGTCTAATCTGTAATTTGATGCCTTTTGGAGATTTTTCCATCTTTCCTTGGCTCTTTTATGCACATTAATACAAATTTTTAGCTGGGGTGCCCAAACTTTCGATCCCCACTGTACATATTAAAGGATTGCATGAAGGTGCTGTTCATAATCGTAATGTTAAAAATCCTAGTGTTCCCAACAGAGGGGATGCAAGCATTACCATTCTCCATGGTGCACTGTATATGAGTGAATAAAATCTTTCATGTCCTTTTGGGAGTACTTCAATAAAGTGCTTGGTGGGAGATGACCAACAAGAACTCCGTTGCTGTCTTTCAATGCGTGCTTCTGGATCTTGGAACACATGCCAGCCTTTCCATGGGATGCACCTGAGGCCACCGGAAGTTCTGGAAGTTAAAGATGAAAAATAGGAACAAAAACATGCACCTGCCCCCTGCGAGCAAATGCAGACATGCACATATGGCATGTGCGCTTATGCCTGCGGTGATTGCACCGCAAGTGTGAGGCATTGCCACAATGTCGGAATGAGAGAAATAATTTTAGGTCCAGAACCTATTTTTACCTCTACACTGGTAACTTGTAAAGGTTAAGAATTACTGTTTTATCATGGTCACTTTTATGTTTTTTGGGATTTTTTTTCTAGATGTGCAAAGAGAGATCACACAAACACTTGTAGGTATAATCAAACTCTATATAACATTTAACAAAGTAATTACAGATAGAAAAAACAAACTAAACAATATTGGAAAACTGTAACAAGAAATTTAGCTATAGATGCCTTTTGCCAAGGAGTCCTGCCCGTTTCTGGCTTGCCAGACGATTAAACCAGATGTGTCCATGAAGCAGTCCTGGTGAGAGGCTAACTTAATCCAAGTTTTGGCTTTGGTATATTAAGGACTAATTGGTAGTAATAATCATTCATAACTCCTTGAAAGTAGCAATACTGTTTAAGGAAGATAGCACACTGTCAGGACCTGATCACTTGCTGGCGGAACTGTGGTTCTCTGAGTAGAGGGTTGTAGTTCCAGTGTCCACCAGCCGGTGTCTTCCAGTAGCCAGCAGATCCCAGTAATCAGTCTCAATCCGGTGCTGGGAAGGTATTTATCTCCTCCTCTACTTGTGCTTCTCACTTCAATGTTTTGCCTGCTGGCCTGATGCATGCCTACTGTTAAATCCCAAGTTTGATCCTGCTATTGCCTTGCACCTATATTTTGCTCCTGTTGTGTACCCTTCTGCATTGTACTTGATCTCCTTGTTCCTAATTCCTGTCCGTGTTTCTCCCTTTCTCGCATCTCTGGTATTCTCTGTGATCTGTTTTCCTAATTTTTTCTATATCGTTTTATAGTTAGGTTGTTCACTTTTATTCTCACACTTGCTGTGTTGCCTGTTTGCTGGTGTTTGGATAGATTTTGGTTTCACTGTAAATAAGTCTAACTTAAAGCATAAGCGTTACACCTCCAAATGCTTCCTCAGTAGGACCTATGTTTTAGGTTTTATTACATTGTTTTATAATGTATTGAGAGCACTATTGGTTTTATTCCTTTTACATAAGTGCATGTCACACGGAGAGGAGGAGGTCAAACAGAAGCTCCAGTCCATGTGTTGGTGCCTGTGATTGTTACTGGGAGCCAGGAGCCAGCTGGAGCACAGCCCTAGAGGGGCAAAAGTGCGTTTTGACCTTGATTATTGATTAAGGTCCAATCCAGAAGGTGAGCACATATGGTTCACTGGCTGATGAGAGACGACAGTACCACAGGCTACAGGAAAGAAATTCATGATTCCTCCAACAACACAGACAGTGCTGACAGGGGAATCCCTCCTGCCAAGCAATTGTCTTCTCCTGGCAGGTGGCAGGCAGGGGAAGCCACCCCATCGGGAGAAGACAGTGATTATTGCTAGTGGCTATAGCAGCCACTAGTGATAATCACAAGTGAATCCAGCAGGCTGGTTGTATCCACGTTGATTGATCTATCAACTTGGTACACTCAGCCTGCCCACACACAGTTCATATTTTGGCTGGTTCCTGCTGAACCGGCTGAGATTCCAACCATCTATGGCCAGCTTTAGACACTGTGACAGTTTTCATATTTGGGTGCTGATGTGTTTCCTAGTATGCGACTGGGCTAAAGGGTAGCTTAGAACTAATCTTTAGAAGGACACACAGTTTGCTGCTCACACCAGGGGCATAACTACAGGGGTCTCAATTGCGACTTGGCCCCATGCTCCAGGGGGCCTGTGCAGCTCCCCTGTATGCCTGGATGGGAGGGGTGGTATATAGAAGAACTGATAAAGAAGAAAAACAGTGGTGCCACTCTAAGTGTAGAAGGTTAAAATACACTCACAAAGGTAGGTAGCAAGTAGGCATGTCAGTAAACTGGAGGTATGGTGCAGCAGGAAGTCCTATGCCGTGCTCTGGGTGTATCCCTGCTGCTCCAGTGGTGTCAAGGACTCGGGAGTAGCAGAGAGGTGCAGGGAGGCTCACTGGGATGATGTCACCGCATGGACCGGAATTCCAATATGCAAAGGAGTATCTACAAGCTTGGACATATATTCTACGTGAACCTTACATTAACTCATATCTATCTATGGTTCATCACCTACCCCTCATAGGGTAGATGCTCAAGCGCTCCCTATCCCCATTTACCCTTGATATAGAAGAACTGATCCCCTGCAGGTGGAAAATGGATGGATGAGTTCCTTTATATGCTGCCCCTCCTTCCAGCCTCCTCTTCTTTCTGCTGCCCTTGGGCCTCTTTGTGCTCCCCTGGCCCTCCCTCCGTGTCAGGATGGAGAGCAGGGAAGGTGCCAGTATATGTGTATGCCCCTTTCTTTTCTGAATGGACAGAGTCAGTGATTGGTAGCGATAATTGGCTCTGTCCATTCAAAACGAATATATAGTAAACTGTTCACTATTCTTCAGTTTGTGAATGAACGGGAAACTCTGTACAGAGCTCTTCCTGTCCATGTGTAGCTCAGACTGTATAGATGGATATTGGGGGCTGTGTCCTCAATCTCCTTTCTCAAAGTTGGAACATCAGAAGTCTGTTTACATATAAGATATTAGATATTTTACCATAAGCCCCTCCAATGGGCCTCCTAAAAAACATTGGAAAAAGTAATAAAAAATCAAATTGTAAAAAAATATGAAATAACATGCTAAAAAATAATTAAAAAAATTGAATAACAAAAATAAAAACAACTGACACCAGTGGTGGAACTACCAGGGTTGCAATGGTCAGGGGTCAAGGGGGCCCTTCCAGGTTTCTTGCATCGGGACCTTAACGGTTCTAGTAACGCCTCTGGCTCACACTACACATGAGTAGCTGGAGAAGTGATAGTGAGAAGGAGGAATGGACCCTCTGCTGAATCAGCATAATATGGCCTAGGACATTGTCCAGATTTACTTTTCTGAAAAAGTAAAACACCAAGCGGTGGCTTGCTGCCACATGTGAGGCTGTCACTTGTATCACAGTAGTTTAGGAGTACTTTGTGGGTATAAGAATGGTGGCATATATGTATTATTATTATTATACAGAATTTATATAGCCCCAACAGTTTGTGCAGCACTTTACAAAATGAAGGTAGCCATTACAGTTACAATACAATTTGGTACAAGAGGAAACAGAGGCCCCTGCTCATTAACGCTTACAATATGTACAACATAAAATGTGAGTAGTCTTAAAACATTTTTAACCGCTCCCCTTTAAGCCATATTCAATGCATTGAACCCCTGAGCATACCACGTTTTATCTTTGCACTCCTGTGTTCCTCTTTATTAAATTCTAAAGTTGAGAGATATGTATAATATTCTGTTATGGCTTGCTTTACCACATGTATGGCTTACTGGCTGATATAATTGCAGCTGTATGAGTATACACTTTTTTTTCTTAACTGTTGGGACATGAAACGTTGTAGAAGAATTTATCAGGCTCTGGTTTCACTAAGGTTGGGAACCACTGATGCAGGAGGCTGAAAGGACTATCTGTCCTGGTACCTGGTAATGTAGAAGATTTAAAAAAATAAAAAGGTTTAAATAAAATAGTTCAATTCCCCCATCAATACTGATTGTGTTGATGGGGGAATTAAATCCCTCCCAGAGCTCTATTGTGTTCTGCTGGGGTGGAGGGGAGCCTTCCCGAAGCGGCAGAACATAATGATTACTGCCAGCGGCTATAGCCATTGGCAGTAATCCCATGTTAAGGAATCTGACAGGATGGTTGTACCCAATTTGAATGATGGATCAACATGGGTACAATCAGCCCGCCCATACATGGATCAAAATTCAGTCAGTCCCTGCTGAACTGGCCGAATTTTGATCCATGAATTGCTGGCTTAAGATGGTTTTGCCTAGGCAATCATTTTATATCCTTATAATCTTTCTTATTTATGGTGTGGTTAATTTTTTAGTCTTCCTACAGTGAAAAATGTGTACTCTATTACTTACATGTCATGTACGTGTTTACTATCAAGAGCAGCCTTTCTCAACTTTTTATCCTAGAAGAGCCCTTTAAAAAAATTTTGTAGTCAGAATCTCTCTCTTACAGAAAACCCTAAAGTTCACTAGTGTCATGCCACCGACATTCCCATTTGGCCCTGGAACTGAAAAGCCACCATCAAATTGGAGGTGTATCTGCTACAGCTCAAGGAACCTTTGGAGGGAACCCTACAGTTCCATGGAAACCTGGTTGAGAATGGATGCTCTGGAGAAATTAGATTTCACAAAAAATGGTGTCTCCTCCTTATGTCAGAACATTTAATATTATAAATGTTATGATTTCTCAGGAATCAAATTGATAAATTACTGCTGATCCAAATTCAGCAGATCTAAATCTAAAGTTTCTAAGAGTCACTCCTCAACTAATGGTTTGTGGAATGATTCAACTGTCAAATTTACTAAGAAATTTCAGGAACATGCACAAAAAATTGATCTGGGGGCTGTCCCTAAAACAAAGAAAGATGCTTTATTAGACATACCAAACCCAAACACTTCACCCAAAGCAGGCAAAGGGATAAAACCATACACGATAAAGATGACAAAATAGGGGGATTGAATATCATCAATCTTTCATCATACACACTTTCAAGAGAAGAGGAAAAAGTACTAACATTGGGACTATCTTTTTTTGTCCCAATAAAAAAATGAATACATTTGAATTAAGTAAAGATATTAATCTTTTTGCACAGAAGCTATTTTTAAAAAGTCTCTATGTTAAACACACTCATCAAATTGAAAATATTGAGCCTAATCTCACAATGGCGGACTTTAAAGCATTGAGAGACCTAACTTTATTATTAGAGGAAAATGAATCCAATAATCAGACTGATGGTTGGGATATTGAAAATTTGTTGGAGCAAATCAATGAGGACACACAAGCACAGGATATGAATTTTCGCAAGAGATCTCATATCTTTCCATCGCTTGGACAAAATCCAGCTGTTGCCCTATTTGTACGTCAGGTCACTAAGGACATTGAATCTTTAAAATTTGATCATATTCATAATAATCTGCAAAAACAGCTGTAAAAGCTGCAGTGAGGTCACTATCAGCAAATACAAAAATAACTATTAAGCCTTCTGATAAGGGACAGAATATTGTCCTTATGGACAATCTTATGTATGAAAATATGTGTTTGAAAACTCTTAAAAACAAAACATACTAGAGGAAAATTTCTGTCGCACTGGTAAATGAATTTAACCTACAGTTTTATGAACTATTGGATATAGTGCATAGAAATTTAATTATTCAGAAAGATTTATGGGAATACATTAGAATAGGCATCCTAGGATGCCAACATTCTATGCACTTCCCAAGATTCACAAAGACATGTACAATCCTCTTGGTAGACCCATTATCTCAGGAAATGGTTGTATTTCAGAAGGTATCAGTCAAGTGATAGACCTCTATCTCAGACCTCATGTAAGCTTAGTATCTTACGTAAAAGATTCTATTCACCTTTTAAAAATTATTGCAAATCTCGATGTACCTCAATCAGCCTACTTAGTAACTGTTGATGTGGAATCTCTCTATAACTGTATTCCACAAAATAAAGGAATTGCGATGGTCAAACATGTTCTGCAACAACGTGGAATACATGAGTGGAGATTCAATGAATTAATTTTGACTATGCTTGACTATATTTTGAATCACAATTTTTTTTTTTTGTTTAAACGCTATCACTACCTTCAGGTGCAAGGTGTGGCTATGGGGACCTATTGTGCTCCCTCTTATGCCAACTTGTACCTGGGGGTGAGGGAACAGGATTTTCTGTCCAGTGAGTCTCTCTCTGAATACACACAGCACATTATCATCTGGCAAAGATATATAGATGATATATTCTTTATCTGGGATGGTCCTGAAGTACTGTTGAAAAATCGTCTTGAGATAATGAATCATAATGATTCAAATCTTTTTTCATTATGACTTACCATCAAGAGAAAATTAATATTTTGGACATCAACATCTGTAAGACAATGGGGGGACATCTCGAGAGCAGTCTCTTCAGATACATTTTTGCATGACGACAGTTTTCACCCAGAACCGTTAAAGAGATCTATCCTATATCCCATATAGTCAATTTTTACGTATTAAACAAAACTGTACAAATGATAATTTGTTTCAGAGAGAGGCTAATGAGCTTACTAGACGATTGTTAACACGCGGTTATACAAAAACAGGCCTAAAAAAGGCCTTTAATCGTGTAAAGTATTTGGACAGGCACAGTCTTCTGTTTTAGTTCTAAATCTCAGACACAGACTGATAAAGAAGAGGTCAGAGTCATTTTAAGATTCTCTAATGAACATATCAAAAAAAGAAAAATATTACAAAAACACTGGTCAGTCTTAGCAGAAGACCCAAGTATTGGTAAATTGGTGGGCAAGAGTCCTTCCATTATCTATAGAAGGGCAGGATCTCTAAAAGACTCTTCTGTACAAAGTGAATATAAAGGAGATCAGAGATGTGATCCATGAAAATATGTTGGCACTTTCCCTTGTGGGGAATGTGCATACTGTTCCTTACTTAGCAATCAGAAACAATTTATCCTACCGAAATGGAGATACATTTATCGCTAAACACTTTGTAAACTGTCAGACAAAAGGAATAATTTATCTTATATCTTGTGAATGTGGTTCTTTTTATGTAGGTAAAACACGCCAAGAATTTTGGAAACGCATCTACAAACATGTTCATGCTATGAGAATAGGTAATCTTTATGTACCTTTGGGAAGACAAATTTCATAAATATAAAATGCCCAAAGTGATCTTTTCAGCTCTAGACAGAATACATATTCATGTTAGAGGGGGCGACTGGAACAAGATACTATTACAGCAAGAAATATGCTTGATTAGGTGTCTTGATGCCACTCACCATCCTGGTTTAATATAATCCAAAAACTACAGACCCTTCTTAGAGGGCTTTGCTTCTGGTAAAACAGATTGATACTGTTTTCAATGTGTTCTCCCATTGAATGCTCTACTCCCTCCCAGTCGGGGAATTTTCCCGTTCTATTTTGTGCTGCAGGGATTTTCTTGTTAATGTCATTCATTTATTGTATATTCCTTTTTGATTAAGTTATGTTTTGCTGTCCAGATTATGTAGCAACTTTTTCAATTTGCACCAAATGTAATGTACATGCTTTCGCTGTGAAGGTTGGCTCTTTTTTTCCTGGCGGGGCGGTCTTATTCTGATGTGTACGGCACGGAAAGGGTCCCCTAAATCTCTGGGGGACCTGTATTTGTGGCCATAGAGAGCAGTGAGGTAAGTTTCTCTTCCTCCTGTTTCTCATGCACTTCTGTGCAGTCTGCATTATTTATGTGTTGGCGGCGGTCTCCAACATGGCGCCTTGTCCGGTCTCCGGAAATATGTCACTCCGGAGTCGGATATGACATCAATGCACATGGCGCTCTTGCACCTGCACAGTTGAGATGAATGCCGGGGCCACATGACAGGTGCCATTTTCCTCTCCAGCGGATCTACTCCGCATATGGGTGGACGTCCATGCATTACACCCACATTGGACCCTATAATAGGCCACTTTTGGCACTATTATATACAGCCTTTGTTATCTAACCTTACTTTGGGAGGAATCACATTTATTGTGCCAGGCGCGAACCCCCTGGAAGGTTGTGGTCTGAACAACAAAACCATCTTAACTTGAACACTATTACATTGCCATACAGTTTATGGTGAGTTAATTGTTAGTAATTATTTTGATATATATTGTCTTTAAAAAAATAGTTTTCAAATGATACAGCTGATACATCTAAATATACATCTCTTACTGCTGTTATAGACTATATAACATCTACTGTGTGGAAATATATAATCCATCTTGTTTTTTTTCCTTAACTTATGTGTCTAGTAAAAGGACACACACTATTTTGATCTTTATGATCCTACAATTTATTTATTTGATGTTTAGCTGTATCTCTAAGATATTATATTATATATAGCATCATATATGTATATATCTTATTATGACAGAATCTGTGATGCGGCACCAGTGGTCCTTGCACTCCATTTTATGGCCTCAGCTATGGAAGAAATTTGCCTTCTAAACACAGTGAAGCATTTCCTTTTAACTATTTTTGGTGGTTATGTAAGTTATGTATTCCGTATGGGTAATTTATTGTTATTTAATTGTAACAATGTGCATAGATTCTTGATTCATTGATAACAATTACTGTTATAGAGTGGTATCCTTTCCCTGAAGAAGAATCTGTACTAATGTATTCGAATTGCATTGGCCCCCAGGCTGAATATATATCTGCAGTCAAACTTGAGGTTGGAAGATGGAAATCAGCTATTGAGGGATACCACTGGAAACATATTGTATAAACCACAGATTTATGTAGTAAATTCTTTGTTATAAACCATTGCTTTTTGATATTGGTGAAGTATGCACTACCTATCTGATATATTTCAATATGTGAAAACAAAAACTATTTTTTGCTATAATAAAATGTTGATCTTTTTAACAAGTGACTTCTTTGTATATGTTTCAAGGTTGCCTAAAAAATCCCACAAAAATGTAAGGCAAACAAATTCTCTTTGTAATCTAAAGTTTCTTAGATCATAAGAATTAGTTCCCAATGATTAGTTCTCAGTTGTGCCAAGAAGTTTTAATATTGTTGCAAATATGCATATATATTCACCCTTTGTTTCAGATGTCATGTGTAATAGATGAAAAGCTGTCAGAAAACTGAATTACATATTATTTAAACATAAGCTAGGACAAATGAAGCTGTGTGGGCAGGTGATAGACATGCTGTTCAAACTATCGAAGTATACCATACATATCAGTATACCAGGACATACGCAAGTAACTTAGTAACAGTAAATATAATTATATATGTGAGTAACAAAATATTAATACATTCATATATAAAATGTTAGGATACAGTACGTGGATCCATTTTTAGAAATTAATATATATGTAATCATTAAGGCAGTTATTTTTGTAAATAAAGTATACCCCTAAAATGCTATAGTTAGCCTTTTCCTTTAACTCTGCATGAATAAACCCTTGACATGTCACGACATACAGCAACATTTTTTAAGCTGTACCTATCCTTAAAAAGCTGTTGTGTTCTAGTCAAATAGACATTGCCTGAACTGAGATGATGCCATTAGTCTGCCGCAGGCAGGAGGAAGCACTTCCCCATTCTCCCCTCCTAAATAAATCAGACTACAACACTGTAACATTGTAGTAAGTTACAAGGTGAGAGGCTGCAGCAAGGGCTGATCTGTGTCAGACATTTATGAACAAGAACTGCATAGACACCAGGATTTACAGGATTGTGTCATCTCCAGGGGCGGACTGACCATTTGGAAACTCGGGCATTGCCTGAGGGCCCGGGGTCAGTAGGGGGCCCCATGAGATGCCCCTGGTACCTTTTTCATAGGCTTTTTTGAGTTTGGGCAAGGACACAGGGGCCCCATGATCCCCTATTGCCCGGGGGCCCCATGAGTTGTTACTCCGTCCCTGGTCATCTCCAATACAGCATCTAAGTCTAGGAAGTAGAGGTTGACCCTGGATAATGCCTGACCAATGACCTTCCTATTGGGAGGTGAAGGTACTACCAGGGAGAGTACTGTGATCTCTATGAGACATAATACATATACAGATTGCTTTACATGTGTGCAAATAATAAGAAAAAAAATCTGCTAATAGGTCCCTTTTTCACCTGAATTGAGTGACTACAGTGTGAAGCAGTTCATAAAAATGTCATTTAAACATTGCCTGAATGTATTTTCACTACAGGATATATTACTTTGTCCATTCAAGTTCTTTTGTAAGGAAAACCCCCATCCACTAATGCTTACCTTACATGTGCTACCCTGCTAAGAAAGACACAGTCCCTCTGCTATAGAAGAGGATGTAATGTAATGCATACTGCATTAAATTCCTTAAAATTGATTTAGTTTTTTGTTTTGTTTTTTTATTTATATTAGCAATAATAATAATAGATTTTTTTTTAATTATTATGTTTATTATTGTCATTATTAGTAGCAGTGATAGTCATATCAGTAGTAACAGAATACAGTTTATTATCATTTCATATCAGTTTTGGTTAAGTTTTAATCTTTCTGAGACTGGAAACACTTTACCAAGAAGGCTGCTATCTTAAAACCTTCGAAAGGGAATGTAGTATTCTAATCCAGAGTTTGTTCATGCACTGTGCCAGTATACTGTATATGGTGGCACTAACTGAATTCAGATGGATGTCTGCAAAGTTTAATTTTAATTATCTCACAGACACCGGTGTAGAGAACCTTGGCAATCTGCAAGTTGCCTTTGCCTGTTTTTGCATATTTGGAGGTACAAAAATGCATGATATATTTGGTAATAACTGCGTTAAATAAAACAAAAAACAAAATTTTAATAGTGTATATGGTTTTCATTCAGGTAGAATCATTTATGCCAAAATTGAATGTTAAAAGAAAACAAATAGTAAAATATATGCACAGCTAAGGCTGTCAATCACCTTTCATGTGCTAGAGGCGAGGAGCAGGCTGTCTCCCGACATTCTGTGGTGTCAAGATAACCTGTTGGAAATGACTCTGCAGATAGCAGAGGAAAGAGAGAGGAGACAGAAATCATACTTGGTGCTTTGGATTGAGGCTAGTTTACACTGTAGAGGGGTATGCTTTGTTCATTTTTCATATCATAGCTGTAGCGCACAGACCGGTTTGGTCTGGTGGTTTGATCCCGGGTTCCATTCCCTGACAGCCAGGCAAACAACAGTTCCATACAATTCAGTAAGTAAAGCTGTGCAGCTCTTTTTTTTGTTTTTATTGTTGTGTAGAACTTGGATAGGGTGAGCAGCACAAAACAGGGACTCCTCAACAGGAATACTGTCCTTAGTGTACAAAATAGCAACTGCTGATCTCCCAGTAAAGCTAATGAAAGTCTTTTGATCCAGAAGGCTGGTACTCAGTTACCTTATCTCAGTGCAGCCATGTACAAGGTCAGTCAACTTCTGTTCTCCAATCGCCTGTATCCTGGATGCTTAGGAGCTTTCTGTGAGCACAATACTCTGGTAGGGTAGAACAGAGTTCCCCCCAGCCACGTGATAGCAGGGACCCCAAAAAAAGTGGCTGTCCTTCCAGGCAGATTTACCAGGGATGCCACAGCCCTCAGGCAGGGTCTTACTCTCCCAGGAACAAGAGCTCTTTCTGCTCTGCACACTAGCCCATTTATACCCCCCTCAGCCCTCTGCTAGTCACCTGCCATTTTGACCAGGGATTTGCTGGGGGAATATTAACATCCAGACTGGAGTCATATTCTATCACTATGTCCCAGGGTAAGTAATAGAACCCATACCGTCAGAGCCCAGAACAAACCTAATTAATCAAGCAGTGCTCTCCCTGATTACAGAGGAGCCAAAAAACTAAATTTGACAAACAGAACCCTAATGGGGCGCTGCATAAACACCCCTCTAAAAAATAGGCCCTGTCATCATGGGCTGCTAACAAAAACAAGCTCTTGAGCCCAAGAGCGGAGTATCTTGTGGCAATTAGAAAATGGGAGGGGAATAGTGGAATTAACTATGTACATACTTACGTGTGGCATTCCACACAAATACATAAAGAAGTAGCTATACAATAGGTACATATACAGGGAGCCTCGTGCTTGGCACATCTAGAGGGGACCATGCAACAAAAGGACTTCGAGCATATTAACATGCAAACATATATACTGTATATTCCTGCTGCCTAACTGAAACGCTACAATAACTATCTGTACAACATCAAAGCAATTTTAGTCACATCCCAGAGAAGTACGTTAGCCGAGGTACTGGTAGATGTTCACTCCTGCAGAAAGAGAACATGTTAAACAACCTAGTTATATACAGTAATGGGAGTATCCCCTCCGAAGAGGCGACCTTCCAGAAAAACAGTGAAAAAAATCAATGTAGCATGAAAATATCCTGTCGCCAAATATTAGGTAAAAAATGCCCCCTAGGGGCAAGAAACACTTGCCTCGTAGTCTCCCAGAGACCTGAAACGAGAAAGAGAAAGGCATCCTATCTAACTACATTTGTCTAAACCTAGCCAAACTACATTTATCTACACCTAGCCAGATAAACAGAATAATATGAGTCCTTTCACTGAAAATGACCCATAGACCTGTGAAACCCAGACTCTAAGTTATTGAGAGAGTCCAAAGAAAACAGATCCTTTTGCTAAGGAAACATCTTGAACTGATGCAAGGGTTGCCCTTTTAAGCATTCCAAGACCTTATCAGCATATTAGACAACATGTGGATATTCCCTACCAATGTATAGGAACAGTCCTTTCAAAAAGAGACCCAGCAGGGCCTCAAACTTGTAGGGTCCTCTGAATCCTCAGCTCAGCAGAATGGAAAAACAGCTGTAGGTTATGTGTGGAATGTGGCATTAAAAATGTCAGCTGACTGGATGAAAGCAAAGTCAAAATAGGATAGTAGAAGCCAATCCTCCTCTGGCTCAGAAAGAGAACTCCGGATTAGGGATCTGGACTATCTGATTATCCAGGTCCCAAATGCTTATAGACCTGACTTGGTCAGGCCTGTCACACTTCTTGATTAGGACATGGTCCTTAAATATGAATCTGCCCCAGCTCCAATCACATTTAATACTACAGTACTCTTCCCAAAACCCTTTGGATCCTCTGTGATGGTGGGGTTTGGTACATGTAAGAACTCCCATATCTCTGCCTGACACCAACCTTCTCTGAGGGTCTCTACCTTGTCCATATCTTCTGGAGGCACATATGGGAATTCAAATCCATTATTCAGTGCCATTTTCCTCTGCACAATGCACTGCGCATTAGAGAACCGTAGCAACATGTCCATTACTCCTCTGCCCGGCAGGATGTAAAGGTTAACAGCCCATTTAATTAGCTAATGATGGTCCTCGCTCAGCCCATATTGAGATGACAAATCAGAAAAGCTCTGTTGGTATTTCTTGCTAAACTATAGATTAGCAGCAAATTGTTTCTGTCTCTGAATAAACTGCTTCTCCTCTTCCTCCATCTCACACTTTGGCACACATTCTGATACAGACACTATCTCTTCGGGACTTGGCAAACATTCTGCCTCACTGGAAGGTTTCTGATTCTGGATTCTGCTACTGTGTTTCCTGGTCTCCTCAAAAGCACTCTGGTGAAAGAGCCACCAAATTCTTTCTACTCATTGGAGTCTCATCCCTGCAGACCTTTAGGGAACCATGGTCAAACTCCACACTGATCCCCTCTGTGGAAACTGGTACAGGTGCCACAGCTACTGCAGGCTTCTCTCCTGTCTCTTCACTAAGGACAACTTTCTTCTTACAGATGAGGGATCCCTCCACCTAGTCCCAGGATAGGTCCCTGATTGTAGGCATACACCTATCTCCTAGTGCATTTTCAGATGCTCAGAAATGGTTGTGACAAAGTCTGCTTCACAGCGGATGTGCTGCTGGTGACCTCACTCACTTAATAAGATGTCGACTTCTCCGGTTCAACCTCCTTGGTGCAGAATCCTGTGTCCTACTCCACACCATAGACTGCATGCGGTTGATTCTCCAACATGAACTAGAACAATGGTTCCCCTCAGTGCAGCACCATGTCCAAAAGCGGATCCCTACTGTCAGCAGGTCAGATACAGTGCAGACCATACATGGGTGTTCGCCCCCCCCTGGATGGTACTAAGAGCTGGCTTGCCCCTTGGCACCAGCCTCACACCTGTGTCAGTCAAGCGCTGCTCCTCTGTGGCCACCTGGCTTAGTCTCCTCTCCATTCCATGACACTAGCAGCCTGCCTGGCAGAGCGGCATGTACCCCACCATCTTAATCATGGCCACGTGCAGGGTGTACTTCTCCAACACACATATTATTGCAGGGTGTACTTCTCCAACACACACATTATTGCAGGGTGTACTTCTCCAACACACACAGACTATTGCAGGGTGTACTTCTCCAACACACACAGTCTATTGCAGGGTGTACTTCTCCAACACACACATTATTGCAGGGTGTACTTCTCCAACACACACATTATTGCAGGGTGTACTTCTCCAACACACACATTATTGCGGGGTGTACTTCTCCAACACACACATTATTGCAGGGTGTACTTCTCCAACACACACATTATTGCAGGGTGTACTTCTCCAACACACACATTATTGCGGGGTGTACTTCTCCAACACACACATTATTGCAGGGTGTACTTCTCCAACACACACATTATTGCAGGGTGGACTTCTCCAACACACACATTATTGCAGGGTGGACTTCTCCAACACACACATTATTGCAGGGTGTACTTCTCCAACACACACATTATTGCAGGGTGGACTTCTCCAACACACACATTATTGCAGGGTGGACTTCTCCAACACACACATTATTGCAGGGTGGACTTCTCCAACACACACAGTCTATTGCAGGGTGGACTTCTCCAACACACACATTATTGCAGGGTGGACTTCTCCAACACACACATTATTGCGGGGTGTACTTCTCCAACACACACATTATTGCAGGGTGGACTTCTCCAACACACACATTATTGCGGGGTGTACTTCTCCAACACACACATTATTGCGGGGTGTACTTCTCCAACACACACATTATTGCAGGGTGGACTTCTCCAACACACACATTATTGCAGGGTGGACTTCTCCAACACACACAGTCTATTGCTGCACCTCCTGCCACCAACTCTCCCACTCCAACACTTAACCCGAGCACTTCGAAACAGCGCACAGTTCTTGAACCATGGCAGATTCCACTACAAATAGTTCCTGAATAAAGGCAGATGCCCTCTACTGGCTCACTCCCTCTGGTGTTGCACACTACACCGGTTGCATTCTCTGTAGTGCGCATGTCACTGGCTGTATCTGCTGCACTGCACTTGTTACTGGCTGCATTTTCTGTAGCACACATGTCGCTGGCTGAATTTGCACAAGTAACTGGTTGCATCTGCTGTACTGCACGTCACCATACACAAACTTCAGCCATCTCCCTTAGCAACTGCTGCCTGTGCCAGGCGGGAATCCCTGACGAGCCCCTACATGTAGCGCACAAACCAGTTTAGTCTGATGGTTTGATCCTGGGCTTCAATCCCTGATAGGCACATGACAGCCAGGCAAGCAACATTTCCACACACTTGAGTCAGTAAACAGGTCCTGCGGCTCTTTTTTTGGGGGGTAGAACTTGAATAGGGTGAGCCTAGATGATACTCCAGTAACTGTAAACTTGAAAGAATGGGGACATTTATTCTGCACTAAGAGTTCAGGGTGAAGGCAACCCATTGAAGTGTATAAATGAACTGTACAAAGTAGGGACTCTTCAACAGGAATACTGTCCTGAGTGTACAAAACAGCAACTACTGATCTCCCAGTAAAGCTAAGGAAAGTCTTTTGGTCCAGAAGGCTGGTACTCACTGTTTCCTGATCTCAGTGCAGTCATGTACAAGGTCAGTCAACTTCTGTACTGCAGTTGCCTGTGTCCTGGATCCTCAGGAGCTTTCTGTGAGTGTAATACTCAGGTAGGGTAAAACAGAGGTCCCCCAGCCAAGTGATAGCAGGGACCCCATTAAAGGTGGCTGTTGTTGCAGGCAGATTTCCCAGGAATGCCACAGCGCTCAGGCAGGGTCTTATTCCCCCAAAAATAAGAACTTCTTCTGCTCTGCACTCTAACTCATCAATCACCCCCTTAGCCCCCTGCCATTTTATTTATTTATTTATTTATTACAGGTACTTATATAGCGCCATCAATTTACGCAGCACTTTGCATATACAGTGATGGAAATACGTATTTGATCCCCTGCTGATGTTGAATGTTTGCCCACTCACAAAGAAATGATCAGTCTAAAAATCGAATGGTAGGTGTATTGTAACACTGAGAGACAGAATAGCAACAAAAAATTCAAAAGAAATGCATGTCTAACAAATCATACACTGATTTGCATGTTCATGAGGGAAATAAGTATTTGGTCCCCCTTCACAAAACATGACTTAGTACTTGGTGGTAAATCCCTTGTTGGCAATCACAGAGGTCAGACATTTCCTGTAGTTGGTCACCAGGTTTGCACACATCTCATGAGGGATTTTGGCCCATTCCTTTTGGCTGATTCTCTCCAAGTCTTTAAGGTTTGGTGGCTGATGTTTGGCAACTCACACTTTCAGCTCCCTCCACAGATTTTCAATCGGATTAAGGTCTGGAGATTGGCTAGGCCACTCCAGGACCTTAATGTGCTTCTTCTTGAGCCACTCCTTTGTTGCCTTGGCCGTGTGTTTTGGGTCATTGTCATGCTGGAACACCCATCCACGACCCATTTTAAATGCCCTGGCTGAGTGAAGAAGGTTCTCACCCAAAATTTGACGGTACATTGCCCCGTCCATCGTCCCTTTAATGCGGTGCAGTTGTCCTGTCCCCTTAGTAGAAAAACACCCCCAAAGCAGAATGTTTCCACCACCATGTTTGACAATTGGGATGGTGTAATTGGGGTCATAGGCAGCATTCCTCCTCCTCCAAACATGGCGAGTTGAGTTGATGCCAAAGAGCTCGATTTTGGTCATCATTTGACCACAACACTTTCAACCAGTCCTCCTTTGCATCATTCAGATGTTCAATGGCAAACTTCAGACGGGCCTGGACATGTGCTTTCTTGAGCAGAGGGACCTTGCGGGCACTGCAGGATTCAATCCTTGTTAGTGTAGTGTGTTACCAATTGTTTTCTTGGTGACTGTGGTTCCAGCTGCCTTGAGATCATTGACAAGATCCTCATATGCAGTTCTGGGATGATTCCTCACTGTTCTCATGATCTTGCATGTTGCAACAGAGCTAGGGAGACTGACAGCTGTTTTGTGTTTCTTCCATTTGTGAATGTTTGCGCCAACTGTTGTCACCTTCTCACCAAGGTGCTTGGCGATAGTTTGGTAGCTCAGTCCAGCCTTGTGTAGGTCTACAGTCTTGTCCCTGACATCCTTGGACAGCTCTTTGGTCTTTGCCATGGTGGAGAGTTTGGAATCTGATTGTTTGATTGCTCCTGTGGATAGGTGTTTTTTATACAGGTAACAAAATGAGATTAGCAGTGCTCCCTTTAAGAGACTGCTTCTAATCTCAGCTTGTTACCTGTATGAAAGACACCTGGTAGCCAGAAATCCTGCTGAATGATAGGGGATCAAATACTTATTTCCCTCAAGAACATGCAAATCAGTGCATCATTTGTTAGACATGCATTTCTTTTGAATTTTGTATTGCTATTCTGTCTCTCAGTGTTACAATACACTGAACATTCGATTTTTAAACTGATAATTTCTTTGTGAGTGGGCAAACATTCAAAATAAGCAGGAAATCAAATACTTATTTTCTTCACTGTATATTGTACATTTACATCAGTCCCTAACCCTCAAAGAGTGTACAATCTAAGATCCCTAACTCCCATTCATACATACACATACTGGGGCCAATTTAGACAGGATTCAATTAACCTACCAGCATGAAACTGAAGTACCCGGAGGAAACCCACATGGGCACATGGAGAACATGCAAACTCAAGGCAGGTGGTGCTGTGGCTGGGATTCAAGCCAACAACCCTAGTACTGCCAGGCGGAAGTGCTAACCATTTAGCCACTGTGCTGCCCGTTTTAACCTTGGATTGGCTAGGGAGATATTAACATCCAGGCTGGAGTTATATTTTCCCACCCACTATGTCTCAGGGTCCCCTGGGAGTCAGGGAGAAGTAATAGAGCCAATACCTTCAGAGCCCAGAGCAGACCTAACTAATCAAGTATTGCTCTCCCTGATTACAGAGAGGCCAAAAAAAAAAAATTTGGCAAACGGTAACCTAATAGGGTGCTACAACCACTTACAACCAGGAAAATTAAAAATAATATTTCCATAGCATAGCATATATCCCACTGCCCTATTTTACAGTATGGAGTTTATCATAAAAGTTGGGCTGAGCTTTGAGCATGTAATACAAAATTTTCAGATGCCTTTCCGCTTAGATATTTTTATAGCTTCACTTTGCAAATAGAAACATTGTCGAACAATGAACTCTGCTTTGGTTTAGGCATGTCATTGGTACCACATCTATATATACTGCAGAAATGCGTGCTTGTAACTTCCAACCTCGCTGTCAGCTTGCAGTGTTTGGCAGTTGTATAGATACCAGCCATCAGCCTCTCTTTTGTTCCTAACATGCGGACACAATGGAACTAATATATGCCAGTTGGTTCTGCCAAGAACAAATAATTAAAGCTACATTTCAAAAGGGGGAAGAGACAACTACGTAGCTCAGGGGCACCTGAGGCATATCTGTCTTGGAAGTCAAAAATATAATAAGTAACCTGCAACTTTTCATGGTAAATGTGCACCATACAAATACAAATAAAGGTAATAAAAGGTGTAACCGTACAGCGCTGAGCAAACCCTTTGGCACTATATAAACTCGATGTAATAATAATAATAACCGTAAGGAATACATACATTTTTGCCTAGAATGATTGATACCTTCAGGGATCTGTTATTAAATAGTAGTGGTGCACGTTTTACTATAAACACAACTTGTCCCCTATAACTGCATGTGTTCATTACCATCGTTATACTGTATATTATCAGGTACTGTATAAATTAATACATTTCTTAAAATTCATTCTATCATAGAATAACCCCCAATTCATGTGTTCAGGGAAGCTTACTACACCTCTGCCAAAGCTGAATTTTTACTTTCTTCCTCAACTTATCACTTAGTTTTTTATTTATTTATTACAGGCACTTTTATAGCGTGATTTGCTTTGCATATATTATACATTCTCCAGTCCCTAACCCTCAAGAAGGAAACAATCTAAGGTCTCTAACTCATATTCATACTAGGCCCAATTTAGATAGGAGCCAATTAACTTACCAGCATGTCTTTCAAGTGTGGGAGGAAACCAGAGTACCCACACAGGCACAGGGAGAACATGCAAACTCCATGCATAGAATGCATGAAAGTAAAAAACCTTGAGCCTTTACAACCACTTTTTCTTTGAGGCAGAGTTCTTGAATTTCTAGTTGGCGCATTTCAGAGATTCAGGCAAATAATTTTTTTTAATATTGTTTTAATGAAGAATAAAAGGGAAAGGTGCAATAAATATTTACAGGAAAGCTATTACAAACAGACATAAGACACAGTAAAATAAGAGTTCAAGAGTAAAACATATTTTAAATAGAGTCTTCTTGGTCTTGGGTACAGTGCAGAGTTCGGACTACCTGAAGATCAAAGATTAAAGTCTTGTCACAATAGTCACAGACCCTGTTAACATGACCCGTGGTCATTTTTAGTAGTTCTGATGATAAAGTGAGAGCTTGCAACTGCTGATGCAATCATCTTTTCTTGTCCCTACAGAGCGTGATGCAGAGCCAATTCCACCAAGTTAAAGGGTCTGAAAGGTGTGTTGTAGGTGTGTTTGTGTATTTCATTATGCCCAATGGACGTATCCTTAATGGCACCTATCCTAGGTATCTATATTTCTATGTAATTATGATTTCCTAGGCAACAAAAATGCTAAAACAGAAGTTTGGGAATTAACAAAAGAAACGTACATGCTCACCTAGGTGGATTCAGGCTTGGTCCCTGCTGCTTCTAAGACTGAGAACCAAACAATCAAAAACCACTGATCAGTCTTCAGTGAGCAGAGAGCCGGTGACTGTTAGTCTCCGGCTCTCTGCTTGCCCCTCCAGCGCTCACTAGAGTGCTGGGCTCTGGAGTGGGCAGGAGTGGCGGAGCCAGCTGCTGGTTAGAAATTTGGGTGGATCCCAACTTTAAAGTTGGAAATCTTTCCAAAGCCTAAACTGGCTCAGTGACCTTAGCCAACAGTAGGCTTTAGCCTGTGTCAGGTGGGAAAGCCTCTAGCAGTGAGGGAGATGTTGTCAGCACTCCTTCTGCCAGCGGTCTGTCTCCCATAGCAATGGGAGCAGACTCAAACTGCAGAGGTCCCTATTTTGCTCAGAGGTACGAGAGGTCAAGAGTTAAGTCAAGTGCATGTGCGGAGCCTGTGCTAGGTGCATGGCAGGGTTCTGTTCTGCTACTGGGAGAGAGGTAGTGGAGGACGTTGGACAGGTGGATGTGGACATGGGCTCAGCATTTCCCTCCTAATTGCAATTATCTATTCTATTCTTTAATTTTCTGTTTTATTCTTTTCTGTTCTATTCCTTTATTTTTGAATTTCTAAAGATACCTATTCTATTTTTTCTATTCTATCCTTATATTCTCTATTCTATTCTATTCTTTCTGAAAATCGAATATCAGCTATATTCTAGTTTTTCCTATTCTTTTCTAATGTATTCTTTTCTATTCTGTTCCTTTATTTTCTATGCTTGTCTTTTCTTTCCTACTCTATACTATTTCATTCTATTCTACTCTATTTTTTTTTTTCAAAATTAGAATTTCAGACTACGTGTCAGGGCTCCAGGAATGACCAGTGGTGTGTGGACCGACACAGGGAAACACAGACTTCAGGTATAGCGTGTAAACAAGATAATTTATTAAAGACAACACAAACATAAACGCAGTGCAACAATCCAAACCCAAAACTAACACAAATACATACAACAAGGTGAAACAAACCCAAACCTAAACTGATATATATGTATATATATATGGAGCACAACGTAGTCAGGTGGGCCGGGTCGGTAGCTAACGGGCAAACAGGGTACCAGGAGCGAGCGGAAGAGTGGTCAGGAATAACCGAGGTCAGGACAGGCGGAGTTCGTTCAGAGTCAGGATCAGGCAGGAAGCAGCCAGGATGCAGGCACAGCGGCTCATGGTAAACATACACCAAGGCACTGATCACAGGCCTGGTCCTGCTTAAATACACCTCCTGCAATCAGCCTCAGGTGATGGCCTGATTGCAGGAGTGAGATTCTGGCTGCTGAGAGCACCCGCTGGCCAGCCTTGGTACTGCAGCCCACAAGGCAGGTGAGTCCCACCACCATTGGCGAGTCCATTCCTGACACTACGGCTATATTCTAATACACACAAAGGTACGTTTACTAAAGCTGGTGCGCTCAGAATCCGGTGCAGCTGTGCATGGTAGACAATCAGCTTCTAACTTCAGCTTGTTCAATTAAGCTTGACAATAAAACCTGGAAGCTGATTGATTCTATGCAGAGCTGCTCCAGATTTTGCACTCTCCAGTTTTATTAAATAAACCCCCCCAGTTTTTGAAGGAAATCAGCATTAGTCAGCAATATGTTTGCATTTCGAATTTGTTTTCAAATTCGATTGTTATCAAAATTGTTTCAAATTTGATCCAAATTCGGTTCGATTAGAATTTCTTCTCATTATTTCAGATTTGTTGAATTTCGATTCGGAACAAAACGAACCGCACGTCTAGTTTTTTTTAGGTAAAGTCCATTTATTCCAGCATCAAATGTCACAAGAAAACAAAATCTTGAACTACTTTCAAATGGCATTTGAATGTTCTGAAAATGTACAAATTTTCTTATGAATTTTCATTTGAAATTCTACTAGTGTATACCCAGCTTTACAGTAGAAACTAGGGACTAGCAGAGCTTTGGAAGCTGAAGAGCATTTAGAAGCAATAATGGGTACATAAGCCACAGTCAGAGTCTCAGATTCATCCTCCTGCTGTGACTGTGAATGCAAACAACTATTAATCCAACAATTTCAGACAATTAAATGGGATAAATCAGCTTGGTGCTATGTCATGACAAATTTAAAAATCCGGCATTTAATTGCTGCTGATGCAAATTATATTAGTGCTACTGGTAATACTTTTGTTACTGTCCTGAAAGTTTTTGTGCAATAACATGACACTGAAATGCCATTTAACAATGCCACATCCACTGCATTGCTTCTTTTTTTTTTTAAATAACTTTATTTCATGGATATCTGGGAGGTTAATGGGCTAGAAAGAGCCAAAGAGTTGGCTGGCAGGACTGTCTGGTAACATAAAGGCCTCTTTCACACAGGCGTTCTGTATGTCTGTTTTTCATCTGTCCGTTTACAGATGAAAAACGGACACCCATGTATTTCTATGGACTAGAGGAAGTAAACGGATGATCATCTGTTTACATTTGTTAATGTCCATATCCGTTAACATCCGTTTTTTTTGAATGGAAGAAAACCCTATTTTTCTTCCATAAAAAAAACAAATGGACAAAAACGGATGTAAACATTTGAAAAATTAATGTAAACGGATGTAAACGGACGAAAACGGATAAAAACTGATGTAAACCGGACATAAACTGATGAAAAAACAGATGTAAACTGATGAAAAACGGATGTAAACTGATCCGTTTTTGCTTGGAAAAATGTGACTGATGAAAAAAACGGAACACCTGTGTGAAAGGGGCCAAACAGAGACTGAGAGCTAGGAAGCTGATGTAATGTACACCAAGGCACATGCTATCATGTGTTGGCACAAGCTGCAATAAGACAGCCCTTTTACAAGTCATGGAGTAATGTACCTGCACCAATGCACCACAGTAAACCACAACAACATGTATTTATATCTAAATGCGGTGTGAAGTGATGCATTGTAAGTCCTCATGCGCACTAGGCATTTTAAAAAAGCCAGTAGCGTTAGCTGTATAAAGTCATGTTAAAAACGTGAGTTTTTCTGCATTTTTACCATTTTTGCATTAGCATGTAGCCATGTTTTTCTGCGTTTGTGTATTTTAGCTTTTTTTTCTGTTTTTTACAAATTGCGTTTTTTTTTAAACTTTGCTAAAAAAAAAACACTGGTTTGCCAATGCCAGTTTGCCACGTTTTGTCAGTATTAGGCTTCATGCACACTGGACATTATAAAAACACCAGTAGCTTTAGCTGTAGCATGCTGCAATAAAAACCTGAGTTTTTTGGGGGTTTTTGCATTAGCATTTTTCAGCTTTTTTTTTAGTGTTTTTCACCGTTTGTGTTTTTCAGCAAAGTTATACTCCCATAAACTCTTCAGGCTCAAAAACGCTCATAAACGCCAGCTAGCCACGTTTTGGCGTTTTTCAGCTTTTATCAGCGTTAGAGCATTTTTACAGCTGAAAAACTCCTCTTGAAACCCACTAGTTCTGTTTTTTTTTCCAACCAGAAAACGCTCCTGCCAAAAAATGCTGATTAAAGCCTGTATTACATAGTTGTTACATAGTTAATTACATTGTTAGTCTGACTGAAAAAAGACAAAAGTCCATCCAGTTCAACCATAAAAAAAAAAAAAAGTTATAATCCTACACCCACAGTTGATCCAGAGGAAGGCAAAAAACCCAGCAAAGCATGATCCAATTTGCTCCTGCAGGGAAAAAAACTCCTTCCTGATTCCCTGAGAGGCAATCAGATATTCGCTGGATCAATTTTACCTATAAATGTTAGTATCCAGTTATATTCTGTGTATCTAAGAAACAATCCAGGCCTTTTTTTAAAGCAATCCACTGATCTGGCGAGAACCAACTCTTGAGGGAGTCTATTCCACATTTTCACAGCTCTTACTGTGAAGAAACCTTTCCGTATTTGGAGATTAAATTTCTTTTCCTCCAGACGTAAAGAGTGCCCCCTTGTCCTCTGTGATGACCTCAGGGTGAACAACTCTACACCGAGTTCACTATATGAACCACTGATGTATTTATACATGTTGATCATATCCCCCCTTAATCTCCTCTTCTCAAGAGAGAATACATTCAGTTCCTCTAATCTTTCCTCATAGCTGAGCTCCTCCATGCCTCTTATCAGTTTGGTTGCCCTTCTCTGTACTTTCTCCAGTTCCCCAATGTTCTTTTTGTGAATTGGTGCCCAAAACTGAACTGCATATTCCAGATGAGGTTTTACTAATTTACAACAGCAGCTGTAAAAACGTCCAATGTGCATGAGGACTTACAATTGCCTAGGCAAGCACACTGGACATTTTTACAGCTGCTGTTTTTGGCATTCGGCATTTTTTTCTACAGCCAGTAAACTCCCCAGCATGTTCTCCTGTGTCCATGCACACATAGACTGTAATCAGCGTTCTTTGGCAGGGGTGTCTTTTGGCTTGAAAAAAAATCCAGAACTAGTGGGTTTCTAGAGGAGTTTTTTTTAGCTGTAAGAACATTCTAATGCTGAAAATCGCAGCAAAACATAGCAAACCAGTGTTTTTGGACATTTTTTTTAGCAAAGAAATTTTTTGGGTTAAAAAAATGCTAAAAAACACAAATGCACAAAAAACGCTGAAAAACTCACGTTTTTAACATGACTTTACACAGCTGATGTTACACAATCTATCACAAAGCAAAAAATATGGGCAAGGTGAAGGAAGAAATGCTCCACATTGGCATGAGGAAAAAAAATTCCCCTCCATTGCTGGTGTCAGTGGTGTCACTGGAAGGAAAAAATGCCCTGGTGTCGGTATCAGTGGAAGGAAAAAATATCCTTGGGTTGTGGTGTTACTGGAAGAAAATAAAATGTCTATGGGTTGGAGGTGTCAGAAGGAAAAAATGTCCCTAGGTTAGTGGTGTTACTGTTGTCAGTGTTGGTAGGGAAAAATTGCTGCTACGTCAGTGGTGTTAATCTGAGAACTAATATGGCATCTGTGTCAGTGGGATATAGAAAGGGAGGGGAGCTCTTAGTATTGGGGAGTGGGCCTCTGAGAGTGCATTTATTTAACCACTTGGTAAATGCGCTATAGCTACAGCACGGTTACCCAGTTCTCGGAGGGCGTCATATGACGCCCTCCCAGAACGTCCCCTCCTGTGCGCCCCCAGCGATCTCCGTGATCGCTGTGTCCTACGGACACAGCTGATCACACGATGAGGTAAAAGGCCAATCACAGTGGCCTTTTACCACGTGATCAGCTGTGTCCAATGACACAGCAGATCACGGAGTAAATACAGTTGCCGGTTATCGGCCACACTTTCCTCACGCTGTCACAAAGGGGTTGTAGCCCATTTTTCGATTCTGTCTGAGCTGGCTGTAGCTCCACCCAGTCTAAAGCCCAATTTGTGGGCAACGCTGTAGCCACCACCCCCACTCCTGTACAGTTGGATTCGCCTTCCCCCTCTCTTCTGGCAGAATAGTTTGTGCATCTTCCCCAGGTACATCCAGACAAAGCTGAGCAGGAGGTCATAAAACCTACACTGTTGCAGTCAGCACGGCAGGGCTGTGTAATCAGCTGCTGCTTGTAAACATTGGGTGTCCTCTGTTGCATGTATATGCCTCTAGGGACCTTCTGCTATAGTCAGTGCTGCCTATGTTTACTTGAACCCTCCTCCACTGAACAACAGCACTGATCCCCAGCTTGAGTCTGCTGTTAGAGAAGAGCACTGTTAATAAGCCCTCGTTTGTATTGATCTCCTTCCTAGCAGCGTGGTCGGACAGAGGTGGGGAGAGGGGTCCGACTATGATGCCCAGCAACTATGAATCAGAATGGAAACAAGTTCTATTTAACACATGTATTTACAATGTAGTAAATTATAATTTTTTTTTTGTTAGCAAGCATAGACAGGATAGCCAGAATCATACACAGGAGAGCAGCAGGAGCAAGTCCATTAAGTAAGCAGGGGTCAAACCAGGAGGTGGGCAGAAGACCAAGCTGAGCTGGTAACGGGAATCCACAGATGCAAGGTTTCACAGGAACAAAGGCACTGGAGAGCCGAAGATCAACCAGCGATTACATAAGGCTGCTAGCTCCCTTATAGAGGCCGTTTGGCACCAACCTGGGCTGAGGGCATGTATGGCTGTGCACCTTCGTGCACCCTTTATGCATTGGCACACATTCCTGCAGCCATGTAAGGTAGTGGCAGGAATGCCAGGTCTTCGTGAGCCTCTGCTGCGGACAAGAATCCTCTTCTTTGCCTTTGTGACATAATGATATGGGGTCATAGAGGTCCTCACCCTACCAGAATGAAGACAAGGAGGGACTGGAGCCATTCTGTGACCAGCTATGATTGGATGTGAGGGTGTAGTAGGGGGGCCCTTCTCTTCAGCATGTGCAGAGCCACAGCCCTGTGTTGCTGCTGAGGGTGACAATGCTGCAGTGAATTCACTACAGGCTCTACAGTGTTGTCACCCTACTGGAGTGAGACAGAGGCATAAGCCATTATATTTAGTGAAGGAAAACGTTTGAAACTTGTCTACCAAAGTATATTTGAATGGCATTGTTCACAAGTGGTTAAATCAAGCTCACAGCCGCTGCTGCAACTGTGTGCTTGATACTGGCTTGAGGGCTGGTTCACACCATAGAAACACAGTCCATATGTGTTCCGGATGTGTTTCCGCATGCGCATTTTTGGCGCGTTCCGATGTGTTTTTGATACGTTCCAGTGAGTTTTTGATGCGCTCTGGTTCATTTTTCTCCCCTCTTTTTTTCTTCAATTTAAATAGGGACATGTGCATTCCAGTGCATTTTGGTGCATTCTACCGCGTTCCAGTACAATTCTATGCAGGAAAAATGCAACCTGTTCTACTTTTTTTTTTTGCAACCAGAACACACTAGAACTGCAAGCACTGATGTGAACTATGAAAATGACAACCATATAACCTACTTTCTGTGCATTTGGATGCAGAAAAAAAAGCACACTGAAATGCTTGTAGTGTGAACTGGCAGTGAAAGTGGATCTCCCCTCAAAAAAATTAAAAGTCAGCAGCTACAAATACTGTACCTGCTGACATGGATATAAGGACACTTACCTGTGAAGAGATCCAGCTATGTCCTCACCCAACCTGATTCTTCAGTCAGTTTTGGATGCAAGTGCCAGCATATTCAGTAAGGGAAACTAACAATAAAGCATTTTGGCTTCACAAATGGTTTTATACTGTACATGCGCAAAGCAATCTGCGCTTTGTGAATGGTGCTGCAGTCTTCTGGGACCTGTGAAGTGTCTCAGAAGGCTGCAGGGGAAGGGGGAAGGTCGAACTTCTGGCTCACATCACTGCGGACCATCTGACCAGAAGTGGGATCTGGTACCTGTCAAATCCAGGTCCCCCCCACAAACAGTGCCAAATGTGGCAGTGGAGGGGGGAGGATGTAAACCCAAAAGGGGAAGTTCCGCTTTAGGAACCGTCAAAAAGCTTTCTGATAAGGCTCCCATTCACGCGACTGACGCGTTTGTCCTGTGCAGAGCCGTGTTGTCGGCACATTGATGTGCAAATGTTGTGTGCATCCCCATGCTGGCAATCCTATAGATGTCTATTGGAACACATGGCTGCACAGGCATAGCCATTGTGTCTGTGCAGCCATGTGTCCCAATAGACATTTATAGGACTGCCGGCATGGGGATGCACACAACACCTGTGCCAGCAGAACATGGCTTTGCACAGCACACAGTGGTGATTGCCCATGGGAATGGGGCCTAAAAGTGATTGGGTGGCTCTAGAACTGCCAAATCACTTTTGGGTGCTAACAAAGTTCACACAACCTCCCTTCCTCTGCTGGTGGCAACCTTGGTGGTTCCTGAGCTTTCCCATTCCTCCGGGAGCCTGGGACTGCAGGAAATGACTTCCCCAGTGAGTGCAGGAGGATGGTACCCAGGACTAGTGACCCCGGAAGCAACACATGAAATCACTGCTGGGATCACAGCTGTCATTTCTCAGTTACATGAAGCTATTCAAACATGATGTGTGCTGGAATAGCTGCCTTGGAGGGCAGGGGAGACATTAGGGTACTAACAGACCACCAATGTCCCAATAAAGAGGGCCTGTCACCTGCCCATACTATCATATAGGGGAACTGTTAGCCTCCTGGTGATTGATAGCAATTAAGTTAAAAAAATAAAATAAAAAATTGTAATAAAAAATAACTATATAAAATGAATAAAAATAATTTAACATAAAAATGTAAATCACCCTCCTGTCACCCCCCCCCCCCCCCCCCCACACACCACATGAAAAAAAATCACACCATTGGTCAAGCTTATGCATGTAACATCAGTTGTGCCATTTGTGAGGTATCGCTGTGATCGTCGGAGTGAAAACAGTCATTCTAGAGACAGTTAACTCTAAACTGATAAACTTTAAATGCATGTAAAGTGTCCCCTACTGACAATTATGGGTACCTTTTTAGCTTTTTGCGATTTTACAGGTATGAGCAATTTTATATATTGATATGTTTGGTATCTATTTACTTGATGTGAGCCTGTCTTTTACATTGTATTTAAAATATGGGTATTATATCATGTTTGTTTGCAATAAAATTCATTTGTGTATTTTATTGTTAAAATATGCGTTTGATAAATACCTGTGCAAATATCCTTCAACATAAAAAATTGCCACTACCACTATTTTATTCTCCAGGGCCTCAGCTTTCAGAAAATATCTGCTTTCCTATCGCTGGACGTATATATATGGCCTGGTATGGAAGCAGACATACTGGAATCATGTTTGAGGCTACAACCATGATCCCAGTATCATTTTGTCAAACAGGCGATTCTCTTTTGACTAAGCAGCCAGTGGATTACTTTACTTTTGGTTGGCTCTGAGGAAGAGGTTTTGTCCTCAAAATGCGTTAGACAGTTGGTCATCCAGGGTTCCATCGTATGGACTCAGATGTTGTTTGGATCATACGTCTTGTTCAGTTTGACATGCCTGTGTTATTATGTCCATTGTGAGTATGATACCTATTTTTGTTTCTTTAATAAATTATTTTAAACAATAATGCACTAGGTCGGTGCACCCTTTTTCTGTTTCTCCATTTGTATCCAGTGGATTACTTTACAACAGGTGATGGAAGAGGGCCCCCCCTCCACCTTTACTGGACTCTCCCAAGCTCTCTCTCTGGCTCCGGGCGCACAGTGAAAGAAACTGATTTTTTTCCTCCCACTGTATGATGTCAGAAAGTGGAAGCAACGGCGATTCTGTCACTTCCAGTTTGGGCTCTGTTTACTGGCCAGTGAAGCAGCCGATCAAACTGATCTGTGTCTGATCAGCTGCATTGAAGGCTAGAGGAGAGATCTGGGGTACCCCAGATCTATCCATAATGAGCACCTGTCACTGCCTATTGCTGTCACAAGGGATATTTACATTCCTTGTGACAGCAATAAAAGTGAACACTGGGGGGGGGGGAATTAACTGTCACTGACATCCCCAGTCACACCAATACAGTGAT
Source organism: Staurois parvus (assembly GCF_062004578.1). Classification (NCBI taxonomy): domain Eukaryota; kingdom Metazoa; phylum Chordata; class Amphibia; order Anura; family Ranidae; genus Staurois; species Staurois parvus. The sequence continues at coordinate 1,131,517 of NW_028318349.1, forward strand.
CAGTGCTAATAAAAAGCACTGAAACTGTACTAATGGCACTGGGCAGGAAGGGGTTAACATCTGGGCGATCAAAGGGTTAAATGTGTGCAGTGTGTGTTTTACTGTGTGCTGTGCTTTACTATGTAAAAGCACACTGCTTTGTATGGCTCTGCTATGCAGAGCCATACAAAGCAGTATGCAGGAGCTGACAGGGGAGCGATCTATATTGTTTACATACAGGTCTCTCCCATGTCAGTGTTCCTCGGCGATCGCTGGGTGCCGGCGGGGAATCACCAGCCAGGAGCCCGTGATCGACAGATTAAGCCGCCAATGGCAGTGCTGGTAGGGCATGCACGCCCGCCCCCCACCCAGAAATGCAAAATCACACATATACAGTATCTACCAGAAGTGAGTCCACCCCTCCCATTTTTGTAAATATTTTATTATATCTTTCATGCGACAACACTGAAGAAATGATACTTTGCTACAATGCAAAGTAGTGATTGTACAGCTTGTATAACAGTGTAAATATGCTGTCCCCTCAAAAGAACTCAACACACAGCTATTAATGTCTAAACCGCTGGCAACAAAAGTGAGTACACCCCTAAGTGATAATGTCCAAATTGGGCCCAATTATTTATTTTCCCTCCCCGGTCTCATGTGACTCGTTAGTGTTACAAGGTCGCAGGTGTGAATGGGGAGCAGGTGTGTTCAATTTGGTGTTATCACTCTCATACTGGTCACTGGAAGTTCAACATGGCACCTCATGGCAAAGAACTCTCTGAGGATCTGAAAAAAATAATTGTGGCTCTAGATAAAGATGACCTAGGCTTCACTGTTATACAAGCTGTACACTCACTACTTTATATTGTAGCAAAGTGTCATTTCTTCAGTGTTGTCACATGAAAAGATAGAATAAAATATTGACAAAAATGTGAGGGGTGTACTCACTTCTTTGAGATACTGCATGCATGATTTTGCGCACCCGTGCCGCCCTGTAGCAGCAGTTCTACTACCAGGCGGTCCGGAAGCTGTTAAAAACGCATGCTTTGGTCTTGTACGCATATGTAAACAGCAATTGCACCACACATGTGAGGTATCACTGCAAACATTAGAGAGCGATAATTCCAGCACCAGACCTCCCATGTAACTTTAAAATGGTAACCTGTAAAGGCTTCTAAAGTGTTGCCTATGGATAATTTAAAGTACCGTAGTGTCGCCATTCCACGAGTGTGCACAATTTTAAAGCGTGGCATGCTTGATATCTATTTATATAGTTACATAGTTAGTCTGGCTGAAAAAAGACAAAAGTCCATCCAGTTCAACCATTAAAAAAAAAAGTTATAATCCTACACCCACAGTTGATCCAGAGGAAGGCAAAAAAACCAGCAAAGCACGATCCAATTTGCTCTTGCAGGGGAAAAAAAAATCCTTCCTGATCCCCCGAGAGGCAATAGGATATTCCCTGGATCAACATTACGTATAAATGTTAGTATCCAGTTATATTCTGTGTATCTAAGAAACAATCCAGGACTTTTTTAAAGTAATCCACTGAGCTGGCCAGAACCAACTCTTGAGGAAGTCTATTCCACATTTTCACAGCTCTTACTGTGAAGAAACCTTTCCGTATTTGGAGATTACATTTCTTTTCCTCCAGACGTAGAGAGTGCCCCCTTGTCCTCTGTGATGACCTCTACACCGAGTCCACTGTATGAACCACTGATGTATTTATATTTACCAGCTATAACTTCATCTTTTATATTTTAACAAACAGTTTGGTATTATATTGTGTTTGTGTTCAGTAACATTCATGAGTGTATTTTTTTTCAAAAAATGTTGCATTTAAAAAACCTCTGCAAAGCTGCCGTGTGACATAAACAAAATTGTAACACCCACCATTTTATTTTCTAAGGCCTTTGCTTAAAGAGGAGCTCCACCCAAAAGGGGAAGTTCCACTTTAAGGACTGCTCCCCATTAAGGATTGGCACCTTTGGGGGGAGCAGGTACCCGTATTTGACAGGTACCCGCTCCCATTTCCGGTCCGCTCGCCTAGGTGATCGGAAGTGGAAGGTGTCCTCCCTCCCTGTAGTCTATTGGGACACGTGACAGATCCTAGAAGACTACATGACCATTCATGAAGTGCAGCACTACTCACGCATGTGCAGTGGGCACCCGGCTGTGAAGCCGCAAGCTATCACAGCCGGGTGCCCTCATTGAAGATGCCGGCCTCCTGGAATACAGGACGGCCGGTAAAAGGGGCTGCGGGGGACACACTGCAGGACCGAGGGACAGGTAAGTGGCTGTTTTTTAAAAAGTCAGCAGCTACAGTTTTTGAGGCTGCTGACATTTTTTGACAGGTGAGTGGAACTCCGCTTTAAGGGCTCGTTCACACTTGACTTTATTTCTAACTCTTGCCAAATGCCCCTATAGCGTTTGACAGGCATTTATGCAGCATTTTTAACGCTCCCCAAACGCCCCATGTGCGGTTTTGAGGTGGTTGATAGGCGGAGCGGCACCATAGACTTGAATGGGAGGCTTCATCTCCTGACTGGACACAAAGCGTCAGTTTTGCAGCAATGCAATGCTTCAGTGTGAACAGCGCTGTGTGCTGCCATGTGCAGAATTTTCATAGACGTGTGAGAAGCGCTCCCAAACGCCTGTGTGAGGCCTTCTGACAAAGCTAGTGTGAACTGAGATTACAAATATAGAATGTTTGGGGTTCTAAGTCATTTATTAGGGAAAAAAGAGAATTGTTCCATGTCGGGGAGACGCCAGAATCGGCCTGGAATACCTCCTGGGGGGGTTACAGTCATTTCTGGCCAGCAATGCAGATGTGTGCTGAATAGTAAAACGACTTCCCCGGCAGACGAGTGAGCGGTTCCCGGCCTGGTGCTGAGCTGCGAACACGGCTACTTTTGGGGTTTATTCTACTTTACATGGACGTCCGTGAATTGTCGGTACAATGAAGCACAGCAGCGATCTCGTCTGTGAACTATTAGCATGCATTTGTTCATTCCACTTCGCGTTTTCTGCATTTGATGCCAGAAGAAAAGACATTCACAGCAGAGGCTGCGGTCACCGGCGTTTTGCGCTAATGAGTGAAAGACTACACATCCCAGAATGCCTCGGGAGCCAGCAGAGGGGGCGGGCGGCCTGAGGGACACGCGATTCGGGGGCGGGGCTCCACAGATGATTCAGGAGGGGCGAGGTCGGGAGAGGGCTGCGGAGAGAGGCGTGTCAGTAGTATAGGCGGTGGGCGTGATCCAGCAGGGAAGGGCGGGAACTCGCCTGCGATGACGGCGCTGCTGGGGATGACGTCTACTGACTGGAGGATTCTCTGGGAATGCGCGTGCACTGGTTAGCGCGCGCCAGGCTTGCTTCGAGCTTGGAAGGGGGGTGTCACGAGCGAATGCGCGCTCCCTCGGCCGCCGCCATTACTGAATTGGGAAGAAGCTGTGGAGAGAGATCGGTGGCAGGAGAAGGGACTTGGAGGGGAGGAAGAGAAGGCAGCGAATCCCGGGACAGGGGACCGGCACTGAGAGGGAACGGCGGCTGGAGATGTGGGCCGTGTGACGGCGGGATGTGTCCCGGAGACAGGTGAGGAGAAAGCGGGGCCCCGAGGGGAGGAGGCAGGCCGAGGATGTCAGGACCCAGCGGGGGAGGAGGAGAGGGGCGCAGTGCCGGACACCTCCGAGCGTCAGCCTCAGGAGGACAACCAAGTTCAGGCCGCTGTGTGCCGGGAATGGGGGATCCCCTCCTCCCCTCCCCCTCACTGAGCTCATACCCCGCCCCCCCATAGGAGCACTCCTCTCCCAACTTCATCCTTCCCCATCACCCTTCTCACCCCATCCATCCATCCCTGCATACATCTCCTGTGTCACCTGATACCCCCCCCCCCCCATAGGGGCACTCCTCTCCCAGCTTCATCCTTCCCCATCACCCTTCTCACCCCATCCATCCATCCCTGCATACACCTCCTGTGTCACCTGATACCCCCCCCCCATAGGGGCACTCCTCTCCCAACTTCATCCTTCCCCATCTCCCTTCTCACCCCATCCCTCCCTACATACATCTCCTGTGTCACCTGATACCCCCCCCCCCCCATAGTGGCACTCCTCTCCCAACTTCATCCTTCCCCATCACCCTTCTCACCCCATCCATCCATCCCTGCATACACCTCCTGTGTCACCCCCCCCCCCATAGGAGCACTCATCTCCCAACTTCACTCTTCTCACCCCATCCATCCCTGCATACATCTCCTGTGTCATCTGAAAGCCCCCTCTAAGAGCAATCCTCTCCTAACTTCATTTTTCCCCATCACCCTTCTCATCCCTCCCTCCCTGCATGCAACTTCTGTGTCATCTGTGCCCCCCCCCCCCATAGGGACTCTTCTCCCAACTTCATCCTTCCTCCTCTCACCCTGTCCATCCATCCCGGAATAGACCTCCTGTGTAATCCCCCCCCCCCAATAGAAACTCTCTTCTCCCAACTTTTTCTCTTCCCACCCCGTTATCAATCCCTGCATAGTCCTCCTGTTTCACCTGATACTCCCCCATAGGAACACTCTTCTCCCAACTTCATTCTTCCTCTTCTCATCCCATCCATCCATGCATAGTCCCCCTGTGTAATACCCCCACCATAGGAGTACTCCTCTCGCACCCCATCCATCCATTCCTACATAGACCTCCTGTGTCATCTGATACACACCCCCCCCCCCCATAGGAACATTCTTCCTTCTCACCCCATCCATCCATGCATAGTCCTCCTGTGTAATACCCCCACCATAGGAGTACTCCTCTCGCACCCCATCCCTACATAGACCTCCTGTGTCATCTGATACCCCCCCCCCATAGGAACATTCATCCTTCTCACCCCATCCATTCATGCATTGTCCTCCTGTGTAATACCCCCACCATAGGTGTACTCCTCTCGCACCCCATCCATCCCTACATAGACCTCCTGTGTCATCTGATACACCCCCCCCCCATATGAACATTCATCCTTCTCACCCCATCCATCCATGCATAGTCCTCCTGTGTAATACCCCCACCATAGGAGTACTTCTCTCCAAACTTCATCCTTCCCAATCACTTGTGTCATCTGATACCCCCCCCCCCCCATATAAGCACTCCTCTCCCAACTCCATCCTTCCTCATCACCTTTCTCACCCCATCCATCCATCTCTGCAATGTCCTCCTGTGTGGTCTGATACCCCCTTCCCCTCCCCATACACCTCCACCATGGAAGCATAGTACAGAATGGGGGATGTAATCTCATCCAAATCTCTGATCTCCATATATTGGTCATGTCACAGTCCTCCCAGACATGATCACCACATGAGGAACACTGGAAACAGGAACTTCACAATAATATGTCATGTCTTCATGTATGTCCCTGGATCTTATCCCTCCCATCCTCAGATCAGATCATTTTTCTCCAGATCTTTCCACTCCTCTGGTGGAGGATTTACATTTATTGGTTCTTCTGTTTTCTTTTTTGGAGATTATTAATGGTGGAATTCTCTAGAATTGAAAATTGGGGGGGAGGTAAAGTGATCCCCAAATCATTTGATATCCAAGAGAAGAAATGAGTACACTGAGTGGATGGGTGTGTAGGAGCCGTGTGGGCCTGCGTGACCAGTCCCATGCATGGACCAGTCACACATAGGATGTCTGTGGGACTGTGTGTGACTGGTCCATGCATCATAGTATGGCATTCTTCCAGGAGGAAGTGCACCCTAAGGGTAGGGGGGGTACCAGATGTGTACCTGATAAGGGGGTATGTCACAACCTCCGCTCTTACCCAACCTTCCATCGACAGGATCACTTAATGGTGGTTAGTTGCTGTAAAATTGCTGCAGCAAGGACAGACATAACGCACCTTGGAGGGCATCAGTTTTAGGGATGAGACTAAACGAAAGGCTTGCTAATCCCCTCTGCTGCCAGATGGCTCAGCAACTCATTGTGCTGCAATTCATTGCGGGGCTGTCTGACAGTAAAGGAATTAAACAGAATTTAACCTTTGCAGGATAGTAACCTTTTCCTGGCTGTATGTTACAGATGTATGCCTGGAGACTGCCGTTTATGTAGAATATTACATTTGCATTTAGTTTCAGCCAGAACAAGACTGAAACACATTCTAAATGAGTGCTCTTTGTGTTTTTTTGTTTTTTTTTAATTTATTTTCCTTTTTAGACCATGATGATCCCCCCCCCCCCAAATGTATAATATTGATAGTATGGATGTATCATGTGTTCCTTTATCACATTGTTCTAGTAGACCTATACTTGACTAAACACTTGATGAAGTTCACCTTTGTCGCCGAGCCTTGGGCTTGTCAATGGCGTCAGTTTGGGACACTTCTCAGATCCGTCACAATTCATTGACGTGTATTTGACTTCCTTCTGACCTCCCATTGACTTGAATGCAAAACCCATTTGAAATGTAAAGAAGTCTGTTGGTAAAGTTCCCAAAGCTTACCAAAGCCCCCCTCCCCCCCGTGGGGCTAATGAAGGTTATGAAGCAGACATGTTCATCTACAATAAAATGGCCAAACTGAGTGGTATTCCAGGGGCCATATTGAGGGTCATGTCATACTACTGGGTGCAGATGGCCAGTCAGGAGCACTATATACTCATTTATGGTATGTTGTGGTGATACAGTGCACTTCTGTGTGTGTATCACAGTGGAGCAGGGGTGGACTGACAACCCATGGGGCCCCCGGGCAATAATGGGTCCTCTGTCTCCTTGCCCACACTCAAACCACACCCAAAAAAGCCTATAAAAGGTACCAGGGGCATCTCATGGGGCCCCCTACTGACCCTGGGCCCTCGGGCAGTGCTCGAATGGTCAGTCTGCCCCTGCAGTGGAGGTTATTTACTAAAGCTTGAGAGTGCAAAGTATGGTGCAGATTTGCATAGAAAACAATGAACTTCCAGGTTTCATTGCCAAAGTTTAATTGAACAAGCTGTTTAGAAGCTGATTGGCTACTATGTACAGCTGCATCAGATTCGGAGTGCACCAATCTGATGCAAGTTTCCGTCAGTGGCAGGATCACTGTATGTTAACACTTTGCTGCACCATTTTGAATTCCATTCTGAAACCCATCTAGGTAGGACAGTACGCTTCGTTTTGCATTTCGCATCAAATTTGAACGATCAGCGCTTTGAGGTACACTGCGGTAATGTCTGGTTTTCTGTGACTTAAATTGAGTTGTCAACCCATTAGAAATGAATGGTTCACTCGGTGCCATAACTACTTTATTCCAAAAAGATTATAGCTCTTTTGGTGATTAACACAGATCTGGACATTTTACTAAAAGCTAGGAGTCCGCTTTAAAAACCAAGAAACCTGCACATAACTATATGGGTAGCAGAAAGTAATGCAGGCCATAGATGGGTCGAAAATCAGATGATTTTTTTGGCCGAAAATAAAATCGGCCAATTTTCGGATCGTTAGTGGACTAATTGTTCGGCCGTTTTTCGGTATTTTGGCAGATTTTTTTATCGGTAAAGTTGGAAAAAAATCGTCCAATTTTGCAGATCGGCCGATTTTCGCAGCAATTATGGGCAAATCGGCCGATCTTTTTACCGATAAAAAAAATCTGCGCATGAGCAGTGACCTGCAAGAGGAAGAGGAAAAAGAAGAGGAGGAAGAGGATGAAGAAGAGGAATTCCAGTCCGGCAAAAAGTGTCCCTGCAGAGAGCTTCGCTATTTCTTTGACAGTTCCTTGACATTTATAGCGGTTGCAACAATGTATCTATTTGTTTCCGAATAAAAACATCTGTATCCTAAATGGATGCAAATAGATACATTGTTGCAACTGCTATAAATGTCAAATAAATAGCGGAGCTCTCTGCAGGGACGCTATTTGCCGGCTGTAGACGGGATGAAAATCGGCCGTTTTTTTTTTTTTTTTTTTTTACCGTTCCTGGTAACGTCGGCCGCTTGATCGACCGATTTTTCATTTTTTTAAAGAAAAATCGGCCGGTTTTCTCCCCATCTATGGCCTGCATAACATAGTTAAGCAGCAAAACATGGGTATAGTAATGGCTAAATAAAATTAAATTCAAGAGTTTAAAAGTGGCTCATGTAGTGCGCCATAGCAAAACATTAGTATAATAGCAGTGTGCTTTGACAGGCCTACTGGGGATTAAATTATAGTAAAATGATCTAAACAGCCGTGACTTTACAAAGAACACAAAAAATGGCTATCCTGACAATACATGGGCACTAAATGGGCAGTCAAGTAGAATATGCAGGCAACATCATCCAGCAAATAACTGGCAATATTTACAATACCCAATCCGATAACAGCCAGTTGTGACAATATCCAGGTAACAAATGCAAATAGGACAATATACAAACAACAAATGGCAGTTGTGACCATATAGGCCATGTCTGTGTAATGCATGTGGTTAAAATTTGTTTACATGTGATTTTTTTTTTTTTTTTTAATATCAGAGTCAGACATAGTTTGTAATTCCTGTCTCCTAAACTATTCCTAAATTATAATCTAATAGTCAGAAGCTAGTTCACAAATATAAGACTGTGTGTGAAATGTATATTATATACACCCCTAGAGAAGTTGTACACTGTATGGAGATGGATCATTATACACAATCTGGAGGGTGGAATAAATTCTCTCTTCTAGATTGAGTGTATTTTACAGTTAATCCTCCAGGTTATGCAGTAAAAATCTGTTGGTGCGCTGCATTCAAACCCAGCTACATCATCACGCCAGGCTTTGCAGCTTGTGCCCTTCCCAGCTCCACAGACTGTAGTATGGAGTTTACTATCTCACCATCCTCACTCACCACCTCCAGGGTAAAAAAACTCTGAGAACATCTTTCCCCAATGCTGGGCCTGCTGTTCTGCCACCCTCCATGCTAGCCTGACACTCTGACTGGAGAAGCACCAACACCTTGCACTGACCAACCGCCAGCCATACACAAGCAACACCCCCTGCCAGAGAAATCTGTATACAGAACTCTTATAAAAACAGCACCCTCTACAGGACTGACCACACTGGAATATGACATATGTGGTCACCCAAGAGTTTTTTTTTTTTTTTGGGTTCCCATGGTGACTTGGCGACTGAAGATTGTCTATCTAGCCCTAGCTTAACATGTTAGCAGTAATTGCATTTTAAAACCTTTCCATAAGTATTAACTGCAAAATTACATTAGGAAAGCTTTAAAGAAGTATGGCCAGAGCTTTTTCAGCCCTACGGATCACAAGAGTGAAGTTCATCAGCTGATGCCGTTTAGGAAAGATCCCAACTTTACCTCTCTGCCTGCTATAGAGGATGATGAATTAAAGTTTAACCGCCATCAGATAGTTTTTCACGTTACATACAGATATGTATTCTATAATACTTATAGGATTTTATTACCTCACACAGATCACTACTTTTCCCTTGACTTTGCGTTTATCTGCTTTTTTCTCCAGGTCAGAGACCTGTTAATTATAACTTAGCTCCAGGAATTTAGCCACTTTGTAAAACGTGCGGGCATATTATGAGTAGACAGTCGGGATATCAATGCATAGTTGCTTTGAAATTGCATCCAAAAACTCGATGCGTTTTCATGACTTAGTTCACTTCTTCAGGAGTAGAAGAATGTATAATATCTGCAAGGTAAAACATCAAGTATGTAACAATTTAGTGGTATCTTGTAATATATAAAGTAGTTCCAATCTCAAGGGTCACCAGAGGGACCCTAATACTTACAAATCAGCTAAAAATACATGTAACAGTACAGACGAACACCAAAATTTGAGGGTTGCGTACGTAGAGCGCCCGTGAATTGTGAAAAACCACGAATTTTGGATGTGGTTAAAAAAATGCCCTTTTTTAGGGTAAATACAGTAATATAATTTAATAAAAATACAGTAAAATGTAAGAGAACTCACCAATAATGAATTATATTGATTGAAAATGATTTAGCTGTGCAGTATGATGAAGGAATGTAATGAAGATAATGACTGCACAGCTAAACTGAGGATTTATAGCTACTTGGGTGACGCCTCTTCTTCAGGTGCTTCAGGAGTGTTATCTACTGATGGGTCGTCTTCTGGTATGGTTTTGTGCTGGCTTTTCTTGATAGGTTTGAGGAACATTGTGATGGGAAGTTGCTGTTGTTGTTTCTTCATGGTGGCGAGGAGGGTTTTATGTCTGAATGGCAGCATCGATTCCATTATTAACTTTGAGTGCTCAAACCATATAGGGATGCCATACTTCAATCATCCCTTGCAACTTCTTCTCTGTCCTAATAGTCTGGGACAAATGTTCCAGTGTCAGGCCCTGATCCTCCTCCTCCTTCTCTTTGCTGGCAGACTTCAACAAATCCTCGTCCATCAGGGGTTCAGAGTGGGCATCAATGAGGTTGTTGACCTCACCTTGATATCGTCAAAACCTTCGCCACCAAGTAACTTTGCCAGTCTCGCAGCCTTGTCTACAGCCTCATGCTGAATTTTTTCAGGTGAGAAGCCCTTGTAGTCATGGACACTCTCTGGCCACAGCTTCTTCCAGCATATGAAAATGGTTTGATTTTTCATCTCTTTAAGAGCAGCTTGGATGACCGACAGGCACGTTGCAATCATAACGTTATGCCAGTAAGCCTTTAATGTAAAATTCTTGTCCGTGTCCATTGCATCCATAAGGTGTTGGAGAGAATTCTGGGTATGAAGAGCCTTGAAGGCACAGATTACGCCTTGGTCGATAGGTTGGATGAGGGAGGAACTCAATCTGGACTCCCTCGTAATACAAATCCAAAGGGTGGCTGCCAGCATTATCCATAATGAGCAACAGCTTGAAGTCCATGCCTAAGTTGTGGAGGTATTCCTTGGTTTCAGGGATGAAGCACTGGTGAATCAGTTTGAAGCTAGGACTTTGGTCGTCCAGGCCTTAGGGTTGTGCATCCAGTAGAGAGGCAGCAGGTTTTTGTTTTTTAGGGCCCTAGGGTTCGCTGCTTTATAGACGAGGCCTGGTTTGACCATGTAACCAGCAGCATTGCCACATATGAGCGTCATTCTGTCCTTCTGTGCCTTTAAACCTTGGAGCTCTGGCCTCTTCCTTCATGATGTAAGTTCTGGATGGCATCTTCTTCCAGAATAAGCCACTCATCCGTGTTGAAATCTTGCTGGGGCTTGTACCCCTTCTCCTCTGATGTGCCTGAAGGTCTCCTGGTACTTCAATGCAAATTGATTCATTTCTGAAAACAAACAAGCCATTCCTTACTGGCTTGAAATTCTTCAGGCTCTGGTGCTGCTGATGGTCCTGGTTGTGGTTCTTCGGTACCTTCTGCATTGTCTCCTGTAGCGAACTGCTGGTACAATTTCCGTGTTTTCTCACGGATGATGTTACCGTCCAAGGGGATGTTCTTCTTCCCGTAGTTGGTGATCCACAATGCCAAGGCAGATTCCATCCTGACGATACTTTTATTTCTTACGGTCGTTACCTTTTTTTGGCGCCATCACAGAAAATTAATGGTATGGTACGTCTGATCGCTGCCTCGTTCTTCTTTATGCGGTTCTTTTGTTGATGCCATAATGGCACACTACTGCAGCATAACGTTTAGTTCCCGGAGCAAATCCAGTAGTTCAGCCTTCTCCTGGAGTGTCTTAAACATCTTCTGGTGCTTAGGGTTATTTCCAGAAGCTTTAGAAGGTACAGGGTGTTTGGGCAGCACCCTAGGGTTTTAAGAACAACACTCAGGGACACGAGATAGCTACACGCGGTAAACTGTTATGATGCGGGAATGCTGGGCTGATCAGCCGCAGAGGAAAAATCTGCTAACGACTGAGGCAGCGAACTCTGAACTGCGACTTTGCGGGGGTCGACTGTATTTTCAAAATGGTGATCGCCAGGGGAGTCTCACCCGGGTGCTGTGGAAGTATGCCTTCACTAGAATCCAAGTGGACAAGCCAGAAACAGATTCATAGTGGGTGGGCAGTCATGAAGGCACACAAAGTAATTACTATGAAAATAAATTTGGATATACATTCTAGTAATGATTGATGACATCAAGATGAGTGTTCCTGGACTGAAATGCTGTCTCAAAGATGGCAGTCATGTAATTTCCTGATGCCTGAGCAGTTCTTCGCTTTGTTTACAAATGTCTTACCTAATGTGGCCACCGGTTAATGATGTCATGATCAGGTCATTGACCTAAATCAGTGGCCATGTCATCACTGCCCTGCCTCTCTATCTTGTCCAGTCATAACACTTTGCATTATTTAAGAAATGCAAAGTGTTGTGTAAATGGCACCATGCTGAGCAAACAATTTCTTGTGTTTACTAAGAAGCAGGACAGCCTTTTTGGCATGGGACCGAGAAACCAGTAGCAGGAGCTGTAGTAGCAGTGCCTACTACAGTGATTTTCAGCTTCCACTGGATCTTCCAAGTATGACACATGCGGGACCAGTGTTAATATGCAAATATATGCATACCTAAACTTCAGCTTTACGAGCACTTTCACAGTGCTGTGATGTGGTTTGGCCACAACATGGATGCAGCACAATGCTCCCGCATTTTCCCATAGATTTCTATTAGATTGGGTATTTTTGGTGTGTTTTCTGAAAGCACATGATAAGATGCATGCTGCATCTTTGGTCTAAAAGTGCCCTTATTTTTTATTAACAGGTTTCCGCCCGGCCTATGGCTGAATGGCGGCCAGCAAAAACCCTCAACGTTCCGGGTGGACACCATATGGCGTCCTTTCAGGCATGCGCAGTTTGCGCGCCTGCAGAGCCGCACAGTGGCGCGATCTGTCACTGGCCGTGTCCGAGGTACACGGCCGATGACAGATCTGAGTACAGGCCATGTTGCTGGTACCATGTGACCTGCTGTGACCAATCACAGCAGGTCATATGACAGTTGTATACAATGGATGACTTCCTTTCATGCCATCCATTGTATACTAGTGTGTCTAGCTGTGAATGGTCACAGCGATCACATGCACAAGCTGGGCTAATCACAGCCCAGCTGTGTCATGTGTTAGCCGTGGCCAAATCACAGCTAAGCACAAAAAAAAAAAACCCTGAATGAATCTGTCATTCAGGTAAATGCTTGCTTATAGCAAAGTAATTCTTTGCTATAAGCAAATTGTGTATAAAAAAAAAATATATACTGATCACTTCCCCAAAGTAGTACAATGTTACTATGGTAACATTGTACTACTTTGGTCATAGTGAAATATGAAAAAAATCTTAAAAAAAAGAAAAATGTAATAAATTAAAAATTAATTAAAATTTTATATATATATATATATATATATATATATATATATATATATATATATATTTTTTTTTCATACTGTCACCGGTCAGTGTCCCTGATCACCGCCATGCCAGTTATATGATTACGCTGTACTGCACTGGTATGTAAAAAAAAAAAAAAAAAATAGTGAAAATAATTTTATTTTTTTTAGTTTTCCAAAAAATTATGACAAAAAAAATACAAGTTCAAAAAACTCGCCATGCATCTTATGAAGCGGTATGGAAGCGGTTAAACCAAACAAAACAATGCTTCCACAACTGACTTTCAGATCTGGCATGAATATTTAGGTGTTGGCTTTTAACATATACATATCTGTTCTATAACTGCACCTCTCTCCTTACATCTGCTTTATTTTAGCTGCTGTGGAGGTAGTTGAGGATAGTTAGGCTGCAAACGGGCAATTGAATTGGAAATTGTTTTACAGAAACAACTTGCAAGGAAGTGGTGATTTACTGTACAAGCAAGTCAGCAATTTGTGTTTTGTTTGTAAGAGCTGAATAAGTCATACTGGATGTAAGTGTTCAGTTTTAAAGCATTCATATTTAACTCGAAGTAAAAAGGTTTTTATATACTTTTGTCACTCCCACTCATGCAGTTTTGTCATTATATTTACCCATTGAATTAAAATTGCAGTATAAGTGAAAGTTAAGGGAATGTAGGGGAATTCCAACACAACACGTAACTTCCTTTGTTATACAGGTAAACCAAGGCAGGAAAGATAAAGCCTAGTGTGCTTTTCAGAATTTGCCCTTTGTACTCAAAAGTTAGTTCTCCCATGTTTGATCCCATTTCATTTACTCATTTACATACACTGCTCAAAAAAAATGAATGGAACACTGAAAACACACCAAATCTCAATGGGGAAAAACATCATGCTGGATATCTATACTGATATGGACGGGGTATTGTGTTAGGAATGTAAGGATGCCCCATCGTTTGAGTAAATGAAGGATATCAACCTACAGAGGACTGAATTCATAGACACCCTGAAAAGTGAAAAAATGATGCAGCAGGCTAGTCCATTTTGCTGAAATTTAATTGCAGCAACTCCTAATGGTACTCGGTTTATATGGCCCCACGTGCTTGTATGTTTGCCTGACAACATCGGGGCATGCTCCTAATGAGATGGATGGTGTCCTGGGGTATTTCTTCCCTGATCTGGGCCAGGGCATCACTGAGCTCCTGGACAGATGCAACCTGGCGGCGTCAGACTAAAACATGATATTCCAGAGGTGTTCTAATGGATTTAGGTCAGGTAAGCATGGGGGCCATTCAATGGTATCAATTTCTTTATTCTCCAAGAACTGCCTGCATACTCTTACCACATGAGGCCGGGCATTATCGTGCACCAGGAGGAACCCAGGACCCACTGCACCAGCGTAGGGTCTGACAATAGGTCCAAGGATTTCATCCCGATACCTAATGGCAGTCAGGGTGCCATTGTCTAGCCTGTAGAGGTCTGTGTGTCCCTCCATGGATATGCCTCCTCAGACCATCACTGACTCACCACCAAAACGGTCATTCTGAATGATGTTACAGGCAGCATAACATTCTTCATGTCTTCACAAGACTTTCACGTCTGTCACATGTGCTCAGGGTGAACCTGCTCTCATCTGTGAAAAGCACAGAGCGCAGCGGCGGACCTGCCAATTCTGGTGTTCAATGACAAATGCCAATCAAGCTCTATGGTGCACAGGGCCCACTAGAGGACTCCGTGCCCTCAGGCCACCCTCATAAAGTCCTGTTTCTGATTGTTTGGTCAGAGACATTCACACCAGTGGACTGTTGGAGGTCATTTTGTAGGGCTCTGGCAGTGCTCATCCTGGTCCTCCTTGAACAAAGGAGCAGATATCGGTCCTGCTGATGGCTTAAGGACCTTCTACGGCCCTGTCCAGCTCTCCTAGAGTAACTGCCTGTCTACTGGAATCTCCTCCATGCTCTTGAGACTGTGCTGGGAGACACAGTAAACCTTCTGGCAATGGCACGTATTGATGTGCCATCCTGGAGGAGTTGGACTGCCTGTGCAACCTCTATAGGGTCCAGGTATCGCCTCATGCTACCAGTAGTGACAATGACCCTAGCCAAATGCAAAACTAGTGAAAAAACAGTCAAAAAAGATGAGCAGGTAAAAAAATGTCATTGGTCTCCACTTGTAAAACCATTGCTGTTTTGGGGGTCTTCTCATTGTTGCCCATCTAGTGCACCTGCTGTTAATTTCATTAACAGCAAAGCAGCTGAAACTGATTAACAACCCCCTCTGCTACTTAACTGACAAGATCAATATCCCAGGAGTTTAATTGGCTTGATGCTATACTCTGATTAAAATTTTTCCTTTAATTTTTTTTTGAGCAGTTTATAATAAGCAACTTATCACCCATGTGATTGTAATATAAATTCTATGCTCTGTGTAAACCAGCACTGCGTATTGATGTGTAAAAAAAATAAAATACAAAAATCTGCATTGACTGTCATTATTTTTGCGGTTATACTTGCAAATGCGGTAAAATAATGTAAATACACACAAATGCTACCCTTCCTGCTTGTGTGTACATGCTCACAATTACATGTAAGTGATATACAGCATATCCTTTTTGTTTTTCTGCCAGAAATGCCTGATGCTCACACATCAGTACAGCGTGCAAGAGGCCTAACATGCTTAGGTAACAGTATTTGCCCCCCTTTATACTTGGCTGAGCCCTCACTTGATCTAGCACTGTGCCCATTGGCTCCCACTGCTGCTAGTCAAATCCTGTGACAAGGGGGTGGGGCAGTGGCACACCAAGAGGAGGAGCCGAGAGCGCCAGCGGGGACATGAGAACAGGAGGTTCCAGGCTGCTCTGAGAAGGTGGGTATATCACGTTTGTGCTTCAAAGTGATTCTAAAGCTTTGGCTTTTTAAAATTATAATAACAAGCACAGTGGCTAAGAGGTTAGCACTTCTGCCTGGCAGTACTTGGGTCGTTGGTTTGAATCCCAGCCATGGCACCTCCTGCCTGGAGTTTGCATGTTCTCCCTGTGGCTGCATGGGTTTCCTCCGGGTACTCCGGTTTCCTCCCACAATCCAAAGACATGCTGGTAGGTGAATTGGATCCTGTCTAAATTGTCCCTAGTATGTGTATGTATGAATGTGAGTTAGGGACCTTAGATTGTACACCTCTTGAGGGTTAGGGACTGATGTGAATGTACAATATATATAACTATATATCTATATATATGTGTGTGTAAAGCGCTGCGTAAAATTGATGGCTCTATATAAGAACCTGTAATAAATAACAAATGTCATACTTGCCTGCTTTGCTTTGTGCAAAATCATTGCAGACCCTATCCTTCTCTTCTCGGGTCCCCTGCCGATGCTCCTGGCTGCTTTGTATGGGGGCACTCGCTCAATCTCGCTCCTGAGCCCCGCTGCCTACGTCCATAGACACAGACAATAGGGCACAGCCTTGCCCCTCCATCAGAGTTTGATTGACAGCAGCGGGAGCCCATGGAGCATTAAGGTAAAAACCGGGCTTTCATTGTGGCCTGGTGGAATGGGGTTTTCCAGTTGAATGCATAGCCTGTAAAACCACAGTGTGGCCCTTTTCAAATGTAGTATAAAGAGAATTTTGTGTTTTCAGCATCTTCTCATTTGACTTGTCCCTTCCACTGCAAATATTTATTAGAGTTTGTGATTCTGTATTTGCTAATGTATTAAGAAATACAGATTTTGCTGAATATAACAGCAGTAAAACATTTTCTTGTGTGAAATAAATTCAATAAAGACCAGTAAGTAGACATTTTTGTAAGCCTACCGCAGAGTATGTCGAAGGGATTTTTGTGATGCTTTCTGTTCCTGTCCTTGTTGGCAGCCAGGCTGTTCTTTGCAGCTGTGGCCTGACAGGAATGACAGATTGTGGTCTCTATACAGAGTGATCACATCTTTTAGGTTGCTGTTGCTAGCATCATTTTAGTCAAGACCTAAACCTTATGTTTGCAGTCCAGTGCTGACCCCTACAACTCAACTATGTGATCAGCAGTTTTAAAATGTGTTTTCTGAAGAAGAGATTGTGGCTTAACTGTTTAGACTGAGTAGTTGTAGAGCAACTGCATGCAAAAGCGTCATCATTTGAGAGCGTTGTCCCATCCATTAGTGTGTGGTTATAATTATAGTTGACACATGTTTCGTTGGTTCTGTTTCATGCTGCGCGATCAAATGTCTGGTCAAGTTAATTGGTGACTACACATACAAACCAACAGTATATACTTAACTGCTAAACATATTCAGATTTTTTGCCTGGTTGTATTTTTTTTTTGCTATTCAGATATGAATGAGCTTGACACAACTTGGGGTAACAACATGGGAATAGGCTTTATAGCTCGAGAGAATTTGGTGTATTTCTTTTACAAAGAATTTTTATTATAGAATAGAAAACGGCAGAGAATCGGACAAGAACATATGCAGTGACCAGCAGGAATATAACATACAAAAGATTCGATGGATAATACAGAATATGTGCTGAGGAGAAAACATGAAAATAAACTGCATACATAAGTGCCGTACAGAAAGAAAAGGCAATAAATTGCAAGAATGATGGACATTTAGAGACTAATAACATGAACTCTCAGGAAAAGTTGTTGCAGAATCAACATACAGAATGCGCAATGAATAGGGGAAAGAGCCTCTCTGGGTGCAGAGAGGTACTTAACACGCAGGGCTCTCAAAGCAGTCCAGCACATGGGTGCAGTATTGCTGGTACGGGACTCAAAACAGAAATCACAATCAGCACAAATTACCTGGTTGAGCTATATCAAGCCAAGGACGCCATGTCTGTAAAACATTTTGTATGGGTATCTAACAATATAGCTGTCAACTTTTTGTTGACCATTATAAAGTTCATCCGGTTTTTGACAGCCTCGAAGCTGGGGAGGGGAGTCTTCCAAGCTCTCGCAATAGTCCGCTTGGTGTTTGAGTATTTCATGCATGGCAAAGCAACATGTTTACCTAACAGTTTGACATGCCTGTTATAGAGGGCGATGAATTAAAGTGATAAAGATAGCAGATATATTTTGAACTCATAAACACAGCACCCTCTATAGGACTGACCAACACACGAGACTGACATTTCTGTAAGTATTACCTGCATAATTACATATGAAAGCTTTTATCAGCTGGTAAATGGCTAAGGCCTTATTCAGTTTATATTCTTAAAGTAAGAGTACATTTTCTTAAAAAAAAAAAATTGCTAGTATGCCCTGCGTACTAGCAAATTATGGCATACTTCCCTTAAAACAAAGCCCTACACTCACTGCTGACTGGGCTTCCATCTTCACCCGGTCTTCCTTGTAGGTTCACAGGCTGTGGCCTCTTGAATGGTCTAGCTACGATGCCGTCACTCCTGTGTAGGGGCCACGGCACAGAGCTCTGAAGGGACAGCATAAGTATGTCCCTTTAGACTGCATGTGCAGGGGACATTGTGCATCCCATGTGGATACCTCACAAAGATTGCTTTTTGAACACAAGTTCAGAAGCAGAGTTTGCTACTACTTTAAACCACTTAAGGCTTCGCAGAATGAATGCAAGGGCCACATACCCCTAAAAAAGCCAACAATTTAGCATGCTTGCTATAGAGGGTGATAAATTAAAGTTTATCTGCCATCAGATATAGTTTTTCAAGTTACGTAACACTTAGTGGATTTTATTAACTCACACAGATCACAATTCTTCCCTTGTCATGTAAATCCTGATTCCTATGCAGTGCTTGGCTATGTTTACAAATGTCTGACACAGTTCGGCCCCTGCTGCAGCCTCTGGTAACTAGGGATGAGCTGGGTTCAGTCCAAATTCAGTTTGGCAGTAGTCGGGCCATGGCTGCTTCTGTATATTCCAGCAGGGTTGCACTTGCGTGTTCGCTTCCTATAGGACTACTATATTGGGGTTGGACCCAGCTCATTATTATTATACAGTGTTTATAAAGCGCCAACAGTTCGCTCAGCGCTGTACATTACAGCTCATCCTTGTAACCGGCCACAAAGAACAGTGTTGCAGTCCTAACACCTCAAATATTTCCTGTCACTGATGTAAACAAGCATGCAGATCAGAAAAGTTAGGGAGAAGACAATTCATTATCTTCTTTCTTGTTGCAGACTGATTGTCAGTGTGACAGCTTACTTACTAGAGTACTCGGGTGATGTCTGCAATGGTAGCTTCTAGTGGTGCACCGAATTGAAAATTCTGGTGCTGAAACAGATACTGAAAATTCAGAATGCATGTGGCCGGAAACCAAACCGAAAGCCTATCTGGGGGTGGGGAGGCTCCAATTTTTTTTTCTACTTTCATGTATATTTTTATTTATATTTTGTAACATATTTTGTTGCTATCACATAGTGGACCAATAGTCTCCTATCTGATAGCATGAGTGACAGGCCATCTTTGAACGGGGGAGGGGGGGGGCAGGAGAGGAGCAGTGTATACAGAGAGGCTCCCTCACTGGCTGTCAATATATGTCAGTGCAGGTTTTTAAATGAATGAATATTTTTTTTTTTTTTTCTTTTAACTTGGGAAAGAAACGGATTCTCTTAGCTTGGGAAAAGTGACAACTGATTCTCTGAGCTATAGTGAAGGAAAAAAAAAATGGCATTTAAAAACTAGCACTGACATATAGGGGTTTATTTACTAAAGCTGGAGAGTCCAAAATCAGACTCCCTTCTGCATAGAAACCAATCATCTTCCAGGTTTCATTGCCAAAGCTTCATTGAACAAGCTGAGGTTAGAAGCTGATTGGTTTCTATGCAGAAGGGAGTCTGATTTTGGACTCTCCAGCTTTAGTAAATAAACCCCATAGTGACAGCCAGTCACTGTATACATGGCTTCTCTCCTGCCTTTCTCTGCCCCCCCCCCCCCACATCTGCAGTACACACAAAATGCCAATAGAGCTATTTTCAGGTGATGTTTTGGTGGCCGAAATTTCGGTGCATCCCTAGTAGCTTCTATGCTTACCTCAGTACAGGTATATTGTGAGTGAAACAAGGTATAGTTTGTAAGGTGAGCTTGCAGAACTGGCACTCATTTAACCACTTCCCGACCGGCCGTTGTATATAAACGGCCGGACGGTGGCACTGCAGGGTCGGGTGGCCGTCTATAAACGGCCTCCCCGCACCCTGCTTGTGCGCGCTCCCTGGGAGCGCGCAGCACCGTGATCCGGTGCCCGCTGTGTCCTCCGGACACAGTGAAACACCGATCGTCGGACGGGACCTCTGTACGAGGTCCCGATCATGTGATCACTGATTGGCCAATCAGTGATCACATGCACTTCTGACATTGCTTACTATGTGTGAAATCTGTGAATGATCACAGAGGTCACATGGTACAAGGCTATTCACAACAGCACTGACACTGTACTGCTAGGGTGACAGTATGTAAAAAAAAATAAAAATAAAAAATAATATAAAAAAATATAAAAATGTAAAAAAAAATGTTTAAAAATTATAATTTTTGCTTATAAACTAATTTGGATTTTTTTTTTTTTTTACTAAAAAGATAACGGAATAAATTTTGGCAAAGATTTATGATGAAATATTATTTATTTGCAAAATTTTATAAAAAAAAACACTTTTTTTCAAAATTTTTGGACATTTCATTTACATAGCAAAAAAAATACAAATCCCAGCGGTGAATAAATACCACCAAAATAAAGCTTTATCTATCTCAAAAAAATGGTAAAAAATTCATTTGGGTACAGTGTTGCATGACCGCGCAATTGTCATTCAAAGTGTGATAGCGCTGAAAGCTGAAAATTGCCCTGGTCAGGAAGGGGGTAAAAGTGTCCGGTCTGGAAGTGGTTAACTTGATTTTCATTTTTTTTTTTTTTTTTTTTGGTAAGTAAATGGGAACTTACAATTGTGTACTCTGTCATTCTGATCCAGTGGTGTAAGTCTTAAAAATCACTCACCTGGAGCAAATATGCAGAACAGGACATGTAACTTCACAAGTTGTATGCTTGTCTGGCTTATTGTCTCAAAGTACCAATATCCGAGACTACTAGGCAACTGTCATTTACAGCGTTTAACAATGGCAGCCAGTACAGGTTTCTTGTAGTTCTGAAAACGTTAAGCTGGTCATACATGATTAATTTTTTCTTTGTTCAACTAGTGGGTTGAACAGGAAAAAAAATGAGCCGATTTCCCCCATCCACACATTTGATGTAGATGAGGGAATCGCTTCCTCTGAAGTATTGTATTCTGATAGCAGGCAGACTTCCCCCACTGTCAGAATAGTGATCAGTGTTGCTGGCTATAGCTGGTGGCACTGACTGTTCAGGAAAAAGCTGGCAGGCTGATCAGTAGATCGACTTGTGTACAACCAGCCTGCCCATACATGGATCGAAATTTGGCTGGTCTCTGTTGGACTCGCTAAATTTCGATCCATGTATGGCCAGCTTTAGAAACTTCCTGTGAATTTTCTTTTCATACTTTTACCAGATCTTTTGCTGTTGACCAGTCTGCACAATGACACTGATTACGTGATCAAGCTAAGTGCTTCCTCTATAGCTGGAGGGCGTATGAGAAGTGGATGTGCATACCAAGTGCTGAATAGCAAAACTGACAAAAGCAGAGTCTGTAGCTTTTGGTTGGTAAAGGGCTGACTGAGGTAACATATTTTCCTGGGTTTTTTTTTTCTTTTTTATTCTATAGCAACCTAGTAAGCTACAGAAAAAACACATTAAAGAGTAAAAGTTTGTGGTGCAGTTTAGTTATGATTGTACATGAGATTGGACATCATGAAATAATTAAATATTTGTTTTTTATGGAATTTTTTTTTTAAATTATTCAAATAGATACTTAAAGTAAAAGGTCCCTGAAAACCAGGGTGGATTTGATTTAAATCACTAGTCAGTAAGGCTTGATTTAAATCCTAGTTTTCTACATAAAGACTAATTCTTGCTGGTATAACTTTAATATGCAAGTAGATGAAGATTTTTAGAATAACAACTTTTCATATTAGTTTTTTTATCCCCAGTTTAATAGGTTAATCATTCATATTTGGACAACTTTTCTGTTGTACTTAGGAAGGAGAAAAATAATCATTACCTTAATAATAACAATTTAAATAGATTTCTTCAACTGAAACAATAACATTCCAGCATATGTTATTTGCTTAAACATCCATGTTTGTTAACTAATTTGGCTAAACAAAATATATATATTTTAAGAAACTTAGACTGTCAGCCCCTTCCTCCTCACACTTAGTTTCACTTTCTTCTTGTGCAGATCTATTCCACTCCAAACAATCAGAAAAATATTGTTTCTATTCTATTCACTGAACTTCCTCAAACTTAGCACGGAAGGGGTTGATTCTGTATTCATAGGTTTGTAGAAGTTAGGATTAAGGTCTTTTTCTTAACTCTGTTCATGTTACAACATTTTTGCTGTGAAGAAGAGGCATGTGATCTCCGCTGAGTCAAATTCAGTTTTGAGAACTGCAAAAGTAAACCAAGCATTTGTGATAATATCTTGTAGGCAGAGAAACTGCCCAATAATCTTACAAAAACCTCTGGAAGAGCATGACATTGTGAATGGATTCATGGAATTTATTTACCAAACAAATTAAACATATACAGCCTTATTCTACATAATTAAAAAACTAATCTTTATTTCATGATGGAATAACCTTTGGATGGTAATATATTTTCCGCAAAAAGCATTTTATTTAAAAAAATCCGATTTTTTTTTTTTTTTTTTTTTTTTTTTTTTTTTTTTTTAAAATCATTGATTTTTATCCACCCTGCCAAAAACCTATCTCTAAGCCTACTCGCAGCCACATTCTAAAACTAAACTATCTAGCCCTGTAAAGAAGAAATCGGTATATATACTTTTTCTGAAGCTGATCCTTTTCAGTCTCCAGCAGCAGATGAAATGCCTGGGAATTGACATCACCCATAGACTTACTATGGGGTTCCGTTGTTGGCTGCCTCTCCTGCAGGTGCCTACATGCTAAAGCCGCTGCTGACAGCTCAGTGTGGGACCGGACCAGAGCTGCTGCAGAATAGGTATGTATAGTGTTATCTTCTTTACAGGGCTAGATAGATTAGTTTTAGAATGTGGCTGCGAGTAGGGTTAGAATTAGGTTTTGGATTAATTTCTACCTTAAGAGTCTGAATTGTGTGTCAGATGAGTGGTTTCCTTTTTTTATTAGAATTGCAGAAGTGAGTCTGTTATCAATTACCCCAGCGAAGTGTTCTGATTGTTTAAAGCATGGGTGTCAAACTGGTGGCCCTTCAGCTGTTGCCAAACTACAAGTCCCATGAGGCTTTGCAAGATTGACAGTTACAAGCATGACTCCCAAAGGTAGAGGCATGATGGGACTTGTAGTTTCGCAACAGCTGGAGGGCCGCCATTTTGACACCCCTGGTTTAAAGGGTATTTCTATTTGTCTCTGAAAATGCAGTGTTGGGAAGAATCTGAAAATACTTCTACAGGTCTAGTAATGCAGTCCTCCAGCTTTGGGTCCTCCTGTGGTAGCTGCAGTTATGTTTGTTTCAGGCAGAATATGCAGAATATGGTAGTCGGCCTTCTGAATTCAGTGGGAATATAGTAATGGCAGCTGTGGAAAATGCAGGATCTCCATCTGTTAGATCTTATGTCTAATTATAGTATAAAAAATATGTAAAATACTGCCAACACTTAGGATTCTGTTTATCAATGTTTTCACCCAAGATTCACACACCATTGTAATTGAATCTTATCAGAAAAATGGATGAATTGTGTGAAAATAATCTATATATCTGCTAAAGTTTACCTTTTTGTTTACTACACGTAGTGGGCTTTATCTGTGACTGAGACATTGGCTTTTAATTGCATTTGTTGCTCAGAGAACATTAGACATTGCAAATTGAATTATAGAGGGAATGTCTCCTTTGGTGTCTGCTTCAACCTTAATGAATACGTGTACTTAATAAAAGGGAAAAAGGCATGGCTGGTTAATGGGGTTAATGCAGTGTGTTTAATGTGTGCTTGGTGAATGGAAACGTTTTCTTTTTTTTTTTTTTTTTTTTTTTTTTTTGTATTTGTTCTGTGCTGCCTGCAGCATTGCTTCCCACTTGGTTGTGGGTTACTTTTTTTGTACACTTCCTCTGTGTTGTACTCCTTTACTGCAAGCTGGCCAGCAGAGATTTCACCGCACCGTCTTCCAGCAGAACACTAGAGGCAGGCATAAGCAAAGACCGATGTAAATAACCACACCAGGACCGTGCAGCCAAAAATTGGTGATTGCATTCATTGAAGGCCAAGACTTTTTTCATTGTTATTCTTACCTATTTAGGGAAGCTTGTCATTGGAGAAACACTATTGTTGCTTCCTTTTGTCTTTTAAAAATGCTAGTTGTTTTATTTCAATATGTTGAGTTGGTCACAATGAACAAATACGCTGAATAGGAATTCTGACTTCTCCCTGACTTTTCCAAACTATGCTCGATCATTGATTCAGAAGCTGGTAATCTGCCGGACAAGTAGCATTTTTAAGCAGGAGAATTAAACTGGCAGCCATTGTATTTTATTTTTGTTTTATAATCGCTTTTTTCTGACGTTGTACAGAAAGATTAATATGTAGTGAAATAGTATAGTGTCAGTGAGGCAGCTACTGTTCGCCATTTTATTGGCGAAGACAAAAAACATTGAAAATACAATAATCCTAGCAATAGAATTATCTGTACCTTTTTATTATGCGTTGCTGGCATACTACATATACTGACGTCAGTGGTGTGATGTTTTCAGGTTGTTGGTCTTATGCAGACTGGACTGTTTTTTTCTTTTTGACTATATTCCAAAATACTACTTCGCCATTCTACTACATACACCACATTTTGAGACACTTGTTTTTGATATAATAGATATTAAAAGCAGTATTATTATGACATACTCTATATTGCCAAAAGTATTGGGGCACCTGCCTTTACACGCACATGAACTTTAATGGCATCCCAGTCTTTGTCTGTAGGGTTCAATATTGAGTTGGCCCACCCTTTTGCAGCTATAACAGCTTCCACTCTTCTGGGAAGGCTGTCCACAAGGTTTAGGAGTGTGTCTATGGGAATGTTTGACCATTCTTCCAGAAGCACATTTGTGAGGTCAGGCACTGATATGGGACGAGAAGACCTGCCTCACAGTCTCCACTCATTCATTCTAAAGCTGATATATGGGGTTGAGGTCAGGCCTCTGTGCAGACCTGTCAAGTTCCCTCCCCTCAAAACACATTCATCCATGTCTTTATGGACCTTGCTTTGTGCACTGGTGCGCAGTCATGTTGGAACAGGAAGGGGCCATCTCCAAACTGTTCCCACAAAGTTGGTAGTATGAAATTGTCCAAAATGTCTTGGTATGCTGATGCCTTAAGAGTTCCCTTCACTGGAACCAGGGGGCCAACCCCTGAAAAACAACCACACACATTAATCCCTCCCCCACCAAACTTTATACTTGGCGCAATGCAGTCAGTCAAGTACCGTTCTCTTGGCACCCTCCAAACACAAACATGTCCATTGGATTGCCAGACAGAGAAGCATGATTGGTCATTCCAGAGAACACGTCTCCACTGCTTTAGAGTCCAGTGGTGGCGTGCTTTACACCACTGCATCCGACTCTTTGCATTGCATTTGGTGATGTAAGGCTTGGATGCAGCTGCTCGGCCATGGATGCCCATTCCATGAAGCTCTCTACACACTGTTGTGCTAATCTGAAGGCCACATGAGGTCTGTAGGTCTTTAGCTATTGTGGAGTTGGTAACTTCTGCGTACTGTGCGTGTGCTTCAGCATGCGCTGACTCCACTCTGTCATTTTACTGAGATGCTGTTGTTCCCAATTGCTTCCAGTGGCACTTTAAAAATAAAAATAAACTGTAAAAGAATCAAAATAAATGTAAAAATGTTCAAGGTACAACATCCCTTGTGTGCCAACTTATAATATTCATTCTCATTGAACATCTCACCTAGCAAGAGCACAGCAATTGAAACCTGACAGGAGTTTTATCCATCCAAAATAAGTTTTGACTTTAGATCTTCTGTCAGGTTTTTATTATTGCTGTTGGTAAGCATTTCTCTTCAATTGATAGAGGAGGCTGCAAGTGAGAGGAAATGTCTTCAGTGGGAACAAAAATATTTATGGTCACAGCAGATGAGATCCTCTTTATTTTCTTTTGTAGTGACTATGACAGGAAGTGACAGGAAGAAATCCTCAATAGAAACACCAATTAGTACAAGATGGTATGCTTAACTTTCCCATTATTTACAAAAATAAAAACAAATTCTGCTATTGATACTTTAACTAAAATCCAGATGTGTTTTTTCTTTCCCCTGAATTTACAACACTAGGGCATGTGTGGTTATTAAGCCAAACCTTCCAGTTAACTGGAAGTATCAGTATTAGTACGGTTTGAGATCGTGAAAGTAGAAGTGATAAAAGGAACTTTTGTTGTAGCTTCTGAAGTTCAAACTTGATCCTTGTAATTTTGTTCCCCAGAGTGTTTGAATATACGCAAATACTTCTGAGAATGCCACTCTTAACAGTGCATAGGTAGTTGGGTTATAGTCTAGCAATGGCAATTGTAGCTCTTTAAACTCTACTCCAGGATGAATGTAAGCTTCCCCCCACCTCTGACGGGTTGACAAATAAAAAAAAAAAAGATTTTTCTATCACAATTGATGGATTGACTTCAGTACAACCAGCCTGCCCATAGATGAGTTACTGCTAAACCAGCCAAATGATGATCCCTCTATGTCCAGCTTAACTTACCATTTGCCCTCATGTTGTAAAGCACTGTGCAAACTGATTGCCTTATATAAATCTTGTATTATTATTATTGATGCACAGAAATTCTGGTGGCCGAAATGTTTTGGCCAAAAACACTCCTTTTGGCTGTCAGTCATAATGAAAAAAAGCACCGATACAGGTGCCGAAAAAAACGCACCCCTCAGCCGCCCGTCCGCCGCCGCTCAGTAGTTCAGTCTTACCTAAGAAACCATCGATCCTGGCGTTGGGCATAGAGATGAAAGATGGCTGTCACACCTGTATGCCCTTGGAGAACCGGAGCGGTCACTTCCGTTTTTTTTTTTTTTTTTTTTTTTTTTTTTTTTTTTTTTGTTACAATGCTTTACATTGCAGAGGAGAGATGTGAGGTCTTATTGACCCCATATCTCTCCATAAAGAGGACTTATCAGTAATTAACTCTATCACAAGGGATGCATGCATTTCTTGTGATAAGAATAAAAGTGATTACAATTTTTTTTTTAAAAGGAACAGTGCAAAAAAAAATAAAAAAAAAAATACATTTTTAAAAAAAGTTTAATTTGCCCTTGTCCACAACCCCCCCCCCCCCCGGGTTCGCATGTAGTTGTGACTGCATATGTAGGCAACGCCCACATATGTAAACGGTATTCAAACCACACACGTGAGGTATCTCCACGAACGTCAGAGCAAGAGCAATAATTCTCGCACTAGATCTACTGTGTAACTTTACACTGCTAACCTATAGACATTTTTAAAGCATCACCCATGGAGATTTTTAAGTACCGCAGTTTGATGTAATTTCACGAGCGTGCACAATTTTAAAGCGTGACATGTTTGGTATCTATTTACTCACCGTAACATCATCATTCATATTTTACCAAAAAATTGGGGTATATATATATATATATATATATATATATATATTTTTTTTTTTTTATTACCGTATTTGCCGGCGTATAAGACGACCCCCTACTTTTCCTGTTAAAATATAGGGTTTGAGCTATACTCGCCGTATAAGACTACCCCTCTTCCAACGCACACCAAATAAAAAAACATCAGATTTGATTTCAATATGGTATGGTATTCCAATGATGGGACACTATTCCTCCCACTGACACCAATGATGGGGCACTATTCCTCTCACTGATACCAATGATGGGACACTATTCCTCCCACTGACACCAATGATGGTGCCCCATCATTAGTGTCAGTGTGTGAGGAATAGTGTCCCATCATTAGTGTCAGTGGGAGGAATAGTGCCCCATCATTGGTGTCAGTGGGAGGAATAGTGTCCCATCATTGGTGTCAGTGGGAGGAATAGTGTCCCATCATTGGTGTCAGTGGGAGGAATAGTGTCCCATCATTGGTGTCAGTGGGAGGAATAGTGTCCCATCATTGGTGTCAGTGGGAGGAATAGCGTCCCATCATTGGTGTCAGTGGGAGGAATAGCGTCCCATCATTGGTGTCAGTGGGAGGAATAGCGCCCCATCATTGGTGTAGGTGGGAGGAATAGCGCCCCATCATTGGTGTCAGTGGGAGGAATAGCGCCCCATCATTGGTGTCAGTGGGAGGAATAGCGCCCCATCATTGGTGTCAGTGGGAGGAATAGCGCCCCATCATTGGTGTCAGTGGGAGGAATTGTGCCCCATCATTGGTGTCAGTGGGAGGAATAGCGCCCCATCATTGGTGTCAGTGGGAGGAATAGCGTCCCATCATTGGTGTCAGTGGGAGGAATAGCGCCCCATCATTGGTGTCAGTGGGAGGAATAGCGCCCCATCATTGGTGTCCGTGGGAGGAATAGCGCCCCATCATTGGTGTCAGTGGGAGGAATAGCGCCCCATCATTGGTGTCAGTGGGAGGAATAGCGCCCCATCATTGGTGTCAGTGGGAGGAATAGCGCCCCATCATTGGTGTCAGTGGGAGGAATAGCGCCCCATCATTGGTGTCAGTGGGAGGAATAGCGCCCCATCATTGGTGTCAGTGGCAGGAATTGCACCCCATCATTGGTATCAGTGGGGAGAATACTGCCCCATCGTTGGTGTCGGTGGGGAGGAGGAACAGTGCCCCATCGTTGGTGTCGGTGGGGAGGAGGAACAGTGCCCCATCGTTGGTGTCGGTGGGGAGGAGGAACAGTGCCCCATCGTTGGTGTCGGTGGGGAGGAGGAACAGTGCCCCATCGTTGGTGTCGGTGGGGAGGAGGAACAGTGCCCCATCGTTGGTGTCAGTGGGGAGGAGGAACAGTGCCCCATCGTTGGTGTCAGTGGGGAGGAGGAACAGTGCCCCATCGTTGGTGTCAGTGGGGAGGAGGAACAGTGCCCCATCGTTGGTGTCAGTGGGGAGGAGGAACAGTGCCCCATCGTTGGTGTCAGTGGGGAGGAGGAACAGTGCCCCATCGTTGGTGTCAGTGGGGAGGAGGAACAGTGCCCCATCGTTGGTGTCAGTGGGGAGGAGGAACAGTGCCCCATCGTTGGTGTCAGTGGGGAGGAGGAACAGTGCCCCATCGTTGGTGTCAGTGGGGAGGAGGAACAGTGCCCCATCGTTGGTGTCAGTGGGGAGGAGGAACAGTGCCCCATCGTTGGTGTCAGTGGGGAGGAGGAACAGTGCCCCATCGTTGGTGTCAGTGGGGAGGAGGAACAGTGCCCCATCGTTGGTGTCAGTGGGGAGGAGGAACAGTGCCCCATCGTTGGTGTCAGTGGGGAGGAGGAACAGTGCCCCATCGTTGGTGTCAGTGGGGAGGAGGAACAGTGCCCCATCGTTGGTGTCAGTGGGGAGGAGGAACAGTGCCCCATCGTTGGTGTCAGTGGGGAGGAGGAACAGTGCCCCATCGTTGGTGTCAGTGGGGAGGAGGAACAGTGCCCCATCGTTGGTGTCAGTGGGGAGGAGGAACAGTGCCCCATCGTTGGTGTCAGTGGGGAGGAGGAACAGTGCCCCATCGTTGGTGTCAGTGGGGAGGAGGAACAGTGCCCCATCGTTGGTGTCAGTGGGGAGGAGGAACAGTGCCCCATCGTTGGTGTCAGTGGGGAGGAGGAACAGTGCCCCATCGTTGGTGTCAGTGGGGAGGAGGAACAGTGCCCCATCGTTGGTGTCAGTGGGGAGGAGGAACAGTGCCCCATCGTTGGTGTCAGTGGGGAGGAGGAACAGTGCCCCATCGTTGGTGTCAGTGGGGAGGAGGAACAGTGCCCCATCGTTGGTGTCAGTGGGGAGGAGGAACAGTGCCCCATCGTTGGTGTCAGTGGGGAGGAGGAACAGTGCCCCATCGTTGGTGTCAGTGGGGAGGAGGAACAGTGCCCCATCGTTGGTGTCAGTGGGGAGGAGGAACAGTGCCCCATCGTTGGTGTCAGTGGGGAGGAGGAACAGTGCCCCATCGTTGGTGTCAGTGGGGAGGAGGAACAGTGCCCCATCGTTGGTGTCAGTGGGGAGGAGGAACAGTGCCCCATCGTTGGTGTCAGTGGGGAGGAGGAACAGTGCCCCATCGTTGGTGTCAGTGGGGAGGAGGAACAGTGCCCCATCGTTGGTGTCAGTGGGGAGGAGGAACAGTGCCCCATCGTTGGTGTCAGTGGGGAGGAGGAACAGTGCCCCATCGTTGGTGTCAGTGGGGAGGAGGAACAGTGCCCCATCGTTGGTGTCAGTGGGGAGGAGGAACAGTGCCCCATCGTTGGTGTCAGTGGGGAGGAGGAACAGTGCCCCATCGTTGGTGTCAGTGGGGAGGAGGAACAGTGCCCCATCGTTGGTGTCAGTGGGGAGGAGGAACAGTGCCCCATCGTTGGTGTCAGTGGGGAGGAGGAACAGTGCCCCATCGTTGGTGTCAGTGGGGAGGAGGAACAGTGCCCCATCGTTGGTGTCAGTGGGGAGGAGGAACAGTGCCCCATCGTTGGTGTCAGTGGGGAGGAGGAACAGTGCCCCATCGTTAGTGTAAGTGGGGGAGAGGAGCGGCTGCTCCTTCTTTTAGTTTGGCCGCTCGATTTTCGCGGGGCCGCTCGGCTCCGCCTCCTCGCCGGTGATTGGCCGCTTGTGTGCCTTTCCAGTGCTGGCGCCCAATCACCGGTGAGGAGGCGGAGCCGAGCGACCATCGTGCGGCCGAACTGAAAGAAGGAGCAGCCGCGCTTCCTAGACCAGATCGTCGTGGGATCGGGACCGGAGCCAGGTAAGGTACAGCAGCCCCTCTGCCCACCCCTGTACTTAGTGCCCGTTGGAGGAGGGGGGGGGCGGCCCCGCCCCTCGAAAAAGTGCCGCCCTGACACCGGCTCGACTACCGTATACCGGCGTATAAGACGACCCCCGACTTTTCAGAAGATTTTCATGGGTTGAAAAGTCGTCTTATACGCCGGAAAATACGGTAGTCTATTTTTTTATAAAAAATATATATTTATTTTTAGAACTGAGCGTCTTGGTTTTTGACCAAGTGCTTTTTGAAGTTTCGGTACCAGAATTTTAATTTTGGTGCACCACTAACTACCACAGATGTTTGACAGATATAAATATAAATTGGATATGGCATTGCATGACTGCACAATTACAAGTTAAAGTAGTGCAATGTCAATTAGCAAAAAATGGCATGGTCATGAAGGGGGTAAAATCTTTCGGAGGTCAAGTGGTTAAAATAAAAGGTGCTTAAGTCTTACAGTTTCTCTCTTAAATCAGCCACACACAGTGAGGAGAGGTCTGATCTTAGCCAGCATGCTGCAAGAGAGGATTGCTGCTATCTGTGTAAGGACAGCAGTCTCTCCATAGCAGTCACAGCTAGACTTCTTCAATCTGTACTCTAAGGCCTCATACACGCTTGAGCTCAAAATTGCTGTTCTTACAGGCTTTTACGGCTATTTTTTTTTCCTCTTCCCACTTAAATACTGCCTGTCAAAAGTTTTAGAACACCCCCATTTTTCAAGGTTTTATTGACATTTAAACAATTTAAGTCCAGTGAATAACCTGAAATGGTACAAAGGTAAGCAGTAAATTGCCAGAGGTGGGGAAAAAAAGGTTTTGGTTAACAAAAACTGAAGAAGCAATGGGTGAACAACTTTCAGTGGCAGTCAGGAATGTACAGTTGCAAGAAAAAGTATGTGGCATGGCAACATCTAAAGTTTGTGTAGTATTATGTTCAGCAGACTGCGTTCTTCTATTGTTATGACTTAGATGACGTTCAGAGCACATTTTATGCCGAATTCATGCAAAACTCCATGTAATCCCAAGGGGTTCACATACTTTTTCTTGCAACTGTAAGTTAAAACAGTAGTAAAGGCTATGTTACAAAAACAAAAAACTTCCCCTTTTCAGTGGCATAATGTGCCTAGTATGTACTGCAGACTACCACAGTATGGAAGACTTGCCTTAAAACAAAGCCCTCCCAGCGGTGCGTTTTCACCCCTGGCAGAGCTTCCATCTTCACCTGGTCTTCCTTCTGGGTCGCGGGCTCTGGCAGATTGAATGGCTTGTACATGGGAACCAGGTATCCAGGTAAATTATACTTTTTTTTTTTTCTTGTTTTGGCGGGCGGGGGGGGTTTAAGGACAAATTGACCTCAATTTGGAGGTAAATCTTAAAATGTTACTAAACCCACAACAGTCAAATCAGTCTGTATATGCAGTAAAGCATGCTTGTTATACTCACTGTGGAACCTAAGGGGTTAATCTTCTGCATTGTGTAAAAAGGATGTTTGATCCTGCCTTCTCTGATCCTCCCTTTCTTTCAGTGCCCTCTTCTTATCTCCTGATAAGACCTATCGTGTGGAGACACTGCATCTGCTCAGTTTGGTGTGTATTGCTAGAGTTTTTTTTTTTCTCTTGGGAGTGCATGCGATCAGCACAGGGCCAATCAGCACTGTCCAGACAAAGGTCAGGGGTTCTGCGTCCTCTTGGAGAAAACTACATGCTTTAACTAGTGCTCACCTGGGCACTGATAGAAGTCACAAGACTGCTCTAACTGCTGATAAGAAAAGGTATTTAGCAGTTTATATTTGCTAAAATAATTGCATTTCCATGTTCTGTGTACTGTGGGAGACCAGATATAGTGAATGCAGGGTCCTGGGTTTAGTAACACTTTAATGGGTACCAGTTGATTTATTTTTGTTATTAAAGGAAATCTGTCTCAAACTAGTAAATAGGTGTTTTTGTTTTTTGTTTTTGCCATTGCTATTACCACAGCCCAGTATCAAAAATACAACCCAAAAAATGTAGTAGTTGTAAATTTTAAACTGTGTTAGATTCAACTTCTATGTCTTATTTAATAGAGTCCAGCTGCACAAGTCAGTAGTTGGCCATACTTTAAAAATCTGTTATCTTACTGTTCTCAAATGCCAAAATGCAAT
This sequence comes from Staurois parvus, assembly GCF_062004578.1. Taxonomy (NCBI): domain Eukaryota; kingdom Metazoa; phylum Chordata; class Amphibia; order Anura; family Ranidae; genus Staurois; species Staurois parvus. The sequence continues at coordinate 1,164,828 of NW_028318349.1, forward strand.
GACATACCTGCTATACCTAGTTAAGTAAAGCCTTTTTCATATTGTGTTCTTTTTTGGTTGTGAAATTGTACCTATGCTTTTAGTAAGCACATGGTCTACACTATAAGTAAGCACATGCTGCCTTACAGACTCTGAAATCTGCTTGCAAATAATGCTTTTTGAAATGACCGAGGATCAGATGACCGTCTCTAGCATTATCCCTCCCTTCTAGATTGTAAGCTCCAAAGAGCACGGCCCTCAATCCCCTCATGTTTTGCATTGTATTGGTATTGTTCTGTCACATGTTCTGTCCCCCTTTGTAATGTACAGTGCTGAGCGAACTATTGGCGCTTTATAAATACTGTATAATATAATAATTATCCTCATGTCTGTTCTTACTCAGAAGGAAATCTTTCTACAGTTTGGAAAGCTGTGCGTGCATTCGATTTTCTGTGCATTGAGCTTGCTTGTGGAACTGCAAGAACTGTTTCTAGATAGATCCTTGCTGCTGGAATTGCTGTGCCTGTGAGTGCTAGATTTCTGCTCCCCACAAACACCTGCAGTAGGTAGAAGTACTAGCCACCCAAGCATGAGCGGAAGCATAGGCCCAAATGAAAGTTCTCCAAAAAGAGGCAGCAGCTGTGACTCAGCTGAATGTTTTGGATTGATCTGCATATGAAGATGTCCATCATCTTATTTTGGCAGCCTCAGATTCCTTGTAATTTTTTCTAGACCAAAACAGCACATTTGCACAGGTGAATTCCAATACTGTACACACACAGTACAGTTGCCAGCAGGAAAAGCTGCAGCAATCCCACACAGGTCTCCCCTGTGAAATGGACACTTGGCTACCTCCCAAATTACTAACACCCTATGCTGCAACTCGTATGCCATCGCAGACCCTCCTGAGTTCAGTTAACCAAATTGCCCCAAAACCTCCTGGGACAAGTCACATGGCTCTCAAGATGCATGCCACGAGTTCACCACCTATGCAGCCTCCACTTGAACTGAACCAAATAGATAAGCTGTTCTCTTTTCCAACACCTAAGCATCAGGTATTAGATACTGCTACCTCCTGCAGTAATGATGGAGCACCTGCCAAGACAAGGCTTGATATACCTGATACCATAGAAATTCAGAAAGGAGCTCCAGACCAAAAATGGATAAGTTCCAAGCCAATTTTAATTGTGGGTAAATAAGTCATCTAAAAACAGCCAATGCATTTTGTAGGCAACTCCACTCTCCCTTTTTTTTAGGCCTCAACACAGGGATGAACTTGGAAAACAGTGACTTTGCAGATCTATATTAGAACCAGTATAAATCTCCTCGTTGAGTAACAATGTGACAGTTGCTGAGCAGCAATAAAAGAACTGATGCGTCAAAGCTTTCTAAGTATATGACCCCCAGAGATTAATGCTTGTTAAAGTGGTATTAGACCCATGAATCAAAAATGTAATATTTTGCAGCTTACCAATGTTTAGATGTGGTGGCTGCATTAGTTTTCATTTTTATAGGCTTTTTCCCCCCTTTTTCAAAAAAGAAAGCTGTTAATTGTAAGCACCCTGCTAGTGTTAATTGGTTTGTCTCATCCTGATAACCGCAAGAGGGCTTCTTTTGTTGAAAAACAGAATTGTTGGTTGGATTACCAGTTGAAAATAGAAAAAAAACCCTAAAAAAAAGAAATAATACAGAGACTGCATCTACAAAATGGTAAGCTGAAGTATAATAAAGTCTTGCGTTTGGGTTTAATACCGCCTTATGAAATTTGACGATTGTCCGGAGACCTGCAGAAGCTGCACATTTACATTCAAGTCAGTGTTTCAGGACCTCAGCATCACACCTATGTAAAAACTTGATTTGCTAATTGGTTGGGTCTCAGTTAGACTGTTGAGACTTAATACTGCATATCCATAAACCAGAAGAAAGCCTTCATCTTACATGGGAGAGATTTCAGCAAACTTCTGGCAGCCCTGAGGCAGAAAACTAACCTTATTCAAAAGATTACATGACATTCCTAGACTGTCCAGCAGAGACAACCAGAAGCCTTAAGAAGTGATGATCCTCTTGAGCTTTGAATCACCAGGAAGACCCATGTCTACCAGGTCTTGTTGCCTAAATACACGGCATGCTATAAACCCAATCATAGCAAAGTTGCCTTACAATATCCAAGAGAAAATGGTTAGCACTGTGTTTTAAAGTATGAGAAGGAGCCAGAAGTATTCTTTCTACCTTTTCTCTTCTTGTTATATTTTATCAAAGACGTGAGACGTGATTATCTACTAGCCCCCAACTACAAGAAGACGAAACCTCACCACTAAGACTCTGAAAGTGTTGCTTCCATTAGAAAGACAGGAGTTACACCAAAAGGCAACAGCAAAGAAAGGTATAAGTACTCAAACTCCCACTGTCTCATTCATAATATCCAATATCCTCTCATGAAATTCAAGGGGAAGCCCTTTTGAAGAATGCAAGAACTTTCTAAGCAACTATGCCATTTGCTTCAGATATTGAGCAATCACAAAGCACTTTACCAGAGATTGCACAGCTGCATTTTAGTGATGATAGTCCAGTGTAAGCCTTAAACTGAGGCCCTTTTAAACAAGACTCTGTATCTACTGAAGTTCCGATTTTACATCCACATCAGATCATGATGGGGAGATCCATGAACAGTCCCCTCCAATTATTATTATATCCGTGCCAAAGTATGTTTGAAGGATTTTCCTTAAGGGCAACCAAAGGACGCAGTCAGGATGTATGCTGTTTTAGATGATTAAACAGGATGAAGAACTCTGAAGTGGCAAGTGACTAACTGCTTTAAAGGGAGAAGTACTGTCCTACATACTATAAATCATGAATCCTCTTTAGTGTCAGTAAATCCTTCCAAATAATCTTCAATGTTACAATCCCAAAATGAAATCCCAATATCGCTGTGTACCTCAAAAAAATATAAAACCTAAATAGTGTACTATCCTCAGTGTATCAATAATCAAAACCATATATACACATGTGAAAAACTGTGAAAACACAATATAAAACAGAGCGTGAAAACACGTGAATTAGTGCAGCACTCCGTGTACATTCCAATGTGAACACTACCCCGTGAACACTTCTATGTGGCTAGAGTGAATACTCTTACCATCAATATGTGATCAAAAAGCCTTCTAAGAGAGATAATTCAATTGCCACCAATCCTTAGGTTGATCCCTAAACCTTATATCAGATGCCAGGCCTCCTATACTTCCAAGTATGGTATATTACTTCCCAGAGCCAAGCATAGGTAATCACTTCACCTATGTCTCATTTCTTTTCCTTTTGTTGTCGTTCCCTTTTTCTATCTCCTTTTCGTAATACCCCGGACTCCTTATTATGGAGATATTCCTTCCTCTATAGACTACTCCTATCTCTCCTGTCTGTTCCTTCCCGGAGATGCCAGTGACAACATCACAGAGCTGATGGATATTAGAAACCTTGCGCTCCTTCACCTTCCTTTTGAGGATGCCCCACAGATGCTCAATAGGGTTTAGGTCTGGAGACATGCTTGGTCAGTCCATCACCTTTACCCTCAGCTTCTTTAGCAAGGCAGTGGTAGTCTTGGAGGTGTTATGTTGGAATACTGCCATGCGGCCCAGTCTCGGAAGGGAGGGGATCATGTTCTGCTTCAGTATATCACAGTACATGTTGGCATTCATGGTTCCCTCAATGAACTGTAGCTCCCCAGTGCAGGCAGCACTCATGCAGCCCCAGACCATGACAATCCCACCACCATGCTTGACTGTAGGCAAGACACACTTGTCTTTGTACTCCTCGCCTGGTTGCCGCCACACACGCTTGACACCATCTGAACCAAATCAGTTTATCTTGGTCTCATCAGACCACAGGACATGGTTCCAGTAATCTATGTCTTGAGTCTGCTTGTCTTCAGCAAACTGTTTGTGGGCTTTCTTGTGCATCATCTTCCCTCTGGGATGACAGCCATGCAGACCAATTTGATGCAGTGTTCTGAGCACTGACAGGCTGACCCACCCCCCCCCCCCCCTTCAACCTCTGCAACAATGCTGGCAGCACTCATACATCTATTTCCCACAGAAAACCTCTGGATATGACTCTGAGCACATGCACTCAACTTCTTTGGTCGACCATGGTGAGGCCTGTTCTGAGTGGAACCTGTCCCGTTAAACTGCTGTATGGTCTTGGCCACCATTCTGCAACTCAGTTTCAGGGTCTTGGCTACCTTTCTGCAGTTCAGTTTCAGAGTCTTGGCAATCTTCTTATCGCCTAGGCCATCTTTATGTAGAGCAACAATTCTTTTTTTCAGATCCTCAGAGTTCTTTGCCATGAGGTGCCATGCTGAACTTCCAGTCACCAGTATGAGAGAGTGAGAGCGATAACACACCTGCTCCCCATTTACACATGAGACCTTGTAACACTAAGGAGTCACATGACACAGGGGAGGGAAAATGGCTAATTGGGCCTAGTCTGGACATTTTCACTTAGGGGTGTACTCACTTTTTGTTGCCAGCGTTTTAGACATTAATGGCTGTGTGTTATTTTGATAGGACAGCAAATTTACACTGTTATACAAGCTGTACACTCACTACTTTACATTGTAGCAAAGTGATATTTCTTCAGTGTGGCCACATGAAATAATATAATAAAATATTTACAAAAATGTGAGGGGTGTACTCCTGTGAGATTGTGTGTGTGTGTGTGTGTATATGTATGTATGTGTGTGTGTGTGTGTGTGTATATATATATATATATATATATATATATATATATATATATATATATATATATATATATATATTTTTTTTTTTTCTCTCTCCAAACATTATCAGTGCGTGAACTACAGAACACCTCCCCACCGTTATACAGATGTGAAGAGAGGTAGATGTGCTGTTGTTCTTTTAATAGCATGACAACGCTGCTCTTCTATAGATACAGCATGCAACCGAAAAATAGAAGGGGGGGGGGGGGCAAACTGAATGGTCTGTGTCCTTAGGATGCAGGCAGCGCAGCTTAGGATCGAGCCCACAGGTTTGCTATAATACGATGCGGCTTCCTATAGTGGCACACTGAGAAAAGTAGGAGCCAGGAGTGCCAGTATGGGGACCCAAGAAGAAGAGGTTCCGTGCTGCTCTGTGCAATTCCATTGCACAGAGCAGGTAAGTATAAATCTGTTTTTCTTTTTTGTAAATCAACTTTATTTTTTTTGTTAATCACTTAAAGCAGGGGTGGGCAACTGTGGCCCTCCAGCTGTTGTAGAACTACAAGTCACATGAGGCACTGCAAATCTGACAGTTACAAGCATGACTCCCAAAGGCAGAGGCGTGATGGGACTTGTAGTTCACCAACAGCTAGAGGGCCACAGTTGCCCACCCCTGACTTAAAACATTGCCATGCATAAAGCTTCTTCTGTTTTTCAGGCTCAAAAAAAAAAAGGAAAGACGCCTCTTCCTCATCTGAACCTTAACAGTATTTGTCCGATAAGGAAATAAGTGTTCTTATTTTATGCCAACACGATTTTAAAAAATTTAACTGCACCTTGTCTCAGACATCTAGATATAAAAATCCTTTCCACTATTTCAGCTTTACTTTGTTTTCTCATGTTAGTGTCCAATTCATGAAAAATTGTATTGTGTGGTTTTTCTTTTGCTTTGTTTTCTATAAACCAAAATGTGATCCATTTTTTTTTTCTTTACCTTTTCAGACGTGCCATTTTCTGTCATGTTTGACAATACGTGGATTTGATGGAGAACATGAAAGATGCAGCTGTACCTTACCTCTGTATTTGACTGTATATAAAGGCCTCATTTGAAAGTTGAGAATGAGAAGTATGCCCACCTGTCTAAATGTGCTCAGAAGGATGAGAGGGGAGTGATGATGGCAAAGAATAAGGAGCCGCGCCCCCCATCATATACTATTAGTGTGATAGGGTTGTCTGGAACTGAGAAGGATAAAGGCAACTGCGGAGTTGGGAAGTCGTGCTTATGTAACAGATATGTCCGCCCAAAGGCTGATGAATATTATCATGAACACACCTCTGTTCTTAGCACAATTGATTTTGGAGGACGTGTTGTCAACAATGACCACTTTTTGTATTGGGGTGACGTAACACAGATAGGTGAAGATGGGGTTGATTGCAAACATCATATAATTGAACAGACAGAGTTCATAGATGATCAGACTTTCCTTCCACATCGAAGTACAAACCTTCAGCCCTACATAAAGAGGGCAGCAGCTTCAAAGATTCAGTCTGCTGAGAAACTAATGTATATTTGCACAGACCAGCTTGGCCTGGAGCAGGACTTTGAGCAAAAGCAAATGCCCGAAGGAAAGCTAACTATAGATGGCTTTGTTCTATGCATTGACGTTAGCCAAGGATGCAATCGAAAATTCGATGATCAATTAAAGTTTATTAATAACCTATATGCGCAAGTAGTAAAAGCAAAGAAGCCTATTATCATTGCAGCAACAAAGTGCGATGAGTGTGTCGACCACTATCTGAGAGAAGTTCAGGGCTTTGCCTCCAACAAGAAAAACCTACTTGTTGTAGAAACCTCTGCCAGAAACAATGTAAATGTTGAGACATGTTTCACAGCACTAGTACAAATGTTGGACAAAACTCGTGGTAAACCCAAGATAATCCCTTATCTGGAGGCATTTAAAACACACAGACAGATTGTTGCTTCTGCTACTGATAAATTTGAAAAGCTTATTGTACAAACAGTTCGTGATTACCATTCAACTTGGAAAACTATTAGTAATAAATTAAAAAACCACTCAGATTATGAAAATTACATTAATTTAGAGGGAACAATGAAAGCTAAAAATACATTCTCCAAGCACATAGAACAGCTAAAACAGGAACACATTCGAAAAAGGAAGGAGGAATATTTAAAAACCCTACCAAGAACACTCAATACGTTGCTGCCAAAACTTGAGGAGATAGAAGATTTAAATTGGGCAGAAGCTCTTCGTTTTCTAGAGAAAAGGCCTGACTTCAGCCTTTGGTTTGTAATGCTGGAAAAGACTCCCTGGGACCAGTCTGATCATATTGACAATGTAAATGACAGAAGAGTTCCATTTGATCTTCTCTGTACATTAGAGGCTGAGAAGGTCTATCAGAGCCATGTCCAAAATTTGGTTTCTGAGAAGAAGAGGGTTGAAATGAAAGAGAAATTCAAAAAAACACTTGCAAAGATACCGTTTATTTCCCCTGGTCAGCCATGGGAAGAAGTTATGTGTTTTGTTTTGGACGATGAAGCTTACAAGTTCATCAGTGAGGCAGACCGTATAGAGGTATACCGCAAGCACCAGCGGGAAATTATTGAAAAAGCCAAAGAAGAATTTCAAGAGATGCTTTTTGAGCACTCTGAGTTGTTTTATGACCTAGATCTTAATGCTACGCCAAGCACTGATAAAATGACTGAAATTAATGCAGTCCTTGGGGAAGAACCTAGATATAAAGCTTTGCAAAAGCTTGCAACTGACAGAGAATCTCTTCTTCTTAAACACATAGGATTTGTTTACCACCCTACAAAGGAAACTTGTCTTAGTGTCCAGAGCTGCATGGACATTAAAGTGGAACAAGTACTCGCCAACAGTCTCTTACAATCAAATCTTGGCCGTCTGAATTTGTATCAAGATGGTACTAATCTTGACAAAGTGAACCTACTAATTCTTGGGAAAGACAGCTTGCCTCAAGAGATGACAAACGAAATAAGGACCCAGTCAACAGATGATGAGTTTGCACTAGATGGAAAAATTTATGAATTAGATTTGAGAGCTGTGGATGCTAACTCTCCCTATCTTCTTAGCCAGTTATGGACCTCTGGATTTAAGCCACATGGCTGTTTTTGTGTGTTTAGCTCTATTGAGTCACTTAATTTTATAGGTGACTGCATTGGAAAAATTAGATGTGAGGCCCTGGCAAGAAGAGATAAAGATATTGCAAACCTTCCATTCACATTAATTTTAGCCAACCAGAGGGAGAGTGTCAGCAAAAACCTGCCAATCTTAAGACATCAAGGACAGCAGCTGGCAAATAAACTCCAGTGTCATTTTGTGGATATACCTACTGGCACATTCCCACGTAAATTTAATGAGGCTCAAATAAAACAAGCTCTTAGGGGTGTATTAGAATCTATTAAGCACAATTCAGATATCGCAAGCCCTGTTCCAGCTATTAAAGATCTTTCAGAAGCAGACTTGAGAATTGTAATGTGTGCCATGTGTGGGGATCCGTTCAGTGTGGATCTTATTCTTTCCCCCTTTTTAGAGTCTCGCACTTGCAGTGCTGCCCAGCCTGGACAAAATAATTCTCTGATGCTTGATAAAATCATTGGTGAAAAACGGAGGAGGATACAGATAACCATATTGTCATACCATTCTTCTATTGGTGTTCGAAAAGATGAACTTGTCCATGGGTACATTCTAATTTATTCAGCAAAACGAAAAGCGTCTATGGGAATGCTTCGTGCTTTTCTTTCAGAAATTCAGGACACTATTCCTGTTCAGTTAGTAGCAGTAACAGACAGCCAAGCAGACTTCTTTGAGAATGAAGCCATTAAAGAATTGATGACTGAAGGAGAGCACATTGCCACTGAAATTTCTGCAAAGTTCACAGCTTTATATTCACTGTCTCAGTATCATCGTCAGACAGAGGTTTTCACACCATTCTTCAGTGATGTTTTGGAAAAGAAGACCTCCATTGAAAATTCCTATTTGGCAGAAAGCAGTAGAGAGCAAAGTCAGCCTTGTGAAGATGTGTTTATTCATTCCCCCCGTGGAAATTCACCAGCGTACAGTTGCTACCCAGATTCTGAGGATGACTCCGAAGCCCCCCCTCCTTACAGCCCCATTGGGGATGATGTGCAACTGCTGCCAAAATGTAATTTGGATAATGAAGGGAATGAGTATCCTACACACAGCACTCCATTAAATTGCCATGATCATGAGCGCAACCATAAAGTGCCTCCCCCAATAAGACCTAAACCAGCTGGACCCAAGTCAAAAGTAAATAGGCTAGACCCAAATCTTGTGAGAACTATTGAAGCTGGCATTAGTAAAAACCCAAGGAAGCAAACTTCTCGCTTCCCTTTGGTGCACCCAGGAGAAGATGCTGATTTATCTGAGAATTACGCAGAGCCAGTTGACACAATATTCCAATCCAAAGATTTTATTAATGACATCTACGCAGTACCTGATGACAGTCAAAACCACCTTCCAAAAATGCCCCATTTATTCCCTAATGCAAAAGGAGATGAAGAAAACGGTATATCTGACCGACTTTTGAGAGCCCAGGGAGAGAGGAGGCCATCAAAATATAAATACAGGTCAAAGACATTATTCAGCAAGACAAAATCCTACACCTATCGACGAAGCCATTCAGATGCCAGTGATGAGGAAGCTCTTACCATCATCGGAAAGGATAGAAAGCGGAAACCAAAGCACAGGCCAAGTGAAGAAGACCCTCTTCTTTCCCCAGTTGACACTTGGAAGGGGGGTATTGATAATCCAGCAATCACTTCTGATCAGGAGCAGGAAGAAAGAAAAACAAAGAAAAAGCCACCTAAAGTGAAAGAGGACAAGAAGGTAAGTGTTTTTCCAGTTTTGTTCCACCTAATATCTTACATATACTTAGCTCTTTAAACTTTTTATATTACTGAATAGTGTGTTAATACCACATATGTGGTGGAAAAGTTGTGATAAATGTATGGCTTTTTTTTTTTTAATTTAACTAGCAATTTCTCTACACCATAGCCATGTTCGGTGTTGTAGGCAGTGGAGGATGTTTTTACGATCTCCCTTAAAGAAAACACTCTTGTAAAACAGTTGCTCAAAATAAACATTTGGTATCATTGTTATCCTTCTCCCGCTCTTATACATGCGTGTAGTTTTTTTTTTTTTGTCTTTGGGCAATTCTAATGGAGAGTTGAGTAATTTTAAATTTGACTTTTGTTTTTAAATGTACAAAACGCTGGAGACTTGGATTTTTCAGGTCTGAATGGTAGGTGTATGCTAGTAAGATGTGTTTTTTCAGCTATATGGGATAATCTATATACAAAATATGTGGATGCAATGAAGCACCTCTATACACAACTGGATGCGGGTTCTGACTCTTTATCTTGTCTTTGGAGGTGGTTCCATTTGCTCAAGTCCACAACAGAGCCTTTCAACAAAAGGAGGGGTCATGAATGTATGAAAGTAAAAAACTTTGAGCCTTTACAACCATTTTAACTTCAGAGAAAAATAAAGGGTCATTTTACTTAGATTATACAAAAAATGGCAACCGTCCCAACCTATAACCAGCCTTAGCAGTAAGGTGAACATGGAAGGGAAATGCACAACGCAAACAAAGGATTTCCCAGCAACACTTGCCAGCCTGCGAAACAACCAGTTTGGCCCTGTCTAACAGTTTGCGTTAAAAACAGAGGGTTTTGTTTGCACACATTTGCAAATACATGCGTAAGCCACAGTCCCACGTCAAGGGTCCTCTGTATACTATGGACTTAACAAAAATGTCTAAAACCTCCATCGTAGGAGCACATGTATCAGTAGATAGGTTAAGGGCAGGTGTGCCTGGAGGAGCCCATCCCTCCTTAAAGGTCCCGGGACGCACGTGACTCCCAGCTATACCAAATCGACAGCAAAGGCATCCTGTGCGTCAATTTACTTTACCTTTATTTACAGACAGCTGTGTTGTGTGCAGAACTGTGTAAGTATTAACACTGAATAGACAGAAATTAAAATCTCTTTCCAGGTAAACAGCTCATATATATGCATTTCATCGGTGTATTTAGCAGTTTACTTGGAGTTCAACATTTATGGCATGACTGTTAAATCACAGCTGTTGAGAGAGCAATAGAGGTCTCTTGGAGCTGGTGCTTTCCACCATGCTTCTGGCTCATGAACCTTTTTACCAAGAGGTGACACTGTAAAGGTGACAAAAGTAACCTGTTTGGTTACTTCGATTCAGAGCTTCCTTCAGTCAGGTATGGCAGAGGCTATCCTCTTCATCTTTACATTACATAAGCTGACCATAGATGGAGTGATTTTCTTTACTGCAACCACAGGTTTTTCACCCTCTTTTTGTCCTGTTTACCCTTATTGAAAGTAGAAGAAAATATCAAATTTTGGGTTGTCACCAGAAAAGTAATAGAGGGGAAATCTTCAAATGGGGCAATAGTTCTACTGTCCTGGGGGGCTACAAGGGATTCTCTTAATGTGCATGGATTTCCTGTTTTTGTTATGGGAGGGGAAGTATAGAGAAATTTATATCTATCTACTTGTATTATTACACTATCAAAAATGAAAAAGTGTTTTGCCTATAGTTCTACTTAAAGGTCTAGTCTACATTGTACAATCTCCTTTAAATCTACAGACATCTATGTAGAGCAGGTATTCAGACCCCCTTCACTTTTTCCCAGTCGCTGCTGAAAAACACCCCTACAGAATGTTACTTCCACCACCATGCTTCACTGTTGGGATATTTGGAATATGATGAGCGGTGCCTGGTTTCCTCCAGACATAATATTTAGAATTGAGTCTGAACAGTTCATTCTTGGTTTTATCAGGCCAGAGAGTCTTGTTTCTCAGTCTGAGTCCTTCAAGTGCTTTTTTGCAAACTCCAAGTGGATTTTCACATGTTATGCGCATGTTAGTGAAGGGCTACAGTGATGGTTGATTTTCTGTTCTTTTGTTTGACTTCATGGCTTTTGATCTGATAGTATGCATTGTCAGCTGTGAGATCTTTTATAGAGAGGTGTGTGCCTTTCCAAATTAAGTCCAATCAATTTAATTTACCACAGGTGGACTCCAGTCAAGGTTTAGAAATATCTCTGCATGAATCCAGGGAAATGGGAGTCCCCATTAAGTTTCAAGTTTTGTTGCAGAGGGTCTGAATACTTATGCCAATGTGATATTTCAGTTTTTTCTTTTTCATACGTTGTGGAATATTTCTACAATTCTGTTTTCACTTTGTCATTATGGGATTCTGAAAGTAGACCAATGAGAAACATATTAATGTAAAAAACTGTAGTATCAGGCTGCAACATAACAAAATTGAAAAAGCTGACGGGGGGAGGGGGTCTGAATACTCTACGATTGCACTGTATAGTGTATGGCCAACCTAAAGAGGAGCTCCACCCAATAAGGGAAGCTCCACTTGTCTGCCTCCTCCCCTCTTCACTGCCAAATTTGGCACTTTTTGGTAGTAGGGGGAAACTGGTACCTGGTTTTGACACTCCCACTTGAACAGAGCTGGAAGTTCAGCCCCCCACAGTCTTCTGGGACACTTCACAGGTCCCAGAACACTGCAGCGCTATTCATGAGGCGTGGCACAACTCGCACATGCACAGTGGGCACCCAGCTGTGAAGCTGCAAGCTGTCACAGCTGGTTGCCCACAGTTGAGATGCTGGCACCAGAGGGAGAAGGGACAGCGCAGGGGAGCACATTGCTGGATCCTGGTACAGGTAAGTGTGTGTTTATTAAAAGTTAGCAGCTACAGTTTTAGTAGCTGCTGAATTTTAACCTGTTGGCTTCCAGCAAATGCAATTATGCGGCCTCTGCGCTGAGGGGTTTCATAATTGCATACCCATTGTAAACAGGAGATGTGCCAAGAGCGTGCACGCACCTGGCGCATTTACCGGTCCCTCACGGAAAGGTCCTGAGATTGGGAGCTTTCCAATCATGTGACAGCCAATCACGGCGGTCATATGGCCCTAAACTCTGCCCTGTCTTCTGGCATCACAATCCCCTTAAAGGGCCAGGAGGTGCCCGGCGCCAAGGGGTTAATAAACACAAAAACAACTGGAACTCTGCTTTAAAGTTGTGTCCTTTCACTTTAATGTGGATATGCTTTTTTCCTTTAGGCTTCACGTACAGTGGAACTGCCATAGACATTAACTACTGGCAGAAAACACACTACACCCTGTTCCAAATTATTATGCTAATGATATTTTTCTCATTTACCTAAATAATTGTAAATAACAGTCAGCATAATTCTCATGTTATCAACTATTAAAAGGAAAATTCAAATTTTATTGAACAAACCTCCTAATAACAGTATTTTTTTTTTCACATAAACTTACAATGCACTGTTCCAAATTATTACGCACAGTAAGTTTCAAAACACTTTATATTATTTTAACAGGTCACGTTACATTTTAACATAGGACCCCTTATTTGATAGCAGCTTCACAAGTCTTGCATCCATTGAACTTGTGAATTTTTGGACAGTTTCTGCTTGAATTTGTTTGCAAGATGTCAGAATAGCCTCCCAGAGATGTTGTTTGGATGTAAACTGCCTCCCACCCTCATAGATCTTTTGCTTGAGGATGCTCCAAAGGTTCTCAATAGGATTGAGGTCAGGGGAGGATGGAGGCCACACCACGACTTTCTCTCCTTTTTATCCCCATAGCATCCATTGATGCAGAGGTATTCTTTGCAGCATGAGATGGTACATTGTAATGCATGAAGATGATTTTATTACGGAAAGCTAGTTCTTCCTTCTGTACCAGGGAAGAAAGTGGTCTGTCATAAACTCCACATACTTTGCAGAGGTCATCTTTACACTGGGGACCAGCTCTGTTCCCATGATTCCGGCCCAAAACATGACTCCACCACCGCCTTGCTGATGTTGCAGCCTTCTTGGAACAGAGTAGCCTTCCACCAACCATCCACTACTCCATCCATCTGGACCATCCAGGGTTGCACGGCACTCATCAGTGAACAGGACTGTTTGAAAATTAGTCTTCATGTATTTTTCTGCCCAATGCAGCCGTTTCTGCTTGTGAGCAATGGTTATTGGTGGCCGAATAGAAGGTTTATGCACAGTTGCAAGACTCTGGAGGACACCTTGATGTCTGTGGGACTCCAGAGGCACCAGCAGCTTCAAATATCTGTTTGCTGCTATGTAATGGTATTTTAGCAGCTGCTCTCTTGATCCGATGCATGGATCTGGCAGAAATCTTCCTCAATGTGCCTTTATCTGCACAAACCCGTCTGTGCTCTGAATCAGCCACAAATCTCTTAATAGTGCGATGATCACTCTTAAGTTTTCGTGAAATATCTAATGTTTTCATACCTCATCCAAGGCATTGAACTATTTCACTCTTTTCGGCAGCAGAGAGATCCTTTTTCTTCCCCATATTCCTTGAAAATGATGCTCTGCTTAATAATGTGGAACACCCTCCTTTAGTAGTTTTTCCTTAAATTGGGCTCACCTGCCAATCTAATTATCACAGGTGTCCGAGATTGTTTTCAGTGATCAAAAGAACCCTGACACACAATGCCACCCATGAGTTAAACTGAAAAACAAATGATTTAATCTTTGTGACACTTAAATAGAATTTGTATAATAATTTGGAACAGGGTGTAAATGCGGCAAAAACACGTGTAAAGCGCTTAGACGTTTATGCATTTCATTGTCCAGAGTACTAACCATTAAAATGAATAAACTCCCCAGGCTCTAATTCCGGCCATCACTTAGGTGCGTTTACACGTGTTGTTGCTGCATTTGGTGTTTTTTGGCCAAAACATTTCTCTCCTGAACGCGATTCTTATGCGTTCAGGAGAGGGACGTTTAACTGCTCCAAAACTCTTCTGCTGATAAAAGCCTATGTGCGCATGGACACAAAGGCTTCTATTGAGATGAGTTCGGGCTTTGGCAAAAAAAAAAAACCAAAAGCTCCCAAACTCACATTTAGGAGAAGCAGTGTACATGAGGCCTGGCCACTGTTCATCCGAAGATGATTGCTCTACATGCTTTTGATATAGTGTGTGCAGTTATTGTTTGACTGCCGTGACTTAGGTTGGACAGATGAATTGACATTCTATGGGCAGGCTGGTTTTAGAGTGTCCCCCAACACCCCCCCTACCAATCCTGAAGGACCACAGTTTTTTTGTTTTGTTTTTCTTCCTTTTTTTTTTTTTTTTTCCATTCATCTGTGGTCAGGAACCCCACTGACAGCTGATGAGTCATCGGTTGTGAAGGACCTGGTGGCCCACTCCTTGGCAACCAGCAAGTCTTTACCCAGAATTTGCATTGGACAATCAATTTTTGACAGATTCGAATTCCAGTTGTTCTGAAAAGTAGCAATTTGTTGAAGAAAATTCATAATTTAAACAAATTTTTCCTAAAAAGTAAAAACGCATAAAAAATTTGTCCAAACGCACTACATGCATTTCAGCTGTGTCTTCATTAAACCAAAAATGCTCCTTTTTTTGCATTTTAAAAAGTCCCCTGACCCTTTCCAAAACTGAAAAACTCATAGATGTGACTGTGTCCCATAGGAAACCATGTTAAATGTACTGTATTGCATTTTCTGAAAAAAGCAAGAAAAACACATTGGTGTGAACCAGGACTTATGGTGCAGCTGTGACAAATACACTTTTCTTTGCTCTTATCTTGTGTGCCTTCCTAGGTGGCAGAGGAATACACTGGTTATGATTGGCAGTGCTAGAACAGGGTTTTCCCTTCTGTACGTGTATAAAGTGACACTGGTTAGTATCATACTTGAGACAGAAACTTTACAGGGCACACCACTTTCTCCTGTTTCTTCATGTTAACAAACACAGTGGTTGTCTGTGCACCTTACAAATCTTATTTATGTTATCAGCCAAGCAGTATATATTTCTAGTAGCAACACAACGCACGTTCTCATGCTTGGTTTGAACAATATCAACAAAGACTGACTCCATGGTCCATTACCACACGTATCCACAGGTATGTGTGTATTTCCAAGACGCCATCAAATGTAAGCCGTATACTGCTAAACAGTGTTGCATATAGTTTTCTTGTGAGAGAGACATATATACAGTATATATTATCCGTGAATCCCTAGGCTTTGCTTGAACATTTTTGGGTTTGAGAAGACATCCTGCATGGGATTTATTAGCTTTTAAAGTAATTTGTTAGGTTTTCAGATAATTGCTGTCTTGGCAACATATTCTCTAATGTAACAAGGTGCTAGTCAAGTATGCAAATGGTAAGATGATATGTTTTTGCTATAAGACTATTACAGTATTTACTAATGACGAATGCACAGCATCGTATGCTCACTTTACACCAGCTCAGGCCCCTCTCCCCACTCCCTCATAAGATTTCATTGCCAGCAGCAAGAGCCAACGGCTACTTCTGTGCCTTTCTATATATTCACATTTTTCATCACATAGAGATTCAGTTTTAACCGCTTTCCCACTGCCCTATAGCAGATATACTTCTACAGGGCGGCAGGGGTGCGCAAAATCGCGTGATTTTGCATTGCGTGGCCTTGGATGTCAATCACTGGGTCCTGGCCAGTGATTACTCCCTGGCTCCCAGTGATCGAGGAGCATTACTGACAGAGAGAGAGAGAATTGTATGTAAACAATATACAGGTGAAACTCAAAAAAAGCAAAAGTTCATTTTTTCAGTAATGCAACTTAAAAGGTGAAACTAATCTATGAGAGAGACTCATTACATGCAAAGCAAGATAGTTCAAGCCGTGATTTGTCATAATTGTGATTATGGCTTACAGCTCATGAAAACCCCAAATCCACAATCTCCGAAAATTAGAATATTACATGCAATCAATAAAACAAGGATTGTACATAGAACAATATCAGACCTCTGAAAAGTATAAGCATGCATATGTACTCAGTACTTGGTTTGGGCCCTTTTTGCAGCAATTACTGCCTCAATGAGGCGTGGCATGCAAGCTCTCAGCCTGTGGCACTGTTGAGGTGTTATGGAAGACCAGGATGCTTCAATAGCGGCCTTCAGCTCTTCTGCATTGTTCGGTCTCATGTCTCTCATCTTTCTCTTGGCAATGCCCCATAGATTCTCTGTGGGGTTCAGGTCAGGCCAGTTTGCTGGCCAATCAAGCACAGTAATCCCACGGTCATTGAACCAGGTGTTGGTGCTTTTGGCAGTGTGGGCAGGTGCCAAGTCCTACTGGAAAATTAAGTCAGCATCCCCATAAAGCTCATCTGCAGAAGGAAGCATGAAGTGCTCCAAAATCTCCTGGTAGACGGCTGCGTTGACCCTGGACCTAATGAAGCACAGTGGACCAAGACCAGCAGATGACATGGCTCCCCAAATCAACACAGACTGTGGAAACTTCACACTGGACTTCAAGCATCTTGCAGTGTGTGCCTCTCTATTCTTCCTCCATACTCTGGGTCCTTGGTTTCCAAATGAGATGCAAAAGTTGCTCTCATCAGAAAAGAGGACTTTGGACCACTGAGCAACAGACCAGATCTGTTTTTCTTTAGCCCAGTTAAGACGCTTCTGACGACGTTTGTTGTTCAGGAGCAGCTTGACAAGAGGAATACGACATTTGAAGCCCATGTCCAGGATCCATCTGTGTGTGGTGGCTCTTGATGCACTGACTCCAGCCTCAGTCCACTCCTTGTCAAAGTCCCCAACACTGTTGAATGGCCTTTTCCTGACAATCCTCTCCAGGCTGCGGTCATCCCTGCTGCTTGTGCACCTTTTTCTTCCACACTTTTCCCTTCCACATAACTTTCTATTATTGTGCTTTGATACAGCATTTTGGGAACATCCAACTTCTTTTGCAATTACCTTTTGAGGCTTTCCCTCCTTATGGAGGGTGTCAATGATGGTTTTCTGCACAACTGTCAGGTCAGCAGTCTTTCCCATGATTGTGATTTCTGCTGAACCAGACTGAGAGACCATTTAAAGGCTCAGAAACCCTTTGCAGGTGTTATGGCGTAATTAGCTGATTAGAGTGGGACACTTTGAGCCGAGAATATTGCACCTTTTCACAATATCCTAATTTTCTGAGATTGTGGGTTTTGGGTTTTCATGAGCTGTAAGCCATAATCTTCACAATTATGACAAATCACGTCTTGAACTATCTTGCTTTGCATGTAATGAGTCTATCTCATATATTTCACCTTTTAAGTTGCATTACTGAAATAAATGAACTTTTGCACGATATTCTATTTTTCGAGTTTTACCTGTAGTTCTCTCCCCTGTCAGCTCCTGCACGCTGCTTTGTATGGCTCTGCATAGCAGAGTCATGCAAAGCAGTGTGCTTACAGTTGAAAGCACTAACACAGCCAACACTAAAACAGAACAGTTAACCCTTTGATCGCCCAAGACTTTAACCCCTTCCTGCCCAGTGCGATTAGTACAGTGTCAGTGCATTTATTAGCACTGATCACTGTATTGGTGTCACTGGGGATGTCAGTGACACCAAGTCAGTTCCCCCCCAATGTCAGAATGCCCGCCGCAGTCCCGCTATAAGTCGCTGATCGTCGCCATTATTAGTAAAAATAATATCCCAGTATATATACCACCATTTGTAAACACTATCTTTCAGTTAAACCAATTAATTTACACATACTGGGTTTTTTTTTTTTTTTTTTTAGCAAAGACATGTAGCAGAATACATTTTGGCCTACATTTATGACGAAATTTGATTTTTTTTTTCGTTTTTTTTACTGGATATGTTTTATAGCAAAAAGTCAACATTTTTTTTTTCAAAATTGTCGTGGGTTTTTTATAGCGCAAAAAAATAAAAACTGCAGAGGTAATCAAATACGACCGAAAGAAAGCTCTATTCATGGGAAAAATTAGGACATAAATTTCATATGGGTGCAGCGTTGCATGACTGCGCATTTGTCAGTTAAAGTAACAACATATAGACTGTGTTGTTTAATATTTCCTCTCATGTTTACCTCCCAATAATGAGAATCACGTAAACTGCTTGATTTCTTTCTGTAACTATGCTGATAGATTTCTGAAACTGTTTTCAGAGCATTTTCAGTTTATTCTGATGCTCCTTGTATTTGATATTTACATGGTGCTTCTAAAGCATACAATATCAGCACTGCCAATCACTTCACTGCTGAACTGCGACTGCAGAGATGGATGTTCTGCTTTTGTATATTATGTTTCTGTTGCAGTATTAGTCTAAAATCTAGAAATTGTTGGATTTTTAGAATCGGAATATAAAATTACAATCTTCGTGTAAATATAAAGTTGAAACTTTTGGAAGGTTTTGAAAACTGACCCTGAAGCAACTTAAAGTAGAACTAAAGGCAAATTTTTTAGTTTTGGAAAGAGTAGAGAGGGATTAGAACACCTATTGCATTTTTATTGCTATCTGTGCCCCTGTTAGTGAGGTTTACCTTCACTATTTGTCCTGCTTACCATTGACATTGAAAGTAAAGTTTAAAAAAAAAAAACATTTTGGGTTGTCCCCAGAAAAGTAATCAATGCAAATTTTTCCTAAGGGGACACTAGTTCTGTTGACCTGGAGATCCCCAAGGAATTCCCTTCATTTGCAGGATTTTCTCATTTCCTGTTTTGGCCATGGGGTAGGAAGTGAAGCACTTGCGTGTAAGCACAAGTCTTGACCATTGAAGGATAGGCAGACTGTGTTCCCAGGACAAACCAGATGGATGTGCTTGCATGCCTAGCACGGTCAGTTTGAAATAAGAAAGCAGTGGAACTGGCAGTATCGCTAGGTATTTCACACAAAGGAAGTAATGCAGAGAGAATGGGATACTTCCTAACATAAGTATTTCAGGGGTTATTTTATAGTTTGCCTATATGTTTAAACATGCTCTTAAGGGACTCCGTTTTATTCAATGAATGCCTTCTGCAGACCTGTCCAGACAAGCATGATCAGGATATTCCTTACTCTGTCCACCTGAATGAGTAAACCACTTTGCTTTAACAAAAAAAGATTGTTTTTCTTTTGGCCATATGTTATGTGAGTAGAAGCTGACTATTTTCTATTTTAGGCAATCTTGCCAATGCAATATAGTTTGTCCCAGCCCTTGTAGCTGACTTTTGCTGGACAGCTTGGCAGGAAGTGGATCAATAGGTGGCAGTAAGGGTTTCAAAAGGGAAGATACTGAAACAAAAGCTGCCATGTCAATGCATTAGACTGACTGCCTTATATGTCATTCTTCATTTTGCCTATTGTTGCACATTAATCCCCATGTACACACTGTGTTTTTAGCCTTGGTGTATGGGGGACCCCCTTCCGCCACATGCAAATTTAATCCAGTGGTTATATAGCTGCTGAATCACTTTCACATGAAATGGAACCAGCTGCTGGAATAAAAAGGGATCATGGTTATAACTTCAACCATGATCCTGGTATAATAACCTAAACACGAGGCTATATATATATATACAGTCAGGTCCATAAATATTGGGACATCTACGCAATTCTAACATTTTTGGCTCTATACACCACCACAATGGATTTGAAATGAAACGAACAAGATGTGCTTTAACTGCAGACTGTCAGCTTTAATTTGAGGGTATTTACATCCAAATCAGGTGAACAGTGTAGGAATTACAACAGTTTGCATATGTGCCTCCCACTTATTAAGGGGCCAAAAGTAATGGGACAGAATAATAATCATAAATCAAACTTTCACTTTTTAATACTTGGTTGCAAATCCTTTGCAGTCAATTACAGCCTGAAGTGTGGAATGCATAGACATCACCAGACGCTGGGTTTCATCCCTGGTGATGCTCTGCCAGGCCTCTACTGCAACTGTCTTCAGTTCCTGCTTGTTCTTGGGGCATTTTCCCTTCAGTTTTGCCTTCAGCAAGTGAAATGCATGCTCAATCGGATTCAGGTCAGGTGATTAACTTGGCGATTGCATAACATTCCACTTCTTTCCCTTAATAAACTCTTTGGTTGCTTTTGCAGTATGCTTTGGGTCATTGTCCATCTGCACTGTGAAGCGGCGTCCAATGAGTTGTGAAGCATTTGGCTGAATATGAGTAGATAATATTGCCCGAAACACTTCAGAATTCATCCTGCTGCTTTTGTCAGCAGTCACATCATCAATAAATACAAGTGTCAGGAATGGATTCAGCACTGGTGGTGGGACTCTCCTGCCGTGTAGGCTGCAGTACCAGAGCTGACCAGCGGGTGCTCTCAGCACTGGTGGTGGGACTCTCCTGCCGTGTAGGCTGCAGTACCAGAGCTGACCAGCGGGTGCTCTCAGCACTGGTGGTGGGACTCTCCTGCCGTGTGGGCTGCACTACCAGAGCTGACCAGCGGGTGCTCTCAGCACTGGTGGTGGGACTCTCCTGCCGTGTGGGCTGCAGTACCAGAGCTGACCAGCGGGTGCTCTCAGCACTGGTGGTGGGACTCTCCTGCCGTGTGGGCTGCAGTACCAGAGCTGACCAGCGGGTGCTCTCAGCACTGGTGGTGGGACTCTCCTGCCGTGTGGGCTGCAGTACCAGAGCTGACCAGCGGGTGCTCTTAGCAGCCAGAAGCTCACAATCAGCCAAACCTGGGGCTGATTACAGAAAGGTGTATATAAGGCATGACCAGGCCTGTGCTCTGAGCCTTGGTGTATGTCCCCCATGTGCCCCTGTATCCTGTTCCTAGTTCCTGTGAGAAGATACCTTGTTGCCGACCCTGTCTGATCCTGATTCCTGTTGACCGTCTCCTGTTCTGACTACTGGCTCATCCCTGACTATTCTTCTGCCTGATCCTCTGTACTGCGCTGTCCGTGAGTTACTGAACCCGGCTTGTGACCTTGACCATTCTCTGCCTGCTCCTTTGATACCTTGCTGCCCGCACGTTGCTGACTTGGCCCGTCTGACCACGCTAACTACTCTGCCATCCATCCATCCTGCACGGATCCAGCCGTACCTGCACATACCTCTGGCGGATCCCTCTATCACTAGCAGGTGTACTCAGGGGCCGCGACCTGGTTCCTGTCTGCTCCAAGTCCATCCCCACCATCAGGGGCCCTGGTGAATAGCAGACTGGGACTTAGACTCCGCGCCCTGGGGAATCCTGCCCTGAGGACCGCTAGAGGTACCACCAGGCAGTCGTTACAGAACCCTACGGCCGGCCTGACCATTCCACCTCTCCAGCCCTGACTACGCCTGTGTTCCTGCACCTCCTAAGATTAGTGGAAGGTTAGTTTGTTCACTGTGCGTTTTATATATATATATATATATATATATATATATATATATATATATATATATATATATATATATATATATATCTGGGTGGCTAATAACCTGTATTATATTATACCTGAGACCTGCGTTTCCCTGTGTCAGTCCGCACCTTTCTGGTCATTCCTTGATTCCTGACATCACACCAAGGCCTTTCCTGACCAGAAGTGGCTGCACAGGGAAGCCATCTTGACTTGTTGTGAAGGATGCATCCTGATGAGGTTATATATTTGTCTATGCTAGTCTTTGATGACAGGGAATATGCCTATCAGACTCTGCGCGAGTATACCCGGGATCAGCTGCTAGAGTGCATACGGGTCGCTCATTCCCTAGTAGGTCAGGTCCTAGAGCTCTCTGAGGTGCAACCATTGATTCAGGCTTGTATTGAGTTGGCTTCATCTAGTACCCCTGAAAATAGGGATGAATTTCTTCCTCCATTCAGGGCGAGTCAAGTAATATCACTGGTATGGTTGTTGGAGGATGATCCAGATTGCTTCTTGGAGCATTATTCAGCATATTCACCACAGGTGCTAAAGAAGTGTTTAAACGCAGTGCAAACTTTGATCAGACAGGCCTTGTGTAAGCTGAGCGTTGTCCAACCCTTACTGCAGACATGGTCAGACTTGTTACACCCAGCCTCAGTCAGCTTGCAACAAACCAGTCCTGCTTCTCATCATTCCTCTGCTCAAAGCTCTTTTCCTGCATTCCCGACAACACCCCCAGTGACAGCCCCCCCAGTGACAGCCCAGTATACCCAGCAATCTACCACATGTCAGTACCCTGCTCCCACTCACTGTACCGTCGTACCAGTTGACTCGGTGCCAGTTGACTCGGTGCCCGCTGTCGTACCAGTTGACTCGGTGCCAGTTGACTCGGTGCCCGCTGTCGCACCAGTTGACTCGGTGCCAGTTGACTCGGTGCCCGCTGTCGCACCAGTTGACTCGGTGCCAGTTGACTCTGTGCCCGCTGTCGTACCAGTTGACTCGGTGCCAGTTGACTCGGTGCCCGCTGTCGTACCAGTTGACTCGGTGCCCGCTGTCGTACCAGTTGACTCGGTGCCAGTTGACTCGGTGCCCGCTGTCGAGCCAGATGACTCGATGCCTGATGACTCGGTGCCCGCTGTCGAGCCAGAGGACCTGATGCCCGAGGACCCAGTGCCCGCTGTTGAGCCACATAACCTGATACCTGATGACTCGGTGCCCGTTGTCATGCCAGTTGACTCGGTGCCCGCTGTCGAGCCAGATGACCTGATGCCCGAGGACCCAGTGCCCGCTGTTGAGCCGGATGACTTGAAGCCTGATGACTTGGTGCCCGCTGTCGAGCCAGATGACCTGATGCCTGAGGACCCAGTGCCCGCTGTTGAGCCACATAACCTGATACATGATGACTTGGTGCCGGCTGTCGTGCCAGTTGATTCAGTGCCCGCTGTCGTGCCAGTTGATTCAGTGCCCACTGTTGTGCCAGTTAATTTGGTGCCTGCTGTCGAGCTTGGTGACCCGGTACCCGCGGTTCTGCTAGAAGGCTTTGTGCCCGCTGACGTGCCCGGTGACTCTGTGCCCGCTGTCGTGCCAGATGACTCGGTGCCCGCTGACATGCCTCTGCCCGCTACACAGCCCGACATGCCAGCCCCTGATGTCCAGTTAAACTGGCCGATAACTGATACCCAGCCTGCTCCTGGAAATCCTGTGCCCAGTGACCTGCCTTCCTTGATTCTCCTACACAAAGAGGAGTCTACCAGCAGGAAACCCAGCCAGCCGGTTTACTCCGGCAGTAGGATATTCAGCCAGTTACCGGACCCGGGCGGGGGAACATTTTGCCCACTAAGGACTGTTTGGAGCGTCCTGAGGCCGCTCCTTGAGGGGGGGGTTCTGTCAGGAATGGATTCAGCACTGGTGGTGGGACTCTCCTGCCGTGTAGGCTGCAGTACCAGAGCTGACCAGCGGGTGCTCTCAGCACTGGTGGTGGGACTCTCCTGCCGTGTAGGCTGCAGTACCAGAGCTGACCAGCGGGTGCTCTCAGCACTGGTGGTGGGACTCTCCTGCCGTGTGGGCTGCACTACCAGAGCTGACCAGCGGGTGCTCTCAGCACTGGTGGTGGGACTCTCCTGCCGTGTGGGCTGCAGTACCAGAGCTGACCAGCGGGTGCTCTCAGCACTGGTGGTGGGACTCTCCTGCCGTGTGGGCTGCAGTACCAGAGCTGACCAGCGGGTGCTCTCAGCACTGGTGGTGGGACTCTCCTGCCGTGTGGGCTGCAGTAACAGAGCTGACCAGCGGGTGCTCTTAGCAGCCAGAAGCTCACAATCAGCCAAACCTGGGGCTGATTACAGAAAGGTGTATATAAGGCATGACCAGGCCTGTGCTCTGAGCCTTGGTGTATGTCCCCCATGTGCCCCTGTATCCTGTTCCTAGTTCCTGTGAGAAGATACCTTGTTGCCGACCCTGTCTGATCCTGATTCCTGTTGACCGTCTCCTGTTCTGACTACTGGCTCATCCCTGACTATTCTTCTGCCTGATCCTCTGTACTGCGCTGTCCGTGAGTTACTGAACCCGGCTTGTGACCTTGACCATTCTCTGCCTGCTCCTTTGATACCTTGCTGCCCGCACGTTGCTGACTTGGCCCGTCTGACCACGCTAACTACTCTGCCATCCATCCATCCTGCACGGATCCAGCCGTACCTGCACATACCTCTGGCGGATCCCTCTATCACTAGCAGGTGTACTCAGGGGCCGCGACCTGGTTCCTGTCTGCTCCAAGTCCATCCCCACCATCAGGGGCCCTGGTGAATAGCAGACTGGGACTTAGACTCCGCGCCCTGGGGAATCCTGCCCTGAGGACCGCTAGAGGTACCACCAGGCAGTCGTTACAGAACCCTACGGCCGGCCTGACCATTCCACCTCTCCAGCCCTGACTACGCCTGTGTTCCTGCACCTCCTAAGATTAGTGGAAGGTTAGTTTGTTCACTGTGCGTTTTATATATATATATATATATATATATATATATATATATATATATATATATATATGGGTGGCTAATAACCTGTATTATATTATACCTGAGACCTGCGTTTCCCTGTGTCAGTCCGCACCTTTCTGGTCATTCCTTGATTCCTGACATCAAGAGAACCAGTTCCATTGACAGCCATACATGCCCACGCCATGACACTACCACCACCATGCTTCACTGATGAGGTGGTATGCTTAGGATCATGAGCAGTTCCTTTCCTTCTCCATACTCTTCTCTTCCCATCACTCTGGTACAAGTTGATCTTGGTCTCATCTGTCCATAGGATGTTGTTCCAGAACTGTGAAGGCTTTTTTAGATGTCGTTTGGCAAACTCTAATCTGGCCTTCCTGTTTTTGAGGCTCACCAATGGTTTATATCTTGTGGTGAACCCTCTGTATTCACTCTGGTGAAGTTTTCTCTTAATTGTTGACTTTGACACACATACACCTACCTCCTGGAGAGTGTTCTTGATCTGGCCAACTGTTGTGAAGGGTGTTTTCTTCACCAGGGAAAGAATTCTTCGGTCATCCACCACAGTTGTTTTCCGTGGTCTTCCGGGTCTTTTGGTGTTGCTGAGCTCAACGGTGCATTCCTTCTTTTTAAGAATGTTCCAAACAGTTGTTTTGCCCACGCCTAATGTTTTTGTTATCTCTGATGGGTTTGTTTTGTTTTTTCAGCCTAATGATGGCTTGCTTCACTGATAGTGACAGCTCTTTGGATCTCATCTTGAGAGTTGACAGCAACAGATTCCAAATGCAAATAGCACACTTGAAATGAACTCTGGACCTTTTATCTGCTCATTGTAATTGGGATAATGAGGGAATAACACACACCTGGCCATGGAACAGCTGAGAAGCCAATTGTCCCATTACTTTTGGTCCCTTAACAAGTGGGAGGCACATATGCAAACTGTTGTAATTCCTACACCGTTCACCTGATTTGGATGTAAATACCCTCAAATTAAAGCTGACAGTCTGCAGTTAAAGCACATCTTGTTCGTTTCATTTCAAATCCATTGTGGTGTATAGAATCAAAAATGTTAGAATTGTGTCGATGTCCCAATATTTATGGACCTGACTGTATATATATATATTTAGTGTACAATGGTGTTGTGGTTAAAAACTTTTTAAAGTGTAGTTAATTGTAAACAACTACAATGATTCCTCTTACTACAACGTACATGTTGACACCTAACGTGTGTCACACGATCCTCATTTTTGTTGTGTCTGTTCTTTTTTTGCTATTACAAAGGGGCAGACAAGACTCCAAGACAAGATCCGCTTCCTCTGCACTTCCCCAAGCTATGACCTGGAAGTGCTCAGAGCTACAAGGTTGATTGCTTACAACAAATATTGGAAGCAGCGCTGTGCTCTCACCATTCTGTCACCCCTCGTGGATGATCCAGGGAACACAGCCAGCACTCAGACAACAATGTGTCAGATCTTTGTGTTAAAGAAGCACCTGTTTGGGGTCTCTCTCCATTTTATTAGCATGCAGCAAAAGCCCTGATGAAGGGGGTAGTCTTTTTTTCCTCCTAAATGTGTTGGCTTCTTTGCTTGTTGCTACTATAAATAAACCTATTACAAGCTTACCATACCTTCTAACTTGCATTTACGGCATACAGGGTTTTCCTTTCTACCAACCTTTCCAAGTACATGTGGAAATGACCATAAGGTCATACCCAGAGGCAGCAGTCCAGGTCCTAAAAAGGGATAACTGCCACATTATTTTTATGTTGGGCAGAAATCATCGGAAGGGAATTCTTCCAACCCGTTGACTTCATCCCCCACCCACGACCAGTGATTGATCGAGTCAGTCCAATGTGATCTCCAACACTAAAGCGATACTTGGGTACTCTGGAAGACAATTGGCGCTTTGTGCAGGCAGTGAAGGAACAGATATTTCTTCACTGTAGCACTCTGCAAAGTTTTATCCCACTACAAGAACACTTTCAGGGATGCCTTGATATGGTGCTGCACCTGAGATGGAAACAATATTTCACTTTGCAGCTGAATGCTTTTTTTTTTTTTCAGTAGCATAATCACAAACTAAATTTTGAACTTGAACTTCATTGTGTTTGCAACCTGGACCTTACTTCTAGTAGGCTTTTTTTTTATATCTGACATCAGCTATTTAGTGAATGTGCTTGTCTAAAACAATAGCATTCTGATTGAAATTGTTTCTGACGTTGTATTTTCCTGTAGTTTAGAAAATAATCTGATTTGACCTAAATTTCCTATTCAGATTTTGGATGTTTTTTTGTTTGAATAGTAGCTAATGTGTTTAACATTAGAGGCATGTAGCAAGTGTGCATTAGTATGTACACATACAGTCAGGTCCATAAATATTGGGACATCGACACAATTCTAACATTTTTGGCTCTATACACCACCACAATGGATTTGAAATGAAACGAACAAGATGTGCTTTAACTGCAGACTGTCAGCTTTAATTTGAGGGTATTTACATCCAAATCAGGTGAACGGTGTAGGAATTACAATAATTTGCATATGTCCCTCCCACTTGTTAAGGGACCAAAAGTAATGGGACAATTGGCTTCTCAGCTGTTCCATGGCCAGGTGTGTGTTATTCCCTCATTTATCCCAATTACAATGAGCAGATAAAAGGTCCAGAGTTCATTTCAAGTGTGCTATTTGCCTTTGGAATCTGTTGCTGTCAATTCTCAAGATGAGATCCAAAGAGCTGTCACTATCAGTGAAGCAAGCCATCATTAGGCTGAAAAAACAAAACCAACCCATCCATTGTGTCGATGTCCCAATATTTATGGACCTGACTGTATGTTAACAATGTAATGGATGTGTCCACATATCACATTAAATAACCATGCTGCTAGAATAGATATTTTAGGGTTTGAATAAAAAAGTGGCTCAGTTTATTTCTTCACATCAGCAGTGTACTTTATTGGCTGTTTTTCCAACTCCAGATGCTGATATTATTATTATTTTTTTTTTTTTGAGAATCTCCCACTCAAACATCAGGGGCGCTTTTCAATTTTTTTTCTTCTATAGTATAAAAACCAAGCAAATAGATAATCCTCTTGTTGTTGCACATATTCTTGCAGCTCTATGTGAAAAGTTTTATTTACTATGTGCTGCAGTGAAATGCAAGTTGTTGCATGCTTTGATCTCCACTTATATAGTTTCCTAACTAGATGTGCATTTGTTTTTTTTGTAAGTGAAAAATCTATGTATATTGATTACTAAAATTTTTATTTTTGGACTGTAAATCTACATTAATTGGCTTTGCTTAGCATTGTTGCCTAAGATGTAATTTACTTTTAGTCTGACCTCTTCCACTTGCACCATAAGACATATCAAAGCAGAACTCAGATGAAAATCCCAGAATCTCAAGTTTGTCCCGTATGTATACCCTGCCTGCATCTCCCATTTGCATAGTTTAACACCCTGCCTCCTGAAATCATTATACTGGTATTTATCTTCCTGATTATTGAAAGAAAAATGGCTACCAAAGTTTTTTTTTTTTTTATTTTTTTTTATTTTCTTATTTTCTTCTTTGCCGAAGCCTGCTGAATGATAATAGAGCAGGAGCACACTGAGCTCCTCTCTTCCATATGCATGTTCCCAGTATTAGCATGTATGAGGAGAGGAAGAGAGTATCAAGCCACAGAGGTTGGGCCAAATATGGATTTCTATTTTTTTTACAGTATAATTATTTATCCGGAGTTGACATCCCAAGATGTTTTGGGGGTTGTGCTTCCCCTTATCAGAAGTTCTGTTTATTGTAGAACGATGGACAGTTGGTAGAACCTGGGTTTTTGTTCTTTATTAATTGTAGTTTAAAGCTCGTTCAGTAAAGTTGGCTGGTTGCTACACTATAAAACTCGTTTGTTTTAGTTGGAACATCAGCCAAGCTTTGAGTCCAGCACTCCACCACCCCCAATCCCAGTGTTATTAACTGCATGGCAGGAAATTTAAGGCCTCATTTACACTTGCGGTTGGGGTAGGGGTGGTTGCAGTAAAAACCATGCAGTTAGTGTTTCTAAACCCACAACAGTAAAATCAGTCTGTATATGCAGTAAAGCATGCTTGTTATACTCTGTATTGTGTAAAAAGGAAGATCTAGACTTCTCTGATCCTCCCTTTCTTCCAGTGTCTCCCTCTTATCTCCAGTTGGCACTGCCCAGACAGAGGTCAGGGGTTCTACATTCTCCTAGAGAACTCCTCGTACAAGCTTTAACCAGCGCTGTGCGGAACACTGATAGAAGTAACCAGACTGCTGTAACTGCTGATGAGAAGATATTTAGCAGTTTATATTTACTAAAGTAAAATTTACTAAAGTTTGTTGAACACAGTAGATGCGATTGAGTGCCGTCTGTCAGTGGACTCCACACTGAGATTTACTATTGAACAGCGTCTAAAAAGAAAGCGCCCACGGCAAACGTCTAAAATGTGTTTTTCATATGCGCATTTATATCTGGCCATAGACGCTGGAAAAGCGTCTAGTTCTTCACTGTCATGACTTGCTTTAAAAAACTATTTTTTACACATTTTTAAATTGTTTTTTGAAATGTCAGATATTGTTTAAAGTTAAGTTTCAATATTTGGAAAAGAAAATTTCAATGTGAACATGTCTCTGCAGTGATTTTTCATGGTGTTAGACGTGCTTCTTAACAAGTCTGCTTTTTGAGACTGATTCCTGGATTGTGCCTGCTTAGTAAATTCAATTTGGCGTCTACCTGTTGACGCTTTCTTTGGTAAATGTCTTTGCCGTCTAAAAGTAGAAGGTCACTATTAAAAAGTAGATGTTAGCCCACGGAAATGCGCCTGGGCACATTAGTAAATCTGGGTCAATCTGTCAATCAAAGGTAACCACTTGATGTACACCTACATGTGAACACCAGTGGTAGACAGCCTTGCCATTTGTCAGCCTACGATTGATTTGTGCAGGCTTTCTGGTTGTGGGCTGTCAACAAACACCTAGGTTCCTGGCAGCAGATACTCGCAGTATACGTTTTGTCCCATGGACAATGTGGCTGTATCAAGAACAGAAGCCTGGTAAATGCTATTTAAAGTCAAGAAGAGCAAGCCCTCTGGTAGGTTAGGTTTCTTGTTCATGTTCTTTGGGAGATTTGTGGATTTAAACATATAGAAAGAAAGCGGAAGAGGGTGCCACCATCTGAACGTAAAACGGTGTAATAAAATATTGTACTCACTGCAAAAAAATTGGAGAAGGCATGTCACAAAATAATTAGGTGGTCATCTCGCAGTGTCTGGAGTGTGCAGAGCTCGTCAGCCAAGTGTCTTAATGGATTGCAGAGATCATCAGGGAGGCTTCTGGTAGACAGGCACTACTGTAGAGGCTACAGTGTGGAACACCAGCATGGTGTCAGTTTCGGCGGCTTTTGAATGGCACACGCAGGCCCAGGTGCATGTGTTATCTGGAAGCCGACACTGGCATATGCTACCCTAAAAACATGAATATATGTTTCAGCATTGATGGTGTCTTTTCAGTTTATCAAATTGTCCATTTCATAAGTGCCAATGCACCCCCATACCATCAGAAATGCAGGTTGAGCACTAAAAACAAGCCAGAAGGTCCCTCTCCTCTTTAGTCTGGAGGATGCAACACCCATAGTTGTGAAAAAAAAAAAAACATTTTGGAATCGTCTGGCCACAGAACACTTTTTCCTCCTTGCAACATACAATTTCAAATGAGCTTTGGCCCAGAGACGACAGTGGTGTTTCTGGATGATCAAATATGGCTTCCTTGTTGCATGATAGAGCTTTACCTTGTATTTTTGGATGGCACGGCAAACTGTGTTCACACAGTGATTCTTGGAAGTATTCCTGAGCCTATGCAGTGATGTCCATCACAGAAACGTGCCTGATTTTCATGCAATGATGTCTGAGAGTCAGAAGATCACAGCCAACCAATACTTAATTTCAGCCTTGTGCACAGTGATTTCTCCAGATTCTCTGAATCTTTTGATATGCCCTGTAAATGATCTATTTAAAGTCTTTTCAGTTTTACGTTGAGGAACATTATTCTGAAATTCATCAATTTTTAGATGCAGCTTTTCACACTTTAGTGAATCTCTACCCATCTTTACTTTTGAAACACAGACTCTCTAAGATGCTCTTTTTATACTCAGTCATGTTACTGACCTGTTCCCAATTAACCTCATTGGTTTCAAAATGTTCTTCCAGCTCTTCCTTGTTAGTACCACTTTTTGTTGCCTTGCCCAAATTTTTTGAGATGTGTTGCTGCCAATTTCAAAACAATTTTTCTCATAAAATGGTTTAATTTGTCAGTTTAAAACTATTTTAAAGACAGAGGTTTTCTTTTACCATTCTATGCGTTAAGGTAAAAAACCTGGGTACAGCCACACCCAGGGGCGGACTGACCATTCGGAAACTCGGGCACTGCCCGAGGGCCCGGGGTCAGTAGGGGGCCCCATGAGTTGTCAGTCCGCCCCTGGCCACACCCCCAGAATTTTGAAACATTCCTTTTTGCAGTTTTAGTATGTTGGCTCTTTTGACCATTAGTCCTCATGCACACTGGACATTTTTACAGCTGCTGTTTTGGCTTTTGACGTTTTACAGCCAGTAAACCCCCCAGCATGTTATCCTATGTGTCCATGCACACATACACTGTAATCAGCGTTTTTTGGCTGGAAAAAACCCAGGACTTCGAGTCTCCGGATTCAGCTACACTATAGATGATCTGATGAGAACACATTCCCCTCCTGCCGCCGCCTTCTCCATTGACAAAAGTTCTTTAACTGATTACACTGTCTGCAACTTGACCTGTGAATGAGGGAGGGAATCCTGTGACTGATCAGATTCACCTGTAGTCCTGGTATCCATTGAAGGTGACCTTATTGGTCTCTGAGGGGCTATTAGACGATGGAATGATGGGTGGAAACTTAAAGTAGAATTCTGGGCTTTTATTAGACACAGCAACCTATACTAACCAGCCCTGTGTAAAAGAGAGATCTACACTTTACCTATTTTCTGGCTGCTCTAGTCCAGTCACGTGATCATTTCCCCTGTGTCAGCCAGTGGTCCTTGGAGAGGAAGGAGTGCCTAGAATGGATGGAGCCATAGTAAGCCTATGGGTGACATCATTGCTCAAGAATTCTGCCATTGTCAAGCTCTGTCCTCTCCCCTTTAGCTGGGACTGGCAGACACAGGAGACCGTGTGACTGATTAGGCTGAAGCAGCCTAAGAATAGGCAAGTATATACATTATTATTATAATTTTTTTTGTTTGTTAGAATCATGGAATTCTACTGTAACGTCTGGACGACACAGTAACGCGTATATGCGGAGTCCAGGAGGGCTTTAAACCTTGGTGCCGCATATGTGTTTTTGTGTTTGTTTGGAGCGTGCCACTCAGCGCACTCCTAGCACAGACACTGCTCCGAGTCTCATATGAACAATCTGGAAGCAGGAGTCCCAGTTTTCAGTCACCTGATTGCTCTGATAGTGGATCAGAGGCTATCACGGTGATCAGTCACTGTGCAACTCACCCAGTTTTTTTTTTTTTTGTTTCCTGAATGGAGAAAGATGCATTATAAGGTGTACATGTAAACAAATGTGTATGTATAAATGTAATAAAAAAAATAGCCAGATCAGGGTTTGATCTACCTCAGTGTTTGGGTCAAAGGTCACTGTCAGTATATTTAACACCTGGTTCACACCTATGAGTTGTGGGTTTTTTTTGCATTTTGCAGAAACTCACTATAGTCCATTTAACATGGTTTCCTATAGTTCACATCTGTGTGTTCCGCCGCCTTTCCCTCTGGAAAGGGTCAGGGACTTTTTCCCCGCAGCAGATTTTAACACGCATAGGTGTGAACCAGGACTTGTATAGGATTTTTTTTTATAAAAACTCATTTTTAAAATCACTATCAGCTTCAGTATGTTTTAGGTAGGATAATAAAAAAAGCAAAATGCACACTGTTTTTTCTGGCCCTACTATGGGTATAAACAAATCAGGAGCAGGAGAATTTATCTTGGGTTGTTCTTTGGTGGCAAGGTATGGTAACAGCAAGAAATATACAGCTAAATAGAAAATATATATATATATATATATATATATATATATATATATATATTTCTTTTTTACTATTTTGGTACAGTTTTCTGTTGAGAAGGAAAAAAAACCCAGGAAGTATCCATTCCCATTTACCTAACAAATGAAAGCCCAATTTGTCCTGAAAAAAAAACCAAGGTATAGTATAATCTACCTGGAGCACAATGTAGTTGTGATCATATGTACTGTTTTGCTAACACATGTCAAAGTTGCAAAATTGGGTGTTAAGGTTTGTTTTATTCTCGGTCATGAAGGGGTTAACTGAGAACCCTCTAGCATAGAGGGATAAAAAGGATGATTTAGGTTGATAAAAGTAATAGCTCACATTTTGTGTTGTCTGCATTTAGACAAGAACCTTCTGCTTTTATGCTGAAAGGCAGAACAATCCATCTGCATCTGTCAGTTTCAAAAAGGATATCCATGAATAGACGTGTGAAATATATTTTCACTTCAGTTTAGATGCAAACACCAAATATTGATACAGTATCCAGAATGAATAGTGTCACAATGTTATATTTTATGCATTTTTTTATATTTTACCTTTATTTTTCTTGGTAGAAAAAGAAGACCAAGCCTTTTAACCCACCAACACGGCGGAACTGGGATAGCAATTATTTTGGCAAGCCCCTTCAGGAGCTGGTGACCCCAGAGAAACCCATTCCAGTCTTTGTGAAAAAATGTGTGGACTTCATTGAGGACTCAGGTATGAAGTTGTGTATAAAGCACAGTCAAGTGTAGTGTTGGTATTGATCAGTCCAACTTTGTAAACCTCTATAAAATCTGATTTGTGTTTTTTTTAACTTTTTTTGTTTGAAAGTGCTTATAGTAGGCAGTGGTAGTTGTCAGGCATCCTTAATTCCTTGACCTTAACGACAGGTAAACCCTCCTTTATTGGGCGACAGTGCTAATCATGCTTAGGGACCTAGTGCATGCTGAAACTGATGGGATTACTAGGACAAACTACAGCCCAACTCTGAGATCCCCCTGTAGATTGTCCCTTATTGTCACTTTAAGTTTGAATAGTTCTCTTTGGGTCAGACATGTGACACTGCAGGTCCTTCTGCCTTTTCTCCCAGCTTAACCATCCTCACACATTTAGAAAGTTGTGCGCCATTACCCTGTGAATTGCACGGTGGTGACACAGTATGTGCCTAATCTTTCCAGGTTGAGTTGACTGAGCACCATTCAGCCCCAAAGACTTGACATTTTGTGGCAAAGTAGTACTCTGGGTGACCATTCTGAATTAAAAGTGTGATATGCAGCAAGAGCTGCTTTGTTGTTGTGTTTTTGTTTTTTGTTTTTTTTCTATTTGCCCCTGCAGAGACCTACATTGTTTAGGTGCAGAAAAATAAACAGGCTTTCACATATAGTGTGTTTTTTGTGCTCTTTTTCGACCAACCACAACCATATCTTAACCTCAACGAGCCCATGTGATTGCCATCTGAGGCCTTTGCAACTGGGGCCTAATATGTGATGTATGTCTAAAGGTCCTGAAACAATTTTGGGGGCACGTTCACACTAGTGCGATTTCATCAGCGTCTGCCATTGTGCTGCAGTCCACAACAGTGGAAATTGCATTTTTCTCTATGGTGGCGTTCACAACAATGCAACATATTGCAGTCTTTTGGTGCAGAATAGTGTGTTTTTGACCCTATAGACTTCAATAGTCGTGCATAAAAATTTGTTGTAAAAATGCATGTACATGCAGTTTTGGCAGGGTTTTGGCGTATTAACCAGTCTCCTCCCTGCCCAAAAAAATAAAAAAGCATATGAAGCTTATAAAACCATGTAAAAATGCATGATTATGCAGCAGCAGTAATGTGATCCTAGGCTCAGGGTATTGCACTCATTTTCATTTAGAGTGGGAAGAATTTACAAAAGGTAGCGCAAAGAAAACTGGAGTTGGTGTCATTGTTTCTTATAACAACCAGTCAAATCTATTTTGGCAAATCATCCAAAGTTTGTAGTTAGTATGTAGGAAGTTATATTGGTTTTGGTTTTCTTTTTACCTGCAAGCATCTTTGCATTTACATTACATGTGTACAAAACAAGTATGGCAATAAGTGCCTATCGCTGTAGAATGCTGCATTGTGTAAGCAAATATTTTTTCCTTCAGATCCTAATCTGTTAACTGGAAATACAGTGTAAATATTAGTTTAATGTTTTGGACTTTCTTCATTCTCTTCATACTGCTGTCAGTTTGCGATTAGCTATTTTTCACAGCAGCAACATAACCTAAACATATTTTGTTTCAAATACTGTAGACTATTTTTGTTTGTACTGCAATAATTTTATATTCTAAATTTAAAGTTTTTTTTTTCCTAGTTATACGTGTAAAATAGATCAGCTTGATCTAAACATTCGCACTACTGATAATATTTATGAGCCTTGTAGTTATGTAACTGTGTGATTTGTTATATATTGCATTGGGGCTAAGCTCCTTTTTAACATTGCAGTGCTACACGGTGGTTCTGCTTTACTGCTTCCTATTAAACTACAAGTCTTAGTCGGCTGACTTGGCAAACTTGCACCACCTATATCACTGATCCTTTTTTCTTCTCAACAGTCATTAAACAGGGATGATTGTTTTACCCTGTTTCTACTGGCTGATCCACAAATTATTAAATTATCCTATTTATGGATTAACAAGTATGTAAAAATGTGGAAGTTGCATTAGTTTGCTTCAAGGTAAAACATTGCGATACTGAATCAAAATGTGCACGCTATGGGGTTGATTTACCCCTGGTTCACATATCTGCTTCCCTGCAGTCCGCATTTTTGTGCGGGCACGAGAGCCCATTCATTTGAATGGACTCCTGTGCTCCGGGACACGCAGGGAAGAAGTCCCTGCACTTCTTCTGAAATTGCAGCCCGCACGGGAACCTCGGTTCCCAGTACGGTTGCATTTTCCAGTGCGGGCGACGCACCATTAGAATTAATGGCATCCACCCCCAGGTCCGCATTATTCTGTGTGGGTGGTGCGGCTGCACGGATTTTTGTGCAAATCCGCAGCAGCACCACCCGCACAGATGTGAACCTAGCCTTACTAAAAATGGAGAGTGAAAAATCTGGTGCAGCTCTGCAAAGAAACCAATCAGCTTCCAGTCTGTATTGTCAAAGCTTATTTGAACAAGCTGAAGTTAGTAGCTGATTGGCTACCATACAGAGCTGCACCAGATTTTGCACTCTCCAGATTTAGTAAATGAACCCCTATATGTACATTACATGTCAGCTTTATTAATTACATTGACATCAGTCGCTGCTAGTTATGATAATTTCTGTGACACAAGTATGGGTACAATGGCGATGAGAGTCACAGTAATGGCCATAGGTTTATAGGTTTTGTTTGCAATTGCTTTTTGTGGAAGATGTTTGTTGAAGTAGCTTTTCCACCCCCTTTCTTCTCAACACACCACCTGAAACTACCCACCTACTATTTTTACTAAATCCAAACCATCTGTCGTCAGCACACAGGAGGTGATCTAGCAGTGGCATTGCGTTGGCGACTCCAGCAGAGGAGGCGTTGATTCTGATTCGTTTTGAATTCTCTCTTCTCTAAAGCCTTTTAGGTTTGCTTGTGTACCTTACACTATTTGCAACTGAGAGGAATGTGTTAAGGAGCTGTTGGTTCTGTGTTAAGTATCTGGTAGGCAACACAAGCTGTGCGCTTCGAGCCCAGCCACACGCTGCTCCAAACAAGCAAGAAAGGAAGCAGATGCTGTTACAATCGCCCAACCTAAATAAACAGAAGGTTCAGCTATAACAAATAATCTTTTCATTTTCTGCCTAAGGCTACTGTGGAAAATATGGTTTGGTATTGTATGGTATTCCTTTTAATTGTAATGTTCTTTTGTTATTATTTACAATGCATTAAAGGATAAGTTCACCTTTTATTAAAGGGGAAAAGAAAAAACTTTGGCAGGGATAAAAATGTGCATTTATATTTTTTACATTGCAGCCTGTAAAGCATTGCACCCAGATTGCAGGTGCAATGCCAGAATCCTGCAGCCTCAATCAGCTGTCTGCCTGTACCTGCTGTATGGGTGGATAGTTACTGAATTGCTGAAAGAATTCAAGAACTAGGAGAGCGTTCACCAGCCCCCTCA
Source organism: Staurois parvus (assembly GCF_062004578.1). Taxonomy (NCBI): domain Eukaryota; kingdom Metazoa; phylum Chordata; class Amphibia; order Anura; family Ranidae; genus Staurois; species Staurois parvus. The sequence continues at coordinate 1,201,957 of NW_028318349.1, forward strand.
CAGTTCATTGAGAACTACAAGCCGTTGGCTGCAGTGGCTGATGGTACTTGTAGTTCATTCGCAGAACTCTGTGAATGAATGACACAACCGTGTCGGCAGAGCCCTGCATGGAGGCGTTGTTTTTTTTAAAAATAGTGATAGCGAGTACAGGGAGAGGATTCCCCCGCCCCGTTGTCACAGGGAGGGGGGGGGGGGGGTAGTGCAGACAAGAGCTGGAACATGTCACATTCCACTCAAAATGTGGGTGGAACATATAACATATTCCAAAGGTGAACTTGTCCTTTTAGCTGCATATGCGGTTATTCTTCTTTTTGTACACCTCTGTTCCTTTTTTTTTTTTTTTCTGTTTGAGAAATATGACCTTACAACAATTATCCAATAGTTCAGGGCACAGTATACAGTAGCTACATAATTGTGCATGGTTACATGATGGAAGAGGTAATGTATGATGTAAAGAGGTAAAAACCTAATTTTCAGAAAAAACTTTGATGGCCATCAGCCTACCCATATATTGCTGGACTTCAAGTGGCTATACCGGGATAAAACAACGTAGTGCAGCACTAGAAATAATACATCTAATAAATGACCTTTATGATAAATAAATTAAAAGTTCATGGGTATATGGTTATAAAATCTAAATGTTCCAAAAGTGACAATCGTGCTTCTGAAGGTGACTACTTCAAAGATATTTCGGTGCTCGTGCAGATGGAAATAATAAAATTGCGCACTCACCAGATGCACAATTTTAAAGCACATGTATATATGTATAGAGCTCACACCTCCACCAATCACAGGCTGCTCGGCCAGCTCTGCTGACGCCAGTTCCTTTGTGTCTAGCCGGCAGGCTTGAAGAACAACTCTGACACAAGCTGACTGAGCTCCAGCGGTGGCCCCTTTAAATCAGCGCTGAGTGTCGGTGGGAGGCGGTCCACCATGCCCTTTGACTTCAGGAGTGAATTTATTCTTAGAAGCCCATTTAAGGTCCATCTCAGTACCCAGAGAGGGGATCTCCTGTCTACCCAGGATACTGCATCCACCATACCCTGTAGGAGACTTCTGGCTGCCTTGGATCAACTCTAAGCCCTGGATTCGCCCGCTGTGACATCTACCCTTCAGAGGAAGGATTACCTTTCATCTGTTTACCCTGATCCCATTGAGAGGATAGATAGATAGAGATAGATATAAATATATATATAGATATATATATATATCTCTATCTATGTATGTACAGTGGGGATCGAAAGTTTGGGCACCCCAGCTAAAAATTTGTATTAATGTGCATAAAGAAGCCAAGGAAAGATGGAAAAATCTCCAAAAGGCATCAAATTACAGATTAGACATTCTTATAATATGTCAACAAAAGTTAGATTTTATTTCTATCATTTACACTTTCAAAATAACAGAAAACAAAAAAATGGCGTCTGCAAAAGTTTGGGCACCCTGCAGAATTTATAGCATGCACTGCCCCCTTTGCAAAGCTGAGACCTGTCAGTGTCATGGATTGTTCTCAATCATCACCTGGGAAGACCAGATGTCGTCAATCTCAAAGGTTTTAAATGCCCAGACTCATCTGAGCTTGCCCCAAAAATCAGCACCATGGGTTCTTCTAAGCAGTTGTCTAGAAAACTGAAACTGAAAATAGTTGACGCTCACAAAGCTGGAGAAGGCTATAAGAAGATAGCAAAGCGTTTTCAGATGTCAATATCCTCTGTTCGGAATGTAATTAAGAAATGGCAGTCATCAGGAACAGTGGAAGTTAAAGCAAGATCTGGAAGACCAAGAAAAATATCAGACAGAACAGCTCGCAGGATTGTGAGAAAAACAATTCAAAACCCACGTTTGACTGCACGATCCCTCCAGAAAGATCTGGCAGACACTGGAGTTGTGGTACACTATTCCACTATAAAGAGATACTTGTACAAATATGGTCTTCATGGAAGAGTCATCAGAAGAAAACCTCTTCTGCGTCCTCACCACAAAAATCATCGTTTGAACTTTGCAAATGAACATATAGACAAGCCTGATGCATTTTGGAAACAAGTTCTGTGGACCGATGAGGTTAAAATTGAACTTTTTGGCCGGAATGAGCAAAGGTACGTTTGGAGAAGAAGGGGCACAGAATTTAATGAAAAGAACCTCTGTCCAACTGTTAAGCATGGGGTTGGATCAATCATGCTTTGGGGTTGTGTTGCAGCCAGTGGCACAGGGAACATCTCATGAGTAGAAGGAAAAATGGATTCAATAAAATTTCAGCAAATTTTGGATGGTAACTTGATGCCATCTGTGAAAAAGCTGAAGTTAAAGAGGATGGCTTCTACAAATGGATAATGATCCTAAACACACCTCAAAATCCACAGGGGATTACATCAAGAGGCATAAACTGAAGGTTTTGCCATGGCCTTCACAATCTCCTGACCTCAACATAATTGAAAATCTATGGATAGACCTTAAAAGAGCAGTGCGTGACAGACAGCCCAGAAATCTCAAAGAACTGGAAGACTTTTGTAAGGAAGAATGGGCAAAGATACCTCAAACAAGAACTGAAAGACTCTTGGCTGGCTACAAAAAGCGTTTACAAGCTGTGATACTTGCCAAAGGGGGCAGTACAAGATATTAACTCTGCAGGGTGCCCAAACATTTGCAGACACCATTTTTTTGTTTTCTGTTATTTTGAAAGTGTAAATGATGGAAATAAAATCTAACTTTTGTTGAAATATTATAAGAATGTCTAATCTGTAATTTGATGCCTTTTGGAGATTTTTCCATCTTTCCTTGGCTTCTTTATGCACATTAATACACATTTTTAGCTGGGGTGCCCAAAATTTCGATCCCCACTGTATATGTGTGTGTGTGTGTGTATGTGTGTGTGTGTGTGTATATATATATATATATATATATATATATATATATATATATATATATGTGTGTATGTATGTGTATATATATATATATATATATATATATATATATATATGTGTGTATATATATATATATATATATATATGTGTATATATGTGTATATATATATATATATATATATATATATATATATATATACGCATTAAAATTGTGCATCTGGTGAGTGCGCATTTTTATTATTTCTATCTGCACGAGCACTGACATATCTTTGAAGTAGTCACCTTCAGAAGTACGATTGTCACTTTTGGAACATTTAGATTTTATAACCATATACCCATGAAATTTTTATTTATCATAAATGCTATTTATTAGATGTATTTATTTCTAGCGCTGCGCTATGTTGTTTTATTTTGATTTATAGGTTTTTTCTGGTTACCTACTGTGCTTTGTAGTGCACTCACATATCTTTACCTATTGGTTATGGATGATGCTTGCAGCTGTCCATGATTTTGTATTTTTTGCACTATTTTTAGCGCTTTCATTAAGATTTTTCTTTAACCACTTCCCGTCCGGCCGCTGTATATAAACGGCCGGATGGTGGCAGTGCAAGGGGCGCGGGTTGCCGTTCATAAACTGTACCCGCCATTTGGGATTGTGTGCGCTCCCTGAGAGTGTGCGGCACCGCGATCCGGTGCCTGCTGTGTCCTCCGAACACCGATCGCTGTACGGGACCTCTGTGTGAGGCCCCGATCATGTGATCTCTGATTGGCCAATCAGTGATCACATGAATAGGTGAAAGCAAGATATGACTTCTGACATCATTGCTTACTACGTGTGAGATCTGTGAATGATCACAGAGATCACTTGGTACAAGGCTATTCACAACAGCCTTGTACCATGTGATAAGCTGTGACCAATCACAGACAGCTCACACAGTATTTCTCAATGGCTGCAAGAATGCAGCCAGAGAGAAGGAGAAATGATTGCTCTTACAGCCTTAATCAGTGTAAAAAAAAATCTTCATCACCCCCCCCCCCCACAAGTAGTACAGTGTCACTATAGTGACACTCTACTGCTAGGGTGACAGTATGTTAAAAAAAAACATAAATATAAAAAAAAGTAAAAATAATTTTTTTTAAAATTATAATTTTTGGTTATAAACTAATGTGGGTTATTTTTTTTATTTTTTTTTAGTAAAATGATAACTGAATACAATTTGGCCAAGTTTTATGAAGAAAGATTATTTAATTGCAAAATTTATATAAGAAAAACACTTTTTCAAAATGTTTGGACTTTTTCATTTATATAGCAAAAAAATTAAATTCCCAGTGGTGAATAAATACCACCAAACTAAAGTTTTATCTGTCTCAAAAAATGCTAAAAAATTCATATGGGTACAGTGTTGCATGACCGTGCAATTGTCATTCAAAGTGTGACAGCGCTGAAAGCTGAAAATTGGCCTGAGCAGGAAGGGGGTAAAAGTGTCCGGACAGGAAGTTGTTAAAGTTGCTTTAACCTCTTCTATACCGGGCACTTTTACCCCCTTCCTGCTCAGGCCAATTTTCAGCTTTCAGCGCTGTCACACTTTGAATGACAATTGCACGGTCATGCAACACTGTACCTAAACTAAAATTTTAACATTTTCTTCACACAACTAGAGCTTTCTTTTGATGGTATTTAATCAACACTGGGGTTTTTATTTTTTGCTAAATTAAAAAAAAAAAAAAAATTTTTGAAAAAAAAACACGTTTTTCTTTGTTTCTGTTATAAAAGTTTACAAATAAATAATTGTTCGTAAATTTTAAGCCAAGATGTATTCTGCTATATTTCTTTGGTGAAAATAACCCAAATTAGGATGTATTTAGTTTGTAGGAAAGTTATGGAGTTCACAAACTATGGTATAGGTCTGAATATTGATCAATCCTGAAGTACTGATGGCCAATCTAATTTCTTCAGGTCTAAGAATGTCAGAACAGTACAGATATCCCCCAAATGACCACTTTTTGCAAAGTAGACCAACGTATTTCATAAGCGGCATGGCGAGTTTTTTGAAGTTGTAATTTTTTTGTCCTTTTTCAGAAAATGAAAAAATTAAAAATATTTTCACTATATTTTTTTTTTTACATGCTGTCACCAGTGCAGTACAGCGTCATCATATAACTGGCATGGCAGTGATCAGGGACACTGACTCGTGACAGTATGGAAAAAAAATTATTTTTTATTAGTTTTGATTTTTTTACTTTATTTCTTAAGATTTTTTTCATATTTCACTATGACCAAAGTAGTATAATGTTACCATAGTAACATTGTACTACTTTGGGGAAGTGATCAGTTTTTTTTTTTTGTTTTTTTTTACACAATTTGCTCATAGCAAAGAATTACCTTGCTATAAGTAAGCATTTACCTGAATGACATCGATTCAATCAGGGTTTTTTTTTTTTTTGTGCTTAGCTGTGATTTGGCCATGGCTAATCACATGACACAGCTGGGCTGTGATTGGCCGAGCTTGTGCATGTGATCGCTGTGACCATTCACAGCTAGACACACTAGTATACAATGGATGGCATGAAAGGAAGTCATCCATTGTATACAACTGTCATATGACCTGCTGTGATTGGTCACAGCAGGTCACATAGTACCAGTAATGGGGCCGGTACTCAGATCTGTCATCGGCCCTGTCCACGGTACACGGGCGGTGACAGATCGCGCCGCTGCGCGGTTCTGCGGGCATACAAACTGCACATGCCTGAAAGGACACCATATGGCTTCCACCTGGAGGGATGAGGGGTTTTGCAGGCTGCCATCTGGCTATAGTCCGGGCGGGAACCTGTTAAGCAGGAATAACTAAACGTGATCTGGGACGCAAAAGTTTTTTTTTTTTTTGTTTTTTTTTTATACTTCTCAGATCACTTTTCCTACATTTGGAACATCTAAATGCAGGAGTGCCAGTGTGAACGAAGCTTGAAGCAACACAGCTCCATCACACGTCATAGAGCTCTGCAGCACTTCATTTAAATGTTTGTGAATGCATTACACTGGAAAAGTGTCAACTTTTGCTAAGACAATTTTCTGTTTCTGACAGGGCATCTAAGTACTCCCAGTTCTTTCTTCCATTATACTGACAGTAATTGCTGGATAAAATCACGTTTTAATTATTTATTTATGCTGTCACAACCCAATACATTTTAAAAGACTCAAAGTTCCATTCTGTAACTATTACCATGTAACTTGTCTGGCTATTTTAGAATCTTTCCTCATGGTGTGCACAATCTAAAAAAGGTGATAGTGGGAGAAATCTGGATTTAAGCATGAATGACTTTTAAAATGTGATCTGATCATCATAAATCAGAATGAATGTGTATTTTTTATTTATTTATTTATTTATTTCTATGCACACAGTTTCATTTTCCTATTAAATCAATCAATCACATTATTTGTAAACGTTAACAGGAGTGCTTTGATCACAGCATACACTTAACATTAGCATAATAGCAATTCAAATATTATTTATTTGAATTGTTCAATACAGAACACAGGCTTGATGTTCATACACCTTGTGTTATAGGTTGCTCTCCTGATATAATTGGACACTTGCAGAGCTTTTTAAACACCCCTTCTGGGCACCCCCTTGTAACCCTACCCCACTCTGTGAGACCGCAGGTTTTTTTCACTGACCTTTTTTCCTTACAGAGAAATTACTTTTTGCTTAACCACCCGCTGCAATTTTGAAAATGTTTACATACAAGTTAAAATCCTCCTTTTTGTTAGAAAGTGACTTAGAACCCCTAAACATTATATGTTTTCTGAATTGTAATTTTTTATGTTGCACAATATTTGCACATAAGAAAAATTAATAATAGCGCCTATGGTCAAAATTATATAACTTACTAATAGTGTACCAGCTGCAAAAAATCACCATATATAAAGTGTACCAATAAATAAATAATTTGCGCTAGTAAATGTGTATAAATATATAAATATATATAAAGAAATCATCAAATCATAAGTCTAGAAAAAAATATATATATGCCAATACCACAAAAAAATATATAAAAAAACTTTTAAGTGCAAAAAACTTTTGTGCAAAAAAAGTGTCTAAATATGAAAAATTTCACCAAAAAACCTTGATAATTTAATGGCAGATCATCCATAAATATATCTTCAGAAACGGAAACTCTGCAACACACCGATCCTCATCGATTGAAATAACAGGATGAAAAACTTTGTAGTTAATCGAAAATCCACTTCTCCAATAGATAAAGGACCACCTTCAAACGTATCCATGGGGGGAAATGCCAAGCACTCGAGAGAAACAGAAAGACTTCATGGTGCAATATTATAAAAACCAATTCCTTTATTAGGTACTCATTGCACTTACTCAAGAGGTGTCCCAGCCGACACCAGCTGTCATGCTGTTGATGCTGGTGTCGGCTGGGACACCTCTTGAGACACAGCCGACACCAGCTGTTATGCTGTTGATGCTGGTGTATTTATGGATGATCTGGACTTATGATTTGATGATTTCTTTATATATATTTATATATTTATACACATTTACTAGCACAATATTTGCACAGCTGTTTATCAAATGTTTAGGAAAAAGTACACTTAAAGTGTTACTAAACCCTCAACAGTAAAATCAGTCTGTATATATGTAAAGCATGCTTGTTATACTCACTGTGGAACCTAAGGGGTTAATCCTCTGCATTGTATAAAAAGGCTGTTTGATACTTTCTTCTCTGCCCCTCCTCTTGTTGAAATGACCAAGTGATACAGACTGAACCCATGGTCATGTGCACATGCTCAGTTTGGTATGTATTGTTAGAGGGTTTTTTTTTTTTTTTCTTGGAAGGGTGCATGTGATCAGCACATGGCCAATCAGCACTGTCCAGACATAGGGTCAGAGGTTTCACATCTTCCTAGAGCAGAAAGAAAACTCCTCCTACAAGCTTTAACCAGTTCTCTGCTGAAGTCACAAGACTGCTCTAACTGCTGATGAGAAAAGCTATTTAGCAGTTTATATTTACTAAAATAATCGCAATTCCATGTTTTGTGTACTGTGAGAGACCAGATATAGTATATATGTATATATATGCAGGGTCCTGGGTTTAGTATCACTTTAAATTAATCTTAGGGCACACAAACACAATATAATACCCCCCCCTTTTTTTTTTGGTAACATATTAAGATGATGTGTCAAGTAAATAGATATCAAACAATTCAAGCGTTTTAAGTGATTAAGTGATTTATCGGCAAAAAGAAAGCATAGAGACATGGATGGGTGAGTTTAATATTCAAAGCAAACATGATCTAAAAAACAATTGTGGTTCTCAGATGCAGTGTAGTTCCACTTTAAATGTGAGCTCTGGCCCCGGAATTATTGGTCTCTGTGAACATGTGTGGTGCAATCACTGTTTACATATGCATGCTGGACCTACATACATGTTTGCATTTGCACAGGGCAATGCACACTGGGCTCGGGAAAAAAAAACCCAGTTCCCTTAGCAAAAATAAATGCTCACATTGCGTTTTTATACATGCGTTTAGGAGCATTCAGCTTTTTTTTTTACATAGGATAACATTGAGCACCTTCTACAGGCAAAAGTTCTCTAGAAGCAAAGTGTTTTTTTAAGCCAGTGTGCATGGACCCTCCATGTTGAGTTCTGCCTATCTTCTAGTCATCTTTCCACAACTTCCTGGATTCCCTGCATGCTTTGCACCTTCTCCTCTGCGACATACTTTCTATTTCTAAGGACTGCATATCCCATGGTACCCTGCTGACTGCAAGCAGCGATTCCTGTACTGGCCCTGCCCCTAAAAACCCTCTTCTCAGCACCTCTGTAGTTCAGAAGGCAGGCTCTGTGAAATGTGACACATCAGTGCCTACTCACAGGACATAGTAAATATGTATCACAGAATTCAAGTAAGTAAATGTGTGGAGGTCTTCACAAAGTAAGGGCCGGTGCACACCAGAATACAGTGCATGTTTCCCGCTCTGTGCTCAAAACGCACTGTTTTTGCCATCTGCTGCGGGTGCTAAAATAAAGACACATCAAGCGCAGATCGTGAAAGCAGTGTGTTTGCAGCCGCCAGATTGCATGGTACTGCAGTAACATGCAATCTGGTGCAGCATGTTTTCTAAAAGTATGCACTGCTTTTTGTATGGTCCGGTGCAGTTTGCAGTGTGTTCAGTGAATGGGTTGCAAAATCTCACTGCACAGAAGAAACGTGCACCATGATTTTTCAGAGTAATAGAAGTAGGATTTTTTTTTTTTTTTTTAGTAACTGCTGAAAGTTTTTTCACACTTTTCTCACAGCTGTGTGTAAATTTATGCTTGCCTTATTCGTTTTCCAGAATCTCAGGATATGCGTGAAGCTGATGGTGTTTAATTTTGTGTTTTTAAATGGCTACAGCCTTCATGTCACTAGTGAACCCTTCAGTGTTTCTCTGTAGTCCTGGTTCATACTGTGTAATTGGTGAGTTAAAGGGAAAACTGCTGATTGTTTATGGCAAGGAGTAATTAGCAACAGAGCTCTTACTGTTTTACTGCATGTTAACACTGAATATCTCTCTGCTTTGTACCTCTCTTAGCTTATTAGTGCATATTAGTGGGTTTGTAGATTGTAAATTACTATGTATAACTTCTTTTGTAGGTGTTTCAGAAAGGAAACAAAGGGAGAATAGTAGTTGTTGTGTTTAAAGGGTTCTGGAAAAAGCAGGATAATATGCAATGTGAAAAGCTTACAATATTGATTAATTTTAAGTATTTCCCAAATTTTCCTTAGAACAGTGCCTGAGCACAGCTCCGCCTATAAGTAATAGGAAACAGCAGTTCAGGTTTTTTTGTGTTTTTTTTAAAGGAGGACCTTCTACAATTCTCCTCAGTTTTAGTGTTTCCTGTGGCATAGGAGGAAACCTACATGGAGTTGTGATGGAGTCATCCTTAGGTGCTGTGCTGGGATGGTGTTACTTCTCATACGGCTTATGGTATAAGCCTGCACTGCCTTGCCCATCCATCCCCTCTAGAGATCTTTGGGCGCCATACACTCCTGCAGGGAGCATGGCAGTCTCAGAAAACCTTTGGCACTGTCTGTTCTTGGTAGTTTTGAGTCGCTCTCCTCCCTCAGTATGCTTTGGGCTCCTTGCAATGTGTGTTGCCGAATATGTTGCATTCAGAAGGGGGTATGATTTTCTGTAGGCATTGAGACCTCCCAGCATGGTAGCGTTTAGGAGCTAAAACTGGCATTTGAAAGGTCACACTACCCTTTATTTTTCCCTCTACATGGTATAAGGTTCAGGAGGAGCATCAGCTGTGGCAATGACCGGTGCCTCTGACACCAGTGATCCCTAGGTAAGCAGAGTGCTCCTCCTGCCTCTTTCTAATGGGGTCTTGTATATATGCTTGCCTTTTTCTCCTTGGTTCAAGGTCCTGTGTGCGCACCTGAGCATTTGTAGGGGGTTTTTGTGTACCTTTTCTCTTTTGAATGTTTTCTGGTACACACGGGCCAAATATCAGGTGGTTCAACAGAAACCGGCTGACATTCAGCCCTTGTGTACAGCAGCTTGTCCAACAGAAGCTGTCTGAACGTCCGGCTTCTGTAGAACGGGCATGCCAAAAAAAATCTGGGGAGCGCAGTCCTCCTGTCAGAGCATAATAGCTCACTGGGGAGGTCACTGTACTAACATCGCATAGTTGGTACAGCAAGATTCTCAGTTGTTTTTGCTCAGCCCACTGGGCTGAACAAAAAAGCTAAGTGTATACCAGTCGTTACTCTCTTTTGTGGATCAATTTTTTGAGTTTAAAGGGTTTGTTTACCTTTGACACTTGCCAATAAACCCTTTCTTCAGTACATTAATATGCAGTCCTGTAAAAGAATACTTTTCAAGTTGCATGTTCTATTGCCTTCCCTTCTCCATTGTATTGATTTACATATTGGAAATACACAAAACTTTGTGCACAAATCCTGGCAGAAAGGCAAATCTGTCCTGACATACTATTGAGAATTCCAGTTTATTCCTCTGTTCCTGCAGCCAACCTATACATGCCTGTTAATAAAGTCTTTTGTGTTTGATAACCTATCAATGGCTCCTCCTCTTTTCTGCTCTCTAGCTTCTGGCATTGACCTTTTATTTTCCCTTTTTGTTTCCCTGCTCTCTCAAGGGTTTGGAGTCCTTTGTGTCTTCTATATTGGACAGCAGCCTCTCACAGTATGCCCCCAGTAGCCTTAAGGAAAAATTCATTCCCAGGTCATAATTTGAATTTCTAGTAGAGTAGGTTGGAGACTGATGTGATGGGGTCCTAATGTAGATAGATGATTGTGTATGTATGTGTGTGTGTGTGTATATGTATGTGTGTGTGTGTGTATATGTATATGTGTGTATATATATATAATATATATATAGTGTGTGTGTGTTTTTTAAAATATTTTACATGAATGACAGTGGGAAAGATAAGTATTGAGCATGTCACCATTTTTCTTAAATATGTCTACAGATGCTATTGACATGAAATTTTCACGTCATGAAATTTTCACCACATGTCGGTAACAATCTATGCAATCCACACATACAAAGAAGCCAAAATAAATAAGTTCAGCAATTAAGTTGTGTTATAAAATGGAATGACACATAGAAAAAGTATTGAACACATGAAGAAAAGGAGGTGCAAAGAGGCATGAAAAGTTAAGACACCAGCTGAAATCCGTAATTAGAAAACAATCCTGCCCCTTGTCAGTGCAAATTAATATCAGCTGCTTCAGTCTCAACTGATGGCCTATAAAAAGGTCTCATTACCAAGGCGTCGAACAAGAAACATCTGATGAGTAAAAGCAAGAGCTCCCTCAAGACCTTTGCAACCTTATTGCTGCAAAACATACTGATGGCGTTGATTACAGAAGGATTTCTAAACTTCTGAACGTTTCAGTGAGCACTGTTGGGGCCATAATCCGGAAGTGGACAGAACATAATTTCATCATAAACCAGCCACGACCAGGTGCTTCTCGCAAGATTTCTGACAGAGGAGTAAAAAGAATGGTCAGAAGAGTTGTTCACAAGCCAAGGACCTCTTGTGGAGAGCTTCAGAAAGACCTGGAATTAACAGGTACAGTTGTTTCAAAGAAAACAAATAATTCACTTAACCGCCATGGCCTGTATCCACTCTCACCACGCAAAACCTAATTGCTATATAAAAAGCATGTTGAAGCTTGTTTTAAAGTTTGCTGCACAACATTTAGACAAGCCTGTGAAATACTGGGAGAATATAGTCTGGTCAGATGAGACCAAACTTTAACTCTTTGGGTGCCATAATACACGTCTGGAGGTCAAATGGCACTGCACATCGCCTCAAAAACACCATACCAACAGTGAAGTTTGCAGGTGGGAACATCATGGTGGGGGGCTGTTTTTCAGCATACAGTACTGGCAAACTTCACATCATTGAAGGATGAATGGAAAAATGTACAAAGACATTCTTGATAACAATCTGCTGCCATCTACCAGGATGATGAAGATGAAATGAGGGTGGACATTTCAGTAAGACAATGATCCTTAACACAAAGCCAAACTGTCAGTTGGTTTCAAAAAGAGCATAAAGCTGCTAGAATGGCCCAGCTAATCACCTGACTTGAATCCAATGGAAAATCTATGGAGAGAACTAAAGATCAGAGTTCATAGAAGAGGCCCACAGAACCTTCAAGATGTGAAGACTGTATGGAAGAATGGGCCAAAATCACACCTGAGCAATGCATGCATTTCTCCATACAGGAGACGTCTTGAAGCTGTCATTACCAACAAAGGATTTTGTACAAAATATTAAATACATTTCAGTTAGCTTGTTCAATACTCTTTCCCTGTGTCATTCCATTTCTATTACACATGACTTCATTTCTGAACTCTGAGAAAAATGGTGTCATGTTCAATACTTATTTTACCTGCTGTATATGCTAAATAGTGTGTTCTGAGGGTTTTTTTTTGTCATTCTTATTGTCCATACAAAATACAAACTTTTAGTGTAAATAAACAGAAGATAAACCTGTCACAAACCTTAGCCCAAACTGCACATATTGAGTAAGAAGATATTACCTTCCATAAAATCCACATGTCAAAATAGTCAGTAGATCCTGAGGAAAATACAGCTGTAAAATACAGCTGAACTTAGCAGAAAATCTTGAATTTTCTTTATAAATGCCTGGTCTAGATTCACACCACATTTGTTGCATTTAGTAGTGATGCACCGATATATCGGCCGTCAAAAATTATCTGCCGAAAATAGGTGCCAATAATGATTAACTTCAATGTAAAATCGCATCCCATTGACTTCAATGCAAAAACGCCCCCATTGACTTCAATGTAAAATCACATCCCATTGACTAAAATGCAAAAACGCCCCCATTGACTTCAATGCAAAATCATGTCCCATTGGCTTCAATGCAAAAATACCTCTAAGTTTTTTGTTTAATTTTTTTTATATTTCATGTTCTGTCCAATTTTTGTGTTACTATCAATAAGTTATTTTATGTTGCTGGATTGTAATTGTAATTTTAAAAATCATATTAATTTAAATTCATGATAATGATTAAATAGTCGACTATAATAATAAATATATATATATATATATACATATATATAAATTTTTTATTTATTTAAACTGTCCATTTTGGTTTTTGGTCAAGTGCATCCTGAATTTTCATTTTGGTGCACCACTAGCACTTAGCGTATATTGATGCATGCAAAATGAAATTCAGTTGATGTGCATTCTTTTTTTTTTTCAATATATTTCTTATAATGGGTGTATGTTCTTTGGTTTACACTTTGCATATTCTAAAATGAGTTGTAGCGCAGTGCAGCACATTGTGCTCCTCTTAAAATGTAGCATGTTCCAATTTCACATGTGGCACTCAGCATTTGTGTGAACTGGGTCTGTTGGAAACAATAGATTTCAGCCTGTCATAGCATTGGTCCTGCTTTGACCTGCACAGCTCAAAGAGCATAATATGAATGGGTTCTAACTTGGCCTGCCCCCATTCTGTCTCCTGAACATCCCTGTTTGACCTAAATTCAAGTGAAGAGCAGCTTTACTAACCCAGAGTGAAACTGGGACGTATAGAAGGGATGGGGATAGGTCTTTACAGAATTGAGTTTTTGTTTTTTGGGTTTTTTTTTTATAATTTCAGCTGCCTATAGTTAGTTTAGTTTTCAGTTTGGTTTCAATGGAATACATTTTTTTCATGGTGGTGGTCTCAAACTTTTGGACTCTACATGAAATTGCTAATTCTACAAAAGACTAATCCACAAAAAAACTAGAACAAAAGTGTGGCACCTTCCAAACAGAAACCTTGACTCTGGCTGCTTGTAGGTAGCTACTTGCTCTAATTTTGAAATCAACAAAACAGACAGAGCAAGGGGATGATACTGCAGAGGTTGGTTAGATGAGTAGATTATGATCTAGCAGATGATGTGGTTGGACTGAAGTGTGCTAGATGTCTTCTAAATACCAGTGGTTATGGCAGATGAGCTTGTGCGGGTATATGTGATTGGTGAAGTTGTAAGATATCATTGCAGTCATTTATGATAAGTCAGCAAAAATGGCTTAATATCCAAATATGCTATTTCAGCTCCTCAACGTGGCCATGAAAAGTGACGGTGCAACTCCAGTTAGCTTTTATTTACATGTCCTATTATCTCTGCATTCACGTTAGCAGTTTATATGCTTCAGGCAATTAATAGTTGATGAGTTAATAAGCATGACTATGGATTTTTTACTCTACTGTATTTTATAGTATAGACATCAGGCAGAACAGGTTGCTAGGAGCATTGGAAAAGGGAAGTGAAGGAGGTGATGCCATCCTCCCATCTGTAAAGTAGCATTAGTGAAATGTATTTTTTGTAGTATGTCATATTTTAAAATAATGGAGTATCAAGTTTAACAGGTTATTGGCTGGCTGCAGTGCACTGTATGCATGTGAGCGATAAAATGAAGGATCATTGCTCTGTTTTTGTTTGTTTTTTTTGTTTTGTTTTTTTAATCCATCATGTCATTTGGATCCCCAGGGTCCAATTAGATTATAGCAAATTTGTCCATTAAAATATTTCCCATTCCGTATGCATGTGCCATGGTTACCTCTGACTGCCAGCAAAGCACCTCATTAAGTTCTCACCTGCTTTTATGGTTTTGGTGTTGTCTTCTTTGCATTTTTGTATTAGTTTATTATAATGATCTCTGGCAAATGAAATGACTTCTGTGTGTTGCTGGGAGGCAGATAAGCTCAAGCAACGTTTAAGACTTTTTCTCGGTGATGTAAATTACATGGCTCCTTTTAAGAGATGGGGAGGTGAAGTTGTGGATTTTTTTCCAGTTTTTATATTAAAGTGGTTATTAATGACTAGTAGAAAATAAAAGTGAAGGGGAAAGAGTCTGCATAACCAGACAGGTTACATGTGCTTTGGTACATCTGCGTGTGTTCAGGCTGTTATTTAGACTTGTATGATATCTTCTGTGAGTTGATTACACTTGCTGAGGGACAGGCCCAGTTGCATTTTACAGGCGGGTACCGCGTTCTTGTGAAAGTCTAACATTATGGCGGTACCCCTGCTTAGAGATGAGCTGTGCACGGAGTGCAGAGTAAATTTGTTGTACCATGTCACTACATACCTTGCTGTAAAGTATTTGCATTTAGGAGGGACACCGCACAGCCCATTCCCTCTCCACCAGTCCAGTGTAGCTGTGCCACCTCACTCCCAGTGACAGAATAGGGTTCCACTGAGCACCTAGCACAGACCTCATGCATGCTCTACGGTACCATGTGGTCAGGCCATGTGTCTCTAACATGTACTCAGTCCCGATCTCAGCGAACTAATCGGTGCCGACGGAGCCAGCACACAGACCTCCTCATTACTGGAGGCTCTGCATCCACGCTAGGTGGGCGGTGTGTACTTTGCACTAGTTCCAGTTACCCATAGCAAACTGCATTCCTCCTTCGACTTCTCTTGCTGTGGCAGTGGCCTTTTCTTCATCCCCCATAGTGCTTTACAGTTCCTGTTCCTCTGATACACCAAAATCTACCATGCACCCTTTTGAATAACTTCAGACCAGGCTGAAAACATTTAAAAGCATTACTGAAGGTGCTTCAGGCTCCGTTCACACCATAGCGTACTGGAATCGCACGATTCTGCCTGCAATTTCAGAATCGCAGCAAAACATGCGACACGCTTGATGTGCACTTATTCCTTAATGACTCCCCAAACACGCTGCGCCGTTGCAGTGATTGTTTTGTGACAAAACACACGAAAATTGCAGCAAAACAAAAATCAAAATGAATGATTGATTCTGTTCCAAAAATGTGCCACAAAAATGCGCAAACAAGCGATGCTAGGTGTGAACGGGGCCTAAAGAGTTCACTTTTACATACAGTATAAAGGATTTAAGCCCACCTATATCTACGCAAGCATACCTGTCACAGGTGCAAGTCGATACATGGCATTTCCCACATTATAGTAGCTGTCTGGTGTTCCGAGATAGATTCTTCTAGCGACCCGAGTCTATGGTCACATCCAACAACGCCACCATCAAACCCGTCCCGCAGGCCAGAGTACTGGGTGTCATTCTGGACTCCAACCTATCCTTCCAGCCCCAAGTCCAATCTGTAACAAACTCATGCAGACTCCACCTCTGCAACATCGCCAAAATACGCACGTTCCTAACCCCAGAATCCACTAAACAGCTCATCCACTCCCTCATCGTATCACGACTCGACTACTGCAACTCCCTCACCGCTGGCTATCCCCGCTTCAGTTGATCCTGAATACGGCTGCCAGACTCATTCACCTTTCCAACCGCTCCATCTCCGCCACCCCCCTCTGCCAATCCCTCCACTGGCTTCCGATTGCGCAACAGATCAAATTCAAAATCCTAACATTGACGTACAAAGCCGTCCACCATACTGCCCCGAACTACATCACTGACCTAATATCCAAGTACCGCCCAGCACGCACACTCCGCTCCTCACAAGACCTCCTTCTCTCTAGTTCCCTGGTCTCCTCCTCCCATGCCCGCCTCCAGGACTTCTCCAGGGTGTCACCCATCCTCTGGAACTCCCTGCCCCAACCCATCAGATTATCACCTACTCTCCTCTCCTTTAGGCGCACCCTGAAGACCCATCTCTTCAGGGAAGCCTACCTCACCCCCTGCTAACCTGCCGACCTCCTCCACTCTTCCTACCACTCCATCCCCCACAGCTATCTCCTCCTGTACCACCATCCCCTCCCTCCTAGATTGTAAGCTCCAAGGAGCAGGGCCCTCAATCCCCTCATGTTTTGCATTGTATTGATATTGTTCTGTCACATGTTCTGTCCCCCTTTTGTAATGTACAGCGCTGAGCGAACTATTGGCGCTTTATAAATACTGTATAATAATATGGTAGCATGCACAAGTCTAAATGGGAGTGGGCGCATGCTGTCTCTTTTATGTTTCTGACTGCATGCTTTGGCTTGGCCTCTCTGTTTGTCCCATGCAGAAGCAGCATGTGATTTCCCTGCGGATGTGTTTAAAAAAAAAAAAAAAAAAAATGCAGAAACATTTTTGCTGCTTGAACCGCAGACACTGCAGCCCATTCAGATGAATGAGCTGGCTTGCCTGTACAAAGTGGCTCACAGAGCCAATTAGGTGTGAATCTAGCCTTCGTGTGTAATAAGACTAAAAACAGAATAATTCCAGCACTGCCAGGCAGGATCTGCATTTCCTAGGAATAGTAATCTGTATTGCAGCAGGAATGCACAGGCTGTCTGCATTCTTCTCGACAATTTTTATTCAAACTGGAGGGAAGTCTACCAGGTTTAATAACAGAGAAATGATTGCATTTTTTAAGCTGTACGCCTTTGTAAAAGTCTTAGAAATATTAATACTTGTGGAATATGTTGTAGCAGTATTTGCTGAGTTCTTTGCAATGGGTACAGCATACAGCGGTCTAATCACGTTTGTTTTTGCTCAAAAACACTTGGCAAAAAATACTGTTGAACTAAATCTGACACTTTGGCAGTTGTTTGTGATGGCTGTGTTGGCAGCATGGTGATTTGTTTGCTGGATTACCCTAAACTAGCCCAAATCTTGTTTTTTGGAGCTTTGAAATCTGTGTTCACTTAGCTGGCCATCTGCAATAAAAAGGAAGTGCTGGAAACGATCCCCAGTGGATCAGCACTGCTTCATCTACAAGAAGTAAAATTCTCTCTGTGACATCTGCTCTGAGACAGGAAATAACTGTATGATGATTTATATCAACCAAGAGCTGACTGCAGTTGCAGAAAAAATGTTGCACCAGAATGGCTTCATGTTAACTCACCAAATATTTTATTTCTGCTTATGTTACAGGTTGTTGATGTTTTTAAGTGGGCACAGTTAAGGCTGGTTTACACCCTGTACAGAGAGCTGTGTTTCTCTGCATCAAAAGAGGCCTCTGCAAGGTCATGTAGAAAATGATTGTTTATGTGCCCTGTTCACGCCACATTGCAATGGAGAGGTACAGAAAAATGCAGGATATCTGCATTTTTCTGCACCACATTGGAGCTCACCTGAAAATTCCATCCCTGCAATTCAGCTCTACTGTGGTGCTTAGATATTGAGATGTTACCTTGTGATGTTTCGATAAAAAAAAAAAAAAAAAAAAAGACAAAGAAAAAAACAGCGTTGCAAAAAGGTACCATGTGTAAGTTTGAAAGAGCAGGGCCCTCGATCCCCTCATGTTTTGCATTGTATTGGTATTGTTCTGTCACATGTTCTGTCCCCCTTTGTAATGTACAGCGCTGAGCGAACTATTGGCGCTTTATAAATACTGTATAATAATAATAATAATAATGCGTCCTAAAAAAAAAAGGCACCACCTGGCAATTGAAAAAAGCTAAATGCTGCAAAAATGCGTGTAGATGCGGTACCGCGTTTAGCGCTTTGTTTATTTATTTGGCCAGAGTATTTTCCATTGACATGGATAAACGCCTAAGTGCTAAACTAGGCTAGCATTTTCACACATTTGTGCTTCGTTTAGCTTTTATTAGGGTTTTTTCTTGGCCTCTCCTAAACGCGTTTTATTCTGCTTTCAAAAGAGGAACGTTTAACTGCCTCTAAACTCTGGTAAAACCCTGTGTGTACATGGACACATAGGCTTTTATTGAGTTGAGTTCAGGGGCTTTGGCAAAAAAACGCCAGAAGCTCCTAAGCTCACATTTAGGAGCAGCAGTGTACATGAGGCCTAAGCATACAGGATGTGTGAAGCCCTTAAAGAGGAACTTCACCCGTTTCTTAAATTACAACAAAGGCACCTTTAAAAATGTGGTAAATTTGCCATTTTCACAAGGTGCTGATGAGCTCACCTCCCAGATTCCTTTTGGTTTGCCTTCTGGCGATGTGACTGTACACATCATTTAAGAGGGAAGGCACTGATGATGTAGCCTTCCCAATATGCTTCTGTGAGGCCCCAGTTGCATCGCCAGTGCCTTGCTTAACCAGGTAGTGGAAAAACAGTTGTAGATAAAAGTAAAATACGTGCGCCCCCTACCTCTTTTAAAAACACACGTTTTAAAACATGGTTTTGCCCAGCCGTGCCGCCCTGCCGCCGTATTTCTACAGTGGCCGGGTGGCATGTGGTTAAAGGGTTCTACTGAATTTTGTGAGTAGGCCATGGAGGCCAGTCACTGGAAGCTATGTTGTTACTAGGACCACTGGGGAGGGAGGGATAAGAATGTTGGTTTTCCATTGGCTTACTATGAAAGAGATCAACCCTAAGGGACAGAGTGCAGATGGCATGCACTGGGTATTGTGTTGCATTTGCACACTTCTCACTCATCATTTCCACTGCTGCTCCTAACTGCAGATAGCATGTTCATCTATCATTGGTTCATCTCCGCTGCCTGCCTGCAGTGACTTGGTCACCTGACTCTCTCCAAGTACCAACAGATGGGTTTGTTAGTATTTAAGGCCTAGTCGTGTACCCTGAGATATGTTATCCTCTCCTTGTGCAGCGTGTCAGATCCTCACTATCCACTAGCGATTCTGGTGCTGCCTGCTGTGTAGCCCATCCCCGAAGGGTTGATATGGACAGCCTGGAATTTTGCTCGCTTAAGTCTTTGTCATTCTTGAAGTCTTCCTTAACCCTGTCTGTAGACCCCTCCTTGGGTCTCTCAGTAGGAGTTTATTGGCCATATAGCAAACTTGCTTACTCTCTGCAGATTCCTTAACTGATTTGCCTGCGGTATTGGCAGCCTGTATAATGCAGGGTCTCTAGGTCCTTTAAGGACAATGCCAGAACTCCCAAACTTAGAGACTATCTCAGTCTTCGTAGTACACACTTTCTTAAAAATTGAAGATTAGCCTGTAGCTTCCACCAGTGCACTCCCCATTCTGGGTTTCCTTAGGGTCCCCAAGACTACTAAATCCCTTCTAGTACACTGGCTGTTAGCAGCTGTCCTTTATGGAGACTGGAAGAACCTTGATAAGTTGTTAATGCTCCCACTTGTCCAGCTGCCATGTCTGTTTGAGAGGGACTTTGTTAAACAGTGGACTGTCCCCTCTGTGAATCCAGCAGTATCCTGTAATAACAAAACCTTAACCATCACTGTGTAGGGTGCATCCCTGTCCTATGGACAAGCATTTGGAAGCCCTTTCCAAAACCTTATCTCTCTGGCAGGCCCTGCTTTTCAAACTGCCCTGGCTGTGACCCTTAATCTGTCAAATTAGAGCTGACTATTCCAAGACCATCAGGGAGGTCTGGTTGGTCTTCCCTGATTTATCGAGATTTCAGAAACTTGTTTGCAAGTTGATTCCTCCTTTTCCATTGCCCTAAACGGGAACACTTGTCAAGTCAAAACAGTATTGTGTTTAGCTTAATAACAATCATCATGCATAGCTCTCTGATTGCAGTTGCATCCTTATCTGTCCTATTTTGTTGTCTTACGTTGAACATATACAGTATCTTCAAAATAAGGGTTTCTCTTTTCTTTTTCTTTTTTTTTTTTTTTTTTGTCCCTCTTGTAATGAAGACATTTACTATGAAGTCAAATTATAGCTGCCTTCAGCATTTCAGAAATGTTTATAGTACATGTGAAAATTCACAATGAACTGTGCAGCGTTTCAGATTGTTGGGAGTGCATGTTGTAATTTCCAGCTACTTGAAGTTTGTAATTTGATGATAGTTAATACAAATGTGGTGCTGCTCATTTTGTTAAGGCAGCCCATTTAAATCAGTGGACTGACAATGAACCAGAACAGTAGTACTTTGCTGTATTTATTTGGATTCAGAGCACCACAACACAAGATAGTATGTTACGGTGCTTTGCAAAACGTGCTTTGGAGCTGTGCTGCTTCAAATGTTGCCTCTACTACACATAACACACTTTGTGCTATGGGGCACATTACTGCATCTGTAAGGTTTAAACAGGCCCTAAAATATATTGCCCCTTATTACTATTCAAATTAAGAGTATGAGAAATGGTTTATTAATATAATTTTCACATGTGTTTCTGGTGTTGTCAGAGCCAAGGTGGCATTCTAAGTAAGTGGTTTCAGGGAAGAGTTTACAAGCTAGCATCGATGCCTTTAACGAGAATTCCAGTGACTCCAAATGATTTGCACCTAGCTCTAACTCCCTCCCTCTCCCAAAATTAGATACATATTTTTGTTGTGTTCTGGAAATTAATAGATGACAACTCCTATCATATTGATTAGTGGTTCCAAATTAATAACTACTGCAGTAGGGAACAGACATACAAATTGATGCACTCAGCATCTTTCCAAAAAACTGTTCTGTTTATTTGGAACAATTGGAAGTCTTTTATAAATATGATTATGTAGGTATCACATTAATATTACAATTTGTACTTTTATGATAACAAAGGGCGTTACATAGGCAGGCTAATTTCTAATTGGGATTTGAAAGAATGCAAACGTAATAAACTGTGCTAATGCCATGTGCACAATGAGTGCAGTGTGCAATACATGGGCAAAGCATACAAAATAGAATACAGTTATATACATAATTTACAAATTACTTCTACAGTGTTTTTGTCTTATGTGCTGCAACACAGCACATCCTCCTTTGTTGCGTAAACCAGAATGGCATCGCGCTTCTGATGCGTCACAGCAATGTGCATGCTGTTGGACTCCATGTGTGCTCAGATGTGCCAAGCCCAGCCTTCAGGTTCTGGGAAAGACCTGCAGCACATCTGTGCACTTGCAGATTTTCCTCCATGCATGCACAGACATCCTGTGTCCTGGGACCTCCATAACTGTGGCATCTTTGTGCAATAACTTATTGGGGGGAGAGGTCCCCTTTTGAAGACGCATGGTCAGGATGTAGTACTAACCCTGTCTCTGAAATTTGTATGTTCTCACCTTATTTGAAAGGAATGCCATTCATTACTTATTTGGATTCTGCCGTGATTGGTCCTGGTATCTATATGTCTGTGGCAGGAACACTTGATTGTAAGTGATTTGGGCAGCAGAATCCTAACTTGGGGGGTTAGTACCTCATTTTGTATTTCTTTAATGTCCACAAAACGGCTACAGGAGTCTTTTTTTAAATGTAAATATTTGACTGACGTTCCCGTGGCAAACATCCTCTCCCCTCAGAGGTCAAAATGCATCCTACCATAGGGACCACAGTGGCGACCCTAGCCAAAGCAAGCTGCTTAAGCACCGCCCCATAGTCTTTTTCCCTAATATCCCCGATCACAGGGGCTCAGGAGTTCTTCCCGGGAGTGGAGGACATGAGACTTTGGGCTTTTTTTTATCCACCAATCAATTCCGCGCTTGGGACTTTTTGATGGGCAACAGATGGCGCTCCATTTGAGATCCAAGGGATGCTTTTTTCCCCCCTCTAAATTCATGGAGGGCTATGAAAATGGGGCACTTTCTTTCTACAATTAAACTGAACAAGGTGCATTCAGGTAAGATCTTGCAATTTGAGCATCTCTGCTCGCAAACCTCTTCTTTACACCATATGCTTTCGATGTCCTATGCCTTGATTTCCAAACCTCCGTAGGACTATGTTGTCCCTTTTCTTCAGAAATGGGAAAGGGACATAGATAAAGCTCTGGCTCAGAAAGCCCGGGATCTTTATTTTGCACATCGGTCTTCCCTCTCCAGCTGATATCAAGAATTGAGCTACAAATTGCTAACCAGATGGTATAGTACCCCAGCGATCCTCCACAAGATCTTCCCAGTGGTCTCACCGTTATATTGGCATTACCAGCAGGAGACTGGTACACTGTTGCACATCAATTGGTCATGCCCAGCTTTACACTCTTATTGGAATGCTTTTAAACAGATGATCCACAAACTTACTGAGTTCACTGTGGATATGTGCCTGGAAGTTTTCCTTCTGAACTTTACTCCCTTATCCAGACGTAGGTACTAGAAGTCCCTCCTAATCCACTTACTCAATGCAACCAGAGTGTGTATGCCATTGAAATGAAAACAAACTGCCCCTCCAACAATCGGCCAATGGATAGCAGTAGTGAATGAGATTAATGAAATGGAACATTTGACGGCAGCC
Organism: Staurois parvus; assembly: GCF_062004578.1. NCBI lineage: Eukaryota > Metazoa > Chordata > Amphibia > Anura > Ranidae > Staurois > Staurois parvus. The sequence goes on from NW_028318349.1 coordinate 1,225,351, forward strand.
ATTAAATGTAAAGAGGAACTGTTTAGTAAACATGGTTTTATTGGCACGTCTTCCAATGCACACAAGATTACGGTTTGCTTCTTTCTTCACAGGTTACATAGGTCCAGGCCTAGTGAAAGTGGACTAAGTTGCCCCCGACATGCTCTGAACAAGACTCCAGCCCTCTTTCCCCCTTTCCCTCCTTCCCCCCTTCCCTCCTTCCCCCCTTCCCTCCTTCCCCCCCCCTTCCCTCCTTTCCCCCCCCTTCCCTCCTTTCCCCCCCCCTTCCCTCCTTTCCCCCCCCCCCTTCCCTCCTTTTCCCCCCCTTCCCTCCTTTCCCCCCCTCCCCCCTCCCCCCTTTTCCCCCTCCCCCCTTTCCCCCTCCCCCTTTCCCCCTCCCCCCTTTCCCCCCTCCCCCCTTTCCCCCCTCCCCCCTTCCCCCCTTTCCCCGCCCCCCCTTCCCCCCTTTCCCCCGCCCCCCTTTCCCCCGCCCCCCTTCCCCCCCGCCCCCTTCCCCCCCGCCCCCCTTCCCCCGCCCCCCTTTCCCCCCCTTTCCCCCCTTCCCCCCTTCCCTCCTTCCCCCCCTTCCCTCCTTTCCCTCCTTCCCCCCTTCCCTCCCTTCCCTCCCTTCCCTCCCTTCCCCCCCTTCCCTCCCTTCCCTCCCTTCCCTCCCTTCCCCCCCTTCCCCCCCTTCCCTCCCTTCCCTCCCTTCCCCCCCTTCCCCCCCTTCCCTCCCTTCCCTCCCTTCCCCCCTTCCCTCCCTTCCCCCCTTCCCTCCCTTCCCTCCCTTCCCCCCTTCCCTCCCTTCCCTCCCTTCCCCCCTTCCCTCCTTTCCCCCCTTCCCTCCTTTCCCCCCTTCCCTCCCTTCCCTCCCTTTCCCCCCTTCCCTCCCTTTCCCCCCCTTCCCTCCCTTTCCCCCCCTTTCCCCCCCTTCCCTCCCTTCCCCCCCCTTCCCTCCCTTCCCCCCCTTCCCTCCTTTCCCCCCCTTCCCTCCTCTCCCCTCCTCGTCCCCTTTTCCCTCCTCTCCCCTCCTCGTCCCCTTTTCCCTTCTCTTCCCTCCTCGTCCCCTCCTCTTCCCCTTTTCCCTCCTCGTCCCCTTTTCCCTCCTCGTCCCCTTTTCCCTCCTCGTCCCCTTTTCCCTCCTCGTCCCCTTTTCCCTCCTCGTCCCCTTTTCCCTCCTCGTCCCCTTTTCCCTCCTCGTCCCCTCTTCCCTCCTCGTCGTCCCCTCTTCCCTCCTCGTCGTCCCCTCTTCCCTCCTCGTCGTCCCCTCCTCGTCCCCTCTTCCCTCCTCGTCGTCCCCTCCTCGTCCCCTCTTCCCTCCTCGTCGTCCCCTTTTCCCTCCTCGTCGTCCCCTTTTCCCTCCTCGTCGTCCCCTTTTCCCTCCTCGTCGTCCCCTTTTCCCTCCTCGTCGTCCCCTCTTCCCTCCTCGTCGTCCCCTCTTCCCTTTTCCCTCCTCGTCCCCTTTTCCCTTTTCCCTCCTCGTCCCCTTTTCCCTTTTCCCTCCTCGTCCCCTTTTCCCTTTTCCCTCCTCGTCCCCTTTTCCCTTTTCCCTCCTCGTCCCCTTTTCCCTTTTCCCTCCTCGTCCCCTTTTCCCTTTTCCCTCCTCGTCCCCTTTTCCCTTTTCCCTCCTCGTCCCCTTTTCCCTTTTCCCTCCTCGTCCCCTTTTCCCTTTTCCCTCCTCGTCCCCTTTTCCCTTTTCCCTCCTCGTCCCCTTTTCCCTTTTCCCTCCTCGTCCCCTTTTCCCTTTTCCCTCCTCGTCCCCTTTTCCCTTTTCCCTCCTCGTCCCCTTTTCCCTTTTCCCTCCTCGTCCCCTTTTCTCTTTCTCTTTTCTCCTGTTGCTGCCTTTTTGCCTAGCTGTCGCTTTTGAAAAAAACATTTCGCTCTAGAGGCCCAAACCTGCATGGCTGGGACCCGGGTTAACGTTTCGGAGAGATGGCAAGGAGGTTGTACAATGTCTCTTGCCTGGTAACTGACCTTTGGTCGTACTGACATTTCATCTGTCTACCGGCTGCTTCGTGTGTGCTGCAGTGAGGCACTGATCTTGTATGATATGGTTGTAACTGGTGTTCGTATTTTGTGCTTACAACGTTTGTTGCTGTCCCACCATGCTGGGTGGATTTTTTGCCTTGATGTTGTAACATGTACTGCGCTGAAGAGTGAAATAAAAAATGTAAAATGAAAAAAAATGTAAATATTTGCATCCTGCTAGTTGGTTTGAAAGGGCACATACATTTTGATACTCTTTGAACTGCTGCCCCTGCCCAGCAATGTGATGTGCATCCTACTAACATATCTGAATCATTTTGATCCAGTGGTCTTCAAACTGTGGTTCAGGGACCTGATACGGCCCTTTGTTTGCCTTTATCCTGCCCTTAGAGCACTTTTCCTCCCACTGATACAAGACACTGATCTCCCCCTAAAACCAACAATGGGGTATAATTCCTACTACTGACATAAACAATGGACACCATGCCTCCCACTGACCCCAGGACAATATCTACTCCCAATGGCCACAGTCCAGCCCCCCCCCTAAAGTCTGATGGTCAGTAAACTGGCCCTTTGTTTAGAAAGTTTGGAAGTGGTCTGATCTAAGTTTCTAATTAGTTATACTAATTTTGCCTTTTCATTTGTTTTATTCATGAAGAAATTGTTGCTAATCGGCATAGTCTTGCTACTTTTGTTTTTCTTCTTGGAATTGCTCTACAGTTATTTTCTATGATGCCAGGAATGTAATCTTTCTCCCATTTAATTGCAGGACTTGGTACAGAAGGTCTGTATCGTGTAAGTGGCTACAAGACGGACCAAGATAATATTCAGAAACAGTTTGATCAGGGTGAGTAATCTGTGAAGTCCATGTAGAAAGTCATTGGCATTTTAGAGCATGTTTGTTTTTTTGGGGTTTTTTTTTTTTTGTATGTTTTGGAGAAATGTAATGTATTAAAGGGGTTGTCCACTTCTGGGATAGCCGCACCCCCCATACATGTCATTCAAGAACAGTCTATTTATTTTCCCATAATATTTATTGTGTATTTTAAATTGTGTTTAAGAATGGGAAGCACCATTAATTTATGGACAAGCTGTATATTTCCGTTCATGTGGAAGCCAAATTCAGGCATCTGGCGAGCAAAGCTAAAAATTTGTGCCAGACTTGTAAATTTGTATTGGCACTAATAATCCTGGATCCTAAGCAAGGCTTTTGTTTGATACTCTATAAATATAAATGCTGCTGGCAGCATTCAACATGGACTGAATACAGCTATCAGTTCATTTTTCCATCTTCTGCCCAGCTGATCTGCACTGCTTTGTCAAAGTTACAGCACTGGGTATTTTATGTTTCACTCCTGAGCACCCTGCACTTATCTGTTTGAACCTATAACCCATTCGGTTCTGCCAATTACAGATCTATATCATGTTAAGATTGGTTGACTTTCTAGCATCAGGACATAGCATCTGCTACTCTGGCAATTAAATGCAGTCTGGTAAAAATGGAAAATCTTTTGTGTACATTGATATCTCAATTTTTGGTAGGCACTACAGACTTAAAAACACCTAATGGTTTATTGCATCCCTCTTGGACTGCAGGACTAAGATCTTTGTACAGCTGATGCAGTCATCATGCAATGCTGCTGTCCAGCTCACCCAAAGAGTTGTTCTTTTAAACACAAAACTTCAAGCATGGCGGAAATGGAGTTCCTAAAAGGCATAAGAAGTCAGTGGTGGCTTAGCCCTCTAAGTTGTATCTGTAACTGAGCTGTTACTCTAGGGGAAACTGATATTTTAATACGTTATGTTTTCTGTTTATGTTCATTAGGTAAATATGGAATTTTGCAGTGAGTTAAGAGTTTCAGCTATCTTGTCACTTCTTTAACAGCTGGAGACCCAATTATATACTCCATTTAGCTTTATTATTTAGAATGCTGTTTAGTTTGTGCAGATTTCATATGTTACAGAATGTCGAGAGGGTTAAAGTGGTTGGAAATCTCAGACATGAAAAATGAGCAAAGCATATCCCTCTATAGCCTGCAGTTGCCTTAATCCAAAGCACTGTCATGTGGTTTCTCTCTGATCCCTCTGCTGTCTGCTTAAGTCGCTGAAAAAATCTTTAAGCCAACACCTCAGCGTTCCAGGAGACAGCCTGCATCCCCTCCAGCACACATAGCAGGTGTCTGGCAGTCTCAGCTCTCTGTTTTTTTCTGTGAATCTGCATACAGGGGGTGTGTCCCTTTCCTCAAATCCGTTATCAGATTTCACTGAGATCTGTGCTCTAGCTCTGTAGTGTCTGTGTTGTCAGTTCCCCACTCCCTGCTTTCTATGGCTGAGAGTTGCTGGGTAAAATGTGTGTTTTTAGGAGGCTGTAGAGAAGAGAAGGCTGTTGATAAAGGCTACAACTTATGTAAGAGGATTTTTTTTCATCTTTATGTATCACCTGAGGCTAATTACTGCAATGGGTTTATGTAAAGGTTTACAACCACTTTAAAACGGATCATTGATAATGAAAATTCTCTAATTTGAAGAATGGAGAGGAACTGATCTGCTTTCTGAGGACGACTGGGTGGTTAATGGCTCTTAATGTTTGCCTAATTCCTATTTAGAAACAAATGAAAGTAATTCTGAACTTTTAGAGGAGTAGGCACCATTTAGGTGTTGATGAGTATCAATATCTTATCAGTATGTTGCTGCAGGATGTCTTTTGTATACAAGTGTCCACTTTCATAAAGGTTGTCACTGGAGTAGTGCAGTGCCTTGTCTTAAAAAAAAAATAAAAAAGAGTGAAAGGTAATTGGAATGTGTAAGTCCTTTATTTAATCAGCAGCTTTCAGTTCTTAGCCATTCTTGCCCTTGCTGCCCTGTTGCTTGTGTTTTCTCACAATTCATTCATCAACTTATAGATTTCAATATGGCTTTTCTGTAGTATATGTATGCATTCATGTCTAGGAGATTAAGGTATTACTGTGTTATGGCGCTCATTCACAGTTAATAAAAGATCATTTCTGTTTTGCAGATAATAATTTGAACTTGGCTTCAATGGAGGTGAATGTGAATGCAGTGGCTGGTGCTCTAAAGGCATTCTTTGCAGACCTGCCAGCACCTTTAATACCATATGTTCATCACCCAGAGCTTCTGGAAGCTTCAAGTAGGTGACATTTGTTTACATTAGGTGATCATTGCAAATTTAAATTTGTTCTTTAAGCATCTATTTAGTCTCCTTTGATTGATTCAGTGTTTTGTGTGTCTGTGTGTAACTTGCTTCAAGATTTGGTTGTAAATTAGCTGTCCAAGTTGCTTTGTGTGTCTTTTCTTCGTATTGAAAAACAAAAGTATACAAAAATACTTGTATTATGCTAAGGCTGGCCTTACATTATACAATTTTCTTGTAGAATTTTCCTTAGATTTGCCAAAACCATATAATATGAGGTAAAAACTTTCAATTTGTTTGTGGTCAGGCAGGCGCTTGTATTACATAGTTGAAGGTAAATTTAAGGGAAAGAAAATTGTATAATGTATGGGCAGCTTTAGTCATTTCATTTGAGTATATAGTTAACCTGTTCCTGCCCTGCCAATAGCAAAATGACGGCTGAGCAGGACTCTTGTCCTCTGTCAATGTGGGTGGGCATCATATGATGTCCTCCTGGATTGCGCCTCGTGCGTGCCTACAGGGTCGTGCTGTGGCAAGATTTGTCACCGGCTATGTACCTCGAACACAGCCGCTAACAGATCTGTGTACTGGCTTGTTGCCAGTACCATGTGACCACTGTAACAAATCACAGCAGGTCACATGACATTTTTAAACAATGGATGGCTTTCTTTCATGCCATGTGATGTCACAGTGATCACACGTAAAAATTGGCCTGAGCAGATGGGGGGTAAAAATGCCCAGTATTGAAGTGGTTAATTACTCTTTTGCAAACCTCAAATGAAATCGCAACAAAACATTTTATGTGGTACGAGCTAAAACTTCACACTATAATTTTTGGAGAGCCCTTTTCTTTGCACAATTTTTTTCTTTTTTTTTTTTTTTCAGTTGGCGATTTGGCAGTTCAGTAAAAGTGATGCGCTGTGGTTATCAGGCACTGTCTATGCTTGATTAGCTGCAGGGGAGACATTGGAGGTATATTAAACCCCTGATGCTTCCATGAAGAGAAGCTGCCTGCTGCCCATGCTATCATATAAGGGCTTGTTAGCACCCTTGTGATGGCATTAAAATTAAAGTGGTTGTAAAGGCTGAAAGTTTTTTTACCTTCATGTATTCTATGCATTCTATGTAAAAAAACCTGTGTGCAGCAGTGCCTCCAACCTCCTCCGCGATCTAGTGATGTGAATGACAGCCTCGGCTGTTCTGGGTCTTCCTCCTCATTGGCTGAGACAGCACATGGGAGCCATTGACTCCTGCTGCTGTCAATCAGACAGCCAGCCAATGAGGGGAGGGGGTGGGGCCACGCCACAGCTCCGTGTGTGAATGGACACACGGAGCAGAGGGTGCCCCCATAGCAGGCTTCTTGCTGTGAGAGCACCCAACAGGAGGGAGGGGCCAGAAGAACCTGCGGGGGACCCGAGAAGAGGAGGATCCAGGCAGCTGTGTGCAAAACTGCACACAGCAGGTAAGTATAGACATGTTTTTTATGAACCTTTAGAATAGCTTTAAATGAAAAAAGTGTTGAAAATTAAATTTTAAATAAACAGTTAAAATTAATATTCAAGGCACCTCTATTGTCCCACACACGCATGGAAATATGTGAGCATAGGGTGCTCATTTGTATGTAAACTGCGCCATGAGTAGGGTATTGCCAAGGAGATCAGAGTGTGAACAATACATCTACAGTGGGGATCGAAAGTTTGGGCACCCCAGCTAAAAATTTGTATTATTGTGCATAAAGAAGCCAAGGAAAGATGGAAAATTCTCCAAAAGGCATCAAATTACAGATTAGACATTCTTATGTCAACAAAGTTGATTTTATTTCCATCATTTACACTTTCAAAATAACAGAAAACAAAAAAATGGCGTCTGCAAAAGTTTTGGCACCCTGCAGAATTTATAGCATGCACTGCCCCCTTTGCAAAGCTGAGACCTGCCAGTGTCATGGATTGTTCTCAATCATTGTCTGGGAAGACCAGGTGATGTCAATCTTAAAGGTTTTAAATGCCCAGACTCATCTGACCTTGCCCCAACAATCAGCACCGTGGGTTCTTCTAAGCGGTTGTCTAGAAAACTGAAACTGAAAATAGTTGACGCTCACAAAGCTGGAGAAGGCTATAAGAAGATAGCAAAGCCTTTTCAGATGTCAATATCCTCTGTTCAGAATGTAATTAAGAAATGGCAGTCATCAGGAACAGTGGAAGTTAAAGCAAGATCTGGAAGACCAAGAAAAATATCAGACAGAACAGCTCGCAGGATTGTGAGAAAAACAATTCAAAACCCACGTTTGACTGCACGATCCCTCCAGAAAGATCTGGCAGACACTGGAGTTGTGGTACACTATTCCACTATAAAGAGATACTTGTACAAATATGGTCTTCATGGAAGAGTTATCAGAAGAAAACCTCTTCTACGTCCTCACCACAAAAATCATCGTTTGAACTTTGCAAATGAACATATAGACAAGCCTGATGCATTTTGGAAACACGTTCTGTGGACCGATGAGGTTAAAATTGAACTTTTTGGCCAGAATGAGCAAAGGTACGTTTTGGAGAAGAAGGGGCACAGAATTTAATGAAAAGAACCTCTGTCCAACTGTTAAGCATGGGGTTGGATCAATCATGCTTTGGGGTTGTGTTGCAGCCAGTAGCACAGGGAACATCTTAAGAGTAGAAGGAAAAATGGATTCAATAAAATTTCAGCAAATTTTGGATGGTAACTTGATGCCATCTGTGAAAAAGCTGAAGTTAAAGAGAGGATGGCTTCTACAAATGGATAATGATCCTAAACACACCTCGAAATCCACGGGGTAATACATCAAGAGGTGTAAACTGAAGGTTTTGCCATGGCCTTCACAATCTCCTGACCTCAACATAATTGAAAATCTATGGATAGACCTTAAAAGAGCAGTGCGTGACAGACAGCCCAGAAATCTCAAAGAACTGGAAGACTTTTGTAAGGAAGAATGGGCAAAGATACCTCAAACAAGAATTGAAAGACTCTTGGCTGGCTACAAAAAGTGTTTACAAGCTGTGATACTTGCCAAAGGGGGCAGTACAAGATATTAACTCTGCAGGGTGCCCAAACTTTTGCAGACGCCATTTTTTTGTGTTCTGTTATTTTGAAAGTAAATGATGGAAATAAAATCTAACTTTTGTTGACATATTATAAAAATGTTTAATCTGTAATTTGATGCCTTTTGGAGATTTTTCCATCTTTCCTTGGCTTCTTTATGCACATTAATACAAATTTTTAGCTGGCGTGCCCAAACTTTCAATCCCCACTGTAGGTCCATAATTCACAAGTATTTCTGAATTGATAACTTGTAAAGGCTTTTAAAATTGCTTATGAACACTTTTGGGTACCATATTTTTTCGCAATTTTTGCAGTATTTAGGCTCAATATGTTTGGTATCTATTTTAAATCTTTCATATTTCACAAAAAATGCTATTATATTTTCTTTGTGTGCACTAAAATTCATTTTGGTGTGGTTTTTTTTTTCCCTGAAAATATGAATTTGATAAACAGCTGCGCACATATTGTGCAAAATAAATTGCAACTGCCACCATTTTATTCTACAGGGCCTCTGCGTTCAGAAAATTAAGTCTAGTTTTCTGATTGTAGACGCTGCTTTGTGGACTTGTTTCCAAGCAGAACCTCTACACAATGTGTTTACCCTGTCACTGCTGGGTAATCTGTGTTTCTCCATAGTTTCTAGCATTTTTTGAGGGGCACAGACCCATTACAGGCCTACTGATTTCCTTGATATTGCAGTACAGCTGGACAGTTGCGGTCCTTATCTCTTAGCTTTGTTTGGTTTGGCTTTCTCTGGAAAAGAGAACTAGCATCGACATGTGTATGCAGTGCATTTTAGTAAAAGCTGAGCTCTGAAGAAGGGAGTACAGCTCTTTTAAACAGGTCAGCTTTTTCAACCAGATGGTTCCAGGAAGGGACCCAGATATCCCATACTAAAGCATTTTGATATACGCCTACTATGCAGTTTCGTTTGTGAGTATCCATTTCTCACCATTTTATATTAATATGTATCATAATGCATGAGGAGTGTGCGCTCTCTTGTTTGTTTTTGTAGAGATTTGTAGATCCACAGTATATTCCACTTGCTAAGGTGCAGCCCTTCACAGATCTGGGAAACCTGTGGAGCATCCTGATTTTGAGCGCTGATGTGATTTTTGTTTCTATTAAAAAATGTTGACAAGAAGTGCATTGGAGTTATTTGGCGAGTGAATTTCACTGCTCATGCCTACTACTAAGGTCTGAGTATGTACCTAGACTGGGAAAACACTGACTGCTTCCTGGTAGGACCTAGAAGCCTTATCATAGGGACCATGAGAATGCAGTTGGGCAGTAGACTGTCTTTTGGGAATGTGTAATGAATATCTAATTTCTGTTCTGATGTTGCTTTATGGAGTATTTTTGTCTCAAAAGTAATATTTATTCAAAGATAAATTTTTTCTCCAGTAGTAGACTACATTTCTTACTACAGTTTTATGTACATTGTTCCTTCAGAAACCCAAGACAAGATGGAGAGACTTCATTTCTTGAAGGATATTTTACGGGCTTTCCCTCCTGTCAACTATGAGGTCTTAAAATATATTATATCTCATCTGAACAGGTGAGTTTATAACTTTCAGATTTATACAGTTTAGATGAATGATTACATTTATATTCCAGCTTAAAGTTTAGCGTCGCAATTTTACCACCTGACCAACTAAAGCCTACAGTACAGCCAGAGGGGGCTGATAACATTGCACAGCCTCAATGCTTTGCATTTGGGATGTGGCAAATTTAATGAGCGATGTAGAGTTGACAGGCAGTACTGGCTGTCAAACTCTTCCATTCAAGTCACTGGTGCCCACAAGGAACCCGAGAGCTAAGCACTTGGCTCACATTTTGGGCAAGTTTAGTCACATAGAAAATTACGTTTCAACAAAAAAACACAGACATTCAGGAGGTGTCAGCATTGCCTCCTAAACGCCTGACAGCGATTGCTTAGCTGCACTGTGAAAACTGATCCATGGTTGGTCAAGTGTGAAATTAACCTTGCTGCAGTATCTTTGTTGGAAGAGATTCACACTCACTTTTTGCCTCACTGGTAATTGTCACTCAAAAGTGAGGCAAATTCTTCCAGTGACAGGAATCAGAAATAAGATGTTTTCTGGAATCTGGTCATCTGGACAGAAAATGGGGATAAATACATCCCAGCTTTTCCTAATTTGTTGAAAATGTTTTGGATGATTTCCCTTATCTACAATGTAAGCTGATATGTTTGGCAGTCTAAATGGTGTTTGCTAACTGTTGTAATGCATACAGTGTACTTTCCAAACATTTCCAACAGTGAAAGAGTGATGGCGCCTATTCCTAACATTTTCTAATGTTGACCAATCAGGTGAAATTTGATTAGGTTTGGTTATCGTCGTCAATCCCTACACAAAAATGCCAACAGTTATCAAGGACTAATTCTATTTATTACTAGGGTCCGGATCCTTCCAGAGCCTGAAGCAAATCTGTGACGTCAACTGAGAGTGGACTTTACCCTACTTTCAGCTGACTCTGGGTCAGAGAAGAGTGCAAGTTGATTCCTGTGACCCACAAGAGAAGCATGGCCAAAAGCTTTGGCCAGACTTCTTTTACCTCTTTTTACTTTTGTGAAGAAATTTGAGACTGTAATATTTTCCTGCTACATTGTCTAGAATTGGGGGTAATCTCTTTGACATTCATTTTTGCTATTGAATAATACCCTACCACCTGACACAGATCATTTCTGTACTCTGGTTTTACATACCTGTAGTCACGAAGAATATGTGCAGTAATATACATTGGGAAGAATTCAGTAAAGTTGTTACACCACTTCTGTGGCATTAATCCTTCTTATTACTGTATTATGCCAAACTCATGAAGCATTTGCGAGACTTTTGTTTTTGACAGCGACTTGTGCACCAGATCCAGGTAGTTCCAAAATGTGCCATTTCTACGTTGTGTTGCATCAAATATGCCAATTTCAAAAGTGGAGCTAATAAGGAATAACTGTTTTGGTGTAGAGAAAAACTGTCTCAGACAGATTTTGTGGAAGTGACACGCATGCCTTCTGCATGCCTTCTAAATATTCTAGACTAGCACATTCTTCACCACTTTTAGAACACATGAGAGATACTTTCACAAACTGCCTGCACCAGTCTTTATCAATTCCAGGGATTGTATATTAATTGTAAGGTCTCTTGTACAGTGTGCACAAAAAATGCTGCTTTATACAGGTTTTTAGTTTTTTGGGGTTTTTTGTTTCCTTCAGCCTGCATAGCAACTCTGTTGGCCTATTTGTCTATTCGCACTTGGGCGTTTATAGGCATATTTGCAGAGGAGCATTTTCAGGCTGAAAAAAAAAAAATCACAAGTGCATTTTTGAGAGGAGCTTTCAAGCAGAAGAAAAATGCTTGACGTGCCTAAACACGGCTTTTAGAAGCATTCAGGTGTACATTGATTATAGTGAAAAATGAGCAGAGAGGGAATGTTTAGGGGGGAAAAATGCTTATAAACTCAAATGCCCATAAACACGCATAACATTCCACTATGAACACTTTTTATGCTGCTATTTCTGCCAGTGGCTAGTGTGCATGGGCCCTTAAGATGTTAGGTTTTACTGGGAATTCTGTGACCATACATGCACTTATAAAGGTCTTGGAACACATTACAGTTAAATTGATTTTAACCACATGCCACCCAGCCACTGTAGAAATACGTTGGCAGGGCGGCACGGCTGGGCAAAACCACGTTTTAAAACAGGTAGGGGGCGCGCGTGAGGTGCGCCACCGCCCTACCTGCCCCGCTGATCACGGCCACGGATGTCAGTCGCCGGGTCACAGCTGGTCGTTACCGGCTGTGTCCCGGCGATTAGCGGCAATCACTGACAGAGAGCACAGCTGCAGTAGCCCTGCTCTGTCAGTTTCCTGACATGCTGAGCAGGAGAGAAGAGTTTCTCTCTCCCGATCAGCTTGTCCTCACACAATTAACCCTTTCACTGAATAATAAACCTGAGTAGCAAAAAGAGGCCTGGTCATTAAGGGGGGTAAATCCTCAGCCAAGACTGACAGACACTAATGAACAAATATTGGTCTGGATACAAAATGATAGACACCATGGACTTGCATACCTTGTGTAATTCTGAAGTTACATAAAAATACTCCCAACTTGGAAAATCTGGCCCACTCTCAGGAAAATGATCTGAATTCAAGTAGGGGTTGAAACCGAGTTGGAGGAGCCTTAGTATGATGACGAATGCATTACAGGCCAACATACACACCACAGTAGTTCACATGTGGATGCTTTTTATGTGCTTTACTATTTGTCCCTATGTAAGGTTATCTTTGCTGGAAGCTACATTAAAATGTAGGAACCAGAATTTTTTTTTTTCCATTTTACAAACTCCAAGTGCTCCAAGGCTTCCATATGTTTTTCACTGAGAAGAGGCTTCCATCTAGCCACTCTGCCATTAATCCCAGATCGGTGGAGGGCTGCAGTGATGGTTGTCCTTCTGTAACAATCTCCCATCTCCATGCAGGACCTCTGGAGCTCAGTAAGAGTGGCCATCGGGTTCTTGGTTACCTCTCTTACGAAGGCCTTTCTCCTCCGATTGCTCAGATTGGCCAAACAACCAGATCTTGGAAGAGTCTTGGTTGTTGCAAACTTCTTCCATTTGAGAATTCTGGAGGCCACTGTGCTCCCGTGAACCTTCAGTGCAGCAGAAATGTTTTGCAGCCTTCCCCAGATCTGTGCCTTGCAATAATCCTGTCTCTGAGCTCTTCCACCAAATCCTTGGACCTTTTGGCTTTTATGCTGATACAGTACACTGTAGAGAGTTGCACCTTTCCAAACCATGTCCATTCAATTTAGTTTACCACAGGTGGACTCCAGTCAAGGTGTAGAAACATCTCAGCAATGAACAAGACAAATGGGAGGCACCTGAGCGAAGTTTCAAGTGTTGTTGCAAAGGGTCTGAAGACTTATGCCAGTGTGTTTAACTTTTTTATTTTTCATAAATTTGTAGATTGCTAAAATTCTGTTTTCACTTTGCCTTTATGGGGTACTCTGTTCAGATTAATACGAAAAAAAAAAATGAATTTAAACAGTTATAGTATTTGCCTACAGCATTGAAAAAAGTGACGGGGGTATGAATACTTTCTGAATGTACTATACATATTTCTTTTTTAATGAATCACATTGATCATCACAGTTTCTTTGTTGTTTCTGCAGGGTCAGCCAACACAATAAAACCAACCTTATGACTGCTGACAACCTTTCCATCTGCTTCTGGCCTACCCTTATGCGTCCAGATTTTGAAAACAAAGAGTTTTTCTCAACCACTAAGAACCATCAATCTGTCATAGAAACATTTATTCAGCAGTGCCAGTTTTTCTTTTATGATGGCGATGTGGTTGATTCTCCAAGCGTTACCAGTTCTCCGTCAGCACAGCATGGCAGTCCAGGACAACTAGCAACACCTCTAGTCCCTCTGCAGTTACCTCCTCCACTTCAGCCTCAACTACTACAGCCCACGCTGCAGGCTGACCCTTTGGGAATCATATAAATGGGCACGACTGTACTTTATTTAATAACCCCGGGTCCTTACTGACTGACCATAACACAGGAGAAAAACAGAAGACTGCTCACCTGTAGTAATATCCTAATGACACAGATTGATCCGATTTATTTTTAGTTCTTGTTATTTTTGTTTGTATTTTTTTAAACTCTTCGGACCGTCTAGATAAAGATCGATCTGTGGCAGGCCTTGTATGTGAAATTTTGCTGCTGCATGGAACTACAAATACTATACACTTCAAGTGTCAGGAAGATACTTATCAGAAGAGAGGATAACTCACAAAAAAATGGTTCTTTTCTATAGAAAAATCTAATTAAATTTACAGAAATAAATCATTTATCAAGCATTAGTGCTTTCCCAGCCCGTCTAAAGGCTGAGATTTATTTTGGTGTCAAAGCATCTGTGGTGTGCAGACGTGGGTATGTGTGGGTGCGTGTGGGAAGCCTGGCAGTGGGGTGGGTTATGGATTACTTGTTGGCGGTGCTTGGTTCAGAGCTTATCTTGTAAATGATACAAAGTAATAATTGTATGTACATATATAAATGTTTACATATTTCAGGAATAAACATCCATCCATTGAATCAATGTTTTGTTCTGCATGAAGAAATGGGTTAACAAGAAAGTAGTCGTTGATATCTACTATCATCTTCCACCTTAATTCATGAGTAGCTGCTTTCACTATAAAAGGAGTTGAATTTTTGAAATTTTAAATATTGATCCTAATTGTTTTGGGTAATCCTGAAATACACTGAAATGATTCTTTGTTTGAAAAAAAAAAAATGATCAGATGTTTATGAATGTTGTAGGGTGTGCTAGCACTCAAATGATTTTGAAGCAACTAAGCATTCTTTATTACCAGTAACTACATACAGTTGTGTCTGTATGTAACTGAAATATGCACTTTGACTTTTGCACAACAGCCATGTACTGGCTCTACGCTGTTAGCAGAGGTGGGCCAAAAAAATTCCATAAGACATTAAAGCGTGTATGGATACCCTAATAATTAACTTTTACTATCTCTGTTTTGGTCTGTTAAATTTACAATTGAAAGCATTTGTTATTTCTGTTGCGAAGAAATACCCATTGATTCTACCCAAAATTCATTGTGGTCCTGTGCACTCTTCAGTGTTCTCTCAAGCAACGTTATCAACCCTGCTCTGTATGTGTTTTGGAGATGAAGAAAGGGGAAAGGTGTTCTGTAGTCCAAACACACCTCCTGTCCCAAAGTGACAGTGCTGCTCATAACATACATACAGTGCAGTGAATTAACTTTGTCACCCTAGGATAAAAAGTGGTGCTTGCAGTATTACCAAGTGAAATTTAAAGGAAAAACATATTAGGCACTACACTGAAGTAACGATTATACATTGCTCAAAATAATTAAAAGGAACACTGAAAACACATCAGATCTCAATGGGGAAAAAAATATGCTGGATATCTACACTGATACAGACTGGGTAATGTGTTAGGAACGTAAGGATGCCCCATCGTTTAATGGAAATTAAAATGATCAACCTACAGAGGACTGAATTCAAAGACACCCTGAAAATCAAAGTGAAAAATGATGCAACAGGATATACTATTTTGCTGAAATTTCTTTGCAGCAACTCAAAACGGTACTCAGTAGTTTGTATGGCCCCCATTTGGTTGTATGAATGCCTGACAACATCGGGGCATGCTCCTAATGAGACAACGGATGGTGTCCTGGGGTATTTCCTCCCAGATCTGGACCAGGGCATCACTGAGCTCCTGGACAACCTGAGGTGCAACCTGGCAGCGTCGGATGGACCGAAACATGATATCCCAGAGGTGTTTTATTGGATTTAGATCAGGCGAGCGTGTGGGCCATTCAGTGGTATCAATTCCTCTATCCTCCAGGAACTGTCAGCATACTCTCGCCACATGAGGTCGGGCATTGTCGTGCACCAGGAGGACCCACTGGACCAGCATAGGGTCTGACAATGGGTCCAAGGATTTCATCTCGATTAGTTAATGGCAGTCACGGTGCCATTGTCTAGCCTGTAGAGGTCTGTGCATCCCTCCATGGATATGCTTCCCCAGACCATCACTGACCCACCACCAAAATGGTCATGCTGAACAATGTTACAGGCAGCATAACATTCTCCATGGCTTCTCCAGTCCCTTTTCACATCTGTCACATGATCTCAGGGTGAACTTGCTCTCATCTGTGAAAAGCACAGGGTGCCAGTGGCAGACCTGCCAATTCTGGTGTTCAGTGGCAAATGCCAATCAAGCTCTATGGTGCCAGGCAGTGAGCAGAGGGCCCACTAGAGGACGTTGGGCCCTCAGGCCAATCTCATGAAGTCTGTTTCTGATTGTTTGGTCAGAGACATTCACACCAGTGGCCTGCTGGAGGTCATTTTGTAGGGCTCTGGCATTGCTCATCCTGTTCCTCCTTTTTACAAAGGAGCAGTTACCAGTCCTGCTGATGGGTTCTACGGCCCTGTCCAGCTCTCCTAGAATAACTGCCTGTCTCCTGGAATCTCATCCATGCTCTTAAGACTGTGCTGGGAGACACAGAAAACCTTCTGGCAATGGCACGTATTGATGTGCCATCCTGGAGGAGGTGGACTGCCTGTGCAACCTCTGTAGGGTCCAGGTATCGCCCCATGCTACCAGTAGTGACACTGACCCTAACAAAATGCAAAACTAGTGAAAAACAGAAAAGATGAGTAAGGAATAAAATGTCAGTGGCCTCCACCTGTAAAACCATTCCTGTTTTGTGGGTCGTCTCATTGTTGCCCATCTAGTGCACCTGTTGTTAATTTCATTAACACCAAAGCAGCTGAAACTGATTAACAATCCCCTCTGCTACTTAACCAACCAGATCAATATCCCAGGAGTTTGACTTGATGCTATACTCTGATTTAAAAAGTGTACCTTTAATTTTTTTTTGAGCTGTGTATTGTTCATATATGTTTTGTTCTTGGGTTTAGGCACTTTATGTGATGTGCTGTACTCTATGGGAGAGTACATGCAGCAACAATATAGATTTTCTTTTTTCTCTTTATTCTAAAGGTAGCAGAGTACTTTTATGGAACAATATACCATATTAAATTACTGATGAAGCAGATCGATGTAAACGCAGCCCATATCTATAGCCAGATTAATAACTAGAAAAAGAGTAGAGAAACACTTTCCCCAGACTGGCCCTCACATCTGGCCAGTTTATTACACTGGAACGTCTATTTTTGCCAGAACACTTGAAATTTATGGTACTGATTTACATTTCATTTCCATTTCTTATAAGAAACAGTAGAATGATCCTTGAGGCTGTAAATCTGTTGATTTCCAAAATCCAAGGCTTAATCCAGAAATTTCTAGATGATCTAGTTAAACTTGTTCAATGTAAATACCTTACTCCTCAAACAGATGAAATGCCTGTGTAATTCAGAAAGCCAACCTCCAGTATGACAGGAAAGCTGCACAACATGTAAAATAAATGTTCAGTTCTTGTACTATTAACATTAGAAATATTTTTCTGCTTAAATGAGTAGCTGACAAATTTGATCCACACAAACCTGCCTTAATCAGTCTGGGCAATGAAGTTAGACTATGAAGAGTTCTTGGTGCATAAATGATCTCTTGACCATTTCTAATTGATTTCTTCTATTCATATGGTCTGCAGGTTAAACATCACCTGTACCATTGGCCCTTTCACACGTGTGTTCAGACGGATCCAGACTGCACCACTATGTACAGTACGTCTAGGGGGGAGAAGTAAATGAATGATCATCCATTTACATTCACATCCAGTCAGGTCTATTTTTTAAACCGAACAAGGCTGCGTCCATTTAGACATATATGAATGGATGTAAACCGATCCTGTCTGTTTACATCCATTACATTTCCAGGCAAGAAATATTTTTTGTTTATACTTTTGGCACCTATGATTGGTTTCTGCAACAACTAAAAAAAAATAGATGCAAAAAGGGATATAAACTGAATTGAACTGAAGATGGATTTAAAAACTGATATAAACTTAATCCATTTTTAATTGGCAAAAATATAACTGAATGGATGTCTGTGTGAAATGACCTTAGGCTTGCTTCACACTAGTACGATGAGATTTTGCATCGATTACAGGCGCAATTATGTAGTCGAGGTGGTGGAAACCTAATTCTTTCAGCATTTGACTTTATTAGGACATATTGCTTTTGGATTTTGTTATATATTTATTGTACTTGATATGTTATATCACATAAGTATTTCGGTCATGCTTTCAACGCTGTAATTTTTGTTTGTTATGCTATGTAGTCAAGTTGTTTGTGATTTTACTCCTGTGCAATTTTTTCGTGCGATTTGATGGCTTTGGTGCAAAACTTCTTCTTTTGAGAGACCAAAAATTTGCCTATGAAGCAAGTTGAGCGTTAAAAATGAAATTTCTTCCAGAATTGCATCATAATCATATGTTCATCTGATTTCTGTGCCTTTCTGTTGAAGTCAATGGAGCCAGACTTGCCCTGGAATTGCACGAGGATAGTGCAGGAACCTTTTCCAGAATAGCTTGTGGGAAGTCCCATTGCGTTGAAGGGCCACAATGTTATTTCCATTGTCATGTGATTTTGTGCAACTCAGGTCGCATCACAAATCGCACTAGTGTGAACCATGCCTCAAAATGGATTTGTTTTTATTATGTACCCAGTGTTGACAGCAGCCCCACATATTTGAATTGGGCCAAGTTTACATTATCCAGTTGTAGTGATGTACAATACATGCGCTGCAGTGCTATTTTCTTCTGGTAAGGCAGTATAATTTGGCTGTTTGTGCAGCCTGTGGGGATAACTACATTTAATAGATTTGCCCTGCTTTGTATAGTACAGTAGTGGCCAGAGTTGTGGACATTTATTCAAAAAAATTCTGAAACTCATGTTTTATTTCTAATGTAACGCGGAGTACAATTTTATATTATATTTATATTACAGTTATATTAAATACATTAGTTTTCAAACAGGAATGGTACATGCCTATTTTGTACAAAATATATATCTTGGATAACCTTTAAAAACAATAACGGCTTTCAATTTTTCTGGCATAAAATGCACTTTAGTTTTTCTGGTGTAATGATAATTCCAGCACTTTTTTTTTTTTATAGATTGTTTTTGGTTTTTTAGTTTTGTTTTTCTGTTGGTCGGTCTTTTCCGAAACCACGCTTTAGTCTTGCACAGAGATTCTCAATGGGGTTTAGGTCTAGGCTGTTTCCTGGCCTCGCAATAAGAATACGATGGAATGAAAAACAGTCCTTTTTATAGCAGTCTTTCTCCAACACGGTGCCATCTGGGTTTATCAGGGGTGCCCACAAACCACGGCATTCCAGATGATGGCCTAACAGATATGTAGCATCACAGAAGTGGATGGTCTTTTGTTGCGCCACATATGATATGGCATGTGTTTGTGCTGTCAATCATGCATCCCCCAGGACAAGAGACTGAGCTGCCACCGACTTCTCCTGGTCTCAGAGTAGCGATTGAGAGCTAGGAAGACTAATTCCTGGTCAAATGATCACTGTAACAGCCAAGTCTGTTTAAAAAAAAAAATAAAGATAAAATAGAATCAGGGCTTTGGTGTGTTTTAGGTACATAAAAAGAAGTATTTTACTGTCAGTGTATTTAATTGGGGGGGGGGGATCTAAATGTGCACTATTGTTTATTGGCCCTACTACAGGTACAAACCACAAATAAGTACACACATGTGGTAACTTCATGCAAATCAGGTGATGAATCATGGCAATGGCATAAAATCGATAGATGTATATATATATAATTTTTTTTAACTTTTGGGCCACTTTTTGTATAATAAAAACAAATAATCAGGAGACCCTCATTAATGTGCACCACCAAATGAAGGCCCAATTTATCCTGTAAAACTAGGTATTACCCACTTGGGGTGCCTTTTTAAGATTTTTCATACTTGAAAAGGGTGTTGCAACTGAAAAAAAAAGGTTAAAGTGGTTGTAAACAATTACACCCAGTGAAGTGACTGAATTCAAATGACATCTTATGTATGAGGGTTTTTCATGTCTGTGTACCTGTTTCTCTACAGCCATCGTTCCCCCTACATCCATTCAAAGTGCAGAATTTACCTTGGGATCTCAGCTCTGAAAAGCAGGGGCAGGAAGCTCTGAGAGCTGATTGGAGGAAAGGGAAACACCCCCCCTTCACACAGGAACAGAGCTGAGGCTGTCAGTCATAGGCTGTACCCTCTTCTGTCACCATTTTTCTCTTGGTGTCGGGAAAACTCATCAGAAGCGACTCATGCAGATAGCAGAGGAACAAGGCAGCAGACAGAAATAACAGTTAGTGCTCTAGACTGAGACAAGTACACACTATAGAGGGATATGTTCGTATTTCATGTCCGAGGTTTACAACAACTTTAAGAAATGCTGCTTTATACATCCTTGAGATGAGAGATCCTGCACACTTCACGGGAATTTCATTTCAATAAAGATAATGCTTCTTGCTATATCACCAAGGTTGGAAAGGACTGATTGTCATTGGATCATATTAAAGTTTTCTGACTGTCAAGGAAACAGCCCAGACCCAAACCCTTCTGAAAACTTCTGGGCAAGACAAGTGTGGTGTTGGAAAACCAACAATAACTCATTTCCATAAAGATAATGCTTCTTGCTATACCACCAAGGTTGGAAAGGACTGATTGTCATTGGATCATATGCTGCGGTGCGGTGTTGGAAAACCAACAATAACTCATAGAATCTATAATGAAGTGCTGATATTTTTGGACTAGAAATACGTAAAAACGTAGTGCATTCTATGTCATAAATTTACAGACTGTTACTGCTCCTAAAGCCTATCCAACCAGATATTGACATTTCTGTACATGACGAGTTTCAGTATTTTTTAGAGTAACTATATTGCTCCAAATTAGTCAAACCATATTTTTTTTCAAAATTGTCAATTTAGGCGAATAGTGTCTAAAGTCTGGTTTTTTGTTTTATTTTGTTTTTTTTAAACTAATTTGATAATGTAGGGGACAGCTGTGTCGCTGAGACAGGGCATGATGAGAAATGGGCCACAATGGCTAAATCAAAAAAAAACCTTCCCCACTCTGCCCAAAATTAAAAAAAGAATCCTTTAGCAGTAAATGTACATTAAAGTGCAAGGTCATATTCTTGAAAAATATTCCAGATCTCCTCCCCTTAGGTACGTACTTCCCTTTTAGAATGACCATTGCCTCTAGTACTTTCTGCAGCCAGATAATAAAGGTCCCATGACCAGACTAGAACGCCCTTAAATTAAGTAAGTATGCACATCTTTGCTTTACAGGGTAGCTAGCATAGGGCTTAGAATGAGGGTTGGAATATGTGTTAAAGCTTGACTTTTGACTGGACTTCTACTTTAATGAATAAGTGAACTTTAAAACAAATCCACATTTTTTCCTTAACCTAACTCGCTCTCCCCCCTCACAGATGCACGCTTTACTTCAACTTCCGCAGCCTCAAGTGATTTGCATTCTGACCATACCTGCGCATTAGTGCCCCATAGACATCTATGAAGCTGACCCCCGTTGTCTCCAGCCTCAGGCTGCATTCACACTTGAGCGACATGTAGCTTGAAGCTCAAAGCTCCAAAAACGCTCAACCTTAAAAAAAATAATTTGTTCTCTATGGTGCCTCACGTGATCAGGTGGGAACAGGCACCATAGAGAACAACTAATTTTTTTAAAAGTTTGAGCGATTTTTGGAGCTTCAAGCTAAAAATTGCTCAAGTGTGCATGCAGCCTAAAAGACAGCCCCATAGAAGTCTACAGGGCTGTAATGTGTAGGTGCAGCCAGGATACTGAGACTTGGGGTTCTGGATTTAAACAAAAGTCAGAGGCTGTGGCTGCAAGATCGAGGCAAGTATGCAGGGAGATGGTTGGTTCAATGGGGTCAAGGCAAAGGGCTAAAAAGTAAGCTTTGTCTTAAATTTAGTGTACTTTAACCACTTGCCCTCCAGAGAATTTACCCCCCCTCCCTCACCAGGCCATTTTTTTGTGCATTACTTTAACTGATAATTGTGTGGTCATGCAACGCTGCACCCAAATGAAATTTACATCTTTTTTTTTACCCATGAATTGAGCTTTCTTTCGGTGGTATTTGATCGCCTGTGTGTTTTTTATTTTGTACGATAGTCAAAAAAATTTTTTTTCTCAAAATTGTCTTTTTTATTTTTGCTATTTAAACATGTCCAGTAAAAAAATGTAAAAAAAAAAAAATCAAACTTTGTCATAAATTTAGGCCAAAATGTATTCTGTATGTCTTTGGGATTTTTTTTTTTTTAGCAATCTTTGTAAATTGGTTTACGTGAAAGTTATAGCATTTACACATGGTGGTATATATACTGGAATTTTTTACTAGTAGTCTTTAGATTGTAAGCTCCACGAGCAGGGCCCTCATATTCCTTCTGTACTGAAATGTATTGTAATCGTACTGTCTCTCTTATATTGTAATGCGCTGCGCAAACTGTTGGTGCTATATAAATCCTGTATAATAATAATAGTAATGGCGGTGATCAGAGACTTATAGCGGTACTGCGGTGGGCATTCTGACACTGGGGGGTACTGACTTGGTGTCACTGACATCCCTAGTGACACCAATACAGTGATCAGTGCTTAAAAAAAAAAAAACAAAACACTGACACTGTACTAATGGCACTGGGCAGGAAGGGGTTAATACGAGGGGTGATCAAAGGGTTAATTGTGTGCTGTTTTACTTTGGGCTATGTGTCTGTGTTTCACTGTAATCACACTGCTTTGGATGGCTGTGCACAGCACAGCCATCCAAAGCAGTGTGCATGAGCTGACAGAGGAGAACTGTATTGTTTACATAAGGTTCTCCTCCCCATCCTGGGCAATCGCCAGGCGCCAGCGAGTAATCACCGGCCGGGAAGCGGTGATTGAGTGCCGTGGCGGCACAGGTAGGGTGTGTGCCCCCTACACACAAATGCAAAATCACGGTTTATATACGTGATTTTGCGCATCCCTGCCGCCCTGTAGCAGTAAATCTGCTATAGGACGGTCGGGAAGCGGTGAACAAAAATTACTGTTAACAAAACAGTTCCTGGAATTTGTGTATAGTAAGTGCAACACTTAGAAAAATTTGATGTTACAGTATCTGACATATGTAAGATGAGCAGTCATGGTAGATAATCTTTACAAAATATTTATTTAGGTTTTTCAACATTTTAATGGCAACATACTGTAGTAAAAGTTACAGAAAGACCTTGTACAAGTCAGTGAATAACAGGAATTATGACAAATGATTGTAGCTCTTGGTATCCTTTTTGGTGGGCAGAGAGAATATATGCAGGTTTGTATACCATATATGTCATTAAACATTTCTTCTGTCCTTGGCCCAAACTGGAGCTGACGTCTCTGTTAAATCATCAGCTAAATAGTTTCACATGGATTTCTCAGTATATGGTATACAGTATGATTTGCAGTCCACCCCAGTATGACAAATTACATTTAATAGCTGAGAGAGTTCTGTGGAAAATGTGTCTTATGGTAGGCCAGAAAGCAGTGTAGAAAATATAAGCGGCTGCTAGGAAGATATCCGGAATAGTTCTATAAAACAATATATGTACAAACTTCACAACATGACCCCACCCAGGTACACAACAGTGGGTGACTTGTGTACAAATCCCAGTGTATGTATATTGGATTCCTTGGAAGAGTGAGCCTGTACAATATGAATTTATTGGGGTTCTTTAACAACCTGCATAATATAAAAAAAAATATCTTCCCATTGTTATTTAAAGGGAAAACACCAAAAATAATGTATTGCATTTTACCAAACCTTAGATGTGGTGTTTGCATTACTTTTTGTCTTTTTTAGGCTTTTGTCCTGTTTTCACCTGATGATCCAGCCAGTAACACACCTTCTTTATTAGAGTGCCCCCACTCTGCATGAAGGAGCAATAGAGACACTTTTGAACAGCAGCATTGTCAGTCTGGGAGAGCGTAGTGTTAGATGCACTAGCAGATTTAGATATGCTAACAAATATAACCACTTGCCTACTGCCCTATAGCAGAAGTACTGCTACATGGCGGCAGGCTGCACAAAATCACGGAAATATACGTTATTTGCATTTCCGGGGAGGGGCGCACGCGTGCCGCCCTATCCGCACCACTGTTGGCTGCTAGACATGTCAATCACCAGGTCCTGGCCGGCGAATCTCGTCTGGGACTCTGTGATTGTTGGCAGAGCTAATGGGAGAGACCTGTGTGTAAACAACACAGGTCTCTCTCCTGTCAGCAAGGACATGCTGCTTTGTATTTCTCGGCACAGCAGAGAAATACAAAGCAACGTGCCTCCATAGTAAAACGCACACAGTTAACCATCTGCCCCAGATGTTAACCCCTTCCTTCCCAGTGTAAGTGCTTTTTATTAGCACTGATCACTGTATTAGTATCGCTGGGGATGTCAGTAGCAGATGGTCCGTTCCCACCCAGTGTCAGAATGCCCGCTGTAGTTCCGGTATAAGTCGTTGGTTGCCGCCATTATTAGCATTAAAAAATTATTTTTTAAATTGCAGTATATATACCGCCATTTGTTGGCTCTATAACTTTCACATAAACCAATTATTATACACATTTGTATTTTTTTTTTTTTTTTTTTTAGCAAAGACATGTAACAGAATACATTTTGGCCTAAATGTATGAAGAAATTTTATTTTTTAAATTTTACTGGAAAAGTTTTTTTTTTTCTCAAAATTGTTGGTATTTTTTTGTTTATAGCGCAAAAAATAAAACCGCAAAGGTGACCAAATAGCACCAAAAGAAAGCTCTATTTGTGGAGAAAAAAAGGAAATACATGTCATTCATGTACAGTGTTGCATGACCGAGCAATTGGCAGTTAAAGTAACGCAGTGCCATATCGCAAAAAATGGTCTGGTCAGGAAGGGGGGTAAATCCTCTAGAGGGCAAGTGGTTAAGGCAAAATAGCTTATACTTTTTGAGCAGTTACAGCAAAACTGTTTTATACTTTAGCTGTTGATTTGGCAGTAACTCTGTCATTCCTTCTGATACCAAACTATCACACATGGTTTACTTTTAATTTAATAGGACAGACCAATTTTTCCCCCCAATGTAGTCCTGTAAGGCTATATGGTCTTTACATGTGCATGATGACATTGGAGGGCCCAACCAGTCTCTAGGTAAAAATATGTAAGTAATGAAAAAATACACTTTAATTTGAACAGTGTTAGTTCTAAAACAACTAGGGTTACTGTAGATAAATATTTTAAATGTAATTCTATAAGTTCTCCCATTTCTGATGACGGTAAAGTTTCTGCTACAAAGTATAGCAAAGTAATTTACAAATTGTGAGCTGAGTTTAACATAAACTGTGCCCTGTTCCTGTTGAATTATATGAATTATATATGAAATTAAGTTGTGGACTAGACGTTTCATGGCAGGCTCTGCATTCCTAGAGCTTTAATGGCCTTACAAGTTATGTGTGACAGGCTTGGCTGAGTTATTATGGTTTTATGATAGGGCAGAGGGAAGAGTTTTTCATGGTTGTGGAAACAGACATCCTGCCAAGACAAATTCGCTGGCATCCAGGCCTGGATTCTGGCACGTGTTTTAGTTAAGATAAGAGGCTCTTTTGAAGTTTGTTAAAACTTACAACTACAAATTCCATAGTTTGCAAGAGGAGGTAGGGAGGAAGGTCACTGCTCATGAAAACGAAATGGCTGAGACCTTAAGATTGCCCTCATGTACAACTTCCATGTCCCTATTACGCACAATCATTTCACGTCCCCCCTCAGGTGGTTGCATGCGAGGGAACTGGAATTTCCCTCCTGCTGCAACCGACTCCTGCTGCCGGCTTGGCTTGTCAGGACACAGGTCTGTTTTGCCCAGATGTTCACCTCTGGATGGTCTAGTACAACTGCATAGTTGCAGAACCAGGTTCTGTGGTGGAACCGTTCCGCCTGGGCTTCCTCGTGCGGAGCGATACGTCACACCCAATGGTCCTCTTTTCTAGCAATTCTTCCAGCACTCTTCCAAGGCAGGTATTCTAGCCAAAAACACTCCCTTCCCTGCTCTCCCAAACCACGAGTCGGAACTTTGTGTAGGGTGAAAATGAATGACTCTTTATTAAACACAGCTCAGTATATACAACTTCACCCCACCCCCCACCAGACAGCCTGGCGCCAGGTTTTCCCCACCCACAACAAACCCAACAATACAGTATAAACCCTATTAGAGCTGAATGACTACCAGGTCCCATTACCCTAAACAAACAGTGTAGAATGTCTGTGAAACATGTCCAGCTTTACAAAGGGAAGAAAACTGAAACGGCAAAATGGTATCACAAAGGGACAATTCGTCACAGGTTCCTTCTCAGAAGGGGGCTTTTCTTCTTAGCAATGCTGTTGTGCCAACAAAGTGGGTTGTGGGGGTAACAGTCTGCTGTAACCACTTGGATATCATGGCTGCTTCCGTGGTGCCCACCTGATCACAAGACACTTCTGTTCAGGGGTGTCATATGCTAACTTACTGAGATGTAGCTTAGTGTCTAGGTAGAGAATGAGATGTCCCTCTGGTCTCATTCATCAGGCCCAGGACTACACCTTACCCAAAGGTAGTGGCACCTGTGTACTCCTGAAACAAACAGGTGAATTCTGGGGCTTGTGTCACAGGTGTGCCGACTGGTACCTTCGTCCAGGTTGAACAGTCCTCTTTACATGCTGGCATCAAACACACCATTTCAATCTGTTTCCCATTTGTTCAGTCAGTCACAGGTTCAGCTGAGCCACAATGGTCGCTCCCAGGCGTCCTACTGTAGCCAGCTCTACCCAAGAATGACGTAACCTGCTTTTTGGCCTAGGGAGTAGGCCAGGGCATAATCGCCTCAGCCTTCCTAGTTCTAGACCTCTGGGGGTCTCCTACCTGTGGTTCCCAGTGCTCAACCTCTGCCATGCCCCTCTGACAGTTAGTGTTTGACGGTCATACTAGGCACTGGCAGTTTGTTCATGACTGGTGACAGGAGTCCAAGTTGTCCTCCCCAGACAGGGCAGAACACTGCAAGGCCCCTAAAGTAGGTAACCTCACACATTTCCACTCCACATCATTCATGACCCCTGGAGAGGTGGCTCGTGCGTTCTCAGCCCCAACTAGCCTTACTGTAAATTCAGGCAAGCCACATGGGATGGTGAAGGCTGACTTGTCCTGAGCCTCCTGTATTAGAGAGGTTGGCCCATACCCCCTGCTCAGGTCCATTACTGTTAGACAGTGGGCACCTGCCAACTGCTCCAATACCTCATGGTTCCTGGGCATGGGGTAGGCCAAAGCTGCAAAGCTGGTGTTCAGTTTTCCAAGGTCCCCACAAAGCCTGGTCATCTAATCCCTTTTGGGGACCAGGACTACAGGTGATGCCCAGACCCTGTGGAACTTCTGAACCCCTGACTGCAGCATTCCCTCTGTCTCTTTGGACCGTTCTGTCTGTGCCTCCCGTGAGATAAGGTGTGCTGAAGGCATGAAGGAAGGATACACTCTGCTGTCTGCCTCATGGATGGCATGGTGTGCCCTCCCAGGGTTTCCCTGAGCTCAGACACTGTTTACCATAAGCACAGCCAGCAGCGCTGTACATGGATGGAAAGGAAGGGTGATTGGAGCTGAAAGGCCTAAGCTCAGTCCCTGAGGGCCGGGTACCAACTCTAATAGGGCCCCCCATGCTTCTAATCCAGGTGTACTGCCACTGCCCAGGACATGCATTGTGCTGGGGGCTTGTGGGCGGTTAAAGCTAAGCCAGATATAATTCTGTGTGACTTCCTCCCTGGCTTTAAGTTTTTCCCATGAACCTTCACAGACCATATCCGATGACACTTTCCATACATGTCCCCTAGGCTGACTGGACACAATGAGCAGCTGGTTAACTCTTTCAGTCCCTAAGCCCCCTGCCTGTAGACTATTAATTCCTAGCTCCTTACTGTCCCAATCAAGCTGTTTACCTATCTCAGCAGGGAAACTCACAGCTAGCCTGCTGATGGCTTCAACACTTTGGTCACTCCTGGCTGGCTTAGCTGTGGAACTACAAGTACCACCCAACTGTCCAGTATCATACAAAGACAACTGGGGGGTTATCGAGGCAGAATCCTCGGGGCTGGAGCAAAGAAAGGGCCTATCTAGACCTTCCCTTTGTTCAGAACCCAGAAACTGTACCTCTGCTCACTTCACAGCATTGTGGTGATCCCCAACAATGAAAAAACATCATTACATTCAGTAATTACATTGTTAACCTCAACTACACGTGTTTTGATACCTGCACATGCAAAGGGGTCTCCTCTAAGAGATGGAGTACTCTGTACCTCAACACTCTTCTCACTCTCCCTCTGTCCATCCACAGGTTGCCCACATGTTGATTCAACATCTGCACACCGTACCTTGGTATGTCCAGAGAGTTCTGTGGGGGCATTGGGGTGTACTTAGCAGGAGCATAGGAATAGGAAACAAGAGTACCTAAATCGGCACCCAACAGAACAGGTGTGGGAATGTCATCCGAGACTCCCACCTCTTTCATCCCACTTCCTGAGCACAGGGTACGTGTGAATGGGTCCCCCCAACTCTGGTGAGGGTAAAGTACTTTCATGGGATTATGTCCTTTCTTTCAATCCCCTCTGGTCTGACCAATGCGGCTGCCGCCCCTGTGGCACAGAAACCAGTTACGGTCCGGTTGCCCAACACTGGCTGCACGTTTGCAGTGGTTACCAGAGCTTTTGTCAGGGATCCCCTCGATCCCCGCCGCGATGGTCCCGGCGCAGGCGCACTGCACCGCCCTGTGCAGGGACACGGGCACTAGGTCCGGGCCGGCCGCAGCGTTCGAGTTCGTGCATGCGCAGTAGAAGCCGCGGCCGCCCGCTGGGCACCAATGGCAGCGCAAGGCGGGATATTTAAATGTCCCTGAGCTGTCATTTCGGTGCCTTCTGGTCTTACCTGTTCCCTGTGTATCTGAACCTGTGCCTTGTAAGTTATTTGACCCGGATTGTTCTTGACCTGCTGATTTCTCCTGCCCAGACCCTTGCTTTGCCTGACCTCTCTTCCTGGATGCCCCTCATTAGATTTGACCTACTGTTGCTGACCTGGCGTGTGACCTGACGATTCTCTGCCTGCTCCCTTGTACCTTAGTGTCCTCTACGTTACCAACTCGGCCTGTCTGACTTCGCACTTGCTCAGCCATCCATCCATTCCATCGGGGTCACCCGACCTCCTCACATCTGGCTCTCCCTGGTTGGAGCCCCTGGCGAACACCCCTACCACTGACAGGTGTGCTCAGTAGTGGCGACCTGGTCCCGGGGTACTACAAGTCCATCCCCACCATCAGGGGCTCTGGTGAACAAGTACCCTGGGGCTTAGACTCCGCGCTCTGGGCATGCCTGACCAGTGGAGTGCTAGGGGTGCCGCTCGGCGGTCCCTCACAGCTTTCCTGTGGATGAATAGCACGGAAGAAGAGTTGCTGGCCAGGTGATGTCATCTTCTTCTACTCAGGGCATGGAATCTTGAGATGTCCGGGTTTCCCACAGCTGTAGCAGCTGCGGATGTCAGTGGAGATTGGTGGGACACCCAGGACTGCAGGTGCTGGTTGATGGGAAACTTGACTCACCGACGTAGGATTGGTTGCCACGGATGATTTCCCTCCTTTCCAGACATTTAAAGGAGCATTGTGATGGTCAGATACCTGAGTGTTGATATAGGTACAGCTGTGTTCAAAATAATAGCAGTGTGTTGAAAAAAGTGAATAAAGCTCAAAATCCTTCTAATAGCTTTTATTTCCATACACACAAATGCATTGGGAACACTACACATTCTATTCCAAATCAAAACATGAAGAAAAATAGATCAAATTTGTGTTGTTCCTCTAAAAAAAATTGAAGAAAAGTGAATATTAGACTGTTCAAAAAAATAGCAGTGTTTGTATTCTTCTTTACAAACTCAAACATTCACTATATAAACTGAAAAATGTTTGAAGATTTTGCTTTCCTTTGAATCACTTAATGAATATTTAGTTGTATAAGCACTGTTTCTGAGAACTGCTGTACATCCGTGTTGCATGGAGTCAACCAACTTCTGGCACCTGTGAACAGGTATTCCAGCCCAGGATGATTGGACTACATTCCACAGTTCTTCTCTATTTCTTGGTTTTGCCTCAGAAACTGCATTTTTGATGTCACCCCACAAGCTTTCTATTGGATTAAGATCCGGGGATTGGGCTGGCCACTCCATAACATCAATCTAGTGGTCTGGAACCAAGATGTTACACGTTTACTGGTGTGTTTGGAGTCGTTGTCTTGTTGGAACACCCATTTCAAGGGCATTTCCTCTTCAGCATAAGGCAGCATGACCTCTTCAAGTATTCTGATGTATTCAAACTGATCCATGATCCCTGGTATGCGATAAATAGGCCCAACACCGTAGTATGAGAAACATCCCCATATCATGATGCTTGTGCAACCATGCTTCACTGTCTTCACAGTGCACTGTGGCTTGAATTCAGTGTTTGGGGGTCGTCTGACAAACTGTCTCCGGCCACTAGACCCAAAAAGAACAATCTTACTTCATCAGTCCACAACATGTTGCGCCATTTCTCTTTAGGACAGTCAATGTGCCCTTTGGCAAATTGTAACCTCTTTAGCACGTCTTTTTTCAACAGTGGGACTTTGCGGGGTCTTCTTGCAGATAGCTTGGCTTCACATCAGCGTCTTCTAATTGTAACAGTACTCACAGGTAACTTTACACCTTCTTTGATCTTCCTGGAGCTGATTGTTGGCTGAGTCCTTGCCATTTTGGCTATTCTTCTATCCATTCGAATGGTAGTTTTCGCTTTCTTCCACGTCTTTCAGGTTTTGGTTGCCATTTTAAAGCATTTGCGATCATTTTAGCTGAACAGCCTATCATTTTCTGCACTTCTTTATATGTTTTCCCCCTCTCCAATCAACTTTTTAATCGAGGTACACTGTTCTTCTGAACACTGTCTGGAATTACCCATTTTCCTCAGAATTTCAGAGAGAAATGCACGGTAACCAGCATGTACAACATTTGCTGCCTTTCTTCCTTAAATAGGGGCAATAATTGCCATCTGTTTTTCAAAGAATGAATGACCTCACTAATAGAACTCCACACTGCTATTATTTTGAACATGCCCCTTTCCATTAGTGATTCAATTACACAGAATCAGCAGCATGCATGTCATGACTGTTGGGTCTGTTGGATTTCTATTACTCTACTACACCTGCTAGTAAATTATTTGCCATGTAGAAATATCATTTCTACCAAAAACAGTGATTGATCAGGGTAGTGATGTCTGACTGCTATTATTTTGAACACAACTGTATCTTCCAGTTCTGCTGCTGCTTTGGCAGATGCTGGTTCTCTCTCCAACACAAACTGTCTGGCGTCTGCCAGACAGAGGTGCAGCAACTGATCTTGGATCATGAGATCCTCCAGGGACTCGAAGGAGTCAGCTTTCAGGCCTCTGGTCCACTGCTGGAATATCCTCCATATAAGAGTCCCCAGGTCCCTTTTACAAGCACCTAAATCACTTCCGGTACACTTCTGGGGTTAGCTGATACTTCCAGACAATTGCATCTTTTAGGGCTTCATAATCATTGTCCTGCTCCGCTGGCAATTCGACATAAGCATCCAAGGCCTTGCCTCGCAGCCCTGGTGTCAGATCCCAAGTCCATTGTGCTTGGGGCAGATGGTACTGACACCAGGTTTTTTCAAACAACAGTAGATACTGTTCATTGTCACTGTCCTTTTCCATTACTGAAAACTTTGCCACTGGGACCATGGGCAGAGAGGCATCCCTGTGCTCTAGGGACCCGAGGTTCTGAGCCTGTCGACACTTCTGGAACCTAGCCATCTCCAGGTTGTGCCAGCGATCAGCCTCCCTCTGCACATTCTCTCTGTCAAACGCTGCCTGGCATTCTGCAGCCTCTCTCTCAGCCGCTGCCTGGCTGTCAAAGAATTGCAGGTATGCCAGAGGACCCGTCTCCATAATGCGTTTCAGGGATTCCTGCATTTGAGGAGAGTCTATGCTGGTTACAGGCATTCTGGTGCTGGCCTGCTCATGCTGTGGAGTGGAGGTGACATTCAGTAGTACTCTAGTGTCAGTCTCTGTTTGCCCGTCCTGCAAGGCCATATCTGAACCCCTGGGCTCGGAGATAGTGGGAACCCCTTCAGTTTCAGGTTCCCCCGTGTTCTGGTCTGCCCAGATATCATACACCTGTAGGGCATGAATGAAACTCTCACGAGTCTTGCCACTGATGTCAATTCCTCTAGCTTCAGCACATAAATAGTTTTTGCTCATTCACTTGTATTCAGCTAAACCAGGCATAATTGCAAGAAGAAACAATAGAGCAGAAAGCAGAGATAGGAAGCAGCTGTTGCTGTATGTCTCCTTTAAAAAAACAAAAATATGCACAGCTTGTCTCTAAGGACTGTTTCCACATCGGTTACAATCTTTCAGTGCAGAGCTAATTCCTAACGCTGCACTGAATGCTCTAATGCAGAACTATCCCACGTACGCTGCCAGCCAATATGTGACGAATGCGGTGCCCGACCCCTGCCCTTCTCACCTGCTCTTGACAAATAACCAGCCAATTGCGTAACAATGCCACCCTGAGCTGCACCCTGCACAGAGATTTTCCAGCTTGCGGGACTACAATCTAGGTGCCAGCAGCCTGAGAGCGATTGTCACTGGGTTAATTTAATTAGCAATTAACACTTTAAACTGCCACCACTGCCTTTTTACCGAGAAGGAGGAAACTCACAAATCTTAACAACACTATTATTTTAGCATAAACGTCTGCAACACACACTGTCACTACAAACAGGTATATTCAGAGGATTTTTTATACAGTAGCACTCTTCAAGAGGCATGGATTCTTTAGTTTGCATTAAAAGTCTTAGAAATAGTGTTAACACTTTTCAAAATAGGGTTTATTAATGAAAAGGTCAATGGTGCAATTAGGATATTTACAGAAAAGGATGTTACAAAGGCATCCAATTGTCCAAGCAAAAACGTTGCTGTGGTTCTCTTTGGTGTTCTTTGGTTGATATTAAAATGAGAGCTTAATTAAAGGGTTGTTGCCAGAGACCAACTGACCAATAATGACAGTTTAAGGGATGGGTGCTTTGAGGCCACCACATTTACGACCAATTCCCAAATACAGTTTTACATTAATATTAATAACTTCCAATATGTGCAGGTGGTATTCTAGAAACTGACAGAATATTATTCAGAATTATATTTTTTATCCAGGGATACCAAACACAGCGTATCTTTGTCACCCAGGAGGGAGGAGACTGCCTTCTCCCTTTTCGTATGTGCTGCCATAGTCATGTATGACCTTAATTTGTTCAATATGATATTCCCCATTTAAATGTGTACCTAATATTAATGTGCCCTGTTCCTGTTGAATTCTATAAATGGTATGTGAAATAGGTTGTGGAATAGACGTTTTATGGCATGCTCTGCATTCCTGGAGCTTTAATGGCCTTATACATCATGTGTGACAGGCTTGGCTGAGTTATTATGGTTTTATGATAGGGCAGAGGGAAGAGTTTTTCATGGTTGTGGAAACAGACATCCTGCCAAGATTAATTAGCTGTTTACAGCTGGCATCCAGGCCTGGACTCTGGCATGTGTTTTAGTTACGATAAGAGGCTTTTCTGAAGTTTGTTAAAACTTACAGCTACAAATTCAATATTTTGCAAGAGGAGGAAGGGGAGGAAGATTGCTGCTCATTATTATTATACAGTATTTATAAAGTGCCAATAGTTCGCTCAGCACTGTACATTAGAAAGGGAGACCGAACATGCGACAGTACAATAACAATACAATGTGAGACACGAGGGGTTCGAGGGCCCTACTCTTTCAAGCTTTGCTCATGAAAACAAGATGGCTGTCGCATACAATTTCCATGCCCCTATTGCACACAATCATTACAAGGCAGCACTGGTGGGCATTGATGAGGAGGCACTGATGGTGCTGAACTGATATGCAGCACTGATGGGTACTGATAGGCAGCAATGATGGGCACTAATAGGTAGCACTGACTGGTGGCACTGATAGGTGGCACTGGTGGGCACAGATTGGCAGCACTATTGGTAATTGATGGGCAGCACTGATAATTAGTTCCCTGACTATCAGTGCAGATGTCTTCTTTGACAGTTGCCTGTTACTGGCAGTACCTTCCTCACGCTGTCACAGCGATAACCGGAAAGTGCATTTACATAGTGGTCAGCTGTTATTGGACACAGCTGATCGCATTGTAAAAGGCCACTGGGATTGGTCTTTTACCATGTCATGTGATCAGCTGTGTCCAATGAACACAGCAGTCACAAACAGCACCGGGTGTGAGCCACTGGGGACGCGTTCTGGGAGGACATCATATGACGCCCTTCCAGAACTGGATGATCACGCTGTAGCCGTCATTCGGCTATAGCGCAGTAGTTAAGTGGTTAAAGGACACAGGATGAAGTAATTCTGATACATTGGGTTATCCTGCTGTCTTCAGGAAACTGGTCTATGGCAAACAAAACTGTAAGAGAGCCTAGTATAACTCCTCCCACTCCAGTCGAGCTCCAGTTTTTTTACATACATATATAAAATTGTTACAGAATATATCCTAACCCTGTAACATACAAGAAAATCAATGCAGATTCGTATACTCTAGGTAAACCCCACAATTTCAAAGATTTGCCACATCTTGGCAATAACTAAGAGGGTGTATTCTTTAAATAGTGAATAGTGATAGTAATGGCTCAACATGTTTTGCGAATAAACCGCTTCTTCAGGAGCTATAAGAAGATTTCTAAATGGAAAATATAAAGTTGCATTGATAAACACATCAACATCCTACGTGAAATGCTTACAACGTACACATATCAGAACAGATGATAATAGAGCGGATATAATAAATCAAGATACATACATCTGCACATAGGCAATGGAGGGAAGCACATGATAGCACCATGAGAGGTCAATCGATGAGGGGATCCCAACAACACCACAGAAGCAGACCGCACACCCTATGACAGTACTTGGTGCATAAATAGGTATATAAAGATTGACAATGGTATATTAAGGCTCGGCTTTATGGTTAATATCAGATATAAATCAAGGGATCAAACTAACCTCTCTGTTAGTTGAATATAATAGGGCCGCTGGCTATTGCCCTGGTAGAGAACTACCTGAATTAGCTTTAAGAGGCCATTATTGCGTATACGGGTCTATTAGAAAAACACAGAAGGAAAAAAAAATTTATAGGGCATATAGGCACCAGCAGTCCACAACTTGGACCCCAGTCTTGAGTGACTGGTAAGACAGCAGATAAAGGGAACAACACAAAAGGAAGAAACAAACCTTACTTACATATTCAACAAAGGGTCGAAGACCCTGGATGAGCCCCCCATTTAATAAAGTGTTGTATTTTATGTATTATTGTTGTAGTGCCTATAAAGTCCATGAGCTTTTTTTTATTTGTAATTAGGGTCCACTAACTGTTTCAGGATGGCCAATGTCTCTCAGCATTACTCAGAGTCCTCCTTAACTCATGCAGGCCTAGCTCCCTCCTTTGTCGTGTCCAGGTAAGAATGTTCTACTACTCGGTTTATGAGCAAAATGTCAGTTATTTTAGCTGATTTAAAATACGGGCTGTGTGTTCTCTTGCCCTCACCTCCAGAGTCGATCTCTAACTTCTCTGTGGCTGCATTTACTTCTGCAAAGTAAGGTGAGGATAAAGAGGAGTGTACCTTGTCCTTGTCTGGGAGTTGTTACATGAGTAACAGTCTGCCAACATATCTTCTAAACATAAGTGTACCATTGCGGTCTTTGTGGATGCATTCCACACATGTTTATAATTGGAGCAACCTTCTTCAGCTACCCCTTAAAGTTCTTTCCAGTGCACTCACTACTGCAACCTGTGTTGTATGGTAATTGGCCTGATCAAGACAAGGTGTTTATTCCTGTTATGAGCTTTGCCCAGCAATATCCTATTGTCCTATTGAGGAGGGGCTCTTAAGAAATGACTGAGTCCACTACAGGGACAGTCCACTTTCTAATCTTAACAAGACTGACTGTCCCTGTAGAGGACATCCCCAGTGTTTAAGGACCCTGTGGATTAAAAGCTAGAATTCCTATCTAAGGCCTTATTCTCCCTCTTAGGTCCTGTCCTGCAACCTGCAATCAGGATCATATCCCTCTGTCTGATCTTGGCCATCTGGTCCAAGGATATTGGGATCCTGGATCTATTCTAATTGATCCTACTCTCCTCCAGCAACCAAAGCTCATGGTTTGTGGCCCTACACTACTGTGTTGACAGGCAGGCAGATATTATACATTTTATGCCTAATATCCAGAATAGGGCTCCTTTGGATACACACACGGAGGGCGCTTTGGCTCAAATGTTGGTCTACAGAACATAAGTACAAGAAATGCCTGTGGCGTATGCCCTTTGATGGGGAACACCGCTTTGGGGAATCCCTGGACACCTTTATCAAAGGCATCACCAGGTGCAAAAATAACCCCCCTACCATAGCAAGAAAAGGCTAAGGCTCAGTCTGGAAAACCGTCTACCTCAAAGGCTATGAAGAGTACCTTTTGTTTCTCCCAGCCCTCTAAAGAGAAGCCAGTGGTTCTGTTCCACAATAAATGCTGGACTCCCAAATCCCCAAGCAAGTCTTCCTTGCAATTAGAGGAATCCCTCACTTGTCATTGTGGACGGGCATTTGTTGGCCACCTGGTCCCAGGGCACTTTGGAATCATAGTTCTAGAATGTGGTTTCCAGGGGTTACAAGCTAGAAGCTCAATCTCTGCCTCTGCCTCACTTTATATTGTCAAGCCTGCCATTGTTGCTGCAAAGGCTAATGGACCTTCACACTGCTATTTCACAGCTCCTCTCTCCAGTGGTTGAAGTCAGAAAAGGATCCAGGGTATTTATTCAAACCTGTTCACAGGTCCCAAAGTGAAAGGGGGCATTCACCCAATTCTGTATCTAAAGTTACTCAACACCTTCCTTCAGATACATAAATTCTGCATGGAATCCCCCACGTCAGTGATCACTTCTCTCCATCCAAGTGACTTCCTTGCCTCTGTGGGCATTTAAGATGCCTACATGCTCTGTTTTGTGGTTGGCAGCCACCATTACCTGTTCGTTGCTCTTTTGAATCACTGCACTTCAGGTCTTCTCCAAGGTGCTAGTCCCTGTGCTTGCTTTGACTCAGTCCTCAGGGCATTCCCTGAGGATAGAGTTGGCAAAGACTCTGTCACCCAATGTTCATCAAACTGTTCAAACTCTGCAAAGTTTCATGTGGATCCTGAACCCTGAAAACCTCCAAATATCAGCACTGGAACCCACTCATTGATTAGAGTATCTAGGCATTCTCAAGGAAACT
Organism: Staurois parvus; assembly: GCF_062004578.1. Lineage (NCBI taxonomy): Eukaryota > Metazoa > Chordata > Amphibia > Anura > Ranidae > Staurois > Staurois parvus. The sequence goes on from NW_028318349.1 coordinate 1,262,499, forward strand.
TCCCTCACCATATTCTCTCTTTAACAGGAAGACCTATACACTCTCCGCTGCTATTTATGGACACTTACAGTCCAAGAGCCAAATAGCTCTCCACTTTTATGAAGGCGCTTAGTTTAATGGCAGCCTCCTTCAAAGCAGTTCCATATAGTCAATTTCACAAAAGGCTGTTGCTCCTCAACCTTCTGGCAGTGTGGGACAAGCAGGCTCAATCTCTGGACCATCATAAGTACCTGACCCACAAAACCAGACTTACCCTGGCCTGGTGAATCATGAGCTCAGCATGATTAGAAAAATACTTCCTCCCATTGGTCTGGAAGGTTCTCTTGATAGATGCCAGTCTGTCAGCCTGGGGAGGAGCCTTGGACACTCTTTCGATGCAAGGGTCGCCTTGGGAAAGCTTGCCACCCAATCAGATTTCTGGAACTCAGAACAATGTGGTTATCTCTTTAATGCTCTTCAGTCTCTAGAGTGCAAGATCATATGACTAGCATTGAAATCAGACAGTGTCACAGCAGTGCCTTATAACAACTAATAAGGAGGAACCAAAAGTCTCTCAGCTCAAATGGATCTTCACATCCTAGCCCTGTCTACCATGCACATCTTAGGCTTGCAAAAATTGTAGGGAAGACATTCTCAGTTGTCAGTGTCTGGACATATCCCGTGGTCTACATAGCCCAAGGTGTTTCAAGTCCTCCGTTGCACATAGGGGATGCCGGACATGGACGTCCTCACTTCCAGGTTCAACAACAAACTGAGCAAGTTTGTCTCCTGGTCCAGGGATCCTCTAGCCTTTGCAGTGGATCTTATGGTGACTTCTGTGGTATGCTAAACCTGATCTAGATTCTGTTCTGAAACTCTTTCCTCTCCTGCTTTGCAGGATTGGAGATTGAGGGCATTCTGATGATTCTTATCACAATAAACTGGCCTAGGTGGAGGTGATACTCAGACCCTGACTGACTATCCTTGGGCCCTCCCAAATCATCCAGATCCTCTTTGTCAAGGATTGGTTTACCATGCTGCTTCTCAGTTGCTGGCTTTAACAGCCTGGCTGTTGAAGCCCAGGTACTGAATCATACTTACCTTTTTTGGTTATGCATGCCTACACTTCTAAAAGCTAGGAAATCAACTACTCAAGTCCACCACCACACCTGGAGAGAGAGTATTTATCCTGGTTTAAGGGGAGAAAACGTCATCCAAGAAAGTAGAATCAAAGGGTCAAATCTCATCCATAGCATTGCTTCTTGAAAGACTGCTTGCCTCTCACTCATCGGTGAAAGTCTTACATTGAGTGTTTCTTACATTGTTCCCCTTGTACATTCCCCAGTGGCACAGTGGGATCTTATTCTGGTTCTATTGGTTCTTCTGCTACTGGCCTTTGAACTCATCAGGGATACCTGTCTACTCTTACTCACAAGGTTGCCTTCCTCATTGCCATCACCTCTGAGAAGTGAGTTTCTGAGTTGTCAACCTTAACCTGCAAGGAACCTGTTCTTGTGATACACAAAGACAAGTTTGTGTTGAGGCTTAAGGCCCCTATCTTAATTGTACATTACAGGACACATCCTGAGTATTCATAGACCCTGGGTTATAGGCAGATACCTTCAAGTGATTGAACAATGGCAAGAACACCGCCCCTCGGCATTACCCTATAATACCCCCACTCCATGAGTCCTCAGTTTTTTGCTAGTGTTCTAAGGTGATGTACCTCTTCTCCATTACTGAAAAATCACTTGTTGCTTAACTACTCTTCATTCAGTTCTTCAATCAACTATTCACTGTCTTCTAATACAACAATAGAAGCAGTGCATCTGGATGGGTACAACCGCAGTAAAACATGTACCGCACTGCTGTGTGGACTGCCTGTAATGTTGCTTCAAGCACTGGACTGTGCATGGGCACTCACTTCGGAACTTTGTGCTGTGTGTGTAGTTAGCTGCAGAGTGCTATACATGTCCAGGGCATTGATCCATTCCTAATGAACCCAAAACTTGAAGAGCCCTTCAGGCATATTCCACTGTGATAGGTGAAGCCTGGACCTGATATAGGGTCCAGCAATGTGGACAGGTAAGACAGGGTCACCCTTTACCTCTTAAAACCGGGACTGTGGAATGTGTTCATGTTACATTGTAAACTTTTCACACTTTGCACTAAAATTTACCACTCAGAGCTTAGTTTCAGGTGAATGACCACCTGTAACATCACATGTCGCACACTTTTCCACCACTCAGATGGTACTCAGATGCTTTCTCCCACCCTATGTTCAGCACTTCCTTGCTAAGTACTCCTTCCTGGAAATACAGTACTTACCCTATATTCCGGTCCCTAATTACATGATTACCCCACAGTAAAATACCCTGCTCTTAGCAGTGGCAGAAGCCAGACGAAAGGGAGCCATGACAAAATCCCGGCTAATGTTCACTCTGCAAAAGGCCCACACAATTCTCAGTTTCATAGTGATGTGCTTTCCTTTGCACAATAGCAGGACGCAATTTTTACACTGGTCTCTGCATCCAGTTTAAACTCTATCTCAGACATACAACAAGCATCCTACCTGGCTAAGGCAAATGTTTCTGCAACTATGCCACAATTCCATGAACAACTCATGGCTTTAATACAGCCATTCCTGTCCAGGACTCCAAAATGCTAGGCTCCTTCTCCAGCTCCGTCATCTCCAACTGCAGTGGATCCTGATGTGCCTGGCCTAGAAAAGGCAGACATTGAAGGGAACAGCAAGAACCAGGAGGCTGTGTTAGAGGGAAATTTACAAAGTTTATCACGCCCAGACTCCTATACGCCTACTGTTGTGGCTTCACACAATAGGGCTTGCCATTGTGGACATACTAAGTTCTGCTGTGAGCAAAAGCCATTCCCCTTTCATAAACAAATAGAATGGGTAATTTATGATAATTGGGTCAATCCAGAAAATAACTTCACCCCTCTGAAAATCATTGCCAATCTCTATCCAGTTGAAAAAGAATTCACTAAAAAGTGGTCTGTCTCACTAGTGGATCCTGTCATCTCAGTCTTAAACAAAGCTCTCACTCTACCAACTGAAGCTGGTCCTTCATTCAAAAGTTCTGCAAACAGGAAATGTAAGACACTCCTAAAGGCTATCTACACTTGTGCAGCACTACCCTCATGAGGGCCGCTGTATTGTGGGGATCCCTAAGCCTCTCTCCACACAGCCAGGCAACAGGTTTTCATCGCACCAACTTGCATCCAGACAATGACCAGTCCATGGCTTGGTTTTGTTATTTTATTAGGGGAAATCAACTTGGATGTGGAATAGGGATAATGGGATGCCCAGCCTGGCTTGAAACAATGGAAGGGGGACACTTCCCTCCTATGTACAAAGGGAGATCCTGGACTGTTCTTTTCCTTCTCCTTTATGGGCGAGGAACTAGCAGACCCTCAAAAATTACTTTACTTTTTGTAGCTACGTGCAGAGACGTCTTCTCTCCCCCTGTAGAGCTGTTCCTAGCTCCATAGCCTGCAAGCACTACCAGCCTTCCTGACTTTTTGGAAGATCTCCCTGAACATGGATTAAGGATTGAGCCCAGTGCTGTCCTTTGAAAGCTTGCTACCTTTGGCAGTCTTTCCCCTTGTAGATCCCAAAGTGTGCTGCTGTACTCACACTGTCCTCCTTGCTCCCTGCTGCTCTGCTCTAGGCCTTGATCTTCTATGCCTCTCCACAGAATATACACTCCTGAGCTAGCCCGAGCCCAGCCTAGAGGCTGCCTCCCCCCTCCCAAGACCTAGAGGACCCCTCCTAGGCACCGACAGTCTCCTCAGTACTACATCTTTCACCCGACTCCTCTGTCAGCCTGACTCTCCCATATTTATAGACCAGTCCACCACTCTACCAGGGCCTCCAAACCTGGGATTGGCCGGACTCTTCCATGAATATGAAGATTAGGCCTCCAAACGTTCCTTCTTACCGACTTCCGGAAGGTTCTAAGGACCTCCAGAGTCAGGAGGAGGCAATAGAGCCACAACCTGTTGAGTCATCCAGCTGACCTGCAATAACCCGACCTTAATCACATGACTCACACAACTACTGTGAGTCACACATAATGATTTTGCGTATAATACTCTACACTATTCTAGTAGCACACTTGCAGGCCCAGTTTGCAACCAGCTATTGCTGTAATTTCTGTCTATGCAGACAGCTGCAGCCAACTGGACCAGGGCAATGAAAACCAAAAAAATCCTATATTCCAACACCATTCTTTAACTGAGCAATTGCAACAATTTATTTCTGCTCTCCTCTTTTATGTGGTTGCTGTAGATAAGTAATATCACAAATGTCCAGAATGGCTCTGATCTCCATTCTCATGCCCATAATCTTGTGGCTCAAAGCCTGTTCAGCTGAAGCTGCCTGTGAGATCCGTCTCACACGTATGCCCTTTGAAGGAGGATGTCTTTTTGGTGAGGCACTTGACAGCTTCATCAAACATGTCACAGAAGGGATGGTTTTTCTTCTACAGCGGAAAATTCTAACCCCCCTTCCTAAGGAGCCTCTATCTTTACAACACACAGCACCTCAACACTCAACCTAGCCTTTCCTTTTGCCATAACACCTGGCTTAAAAAAGCCCTTTTTGGGCCAGTTCACACCAAGCCTGCACATGAATCACACAGGGGCGCGTTGTGCGTTCCTGTGTGATTTACATGCAGTTCTGTGCAGTGCGATTTCAGTCAATTTATTTTGAATGGGCTAAAATCTCACAGTACCAAAAGTAATGCATGCACTACTTTTTAAAGTGCACTGCAACCAGATTGCATGGTACAAAAGTACCATGCGATCTTGTGCAGGCAAACGCATTGCGTTTTCGACCTGCGTTTGGGGTGTCATTAACTTTCAATTGACACCCACTATAGATCACAAATGGAGTACATATTGCATGCTGTCTGAATCGCACAGGAACACACAGCACATTCCTGTGCAATTCATGTGCAGGCATGGTGTGAACAGGCCCTTCCCGTTGAAGGGGGCCTCACTTCTATGATTAGGAGGATGTCTGTTACAGTTTGCTTCTCTCTGGGTCACAAATATCCCAGACCTGTGGCTTCGATCAGTGGATTCAAAAGGGTTCAAAACAGAGTTTAAAACTCTATCCCCTCACTGCTTTCTTCTCTGAAATCAATTAAAATCTGCCCATGGAGAATCAGATTTGCAAAATGTCCTGAACTATCTCTTGTCCCAGGGTGTAGCCAGTACCCCTACAAGACAGGTTCAAAGGATACTATTCAACCCTGTATACAGTACCAAAGCCTATCCAGAACCTAAAATCCTTCAACAAATACCTTCAAATTTCATATTTTCGCATGTAATCTGCACCGTCAGTTATTGCCTCTCTGAAGCAGTTGAAATATTAAGAATCCATAAATATCCAATTTGCATATTGCCATTTATCCACTTAATCAGCGATTTGTATGCTTTGCAGTAGGAGACAATTACTTCCAGTTTGTCGCACTACCATTTAGTAGTTCCTTTGCTTCCAGTGTATTCACAAAACTCCTTTCACTTCTTCTTGCCCTGCTTAGAACTCAGGGCATACAGGTCCCATGTTATCTAGACAACCATTTTCTAAATGACTCATTTCCCATCTAACTCAAACATCCACAGGACAATTCAGATGCTTCAGGCTTTTGGCTGGGTGATCAGCTTTCAGAAATCTGCTCTCCAACCTTCTCTTTGCCTGGAGTACTTGGATCTGATCCTGGACAAATTCCATGAAAAGGTATTCATTCCAAAAAAAGAAACTGCCTTTTCTCAGTACTCGAGCTCTGGACTTGGCATCAAAGAAACCTCCCTCTGTGAGTTTCTGCCTCCTTCGAGGCTGCTGGTTTGAAATTCAACATAAAACTGTAGTGTTGCACTAAACAATGCACAGAACATGCTCCACTCCATGTTTAGTCATGAATGTCACTCTTAAACCTTTTGCTGCCAGAGCCGTTTGCATTTTTTTGAACACGTTTAAAAAATTATTTTAGGCCTGAAGATTACAACAAACCCCAAACATTATATATTTTCAAAAGCACACACCCTAGAGAATAAAACAGTGATAGTTCCAATTTTTTATGGCACACGATATTACCGCACAGGTCTAGGAAACGCCAAATTTCAGTAAAAAACACACTAAAGTGAACTTTAGGGCAAACAAGTGCAATAAATGACCAAAATTTGTGGTAAAATATAAAAGACAAGGTTGCGCTGAGTCAATAGATACCCAACATGCCAAACCTTACATTTGAAATGGCAACAAATGTCAGTGCCCTGACATGTGCGTTTACATTTGTACGTGCGTATATGTGTTAGTTGGGGGCTTCAAAATTTTTTTGGGAGGAGAGGTTATGTGTTTGGATGTAACTTTATTTTTTGCAATAAACAAAAAACATTTAGGTGACAGGTTCTCTTTAATAAGACATGTAGGGTCTAAAAGACCCTACATGTCTCCTCTGGGCTCCACCCAATGTATTGCAATGCAGATCGCATTGCAATGTATCCAACACAACAAACACTTTACTCCTGCGCTAGGAAAGGACTCAGTAGACCCAATAGGAATGTACTGGAATTTTCTGGAATATGCACTGCTTGCTGCCCTCAACAGACCGGGTTGGTCCGAATACACTGGATACAAATGGAGAAACAAAAAAAGGGTGCACCGACCTAGTGCATTATCGTTTAAAATAATTTATTAAAGAAACAAAAATAGGTATCATACTCACAATGGACAAAATAACACAGGCATGTCAAACTGAACAAGATGTATGATCCAAACAACATCTGAGTCCATACGATGGAACCCTGGATGACCAACTGGCTAACGCGTTTCGAGGACACAACCTCTTCCTCAGAGCTCTGAGGAAGAGGCTGTGTCCTCGAAACGCGTTAGCCAGTTGGTCATCCAGGGTTCCATCATATGGACTCAGATGTTGTTTGGATTATACATCTTGTTCAGTTTGCATTGCAATGTATCTCTCCCCAGTTATTCCAGCCAGGGAAAGTGACAGTGATGACCTGGAAGTGACATCAAACATGTTGCCTTCCGGGTCACAGAAAAAAGGGGAGAAGAGCAGATATGCGCTCTCGCCATCAGGGGCAAACTGGCAACTCATGGGGCCCCCGGGCAATAGGGGATCATGGGGCCCCTGTGTCCTCGCTTACATTCAAACCACACCCAAAAAAGCCTATGAAAGGTACCAGGGGCATCTCATGGGGCCCCCTACTGACCCCAGGCCCTCGGGCAGCGCCCGAGTGCCAGAATGGCCCCTGCTCGCCATGTATCCGGGCTGCTGATGGGCAAGTGAAGCCCAGATACATGGCGGGAGTACGCGGGAGGGCACTGTTACCGGGGGTGGGGGGGGGCCGTGGAAGCAATTGGGCAGCCTGTCAGTTTTAAGCTCACTCCTGGTTGTTGCATCCACCAGATTGTGTATAAACTCCCTGCTGTCAGTACCATACAATGTACAGACCTGGCAGCAAAAGGGTCAAATAGTAACAGTGTCTGGATGGTTCAAGGGTCTTACAACTTCCAATAACATGGGCAGTGAACAAAGTGGGAAAACAAAAGACCCTAGCACAGTTAATCCTTTTAGTGTAGCTCAAGATAGAAAATAAATCATCAAACTCACAATTAGAAGACTAAATGCCTAATAAATTTGAGTTTGCTTTATTTTGTATTTTGAGTTACAATAAAAGGATTACCTGCACTAGAGGCTGTTACAGTTACCCAACTTCATTTGAAACCTCTGAAACACAACATCCTGTTGGAATGGAACAAACATGCTCCTTGTCTCAACCTACCCATGCTCCTTGTCCCTCCAAGCACAGAATTCCCAAGATTGGTGGATCTCCAGCCCAGCCTTAACAATGGGGAAATTTTTTCTTCCTTATCACTGAAAAGTGAACATGACAGATGCCAGTCTTTCAGGTTGGGGGAGGAATGTTCCAGTCTCTCACAGTTGGAGGAACAAGGTCATAAGCCAAGCTCCCTATCAACATCCTGGAGTTCAAAGTAATAAGGATGGCTCAGCAAGGACACCCAATCAGGGTGCAATCAGCCAACACCACCAAGGAAGCAATGTGAGTCATGCAGCTTCAAGGAAAGAAAGCCAAATCATCTCATGGACACACTGTCCAGCATCCTCTGCTGTCCACCTCCCAAGATTGGGCAACTGAAATGCAGATTACTTCAGCTGTTCCAAATTGTACCAAGGCGAATGGGTCCTTCACGCCGACATCTTCAATCTGCTATGTCTGAGATGGAGGAACCCAGGTGGGGCAACCAGTTTCAACAACAAGCTCCCTCTTTTTATGGCCAGGGTCAAGGATCCTCTATTATTATACAGGACTTATATAGCGCCGACAGTTTGCTCAGCGCTTTACATTATGGAGGGAGACAGTACAGTAACAATACATTTCAATACAAGAGGGATTAGAGGGCCCTGCTCCTTGGAGCTTACAATCTAGGAGGGAGGGGATAGTGGTACAAGAGGTAATTAGCTGTGGAGGATGGAGTGGTTCTTTCATTCACAGAGTTCTATGAATGAATGAACTACAAGTCACAACAGCCTTTGCGGCTGTTGGCCTGCAGTTCTCAATGAGCGCCGTGGTAGTTAATTGATTCTGCCTGTCAGTATATCTGACAGTACATCTGTGACGATCCCGCGATCGCTGCCACCAATATGTGACGAACGCAGCGTCAGACCCCTGACCTTCTCACCAAACTCATGACCGAAGGACTGGCCAATCTAAAACCGCGATGTCACGTGCGTAACAGTGCCACACCCAGCTGCACTCTGCACAACGATTTCCCAGCTAATTGGACCACAATCTATGTACCAGCAGCCTGGGAGCGATTGTTACTGGGTCAGGTTAATTACGCAATTAACCCTTCACACTGCCACCACCTCCTTTTTGTACAGAGAAAGAGGAAACTCGGCGATATCAGCTATGACACTATAATGGTTGCGATAATCGTCTGTATAACACAGTCACCACAGGCCGGTTATACAGAGGGTTAAACAAACACAGTAGCACTCTTTTAGAGGCAGGAATTCGTAAATTGCAATAAAGAGCTATAGAAACAATTCAACACTTCTTGAAGGAAAGATTTATTACTAAAAGGTCAAAAGGGTGCAATAATATTATATACAGAAAAAAGATGTAACCAATTTATATATAAATATACAGAGAACAACAGCACAGCAAAGAGATAACAGAGAGAAGTTAGAGGGTTAAAGTACTTGCCAAAGTCCTGGGTTAGCAGATCAAGTTTCAGAGCGAAAGGGTACAGATCTCCCAAGTTGGTTCTGATGTTAAATGGGAGAATTCTTCAACTTAGCTCTCTTAGGCCTGACAGTTCATTTTGTAGTTCCCCAGCAGGGGGTGTCTCTGAAGTCAAGGACCAATACCCCGTTTAGGGCGGGAAGGTCTGGGCGTGGACCTAAACTAGAGCCAAAATCTCTTCTAGTTCATATTTTGGCTCATAACTTTTCCTATGCACAAGTGACACTCCTCCCGCGGGTAGATTATTATGCAGACACATCTGAGGATTGATTAGACATGAAATATGAAATTCTACACTGAATGGTTCACGAGATCTACTTTTCTGCTTTCCTATGTATTCCAGCCAAGGAGAGTGACCTATCAAACTGTTCGTCTACTCTTGGCCAATCTGACGATATGCCTGGTTTTTATGTAAGTCCCAAGGGCGCACCGACCTAGTGCATTATCGTTTGAAATAATTTATTGAAGAAACAAAATAGGTATCATACTCACAATGGACATAATACACAAACTGAACAAGATGTATGATCCAAACAACATCTGAGTCCATACAATGGAACCCTGGATGACCAACTGGCTAACGCGTTTTGAGGACACAACCTCTTCCTATTTTGTTTCTTCAATAAATTATTTTAAACGATAATGCACTAGGTCGGTGCGCCCTTTTTCTGTTTCTCCATTTGTATTCAGGATGGTTGACCCCTTTGCCAAGATGGAGGTTGAAGCCAAAATGGTTGAACCGCGTCCATCTCTGGGTGCACGCCTGCCACAACATCCTATACGGGCAAGTAGGTATACTAACAGGTTTGCAGGAGACCTGCATGGCACCAGCGATTTGCTGATTGCTGGTCGCAATGCTTTACAGGCTCCTGCAACCAAATAATACATTTTACCTGCGACAAAATGTACATTTATTATTTTTGGTCAAAAGGTGAAATTATCCTTTAAATGGCATGGCTGTTGAAGCCCAGGTCCTAAAGGACAGAGGGGTCTCTTAGCCTTTCATTTCTACTTTGTTAAAAACCAAAAAAGCCTCTTCCACAAAGATCTTCTATCGTACCTTGAAATCCTTTGCCTGGTGTATAGCTGCACATGCAGCGGTTATATTCTGTCAGATGCATGCAGACTTGGATATCTGTCCCTAACAGCTGGAATCTGGTGTATGTGGCTAAACGGCCGTGTTAAGGCGGCCTAACAATAACCATATAAGTAACTGGCCTGTAGGGCAGTAAAAACAGGTGACTGAGCTGTGGTTTTACTGCTCCCTGGCCAACCACCAAAAGTCTACAATTACAGCCTGTCAGGGCTGTACACATGCAGCCATGATGCTTTGCTTTTTGGCCATGACCATTTTAACTCTGGCTGTAAAGTCTGACAGGTGGTACCACCTGTCAAACCTGCCCATTGAGATCAATGGGCATGCACTGCAACTGTGAGGCAAATGCTTGGCTTGCAGTTGCGACGAGGTCCCACAAAGAACAATTGTCATTTGGCAATTTAAAAAATGTAAATAAAAAACAGTAATCTGAAGGTGGCAGTAGAGCATCCTGAATGTCTGCCAGCCGCTGCGTTACTGCCCTCTGAAAAGCGATTCACCATTAATTGTTTTTCCAAGGGCAGTAGCATTACCGCCTGTCTGAAAGAGCCATGAGCCTTTCAGCAGTAATACTAAGTGACCCAGTGAGTTTCTGTGTTTTTTTCTCAACACCCTATCCTAGTTAGGGACTGAAATACAAAGCACTATTCCCTCCTCCTCTATGTATGTTTTCAGCACTATTTATAGAAAGCCAGAAAACAAGAACATCGAGACAAAGTGGTTTGTTGCCAATAGGGCCCTATCAGTTTTCATCCTGTATAATCTGTGAAAATGAAACAAGGACGCTGTCACAATAGAGACGACTCAATGCTTTTTTTTCTTCATACATAGCCCCCATTGATTAAAGATTTCTGCTTTAGCAGATTTTCCTAAGATCTCGTCTCTCGTGTCATACAGGAATTTTTTTCACCTACAATTTTTGAGAAACTAGGCCATGTCAGTTATAAAAAGCGCTTCTCTTGTTACATGTCACTATGAATGGACAGCGCTGGTCCCTTGACACTCCTGAAAGCTTTCAGTTTTTGCATTCAGAGGCACCATTGTACCACACCCCTATATGTGAGATGCATCTTAATGTAGCACAGTGATGTGCAGACAATACTGATAATGATCCATTATACTGAATTCTCATATGCATAGTCAGTCCTTCATTTCATTTACATCTGGATATGATGCATTGAGTTGCATTACAAGAAAAGTTTGTTTTTTTTTCTTTAGTAAGTAACCATTTGTAGCTATTATTTCATGACTTTGCTGGATCATTTTTATGCAACTTTTATACTTTCCTTGCATGCTACATCATGTTTTTCATGTCCCAGCTCTGATAGCTATCACTATGTCAGACAATAAAAGAAGTATGCTTGCTGAAACACTCCTGCAACAAAGTCAACCACGTAACAATCCACCTGTAGATTTCAGTAAGCCCCGGTTCACATATATGCGGCCGTGCGGGTCACGTTTTGCGCGGACACGAGAGTCCATTCATTTGAATGGACTCTCATACCCCATGACAGGGAAGGAGTCCCTGCACTTCTTCCGAAAACACAGCCCGCACGGGAACCTCGGTTCCCAGTACGGGTGCGTTTTCCAGTGCGGGCGACGTCCCATTAAAGCTAATGGCACCCGCCCGCGGTTCTGCATTTCTCTGTGTGGGTGGTGCGGTTGCACGGATTTTCGTGCAGATATGCAGCGGCTCCACCCGCACAGATGTGAACCTAGTCTAAGGGTCCTTTCACACGGGCGTTCCATTTTTTTTCATCAGTTCAGTCGCGTTTTTCAAAGAAAAAAAACGGATCAGTTTACATCAGTTTTTCATCAGTTTCACGTCAGTTTCTTGTCAGTTGCTCATCAGTTTTTACATCAGTTTTTTACATCCAATGCAAAAACAGATGCAAAAACGGACCGTATGTCCGTTTACATCCATTTTTGTCTGTTCTGTTTATTTTTATGGAAGAAAAATAGGTTTTATTCCATTCAAAAAAACAGATGTTAACGGATGTGGACATTAACCGCTTCCGCGCCACCCTACAGCAGAAATACTGCTACAGGGCAGTACATCTGCGCAGAATCACGTATATATATGTGATTTTACAGTTCCGTGTAGGAGACTCGTGAGCATGCAGCCAGACAAGCCAGGAAAGGGGAGGGGGCTCCCCCCCAAAGCATCTTGTCCCCATGCGGACAAGAGTCTCTCCCCCACAACCCTGGGCAGTGGTTGTAGGGGTCTGGGGGCGAGGGGCTTATTGGAATCTGATAGCCTTCAGATTCCAGACCCTCTCTATGTAAATGAGTATGAGGTACATACATAGTTCCCCTACTCATTCACCAATAAATGTGCAAAATAAAAAATAACACAGTTTTTATTTTAAACCCCCCCCCAAAAAAAAAAATAAATGTCCCCCAAAGTAGATCCAACATCAGATCCAAACGGTGACCCCCGCCCCCATGTTTGCCTGTCATTCGGCGTGTCCCATGACGGGACACGTCATGTTCAACATATCGGCGTTCATCATGATTGACGTTAGATTTACTTTGGGGGAGATGCCTTTAAAAGGGGATTTCAGATTCAGATAAGCTGAGAAGTTCAGCATTTACAGCAGTGTCCACATGAATGAAAGTTAGAGTTTTTACCTAACATGGCAGCATCCACCAATGGGACACAAATATTGGTGGGAGCAAATATCAGATGTTGTTTTTTTCCCTGCAGGCTGAACAAGAGAAATCTGTCAATCCCCCCCCCCCCCCAATGTTCATTGCCAGCTATTGTATACCTGAAAAAAGTGTTTGCATCTGATTGGAGGCATGCGCTGTTTGGCCGAAAAATTTTGGACTGGTTCTTTTGACAAAAGCTGATTGGGGGTGTGGACAGAGCAACCCACAGATCAAATTTTCAGCAGAAATTGGGCACAATTCAAGCAGTGTGTGGCCAGCTTAAGTTTTCCAGCAAAAGTGCTTACTGTAACAAGTCAGAGTGTATATCCAAAGGTCATCTTTTATTTAACCGCGTTCCCGCTGCCCTATAGTAGAACTGCTACACAATCACGTATATATACCTGATTTGCATTTCATGCGTGCCCACTACCCGTGCCGCCCCACCTGTGCAGCCATTGCTGGCTAGGGATGTCAGTCACAATGTCCTGGGCCAGAGATTCCCCACTGGCACCTGGTGATCGCCATGTAGAACTGACAGGGAAGAGACCTGTGTGTAAACAAAACTGGTCTCTCTCCTGCCAGTAAGGACATACTGCTGTGTATTTCTCTACACAGCAGAGAAATACACATCAGAATGTTTCCCTAGTACAAAACACACACAGCACATCATGTAAAACAGCACACAGTTAACCCTTTAATCACCCCATATGTTAACCCCTTCCTGCTCAGTGTCATTAGTACAGTGTCAGTGCTTTTTATTAGCACTGATCATTGTATTGGTGTCATTGGGATTTCAGTGGCAGTTAGTCAATTCCCTTCCAGTGTCAGAATGCCCACCGCAGTCCTGCTATAAATCGCTGATTGCCGCCATTACTAATATTAACAAAATTAAAATAAAAATTCCAGTATATAGCGCTATCCCAATGTCAGTTAAAGTACAGCAGTGCCGTATTGTAAAAAATGGCCTGGTCAGGAAGGGGAGGAAATCCTCTGGACTGCAAGAAAGCTCAACTCCTGGCAGAATCTACTTTTTTTCTTCATTCCCTCCCATCCCCCTCAAATCAATCCTGCCAGCTGTTATGTTTTTCTTACCTGGTGAAGTCAGTTGGGCTGGCCATACATTATACAATTTTCTTGACAATTTTGCTTTAGATTGACCAAAAACCATATAATATGAGGTCAAACCTAAACGACACTTTCAATTGTATCCAATTAGGCAGGCTCTTGCACTACATAGTTGAAGGTAAATCTAAAGGAAATTGGGCAGAAATTGGACTGAAAATTGTATCGTGTATGGCCAGCCTTATACTCTGAGTCCCTCCCATTCAGGTACTTTGCTAACGACGTTTCTGGCAGGGGGGGCTGCTACTCCAGTGCTGTACATTAACCCTCATTAGCCTGTCCCCTTCACTCCCCTCAGTCTGACATTGGTCCTCTTCTGGATCCTGAGAGCACTGATCTAACCCAAGCGCTGTTTAACCTCCTATACACGGTACATGGGGTCAGATGAATTTGGTAAGCGGCTCCGTGAACAATAAATGTTGGTGGTCAATTTTTCAAAATTCTAATTAAAAGTGGACTAGGTGGTGTAGGAGAAGAGTGTCGTCTAGCTCTTTTTGATGTAGGAACGTTTTGGGCTTTAATAATGACTGATATTGGACCCCTACCCTCAGAGTACTATGTTTATTGTATTTTGTACATTTAGTATTTATTATTGTGATTTGTATGTAGACAGGTGCCCATAGGCTTACTGCTATTGGTTAGGGACTTTGGGCTGCCCAGGGGAAGGGTGAATGCTGGGTGTGCCGGTTTCCTGAGCTTTTTCTGGGCCTGTGATATATATATAAATGGGGCAGAAGGCTGAGTCTGGGGTCGGCCAGAGCTGGAAGGATATGCTGGACTGGTGGGGAGGGCGTGGGCTCAGCTTTGTCCCTCCTAAATTCACCATTTATAGAGCAAAGGTGTGTAGCGACGTGGAACAGAATGTTTTACAGTGGGACTCTGTATATCACACAGTATATGGGTCATCTCTAGTCGGGGTACCACCTTAATGTTGACTTGCACAATAAAGTGGCCCTGCCCTGATGAGTGCATACATGAGAAAAGGTGCATGTGCATGGATGAGGTGGCTATCAGTGTAAAAAAAAAAAAAAATCTTCATCACCCCCCCACAAGTAGTACAGTGTCACTGTGGTGACACTGTACTGCTAGGGTGACAGTATGTTAAAACCCCCCCCATAAATAATAATATTAAAAAAATTAAATAAAAATGTAAAAAAAAATTTGAAAAATTATAATTTTTGGTTATAAACTAATTTGGGTTATTTTTTTTAATAACTTTTGGCCAAGACTTATGAAGAAAGATTATTTATTTGCAAAATTGTATAAGAAAACACTTTTTTTTTAAATTTTTTGGCCTTTTTCATTTATATAGCAAAAACAAAAAAAAAATTCCAGTGTTGAGAATAAATACCACCAAAATAAAGTTTTATCTGTCTCAAAAAAATGCAAAAAAATTAATATGGGTATAGTGTTGCATGACCGCGCAATTGTCATTTAAAGTGTGATAGCACTGAAAGCTGAAAATTGGACTGGACAGGAAGGGGGTGAAAGTGTCCGGACTTGAAGTGGTTAAACATAAAGCACGCCACATGGTATTGCATAGGTTAATGCATGACCTCTGTCTGTAGTCTAAGAACTGATACTTCCTGTGAAGAAACTCCATATCCCACAATCCATGGGTCTCCCTTTCAAGCACTAGTGCAGGTGAGAGCTACACAGTAGTTCGATCTGACAGACACAAGCAGGCAGAACAATGAAGGGAAGAGATGTGTTTCATCACATTAGCACCCAGGGGCGGACTGACCATTCAGAAACTCAGGCACTGCCCGAGGGCCCAGGGTCAGTAGGGGGCCCCATGAGATGCCCCTGGTACCTTTCATAGGCTTTTTTTGGGTGTGGTTTGAGTGTGGGCAAGGACACAGGGGCCCCATGATCCCTTATTGCTCGGGGGCCCCATGAGTTGTTAGTCCGCCCCTGTTAGCACCCACACATTTGTGGTGTGAACGAGCCCTTAGTGTACTTTTGTTACCTGTGTTGTTTCTTTGCCTTACCTTGTAATGATGGGCTCCTATGTTGTGTCCTTATTCAACGCAGGGTCAGGCAACTTCTTGTGAGGAAATAGCTAGTCATGCCCTGGGAGGTGTATGACCTGGAACAAGAAGTTGCCTGACCCTCCAGTGACTATGGACAGGCTACCTGCAGCAAAACATGGATACAGGTGATTTGATCAGCTATGACAACTGAAGCCACAACATACAGTTGCAAGAAAAAGTATGTGAACCCCTTGGGATTTTTGCATGAATTGGGCATAAAATGTGCTCTGAACGTCATCTAAGTCACAACAGTAGAAGAACACAGTCTGCTGAACATAATACTACACAAACATTAGATGTTGCCATGGTTTAATTGCACATAACATGTAAACATTCACAGTGCAGGGAGGAAAAAGTATGTGAACCTTTGGATTTAATAACTGGTTGACCCTCCTTTGGCAGCAATAACTTCAACCAAACGTTTCCTGTTCTTCCGAAACAACTCAATCTTGGTTTCATCTGTCCACACAGTATATACTTTTTCTTGCAACTGTATGAGCTCATCAATACAAGGTAAAGCAAAGAAATGACACAGATAATATAACTAATAATAATAATAATAATAATAATAACTACACTAAGGGCTCGTTCACAGCGGAACGCAGTGTGGGAAACCCATGTTCAGCGCACATTTCCCGCACCGTCTTTCAAACGCAGTGGGTGTGCGATCTGCTGCAGATTTCAGTGTAATTGTAACAAGATCCCCAAACACAGATTGCAAACGTAGTGCGGCAGGAATTTCAGAGCCTCCAAAATGTTATTCAATAGCTGCATGTTCTAGGCACTCCGGCCTTTGAGATTTCTCCAGCTAAATAGATAAAGTGCCAAAAAAACGAGACAAGGCCGAGTTTTTGTTTGTTGGAGGATTGATGGGCATTACAAACTGCTTTGGCAGTGTACAGATTCCTATTTACACACCCAGCAGTATATAAAATTGTCACTCTCTTTTATAGTTAAGTACACAATGAATAATGATTTGTAATGTCTGACATTTTACAAGGTTCATAGTCCACTAGATTTTATACTGCCATTCATTGTAGAGAGACATGTCTATGGGCGATTCCTATAGTAAAGGCAGGTCAGACAGCTCCCACTCATGGTCATGTATGGGAATGTATCAGGAAATCTAATATGTCATGATTACTAAACAAACAAGTAAAACTTTCTAAGAAATGACAGGGCGTGGGTGAGCTTTCCTTTTGCCAGTACTGTGTATCTTCCTGTGAAATGTGAGTCAGGTCACATTCCGGGCAGTGACAGGCCTCAAAGCCTGCCTAAGTCAGGCCTAAAACAGAACACAAAAATCACATCTAATACCTAAAGCGGAACTTCACTATCTCAGTCAACATGGAATATTTTTAATCCATAAACTGCTAGCATTAGCAAATAGATAAGAAACTATATTATATATATATTTATTTTAAACTTTTTTTTTTTTTTTTTTTTACATTTCTTTAGTCACTTCCTTGTTTCTAGGCCTAGGCAAATGATGTCATACATCCCAGAAGTCTTTAAGAGGGGAGGAGGTGATTTCTCTGCTGAACACCCTCCTGCCTACATGCCTGGGCTAGGGAAAGATGAATTTCAGGAAGTAAATGCTACATGAATTATCTGCCCTCACTCAAGAAAGACTTGGGGTGTTTTTCAAAGTAATTTTTCACCAAAATAAAGCATGGAGACATGGATAGATGGATGAGTTTGCTTTGACTAAAAAAAAAAAATAATAAATAGCGTTTTTTTTCTTCATATGTAGAACGCAGATGCAATATAGTTCTGCTTTAACCAGTTCCTGCAAGTTGAAACAAAAAGAAAGCGCACCAACATTGCGGATTACCTCAGCAAACCAAAATTTTATTAAATTCAGAATAATACTCACAAACAACGAAGTAAATCAAGCATGTAAGTCCTCAAAGGAACTTTAGAAGTGTGAAGCCTGTGCGAGTCCCATCATAGGGGTAGATTCTCAGAGTACGGTTGACGCGTTTTGAAGGGGGACCCTTCTTCATCAGAGCTCGCAGCAGGCTTCGCACTTCCTTTAATAAAATTTTGGTTTGCTGAGGTAATGCGCAAGGTTGGTGCGCTTTCTCTTTGTTTCAAGGTTGGGCTTCCCCAGCCTTGTTTAGAACTGCACAACCTTATATGCATTGGTGGTCAAATTTTTCAAGTTCTGGTTCCATCCATCCACCCTTGCTCTGGGTCATAGAGTGCAGGAGAGATAGTTTCTGGTTCTCTTAACCAGTTCCTGCCCATAGGACATCATATGCAGGTGCAGCCATCATCCCGGTATTAAAGGTTTCTGTTGATGATCCTTTGAGGCAGAAGAGATTTGAGTGGCTGAACAGCCACTTGATCACTTCTGCGAGTGGTGTCAATGTTACCCCCACCCTCCGGCCAACGCCATCATTTCCTCTCTCTTGCTGTCTTGTGCCACCGTCACTGTCGGTCATAGGGCTGTGCAATTGGACAGGACCGCTGCAAGAAAAGGAGGATCATAACCCCAGTCAATTCTTTGTTTTGCCACTTGTGTCCCATTGGGAAGATTTCCCTTCACTTCCTGTCCCATAGCCAAACAAGACGTGAGGGGAAATCCCTTCAAAGTGATGGAATCCCTGCTGTCACCAGGGTCACCAGATCTAATGTCCCCATTGGAAGATTTCTGTACTATTACTGTTCTGACAACAATCCTAGAATTTGGGATTGTCTTTTACTTTCACTTCTGATTATAATGGTAAAAAAAAAAAGTTTTGCTTTTAGTTTGCCTTTATAGTTGTTCTAATGACAAAAGGTTTTTTTTTTACCTTAATTCTCTGCAATAATGTTAAAAACCTTTCAGTATTAGTTCCCCCAGCACCTCCCCTTAAACACTTACCTGAGTCCATTCTCAATCCAGCGCTGTCTTGTCTGTAGCAGTTATTCTCCCATCTTCCTGGTCTCACAGGCTTTGCTGATAGCAGCTGGCACCATTGGCTCCTGCTGCTGTCAATCAAATCATATGAGAAGGGAGTGGTGGGTGGGGCCAAGCTACACGGCATGTATCTGTAGACGAACACAGAAACAAAAAAGTCCCCTGCGCTCAAGAGTGGTGTACACGGTTGGGGGAATACACAAAGGAAATCACTGCCTTGCTAAAGAAGCTGAAGGTAAAGGTGATGGACTGGCCAAGCATGTCTCCAGACCTAAACCCTATTGAGCATCTGTGGAGCATCCTCACATGGAAGGTGGAGGAGCTCAAGGTCTCTAACATCCACCAGATCCGTGATGTCGTCATGGAGGAGTGGAAGAGGACTCCAGTGGCTCTGGTGAACTCCATGTCCAAGAGGGTTAAGGCAGTGCTGGAAAATAATGCTGGCCACACAAAATATTGACACTTTGGGCCCAATTTGGACATTTTCACATCAGGGTTCCCCTTTACATCGAAGTCCACAGTGTTCCCCTTTACATCAAAGTCCACGGTGTTCCCCTTTACACATATAAAATTTATATTTTTTATAAAAATATTTTATCCAAAAAAAAAAAGTAGGTCTTACTGTCTTTTTTTCAGCAACAGGGGTGGGGGGTGGGGGTGGGGGGGGCGCTTTGAGATTTCTCTGCCTATAGGCTCATGAGATGTAAATCTGGTCCTGTTGACACCCTCAGCAGATTGCACACCCAGTGCATTTTGAACGCAGTGTGGGAAAATGTTGGGTGAGAAAACGTAACAATTTAGCTGTCAGGAATCTAGGAGTGACCAGAAAGGTGTGGACTGACACAGGGAAACGCAGGTTTCAGGTACAGTATAATAGTACAGTTTATTATTAGCCACCCATATATATATATATATATATATATATAAACGCACAGTGAACAAACCAACCTTCCACAAATCTTAGGAGGTGCAGGAATACAGGCGTAGTCAGGGCTGGAGAGGTGGAATGGTCAGGCCGGCCGTAGGGTTCTGTAATGACTGCCTGGTGGTACCTCTAGCAGTCCTCAGGGCAGGATTCCCCAGGGCGCGGAGTCTAAGTCCCAGTCTGCTTATTCACCAGGGCCCCTGATGGTGGGGATGGACTTGGAGCAGACAGGAACCAGGTCGCGGCCCCTGAGTACACCTGCTAGTGGTAGAGGGATCTGCCAGAGGTATGTGCAGGTAGGAAGCCTGATGTAAAGAGGCAGAAGGTGTGAGCAGGGACGGCTGGATCCGTGCAGGATGGATGGATGGCAGAGTAGTTAGCGTGGTCAGACGGGCCAGGTCAGCAACGTGCGGGCAGCAAGGTACCAAAGGAGCAGGCAGAGAATCGTCAGGTCACAAGCTGGGTTCAGTAACTCACGGGCAGCGCGGTACAGGGGATCAGGCAGAAGGATGGTCAGGCAAGCCAGGGGTTCGACAGGAGACGGTCAGCAGAGGTCAGGATCAAGCAGGGTCAGCAACGAAGCAGGAACACAGAATACCAGGTACAGGGGCTCATGGGAAACCATACACCAAGGCCCAGACTGCAGGTCTGGCCATCCCTTAAATACACCTTCTGCAATCAGCCCCAGGTTTGGCTGATTACAGAAGTGAGCTTCTGGCTGCTGAAAGCACCCGCTGGTCAGCCCTGGTACTGCAGCCCACACGGCATTTGAGTCCCACCACCAGTGCTGAGTCCATTCCTGACATTAGCTCTGAAAGAATGAACCGGAAATATACATTTTATTTAAAGCGGAACTTCACTAACTAAAGGAAGTTCTGCTCCCCTCCCCCCATCCTCCTCTACCGCTATAGGAGTATTTTTTAAGGGAGTTTTGACTGGTACCCACTCCCACTTCAGCTCAGATTGCCTCGGCTTGGCAACCACAAAGACTAGGCCAAGCACTGTGACCCTAAAAGCATGAAGTGTCTATAGATCTCCTGGTCTCATAAAGATTGCCACAACCACCAAGACCTGTGCCAAGTGTATTCATTTATGAGCTTCTGCATATCTGAATGCATAAATTATTGCCACCAGCTTCAATATTTAAATAAAGAAATGATAACTTGTGTCTTAGCCAGCAGTTGAAGGCAGTAGCATGAGACCATGAAAAAATCTCCTAAAAACACTTTCCTGATGACTACATGGCAACATATGGTTACAGCCCTACCCCTTCAATAACATACAGGACCAGAGATATTGATATCAGTGTTTGGACCCATAGCCAATTACATTACTAGATCAACCCAGCCTAGCAGACTATTCGCATGCATTAAAACACTGCACTATGAACACTGCACTATAAGTACATTATATACTCCTGAAATTCTTCTTTAGGGTACGTTGTTCATAGAAATGCGTGTGCTGAGGTTCATATGTGTCTGTTGGACTTGTATTTGTGTCACAATAAATAAAGCATATTGGGCTCCATTCACAAAGTGGTATCTACCACTTTAAGAAATGCAGTAAAATACCGCTCAGTGTTTCTCAAAAATGTTTTGGCATTCATAAACGCTTCTAAAATACTGCATGTGGTATTTTTCCGAAATAAGTGGTATTTATCTCATGAAACCATGTGGTATTTTATCTCATGCGATATCCAGTGGATGGATACAGTGGAGAAGGATTAGAACTCCTGCCAGTTTTATTGCTAATAAAGAGGTAAACTGGTTTAAACCATAGAAATATGCTACGTCAGTGTGGTCCCTGCAGCATACATGTATAAATACAAAAGAAAAAAGGTGACTAGAATACCAGTCAAAGGGAAGCTGATATCACAGGACACACGTAGTGTATCAAAAACAACTAAGTTACATTAAGTACATACAAATTTTCTTTTTTACAAAAAACGTTTTATTGGTGGAAGAAGGGTATATATGTGTGTGATCTTTTATACCATTTTCATTAAATATTTGACATTTATAAAGATATTTTGCATTTACTAAAAAGTATAACTAAAGGAAAAACTTTATATTTTTGGATAGTGTGGAGAGGTATTAGAACACCTATTAGGTTTTTACTGTTGTCTGTGTCCCATTAGGGAGATTCACCCTCTCTAGTTGTCCTATTTACCATTATCATTGAAAGTGAAATGAAAGGAAACTCCCATATTTTGGGTTGTCCCCAGAAAAGTAGTAGAGGGGACACCTTCCAATGGGAACACAGATGGCAAAAAAATAAAAAAACTGACAGGGGTTATAACCAGAGCTGGTGTAAACTATTTTGCATGCTAGGCAAGACCAGCTACTTGCTCCCTCCAACCCAAAAAAAAAATGTTTAAAAAAACAGTAGAAAATATTGCAGTGAGTGGAGGATGATGGATCCACACTCTGACAGATCCCAGGCTGGAGCAATGGTGGGAGATAAAATGCTGTGACAGCAGGCAGCCCAGCCCACACACACACACAGATCAGCAGGCACTAGAAGAGCAGGCTTTGGGTTTGTGATGATGTCATCACTCACTGACACATTGCACATGTGATGGATGGCCAGCCAGGTCACACTCACACAGACAGGAGACATCAGAGTCAGACATTACCTTCCTCCACAGGGGCAGCTGCACCTCTGCTGATGAATGAGAAGAGAAAAGCTGGAACTCCACAGTGATCAGCAGCCACCAGCTGGCTTGCAGTAAGGGACTGAGTCTGAGAGGAACACTGGAAGGAGTGGCAGCTGAGCTGCTACACTGGCCCCAGACACCTGGCATCTTCCTCTGTCCTTTCTTCCTCCCCTCTGCCACCTCTCCCTTCAGCTGGAGGATCATTCATGTTGTGGTGGCATCCCACACAAGGAGAGTGTCAGCTTGTGCTGCGCCCAGGCACCCCTAGGTGTTAGTGTGCTCTAGGCAGCCACTTAGTTTGCCTAGTGGAAGCACAGGCCCTGGTTATAACCCTCCCCTATTCTATTCAAAATGAAAAGGTAAGTTTTGTCTCTAGTTATACTTTCAAGCAGCCTTTCCCAACTTTTTCAACACAGAGGAAGCCTTGAACTTCCTTTCTGGTCTCAGGGAACCCCTGCTAAAAATGACTATATCTACAACGTATGATACATTAGTATGATGTTCAAGGGGGAAGAATGCTTCTTACACTTGTGTTCAGTGGGAAGAATTACCTCCTTATAGATCACTACAAGATCAATGATGTCAGCGGGAAGACATCTCTAAAAATAATTGTGAAAATGTAAAATATTATATGAAATACATGGGGTTGATTTACGAAAACTGGAGAGTGCAAAATATAGTGCAGCTGTGCATGGTAGCCAATCAGCTTCTAACTTCAGCTTGTTCAATTGAGCTTGGGCAATAAAACCTGAAAGCTGATTGATTTCTGTGAAGAGCGGAACCAGATTTTGCACACTCCAGTCTTAGTAAGTCAACCCCACAGAGTATGTTCTAACAAGGGATTAGACCAGCAATGGGCAAACTACGGCCCGGCGGACCTTTTAATCCGGCCCGCGGAGCTGTCAGGATGTGTGTAGGCGGGGCAGCGTGACGAACGTGAGGGGAGCTAGGCTCCTCTCACAGTCCGCCCTGAAGACCAGAACGGCGCGGGATACATTGGCTGTCAGGATGTGTGTAGGCGGGGCAGCGTGACGAACGTGAGGTAAGCTAGGCTCCTCTCACAGTCCGCCCTGAAGACCGGAACGGCGCGGGAACACGGCGAGAGGAACGCGCGGAGCAAAGGTAAGTGAATTGAAACAGGGGGGACTTGGCTTACTACTTGGGGGGGAATAGTACTATGGGGGATGAATTAATATGGGGAATGAATTACTATATGGGGGATGAATTACTATATGGGGGATGAATTACTATATGGGGGATGAATTACTATGGGGGATGAATTACTATATGGGGGATGAATTACTATAGGGGGGATGAATTACTATGGGGGATGAATTACTAGGGGTGATGAATTACTATAGGGGGGATGAATTACTATATGGGGGATGAATTACTATGGGGGATGAATTACTATATGGGGGATGAATTACTATGGGGGATGAATTACTATATGGGGGATGAATTACTATGGGGGATGAATTACTATATGGGGGATGAATTACTATGGGGGATGAATTACTATATGGGGGATGAATTACTATGGGGGATGAATTACTATATGGGGGATTAATTACTATGCTTACTATGGGGGATGAATTACTATACTTACTATGGATGACACATACACATCATTCATCTACTCTTGGTCCGGCCCCCGGGTCCAATATATGAACCCATTGCGGCCCTCAAGTCAAAAAGTTTGCCCACCCCTGGATTAGACCATTGTGATATGTATGGACATTGTACTATGTTTGGAGTGATTGGGAGGGTTTTTTTGCAGCAAATGATGTACAGTATATGCTTGTATATTCACAAGAACGTCTCTAAAAATCTGGCAAAATGACAGCTGAAAATAAGTATATTTTACTACATGTAGTGGGGTGGATATCGCAAAGGCACATAGACTGACCACTTTGCAAGTGAAATTGCTCCAGAGCTTAGCAAATAAGGGGAGCTCTGCTGACTTCCATCATCCAATCATGTGCAGGCAAAAATGCTGCTTTTGTTCCTTGCATGTGATTGGGTATTCTTTGTACTAAGCTCTAGAGCAACGTGCCAATTGTTTTGTCTATTCGTCTTAAAGTAAAACTATGGGCAAAACATTTATTTTCATCTTGGATTGGGTAAGGGAGGGTTATAACCCCTGTCAGTTTTTTTTTGGGGGGGGGTTGCCATCTGCGCCCCCATTGGAAGATATTCCCTTTATCACTTTTCTGGGGACAACCCAAAATTTGGGGTTTCTTTTATTTTCACTTTCAATGAGAATGGTAAAGAGGACAATAGAGAGAGTGAATCTAATGGAGGCACAGACAACAACAAAAACCTGACAGGTGTTCTAATCCACCTACACTCTATCCATAGCTAGAGAAAAGTTTTTTCTTTAGTAAATCAACCCCAATGATTTACATATTATGGCTTCTATCCATTATTGTTGAGAGAACTGATCCGAAGAAATAGAAACTACTCAAAATTGCCTATTATATTTTTACATTCCTTAAATACCACATGCCTGGACCACTATTTAATTACCACCTGCATTCAATTATTTTGTTCTGTCTGTGAATTAAGTTTAACCTTTTCATGCGGTATTTACCGAACCTTTTGCGGTGAATATAGTGTATTGGCAGTTTCAGGATCGCATGCGATATTTAGGGAAATTGTGTCTGGATACCTAAATACTGCATGGGAATGGAGCCCATTGTGTGGGTACAAGGACTATGGCATATGTGTGTTGTATATACAGTGGGCAGGCTCAGGTGTTTTTACCCTTACCCCTTTAAGTCCCTCCCACTGCTTCTGCAATTTGGTCAGACCCACAATTTAGGTTTACTTTTTTTATGTGGGGGGGAAGAGGAAGTGGTTAAAAATTTATCTGCCCTGGGTAACAAACATGCTTTGTACACTTCTGTGGCCAACACTGCAGATTCATCCATCTGGGTTGTATAGCATTGATGAATCTGTGTTTTTTTGTTTGGTTTTTTTTTCAGCCTGAAAATATCTATGTGTGTATGACCAGGGTTGGATTTACATCTCCAGAGAGCAGAGCTACTTGAACCCCCCCCCCCCCCAAAAAAAAAAAGACAGTAAGAACGAAATGTTTAGATTAATATTTTAATATGTGTAAGGGGGAATGCTGCATACTTTGATGTAAAGGGGAACTCTGATGTAAGGGGGTCTCTGGTCACAAGAGCCCCCCTTACACAAGAGTCCCCAGAGATCCCCTTGCATCAAAGTTCTCAGAGTTCTACTTTACATCAGAATCTGCAGGGTTCCCCCTTACAGTGCAAGGGAGACCTCTGTGGACCCTGATGTAAAGGGGAACTCTGATGTAAAGGGGATACTGTGGACCATGATGTAAAGGGGAGCTCTGATGTAAGGTGGTCTCTGGTCACCAAAGCTCCCCCACACCACAGTCAGCAGTGTTCCCCTTTACAACAGGGTTCGCAAAGGTCCCCTTGACCTGTGGTGCGCTACTGTTAAAGGAGCCTAATTCATCTCTCTCTCTCCTTATCTCTCTCTCTCCCCCTCTCCCCCCCTCTGTGAAGGGCACCTGTAGGCACATGCCCTGTGTATGGCCAGCCTAAGTCTATCTACTTATACTTACCTGCACTTCCCATAGACAATAGTGCGACTTTTTTTGCACACAGTGCATTTTTGGACTCCATAGACTTCACTGGAATCAGATAAAAATGCATGAAAACCACATGTATATGCATTTTTGGTGCATTTTCCTGTATGACAACAGACACCTCCCCCTAGCATCATTAATTCTAGGTTTGCACTGTAGCAGGTGGTTGTGGGTGGGGGAATTGTAGCTGTTCCCGCACCCACAACCACCTGTAGCCAAATTGCACTGCTCTGTAGAGACGCATGGGGCTGCCATTCATTCTTGACTCCATCTAAACCCGCAGTGTGCTTGTGGATGCAGGGACCGCAGGGAAATGGCATGGTGCAAAAGCTGCATCTGCAAGAACCTTTCCAAACTAATGGGCTGCCGTACCTGTGCAAACATGGGCCGCAAACCCACTACAGTATAAACCTCACCGAACAAGACATTGAAAACTAATTAACAACAAACAAAAAATATGTGTGAAAATCGCAAAACGTGTCGCAAAAATGCATCAACTCCAACCTGCATAAGTGTAATCCTAGCCTTACAAAGTAAACAAATGTGCCAAAGAGTATTTTCTTAGCCAAACAAATATTTTATTGTCTAAATGTATAAAACATGCAGTGTTCAGGTATGAAGATCTCTAATATATAACTGTCATATTGTCAGCATTACATGAAAGGAAATGTATGGCAGCACAGTGGCTAAATGGTTAGCACTTCCACCTGGCAGTACTAGGGTCGTTGGTTCGAATCCCAACCACGGCATCACCTGCCTGGAGTTTGCATGTTCTCCCTGTGCCTGCGTGGGTTTCCTCCGGGTACTCCGGTTTTCTCCCACACTCCAAAGACATGCTGGTAGGTTAATTGGCTCCTGTCTAAATTGGCCCTAGTATGTGTATGAATGTAAGTTAGGGACCTTAGATTGTACACCCCTTGAGGGTTAGGGACTGATGTGAATGTAATATATATGTAAAGCTCTGCGTAAATTGACGGCGCTATATAAGTACCTGAAATAAAATGATAATAAAAATAATTTTAAATGAATTAAGAATTAAAAAAACCAGATGTGATTTATGTGACATTAGCATGCAGTTTAACATAGAGAATGTGTGTGCCCTATTGTAATAAATGTCAATCCTGATCCGACGGCTGTTGTATGGTACAGTATACCCATGATTTATTACTACTACCATACATCTACTGCTCATTTTAGGCTACACATTACGATGTCATTTATATTGACTGTTAAATCCCCTCCCTCTCCGATAAAGGGTTAAGCCTCTGTCTCAAGGTACATCCCATCATTTCAGTAATAACCATCCTCCCACCCTCCCTCCATCACATCCCCGGTTACTACGGCAACTGCAACCCTAATGAGCAGCATCATCTGAGTTGATGTCACAGCATCATCCAGCAGGTCACAGTACCAGTCGCTCTCCGCCCAGAGCCTCAGACGCAGCGTGCGCAGTCCAAGAGAAGGTGAGTGTTCCCCCAGACTCTTGCTTGGCCTTTCTGAGGATGCTGCTGAGGACAGCGGACACTTGGAGTGTGTGATGGAGCTCTGAGACAAGTGGTACCCACCCTTATAGCCTGGGGAGGAGAGGAGGGGAGGGATGGTGCAGAAACATAAGGCCATGCTATGCAGACTACTAGACAAAGGCCTCAGTGAAAATAATAGACATTTAAATACAAACAGCATATACATTGCATGCACAGGCTGGGAAAAGGTACATCATTAGCGTATCAATGGGTGCATTGAAAGACACAATCGGTTACTATCGGCTGCAATGTTAGACGTATTCACAGCAGCATAAAATTAATTATTAGTAAATTTGTACAAACACAGATATGATTGTAAACATGATTGGTCTTGTGTATGTATATTGTTTTATAGAATGTTTTCAAATATTACAAAATCTATTTATTCATATACATAACAGAGGATAAACATGATCATGTAGCAGCCTGGCTTTCGTGATCATTACGCCTATTGATTTATAAAGCATTCTCGTAGAATCAATCCAAGTTTCCTGTATTGTGTACAGTCTGTTGTATTATTGATTTCATTTTTTTGTATTCAGCTACGTGATACAGTAATGTTGCTGATTTATCATTTCAGTCAAATCCCAGGCCTAGCAATGCAGGCTGGTGGATCTGGCCTGGTAGGGAATTGTGGTCCTGGTAGTCCGCTCATCTTCAGGGCGTTCCCCGTGGTTGAAAGGACAGGCTTATTTTGGTTTACACCGACTATTGATCTCCTTGTGCTGCACCCTCCCCACACCGTGCCAGAGTATGGAAACCTTTCCTTCAAGAGATGAATGGGAAGAATAGGATCCATCCCCAGGGTCTCCCCTCTCTAGTTTCCAGATGTGTTCTACATCTCCACAGCTTGCTTAGTAACCCTTAGCAGCCCCTCTGACACTAAAATAATGAACGTGAACTTGTGTCTGCAAAGAGCAGCCAGCTACTGTCTTGTCATCCCATCTCGTACTGGTGGACTACAAATCCCACCCTATCGTCCTAAGTACTGCTGAGTTCTTCTATATTGCCTGCTATCATATTCTTCATGATAAAGCCTTCTGAACTGTAGAGCAGGAAGGGTTATACTGGACCTCCCACCTACATAGTTTAGATTACCCCTCCTGACTGGAGAGGCGGCAGGATATAGTTTAGTGACCTTGGGGACATTAATTGCTGCCAGACTTTTGTGTTCTGCTCCAGGCCAGAAACATACACGTTGTTTATTTATAAGTGTGCGCACATTTCAGGCCTGCTACAGGCGGAAGTGAGGGGCCACAGAAGGATCTTGATTGGATGAAACACCAGTGCTGAGAAGTTCAGGTTTTGTTTTAGTATTTGGAGGCACCGAATTAGGCATTTTAGAACAACCACGTTTTTTACTCACTAATTACTCACTAACATTGCTTGCAGATAACATGGTGTTGGTAAATGATATAGTTATGTAGTTGTAAAGATGAGCAAGGAGGTAATAGAATTTTCATGTATTAACATTTCTTTAAAAATGGCATTTTTACTTTTGTAACATCATTAATAACACAGCTGTCAATTAACTGTATGTTCTATCAGCATAATGAGATATAAATATATATTATTATTATTATTACACAGGATTTATATAGCGCCAACAATTTGCTCAGCGCTTTACAATATAATGGGCGACAATACAGCAACAATACAGTTCAATACAAGAGGGTTAGGAGGGCCTGATCCTTGGAGCTTACAATCTAAGAGGTGTATATATATATATATATATATATATATATATACACACACAGGGATTTTGTCAGTGGGAATGTGGGAGAATGCAGTTCTGGCACCTTCAGCACTGAAAATATTTAATAGCAAGGGGTGCTGGGGTGTGCTGGAGAGTCTCTTGTTGCTGGGAGGGATCTATTGTTGCTGAGTTTGATCTATTGTTGCTGGAGTCGATCTAGTGTTGTTGTTGAGGTCTGTTGTTGCTGGTGGAAGATTTATTGTTACTGGGAGGGTTCTACTGTTGAGGGAGGGGTGTACTGTTTCTGACTGCTGGAAAGTCAATTGATGCTGGATGCTGGGAGATCTATTGTTGCCAGGGTGGATCTATTGTTGCGGTGGCGGATTACTGTTGATGGCTACAGGGGATCTATTTCACTGTTTTCTTTTTTGCATTACCACATTCCATACAAATTACTTAGCACCACAAAACAATACTGTATTCTCTAAAAGGGCCATATTGGAAGTTGGGTAGGGAGTAGAACCAAGGGATGGTGCTTGGAGGTGGGTAAGGGCGGAGTGACTCTGAAGGGATGAGTACCTGTACTTATTCCCTGAGGAAAAAAAGCCCTGTGTGTATATTACTGTATATGGATATAGCTGTGTGTGTATATTTACAGGGTGGGCTGAAAATAGGTACCGTATATATTACTGATTGAATCAAGCCCCATTCACACCTGTGTATTTTTCAACTTGATGTTCAAAGCTCCAAAGCTGTCAACAAATAAAATCCTTTGTAATTAAATGGTAGCCAGTCACATATGGGCAGTCAGATGCCTGTAGCTTGATGCCTGACATCCCAAAGCCATAAGAGCTGCTTTTGAAGTGGAACTTTAAGCTGAATATTGAAAATTGCCGGACAGGCAGGATTTGTAATGCAGAAGAGTCATGCTTTGTCTTTTCTGCATTAAAGCTTCTTATCTACCTGTCTGCCCCTGTACAGTAAGCTACGCAAGCACGCACAAGTTTGGCAATGTCAAATCTGCCAGAACTCTTGCCCCTGAAAGTAAGCTGTGCAAGCACAGCTCACTGCACAAATTCAGCAATGCCAAATCTGATGGAACACCCACATATGTCCTGGAGTGACGTCATCTCCACCTGGCTAATGACAGGGGCCAGGGCTTGACACCTGGAAGACAAAGATGTCAGCAGTCGGTGGGGAGTTCCGCAGACATCGCATTGCTGGATTCAAGGTGAGTATAGTTCCGCTTTAAGGACTGGTTCACACCACATTCGGTGGGATTATGTTGAGTGGATATTCCAGCGCAGTCCAACAGCATGGACAAGGCAAAATGCCTTGTCTCCTAAGTGCCCAGACCACACCACTGAACTGTGGTGGTGTGCAGGCATCGGACACCAAAAAAAGTACTGCATGCAGTACATATCAGTGCAGCATAGTGCAAGGTAATCCACTGCCTCTCACCATGTGACCAGCAATTGAACTTTATGAGATGTCTATGTGACTACACCACCGCACACAACAGCCACTGCGTCGCAATGCAGTGACTGGGGCGAACCAACCCTGAGGCAGATTTGGGTGTTTTGTTCCCATAGACATCCATGGGAACAGCTATAAACACGCAAATCGAGCATTTTTTCAGAAGTATTTCAGGTGCTTTGTGCCTGTAAGAACTGGTTTCCTCCCCCTAGTGCTTTCTATTGGGTGAAAAAAGTGCCTACAACTTTAATATACTGAAATAAACTTCTAAAACACTCATATACTCAAAAACCCTAAATTAAAAATGCCTGAAAATCACTCTGCTCAGGAGTAAACACAGCTTCATGGCACAAATAATTTTATTTATTTTTCATTTATTTAATATTTCTTTTACTTTTCAGATACTAAGGACACTATGGCCAAATTAGGTATACAGTGCTGATAGGTTCATGTTTAGTTTCCTAGGTGCAACTAGGGTTGCCACCTCACCCCTTTAAAACCAAAGACATACTAATTACACAGCTTCTGAGGCTAATTTATTGCAAATAAGGCACTGAATGAATTGAATTACCACCTTAATAAACCACAGAACCTGTGTAATTTATATGTGTTTGGTTTTAAAGGGATGAGGTGGCAACCCTAGGTGCAACATCCCTAGAACACGTCACTGACACTGTGATATTGTTTAGCCTTGCAGGTGCTTGAAACGTCCTCCATCAACATTGCAACATGCTAGGATCGTGTCCCAGACACTGTAACACACAGCAAGTCCTTGTTCACATGGGGCAATCATATGTGTGCCCCTTGCAGGGCTGTGTTTTTCCGGCATGGAGATGCACAGGTGTTGCATGCATCCCCGAGCTCACATCCCATTGTTGTCTATTGAGACACGTGGCTGCACAGACACAGCCACTGTGTCCCAATATCACATCCATGTGGGTGCGAGTGCATGTGGCAAAACATCCCTTAAACCCCCCCCAAAACTTGTCCCTGCATGGGGCACACATGCCCGTGTGAACAAGGCCTAAGGGTACTTTCACAAGAGCGTCGTCCATTCAGTTAAGTTTTTGGTAAGAAAAAACTGACTTGGTTTACATCGATTTGTACATCCATCTTCAGTTCAGTTTGCAATTCAGTTCAGCTCAGTTCAGTTTTTATCAGTCTACATCTGTCCCCATTGACACTAGGAACATTCTGTGCGCATTTCCCACTACTTTCGGTGCACTGCAGTGCTATTTGAGCCTATTCAAAATGAATGGGCTCAAATCGCACCACAATGAACTGCATGTGAATCTCACAGAAGGGTATAGCACGCTTCTGTGGTCATCCTAGTGTGAAACTGGCCCTCAAAACGAACACAAGCGGAATGGATGTAAACAGACAGCATCCATTTACATCTGTTTACACCCATTCAGATCTGTCTACACAGAAAAGGACACAGCTTTCTCATGTTTAAATAAAATGAACCTGAACGGACACAGATGTACGCTGATGTAAATGGATCTGTTTACATCCACCCGCCCATAGACATACATTGTGGTTCAGTATGAATCCATCTGGAAAAACTGACAGACAGACCTGGAATGAACACCGATGTGAAAGGGGCCTAATCCACAAATTTAAGTTAGCATTAATGTCTATAAATGCCTGATATAAACTTCTTCAATTCTTCCACGGTGTGGGGCTTTCTCTGAAAAACCTTATCCTTTACTGCATCCCCCAAAAAATAAGCACATAGGTGTTAGGTGGGGTAAACATAGTGCCCAGTCAATGCTGCCACGTCAACTGATCCAAGACTGTGAGAAGGCATTGTGAAGGAAATTCCATACCAACAAAGCAAAATGAGGAGAGGCCTCATTATAACATACAGTCATGTATAATATTGTAGATGCAGTGTATACCTACTTTTAACCCACCTTGTGTGTGTATATATATATATATATATATATATATATATATATACACACAGTTGCAAGAAAAAGTATGTGAACCCCTTGGGATTGCGTGGAGTTTTGCATGAATTGGGCATAAAATGTGCTCTGAACGTCATCTGAGTCACAACAATAGAAGAACACAGTCTGCTGAACATAATACTACACAAACATTAGATGTTGCCATGGTTTCATTGCACATAACATGTAAACATTCACAGTGCAGACAGGAAAAAGTATGTGAGGCCCTAGCTTATTGACTTCTCCCAGAGCTAATTGGAGCCAGGAGTGAGCCAACCTTGACTCCAATCAGTGTGATGATATTGGATGTGTTGCTGACAGCTGTCCTGCCCTTAAAAAACACACACCTGTTTTGGGTTTACTGGTTTCAAGAAGCACTGTCTGATGTGAACCATGCCTCGCAGAAAAGAGCTCTCAGAAGACCTACGATCAAGCATTGTTGACTTGCATGAAGCTGGAAAGGGTTACAAAAGTATCTCCAAAAGCCTTGATGTTCATGTGTCCACGGTAAGACAGACTGTCTACAAATGAAGAAAGTTTAGCACTGTTGCTACTCTCCCTAGGCGAGGTCGTCCTGTAAACATGACTGCAAGAGCACAGCGCAGAATGCTGCATGAGGTAAAGAAGAATCCCAGAGTGTCAGCTAAAGACCTACAGAAATCTCTGGCACATGCTAACATTTTTGTTGACACATCTACAATAAGGAAAACATTAAACAAGAATGAAGTACATGGGAGGACACCACGGAGGAAGCCATTGCTGTCCAAAAAGAATATTGCAGCACGTTTGAAGTTTGCAAAAGAGCACCTGGATGTTCCACAGCCCTACTGGCAAAATATACTGTGGACAGATGAAACCAAGATTGAGTTGTTTGGGAAGAACACAGAACACTATGTGCGGAGAAAAAAAGGCACAGCACACCAACATCAAAACCTCATCCCCACTGTAAAACATGGCGGAGGGAGCATCATGGTTTGGGGCTGCTTTGCTGCCTCAGGGTCTGGACGGATTGTTGTCATTGATGGGAAAATGAATTCCAGAGTTTATAAAGACATTTTGCAGGAAAACGTACGACCATCTGTCCGTCAACTGAAGCTCCGCAGAGGATGGGTGATGCAACAGGACAATGACCCAAAGCATACAAGTAAATCAACAATACAATGGCTGCAACAGCACAGAATACGCCTTCTGGAGTGGCCCAGTCAGAGTCCTGACCTCAACCCGATTGAAATGCTGTGGCATGACCTTAAGAGAGCAATTCACACCAGACATCCCAAGAATATTGCTACACTGAAACAGTTTTGTGAAGAGGAGTGGTCCAAAATTACTCCAGATCGTTGTGCAGGTCTGATCTGCAACTACAGGAAATGTTTGGTTGAGGTTATTGCTGCCAAAGGAGGGTCAACCAGTTATTAAGTCCAAAGGTTCACATACTTTTTCCTCCCTGCACTGTGAATGTTTACTTGTTATGTGCAATTAAACCATGGCAACATCTAATGTTTGTGTAGTATTATGTTCAGCAGACTGTGTTCTTCTATTGTTGTGACTTAGATGATGTTCAGAGCACATTTTATGCCCAATTCATGCAAAACTCCACGTAATCCCAAGGGGTTCACATACTTTTTTCTTGCAACTGTATACACACATACTCACCGGCCACATTATTAGGTGCAGCTGTTCAATTGCTTGGTAACACAAATTGCTAACCAGCCAATCACATGGCAGCAACTCTAGACGTGGTGAAAACGACTTGCTGACGTTCAAGCCGAGCATCAGATTGAGAAAGAAAGAGGATTTAAGTGACTTTGAATGTGCCATGGTTGTTGGGGCCAGACAGGCTGGTCTGAGTATTTCAAAAACTGCTGATCTACTGGGATTTTTACACACATATCTCTAGGGTTTACAGAGAATGGTCCGAAAAAGAAAAAATATCCAGTGAGCGGTAGTTGTGTGGACGAAAATACCTTGTTGATGTCAGAGGAGAATGGGCAGACTGGTTGCTGCGACATTCAGATGGTATGGTCAGAATTTGGCGTAATCAGCATGAAAGCATGGATCCATCCTGCCTTGTATCAATGGTTCACTCTGGTGGTGGTGGTGTAAAGGTGGGGGGATATTTTCTTGGCACTAGCAAGGTGTACCTAATAAAGTGGCCAGTGAGTGTAAATATATATATATATGTGTGTTGAGGGCACAGGAGCACCATCCAGTCCCACTGCTGGCATCCTGTCAAGCTTTATGAAAAGCTGAGAGCTGCTGCATCTGGATGGTGCACTTAGTGGTGCATTATGTTTAGGTCCCGTTTATACCAGAACATTTCCCGCACTGTGTTCAAACAGCACTGCAGCTGTGATCTGCAGCAGGTGTCAATGGTAACTTAACAATACCCCAAATGCATTTTCTAAAGTACTGCATGCACTAGTTTTGGTGCAGGGCAGTGCTATTTCAGCCTATTCAAAGTGAATGGTCAAATAGTGTATGCACTACTTTTAGTGCAGTGCAGTGCAATTTCAGCCCATTCATTTGAATGGGCTGAAATTGCACTGCATTCAAATTGCACAGGAACCACACAGGAATTGAGCACCTGTAGAAGGAGCTAGAGGCTCCGAACGCGTAGCCTGTGTTTTTTGCCTGTGTTTTTTGTGTCTTCTGTGTTCCACATCCGACCCTCCGCCTCTTCCGGCAACGTCACTTCTGCCAGTGCGTTCCAGCGTGGACTCTTCCTGGTCCAGATGGCATTGGACCTGCTCTGCTGCACCCCTATGACATCCAGGTGGTCTCTCAACCAGCGCACACGGCTCCACACTGTACAACATCCAATTACTGCACTTAGCTGGCGCCTCCTGTTCTTCTCTTTTTTGTCTTTGTATGTAGAGTTGGCTCTGCTCTATAGGATGGCTGCCACTATCTGACACCCACTGTCCCAGAGACTTTGTAAAGACTTGATTATGTCTATGGACATTATATGAATTATTCTTTTAACAGTGTTAATTTACATTCAACCCGTACCTGTTTCCAGCATGGAGTTATATGTATAACAGTTACATATACACAAATCATTTGCCTTGCAGGCATCTGATATTATTCATATTGTTCATAATCCATATTGTATCACGTTGGAACAATCTCACCTATGTGTGCCAGAATTTCTCCTTTATTGTCACTTGGTGGCTGAGTTGCTGTTGTTCCCAGTTGCTTCCACTTTGTTATAATACCACTAACAGTTCACCGCGGAATATTTAGTAGCAAGGAAATGTCATGGATGGACTTGGTGGCACAGGTGGCAACCTATCACGGTACCACGCTTGAATTCACTGAGCTCCTGAGAGCGATCCATTCTTTCACAAATGTTTGTAGAAGCAGTCTGCATGCCTAGGTGCTTGATTTTATACACCTGTGGCCATGGAGATGATTGGAACACCTGAATCCAATGATTTGGAGGGCGGGCCCAATTCTTTTGGCAATATAGTGTATATCCCAATAGGCTGGTGAAGCTGGGAACCACAGTGGGTGGTGGGCAGACCTGGTGGCACATGACTGGGGCTGACTGCAAGAACCTGAAAGAGATAGCCAGCTCTCAATGACATAGGAAGGGCAGAGGGTGGTACAGGACCTGACCTAGGGCAGCAGAACAGCGGAAAGCAGCAAGCTTTTGCTGGATTTGCTGGGCAGGTGCGTTTGTGAACTGAAAATAACCGTGTATAACATGTAAGAAAGCATAGCAGAGGGTGAAGTTTTCCTATAATCACAATTATCAAGTTGCCAGTAGACATATCTACCCAGGCAGGGGCAGACTGATAACTCATGGGGCCCCCGGGCAATAGGGGATCATGGGGCCACTGTGTCCTTGCCCAAACTCAAAAAAGCCTATGAAAAAGGTACCAGGGGCATCTCATGGGGCCCCCTACTAACCCCGGGCCCTCGGGCAGTGCCCAGGCACAGATTCCAGATACCAGTATGGGTCCATTAACACCAGAAACAGCACATATTCCGCATTTTTTACGCACATTTGCATGCATTTGATGCACATTTTTATGTGTGTTTACATGCAGTTGATGTGTGTTTGCATTCAATTGATGCATGTTCTTTCATCTGTGTTTGTCCTGTGTGATCATTTCCTTCTTTTTTCCTTTTTTTGTGCACTGCGATGTGCCCACCTGGACTTAATCGTAGAGGTCATACTGCAGGGCTCTCTTGTAAAAGCTGCTACACTCATTACAGTTTGCATGAACTCTAATTAGGCCCCTTTCACATGGAGCAGACTCCACTTTGATCAGTAGGGGATCTGTCCACTGATCCCTTGCTGATCAGAGCAGAGAGGATGGATGACAGGTCCATGTCTGCTCAGTTTCTGCAAAGCGGACACGGACAGAGCCCGCTCTACTCTATGGGTGTTTAGGAGTAAGCAGACTCAGCCCTCCCATTACGCATGACTGCTCTCCGATCCACCTAGATGAAGGGGGACAGATCCTCTTACATTTTTTTTTCTTTTAGCGGACCACATCAGATGGGAGGTAGGTGAGTGTAAATGGACACAAGTCTGTTTACACCTACCAGACCACTGAAGTGAATGAACCGTCCGATCAGGTCCGTCTAAAAAACTGACAGGCAGACTCGATCCAACCCGCCATGTGAAAGGCACTTTATGTTGCATGACTAAAAGCTGTCTGAGTTTTATGTTGCAATGAAAGTGTTGTTAGCTTCATGGTACCACTTCCCTAGTTTTGTCGAAGGTGCGGTTTTATTTCTACTTTTATTCTGTGCATGTAATTTCCCATTTTTTTCTGGGGACATAATGTACCATTTTTGTTTCCCCTTTTAAATTAATCACATAACATTTCCCTTTTCTACTATATTGCACAATGTAAGTGTCTAAAGGCATTTTATTGTATTCTATGTAGGTTAATATTAAATGAAAAATATATGAAAATATTATATTATGATATATAATAATCTAGCTATAGTAGATTGAAGGAAATGTAAAATCATTCCTTACAGGATTCAAAAAGTTCAGAAAGCTTTTCAGGATATAATCATTGGTAACCTCCATGTTTCTCTCTTGACAGTGGGGTTTTTAGGTTGCTGATACGGCAGAAGGTTTCCTCAAGTCAGTTGGCATAATTTGCAAGGTTGAACAAATGGGATCAGTTTACAGTTTCCATTTGAGCTGATGGATGGGTTCCTTCAGAGTTTTTCACCCATTTCACTTCCATAAAATCTAGAAAAAAAGATTGACAAGGAATAATCAGACAGACTACTATATGGAATAATAAGGCTCCTTTCACATAGGCGTTCAGTCTAGATCTGTCCGTCAGTTTTTCAGATGAATCCAGACTGAAGGACAATGTATGTCTATGGGTGGGCAGATGTAAACGGATGATCATCTGTTTACATCTGTCTACATCCATGTCCATTCAGGTCCGTTTTTTTTTTAACTGGAACAGTCAACATCCAGATCTGTTGAAATGGAATGGAACAGATATAAATGGATGTAAACAGATGCCATCCATTTACATCAGTTCTGTTTATGTCTGTTTTAGGCAAGAAACATTTATTGTTTATACTTCTGTTACCTCTGATTGGTCTCTGTAGCAGCTAAGACAAAAAAAGGTGTAGACTGATGTAAACTTAAAGCGGTACTGAAGGTTTGATTTTTTTTGGGGAAAATAACAAACATGTTATACTTACCTGCTCTGTGTAGTGCTTTTGCACAGTGCAGCCTGGATCCTCCTCTTCTCGGGTCCCCTGCTGACAATCCTGGCTTCTCTTTTCTGTCGGGTGCCCCCATAGCAAACAGCTTCCTATGGGGGCATCTGAGAAGGCGTGTTCCCGAGCCGCTGCTCCGTGTGTAAATTTACACAATGAGCCACACATTGGCCCTGGCTCCTCTTTCTCCTCATTGGCTGATTGGCTGTGATTGACAGCAGCGGGAGCCAATGGTTCCCACTTGCTGTCTCAGCCAATGAGGAGGCAGAGACCCGGGACAGCTGAGGCTGTCATGCACATCGCTGGCTCTCGATGAGGCTCAGGTAAGTATTGAGGGGGGTGGGGGGTCTGCTGCACACAGAAGGTTTTTTACCTTCATGCATAGAATGCATAAGGGTAAAAAACCTTGAGCTTTTACACACTTTAACTGAACTGATATAAACTCACGTAAACCGAACTGAACTGAAGACAGATGTGCAAATCTTATGTAAACTGAATCTGTTTTTGAAAAAAACATAGTTTTAAAAATATATCAGGTGCGTGGTGACAACGTCCGGATTCGCACCAGAGTCTGCAACATTCCTCCTTTCATCAGGGTCTGCAGAGTTCCCCTTTACATCAGGATATGCAGAATTCCCTTTACATCAGGGTCCACAGAGTTTCCCCTTGCATAGTAGGGCAAACCCTGAAGATTCTGATGTACTGTAATGGGGGCTCTGGAAATGCTGAGAACTTTGATCTAAGAGGGGATTCTAATGTAAGGGCAGGAAGGGGGCCTGCAGCAGAACATGTGCAATGGCTCCGGGCTCAGATCAAGGGAGCCCTTCATGCACTGCATGCTTCTTACATCAGGGCCCCAAAGATTCTAGTTACACCTCTGACACAGTACACTCTTTATTACACCACCACTGTGACTTATCATAGTACACCAGTAATGTGATCTAATGTGTGACAACACCAATGTGACCTCACACAGATCACCTGCACTATAACCTCTTTATTACACCAACACTCTGACCTTGCCATTATACCATCACTGTAAATATGCATATCACACCACCACTGACATGCCCTAGGCACCACCAAAGTGCCACATGTAACATTAAGAATAGTACAGAAAGCTGTCATAGACTGTACAAATGCAACAAGAGATGGTCAAAGTCTTTGGCCCTTCTGCAAGTGATGGTCAAAGACTCTGGACCTACTGAAAGAAAAGGACAGAGACTGCAGACACGCTACAGGAGAAGGTAGAAGACACCAGAACAAGGCATTGTTGGAGACTGGGAACTTGCTTGAGACGACAGTCATAGGCTGGAAACATATTCATTGAGATTGGTTGAGATGCAGCCCCTTTACCAAGCATTACTTTTATATTTGTGCTCCCTGTAGCTCCCGTAAAAATTAATTGTGCCACATTGTCAAGACAAAAAAAGTCTAATTACTAAAAGCCAGCCTAAAGAATACTTTTTCTTCATTGATCCAAGTAAGCACTTCAGTCTGTAGGCTCCCCAAGGCCAACAAAAAAAGTGTCAAAGGGCTGCAGGTTGAATTTCTGATATACTCTATAAGATCACAGTGCTGGCCTGATGTATGAGACCACAGTACTGGTGTAAAATACAAGATGACAGTACTGGAGTAATGTATGAAATGACAGTGTTGGTGTGATGTATGAGATCACAGCGCTGGCCTGATGTATGAGATCACAGTACTGGTGTAAAATACAAGATGACAGTACTGGAGTAATGTATGAAATGACAGTGTTGGTGTAATGTATAAGATCATTGGTGTGATATATGAAATCACATACTAGCCAGATGTATGAGATCACAGTACTGGTGTAAAATACAAGATGACAGTACTGGAGTAATGTATGAAATGACAGTGTTGGTGTAATGTATAAGATCATTGATGTGATGTATGAGATCATAATACTGGTCTGATGTATGAGATCACAGCGCTGGTCTGATGTATGGGATCACAGTACTGGTGTAAAATACAAGATGACAGTACTGAAGTAATGTATGAAATGACAGTGTTGGTGTAATGTATAAGATCATTGGTGTGATGTATGAGATCACAGCGCTGGCCTGATGTATGAGATCACAGTACTGGTGTAAAATACAAGATGACAGTACTGGAGTAATGTATGAAATGACAGTGTTGGTGTAATGTATAATATCATTGGTGTGATGTATGAGATCACAATACTGGTCTGATGTATGAGATCACAGCGCTGGTCTGATGTATGGGATCACAGTACTGGTGTAAAATACAAGATGACAGTACTGGAGTAATGTATGAAATGACAGTGTTGGTGTAATGTATAAGATCATTGATGTGATGTATGAGATCACAATACTGGTCTGATGTATGAGATCACAGCGCTGGTCTGATGTATGGGATCACAGTACTGGTGTAAAATACAAGATGACAGTACTGGAGTAATGTATGAAATGACAGTGTTGGTGTAATGTATAAGATCATTGATGTGATGTATGAGATCATAATACTGGCCTGATGTATGAGATCACAATACTGGTCTGATGTATGAGATCACTGAAAGAGTTGATTGCATGAGATCACAATACTGGTATAATAACTGAGCCAAATAGGACAGTGACTGCCGCTGCACTGGGGATAGGGAACAGTGATGGCTGTAATGGTACTGGAAGTACTGAAGGTTTGGGGATCTTGCTGTGTATTAAAGTCCAGATATGTTTTCTAGGAAGCAAAATAGATCATGTGAAGATATTAGATATTTAAAACCATGTATTCTCGCATCCTTCTACTGTATGCCAATTTTGTTTTCCTAGACACTACTGTAGGGCTTTAAATAGTGGTGAGGCGTTAGAACCTCTGTCAGGTTTTTATTGTTGTGTCCCTGCTAGGTATATTCACTTTCTCTCTATTCTCCTGGTGACCACTGTGAGCAGGGCTGAAAATAAGGGATAATCCAAAATTTTGAATAGTCACAAGAACAACAATAAAGGAGAAATCTTCAAATAGAGACACTTGTTCTGGTGACAACTGTCAAAGAGGAATGAGTACTACTTTCATTATGGGCTTATTGCAGTGGTGTGTTTCTCAACACACGTGCCCAACAGAAACTGCAACTTTACTTGTTACTAAGCCCAGGACCCTGCATTCACAATATCTGGTCTCCCACAGTACACAGAACATGGAAATGCAATTATTTTAGTAAATATAAACTGCTAAATACCTTTTCTCATCAGCAGTTACAGCAGTCTTGTGACTTCTATCAGTGTTCAGCCGAGCACATGTTAAAGCTTGTAGGAGGAGTTTTTATTCTGCTCTAGGAGGATGCAGAACCCCTGACCTCTGTCTGGAGAGTGCTGATTGGTCCTGTGCTGATCACATGCACCCTTCAAAGAAAAAAAAAAAGTCCTCTCTAGCAATGCACATCAAACTCTGCATGTGCAGAGTGACTCCACATTATATGTCTTATCAGGAGA
Organism: Staurois parvus; assembly: GCF_062004578.1. Lineage (NCBI taxonomy): Eukaryota > Metazoa > Chordata > Amphibia > Anura > Ranidae > Staurois > Staurois parvus. The sequence continues at coordinate 1,304,636 of NW_028318349.1, forward strand.
TAAGAGGGGGCACTGGAAGAAAGGGAGGATCAGAGAAATCAGGATCAAACAGTGTTTTTACACAATGCAGAAGATTAACGGATTAAGGATTAATAATTGTCATTATTTAATAATCCCCAGTGATACTTACCTAATGCCCCCGCCCCCACCCCCTTCCCCCAGAGATTGGCTTCTAGAACCAAGCACTGTCAAAAGGGAAGGGATCACATGCTCCCCATACTTGGAAACACCGAACATGGTGCTCTAATTTAAATTCAGATTACATTTGGTAGTACTTTTGAATAATATTCGCAAGGTCATTTAATTTACTGAGAATGTTCATGCGAATATTCACACAAATGCTTATACAAATAAATAGGAATTTATTGAAAAAAATGAATGCTGAATGACAAAGACGATATATTGTTCTATAATTTTTTATTTTTCCATAGCTATGGTTAACCCCACGCCATGAGTTTATTGGTGACACCCTCCGGAACCCAAGACAGAGATATCATGGAGTCTCACACCTCTGGCATAGGTGAAATGGAGCCCCCTATTGGTCAAGACTGTGTTCCGCGCTATGACAGGCCTCCTCCCATCCACAGTGGAGCTGATTGGAAGATTATCTTGCACCTTCCAGAAATCGATACATGGATCCGGAGCACATCTGAGAGAGTGAGAGGGCTCACACAGTCAGTGCAAGAGGATCCCCAGAGCAAACATGTTGATGTGCACTTAATGCAGCTCAAGGTATGAACACACCACTGTGCAGCTCACGGTATGAACACACCACTGTACAGCTCACGGTATGAACACACCACTGTGCAGCTCACGGTATGAACACACCACTGTGCAGCTCACGGTATGAACACACCACTGTGCAGCTCATGGTATGAACACACCACTTTACAGCTCACGGTATGAACACACCACTATGCAGCTCACGGTATGAACACACCACTGTGCAGCTCACGGTATGAACACACCACTGTACAGCTCACGGTATGAACACACGAATGTACAGCCCACGGTATGAACACACCACTGTACAGCTCACGGTATGAACACACCACTGTGCAGCTCACGGTATGAACACACCACTGTGCAGCTCACGGTATGAACACACCACTGTGCAGCTCACGGTATGAACACACCACTGTGCAGCTCACGGTATGAACACACCAATGTGCAGCCCACGGTATGAACACACCACTGTGCAGCCCACGGTATGAACACACCACTGTGCAGCTCACGGTATGAACACACCACTGTGCAGCTCACGGTATGAACACACCACTGTGCAGCTCACGGTATGAACACACCACTGTGCAGCTCACGGTATGAACACACCAATGTGCAGCCCACGGTATGAACACACCACTGTGCAGCTCACGGTATGAACACACCACTGTGCAGCCCACGGTATGAACACACCACTGTGCAGCTCACGGTATGAACACACCACTGTGCAGCTCACGGTATGAACACACCACTGTACAGCTCACGGTATGAACACACCACTGTACAGCTCACGGTATGAACACACCACTGTGCAGCTCACGGTATGAACACACCAATGTGCAGCCCACGGTATGAACACACCACTGTGCAGCTCACGGTATGAACACACCACTGTGCAGCTCACGGTATGAACACACCACTGTGCAGCTCACGGTATGAACACACCACTGTGCAGCTCACGGTATGAACACACCACTGTGCAGCTCACGGTATGAACACACCAATGTGCAGCCCATGGTATGAACACACCAATGTGCAGCCCACGGTATGAACACACCAATGTGCAGCTCACGGTATGAACACACCACTGTGCAGCCCACGGTATGAACACACCATTGTGCAGCTCACGGTATGAACACACCACTGTGCAGCTCACGGTATGAACACACCACTGTACAGCTCACCTTCCAAATGTCATCTGTTTTACTAAGCTAAAAAAACTGTGTTCCTGCAAACTAAATGACTACTTACTATACAAACTCTAAGTCCTCATGCATACTTGACGTTTTTACAGCGGCTGTTTTTGGCTTTTGATGTTTTTTTCTACAGCCAGTAAACCCCCCAGCATGTTATCCTATGTGTCCATGCACACATAGACTGTAATCAATGTTTTTTTGACATGGATGTTTTTTGGCTGGAAAAAGAAACAGGACTAGTGGGTTTCTAGAGGAGTTTTTTAGCTGTACAAATGCTCTTAACGCAGTAAAAGGGCGCAAACCAGCATTTTTGGATGTTTTTTGACCCCCAAATGCTAAAAATGCAAATGCGGGAAAACACCACTAATCGCGGCAAAATGCAGCTAAACGCTAATGCAAAAACGCTTAAAAAAAGCTGAAAAACTCATGTTTTTAACGTGACTGTACACAGCTAACGTAACCAGCGTTATCAAAACGCCCCATGTGCATGGAGCCTAACAAGGAACTTTTATTTGCTCCCTTTTGGTCTGTCAAATATACCATTGAAAGTATTTTGTTATTTCTGTTTGATACGTGCAAAACACAGATGATCCTGCCAGACATATTCTGTGGTGATAACTCATACATCCCAGGAGTCTTCATTGGCATTTATTTCTTTCATCTGCAGGAGGAGAGAAAGGACTTTATTGTTTATTTATTACAGGTGCTTATATAGCACCATCAATTTATGCAGCTCTTTACATATATATTGTACATTCACATCAGTCCCTAACCCTCAAGGGGTGCACAATCTAAGGTTCCTAACTTACATTCATACATACACATACTAGGGCCAATTTAGACAGGAGCCAATTAACCTACCAGCATGTCTTTGGAGTGTGGGAGGAAATCAGAGTACCCATAGGAAACCCAGATAGGCACAGGGAGGACATGCAAACTCCAGGCAGGTTGTGCCGGGGTTGGCATTCAAACCAACAACCTTAGTACTGTCAGGTGGAAGTGCTAACCATTTAGCCACTGTGACTTTCTCAGCTAAGCATCCCTTCCTGCAAACACAAATGTTCCTGCCCTTGTGGATGGACTCGATGCAGGCTATAACCACATCAAGAATGTCCTGGAACATGCACACCTTGCAGCCCTCAATGGACCGGGGAAATCCAAATATACAGTAAAGTCAAAGGCACGTCATAAAAGAACAGCTTGGTCAATACCGCACTAAGTGAAAGTCCGCAATAGGGAATGTCTGAGACATTTGGTCAGTTGGCTCTGAGGAAGAGGCAAGTCCTCGAAACTTGCCAGCCTACTGGATGTCTACACTCCCTATTGCAGACTGTCACTTAGCGCGGTGTTGACCCAGCTGTTCTTTTATGACGTTCCTTTGACTTTACTGTCGTTTGTGAGTACAGCACCTACTTTTCCTTCTTATTAAATATTGTTTATGGTAATGCACTAAGCATACCTTCCTGCCTGCATACGCCTAAGCTAAGGGCAGATGGATTTCAGGAAGTAAATGCTATATGAATCATCTGCCCTTACTCAAGGTGGCCGTGGCTAGAAATGCTGGAGTGGGGGGTGTTTTTCAGAGCTATTTCCCAACAAAGTCAAGCATAAAGATATGGATTGATGGGTGTGTTTGCTTTGAAAATTAAAAATGAGTTAAATAACATTTTCAGTTTGTGGTGCTCGCATACTGGTGAGTACTACTTTAAGTATCAGCACTGTTGGACGGTGTATTTTTGAGCCTAGGGTTCCTCTGAACTATTAGAGAAATGATCTAGGCATGTAGTCATGTATTTTGCTCATGAACTTGCCTGTTTATCTTAATCCCCTTCCAAACACCCAACACATATGTGTGGAGGCAAAAGGGTGGACTTTAATGCCCACATGCCGCACATATGTGTCTCCGAGTGCGTGCTCACTGCATGCTCCCAGTAGGGTTGCCTCCCCATCCCTGTAAAACCGAACACATATTACATTGGTTCTGAGGCTAATTTAATGGCTTTGTGGTGCCATTTATTTTCAATGGCAGATCAACGCACAAGGGCATTGCATCTCTGACACTCGTGTTATATCAGAAAAAAGACACTTTTGTTTTTTGATCCATTTCGGTGCAGTGGCAGTCTATTTAAATTAATAATCCACAATAACATGCAACATAACGAATGTGTGTTGATGAACCACAACAGACTGTCTAGTTGCGAGAGAGCCCTTCAGTTTTGTTTAGCTTTAATGTATAAGTAATGTATAAACAAGCTCATGATTTGTATGCTGTTACACAGTTAATATTTATGTTAATGTACATGAGAATTCATATAGTTTATTTTTTGTACCATTTCCTATGGACATTTCTATAGTTAGTAATGCTGCCATCCAGTGGCCTTATTTGGTATGCATTTGTTTTTCATGTTGCCTCCCTGAGATCTATGACACAGTTCCTTTGTATATGAAGCTCCTCCCTTCTTCTTGAGTTCAGCACTTCCTGTGTCATGGAGGCAGCTAACAGACCACATGTAACAGGGACACATGTATTCTGCATAGTACGCTACAGAAAGTATCATCTTTTGACCGCATAATACTGGAAACCATTCATTCTGCTGTATCCTGTTGTCACATGTACAGAATAAAGCAACTTCTGGATGAACACAGTATTGGTGAGTTCAAGCTATCTGATAAGGATTGCCCACAGTGATTATATCTGCTTATACAGGCTAGGCAGAGAGGTCTCACAAGGGATAAATCGCTATCACAACAATCTGAGTCAGAATAATTTGTAATAAATCACTATGACTTCCAGTTTATTCCAAAATATGGTGCAGTCAGGGGTGGACTGACAACTCATGGGGCCCCCGGGCAATAGGGGATCATGGGGCCCCTGTGTCCTTGCCCAAACTCAAAAAAGCCTATGAAAAAGGTACCAGGGGCATCTCATGGGGCCCCCTACTGACCCCGGGCCCTCGGGAAGTGCCCGAGTTTCCAAATGGTCAGTCCGCCCCTGTGTGCAGTCATGCAGGTATGCTTTAGGAATTACTTCTCTATGGATCCAGATGAAGGTGAAGAAAGACCCAATGATAGTATCCAAAGACATACTTCGTTGCACTGCATATTTCTACAGAATATGTGGAACTGCCACTTATGGGCTTTAATAATATAGAAAACTTATTTTTTAATTTGTCTATTTTTCTTTTTCAGTCTTTACTCCCTCTTGAGGTACATGTGCCTATAATTTTGTCATGCAGCATTATGTCTATAAAGCTTTAAGGCTCTATTCACACTTGTGTGAACTCAAAATCGTGCGATTTTTATTGCGACTTTACAGTACTACTTGATGCGACTTTAATGCGACTTTGGCACAACTTTGATTCGACTTTGGATGAGTGCAACTTTGGTGCGACTTTGGCTTTGACCAAGGATAACTGTTTCTACTGTACAAAGTCGCTCACAAGTCGCATGTACAACATTCAGGTGCAACTTTCATGTACAACATTCAGGTGCAACTTTCATGCAACTTTTGGAGGGTTTACATGAAGTCTATGGCACTCAATTTGCATGAAAGTCGGACCAAAGTAGTGCAGGAACTACTTTGACATCGCTGCAACTTGAAGTCACACAGATACGAATGGTACCCCTTGGGAAATATGGGGGGCGACTTGCCATGCGAATGTGGACCCCAAAGTCACATGACAAGTTGCATAAGTGTGAATGGAGCCTAAGCATGCAGTGCTGCTAACTGTGAAACTCTATTGCGGTGTGACAAGACTTTGTTGATAATCATCAAAGCCATGTAATAGTCAAGTTAGCATTGACATAATACTCACATGATTTTGTTTGCAAAAAAAGTAACTGATCATCAAGTAAGCAACATGGCGATTACATTGCTTTCTTGAAAGACAAAGTTATATAACTGCTACATTGGTGAATGTGGTGAACACAGTTTTGTTGAAGTATTATTATTATACAATATTTATATAGCGCCAGAAAGGTTTGCTCAGCGCTGTATAATGGGGGATAGTACATGAGACAATACAGTAACAAAACAAAACATGAGGGGGTCAAGGGCCCTGCTCTTTCAAGCTTACAATCTAGGAGGGAGGGGATAGTGGTACAGGAGGAAGTGGCTGTGGGGGATGGAGTGGTAGGAGGAGATCGGCTGTTAGGTGAGGGTGGGGTAGGCTTCCCTGAAGAGATGGGTTTTCAGGGTGCGCCTAAAGGTGAGGAGGGTAGGTGACAGTCTGATGGATTGGGGTAGTGAGTTCCAGAGGATGGGGGAAGTCCTGGCGAAGAGGTTAATGAACAAGGCTTGGAAGAATTGCTCATTTCCTAATCAATATGTATTTTAAAATAGGACTTCAGACAAAAGTAGCTTTTTTTTTTGCTCTGGTTAGAGTGAGATTAGAAGCTCTGTAGAATTTTCAATTCTGTGTTAGGGACTCTGGGAGCAAACAAAAAAAAAGGATTTAATCCTTCCTTACTCCATCCAAGAATAAAGTTTTTAAGTTTCAGTTTACTGCATGAAAACAGGCATAAATCAATCCTTGAGGATCTGTCCAGAAACTGGCTGGTCAGAGGAGACAGACTAGTGACTTTACTGAAAATGTCATCTCTCGAGGAAGTTCAGCCAGTGCCGTAGGGATTATGTAGGGATTCAAATATGTAGCTATTTTCCAACATACAAATCCTCTTCTACCAAAAAAATGCTTTGCACACTGTTATTTTTGTGGGTGTTACACATTTTTCATGGTTTCACTTTAAATAACACTTGTCCAGCTCCAGTATTTAATACACCCATCTAAAACTATTTTCCTTGTTACACATTACATTAGAATAGATCGCCATCTAGAGATAATCATCTAGTGTTGCTGAAAGTTACCTTCAGTTTGAAATCTTGCCGTATTACTTTTATTGGTAGTAAAGTGGACCACAGGCAGGGCTTTTTTTCAGCGGGAATGCGGGGGAACGCAGTTCCAGCACTGAATGTATGTTAATGGCAAGGGATGCTTGGGTGTGCTGGAGGGTCTATTGATGCTAGTGGGGATCTTTTGTTGCTGGGGAGGTCTCTTGTTGCTGGCATGTGGTCTATTGCTACTGAAGGGGTTATGTTGCTGGTGGAGGTCAGTTGTTGCTGTGAGGGATCTATTGTTGAGTGAGAGGTCTATTGTCGCTATGCTGGATCTATTGTTGTTGGGCTGGTATTTTGTTGCAGGGGGTCCATTCTTGCAGGAGGTGTCTATTGTTGCTGTCTGCAGGGGTATATTGCTATCATTAACAAATTACTTAGCACCACAAAGTTATACTTCTATATTTTCTAAAAGAGGCAGTACTGGGGAGGTGGGTAGAGGGTGTGGAACCAAGGGACAGTGGTTGGAGGTGGGTAAGGGGCAGAGACAAGGGGGAATTTCCTGCACCTATTCTCTGAGTAAAAAAGCCCTGACCACAGGTATATACAGATTTAACTTTGAAATCAAACACATAAAGAGATGTAGGAAACCCCACAGAGGCGAATATTTGAAACACACTAGAAATGTGCCACTCACTGCTGTTTGTGTGTAGGGAGATGCATACTAATGCTGAGAGAGGTTGCCCCAGGAAGTCACACTGTATTGTCATTCTGTGGAATGCAGCATAGGTCTTGGTGCTTGCGTGTTCCAATTCAAAAGCAACAACAGTTAAAAATATTTAATAATGTCCAACTTTCCAACCATTTACATGGGTTTTAAGGATGGGCACATTTAAATGTTTTGAGAGCAGAGCTCAACCCAAAAGGGGATGTTCCGCTTTAAGGCCTCGTCCCCTGCTCCTCATTTAAGGATTAGCACCTTTTGGGGAATGGGGGGTTGCGACCCGATTTCTGACAGGTACCCGCTCCCACTTCCGCTGCGATCGCCTAGGCGATCAGAAATGGAAGTTGTCCACGCTACTCGTGCACTTAAGATGCCGGCATCAGGGAGAGCGGATGACCGGTGAGACCAGCTGCAGTGTGGACACCACTTGATTGAGGGACAGTTGTGTGTCTTTTTTAAAGTCAGCAGCTACAGTTTTTGTAGCTGCTGATTTTTGTTTTTTTATTTTTTTTGCATTTTGACTGGAGCTCTGCTTTAACTTTTTGTTGCTTTTTAAATAAAATAAACTTTGTTCTATTCTGCAAGTGCCCTTGAAGTATCTTATTTTGGAGTACATTGAGGGGCAGATCTACCTGAACAACATGGAAGACTTTAAAGAACACCAGGGTGCAGCATACTTTTATTATATATAACCTAGCAGGGCCCCATTAAAAACTAGAGAAGAGTTGAATCAAACTTCTCTGAAAAACTTGGCATTACATTTGTTCACAGTGTATTTCATGTCTGAAGTGTAATTCATCACCCAAGTGTGATACAGAAGGTATATACAGAGTGCAGGTGTCAGGAGTGTGTAACATACAAATTAAGGGGTCAGGAGTGTACTATGTACAGTGTTCATGGGTCAGGAATATTATGTATTGAGTGCAAGGGTCAGGAGTATGTATTGCACAGAATGCAGTGGTCAGGAGACTGAAGCATACAGAGTGCAGGGATTGGGAGTGTGTATGGTACTCACTTCTGACCCCTGCACTTTGTACATAACAAAGTGCAGTAGTTAGAAGTAAATGTTAAGTACAGTGAACAAAGTGCAGAGGTCAGAAATATGTAACATACATAGTGCAGGGGTAAGGAGTATATACACCAAAACAAAGCAAAAAACCCAATCTACTCATAAAAATGAGGAGCTTTAAGCATAAAATTAATCCAGACCCATTGCTGGAAAGATGACCATCCACAGAGGTGTAGCTTAGCCCTTTCAAGGGCTATGCTCTCTTCAACACACTCACACACACACCAGCTCTCACTTACTTTTCTCTTTTAAGTCCCTCTGCTGGCATGGCTGGCTGTCCCTCCAGCCTCTTCAGTTACCCTATGTCCCTGCCACTGATGGAGGGAAAGAGTGGAATGCAGCAGTCCTGAGTAAGCACAGCATGATGGGGTGTCCCCTGTTTGTGGCTACCCTCCTTGTGTGTACAGAACTCTGCCTACCCAGAAGCAGCATTTTGGCCAGCCGTACACTAGAGAACATGGGTGACAGCAGCACTGGCACCCAGAGACCCAGGTGAGGGATGTGGGACATCCTTGGTTCCCAATGATAGCAACAACCACGATGGGTTGCGATCTACCCATCAAATGACTGCGACTGACTGGTAGATTGCAATGGATCTGTTGCCAAACCCTGACATAAAGCATGCCACTTAAAAGGTCAGACCATAAAGAAATAATTTTTCAATTTTCGTAGATGATGCAGAGTTAAACTGCTATAAAGGTTTTTTTTTTAAACTTGAGAACTCCAGTGATGGGATTGCTATCCACCTGATGGGTGGATTACAGTAGGGTCCCACTCTCCCTCCTTTGATTAAGCTTTTATTATAGAGAATGAACAGCCACAAAGTGGACGTGAACAGCTAATTTATTAATATATTAAGAGTACTAGGTCCTGGAAGTATAGCAGGGAGATCTCATCACTGGAGATCTCACCACTATCACTCAATAGATATAACTAGTGAAAGGGAAATGGTGACTCGGCCCAACAGACTCACCTTGTGATATTATAGGCAGGGGCTAATGCCAGAGCATGGAGCACAAGAAATGACTGCATCTTGTTCTGGCACAAGCCCTTTAGCAGCAGAACAGAAACAGTTGAACTAGAACATTACAAATTAAGTATGTCAAAGAAAAAAAGTTGTTGTTTTTTTAATTTTGGATAGGGAAGGGTTGCCAGATTTTGCTTTGCCATTGTGGAGATTTCCTTCCATTTGCAGTGACGTGAGAGAAAATATACTTTAGACAGTTGGGAATGTCCTCTTAGACAGAGTTGAACAGATGATCCCATTTGAAGATCCCCCTCTATTACTTTTACAGTTAAACTTTTTTTGCATTTTCCATTACTTTGAATCCCAATGATTGTGGTCAACAAGACAAATAGCGTGAGTGAATTTCTTCAGCAGCAATAAAAACAGAAATTCAAAGTGTTCTTCAAAAACTAAATAAAAATGTTTGCCTTTAGATACAATTTAATGTTCTTACATTACTGTCATATCAATAGCTGTTTTTAATATCCATGAAAATAAACCAGTTCAAAGGAGAAAAGATTGTCAAGTATGGTAAATGTCGACTGGTCTATAATATTTCACATAGTCTTAATGGAGACTCATGTGATGTCTTCCTTATCCAACTATAGAAAAAGGGTGGAACAAAACTGTATTTGGAACACTGTTTAGGTTTCTAACATCCTGGGGTGTGCTAACTTTAGGCATTCTAATGAGTCTCTTAAAAGTTGTGTGTTAACATTTTTAAATATAGACTTACCTCTTATTTTGGCTTGAGGCTGCCATAATTTTAAAACAGAAAACTGAAACAGTCATGTGACCTGCCTATATATATATATATATATATATATATACACTGTACACTCAGACTCTGGACTGTGAATTTTGTACTAGTTAGAATCATTCATCGTTGGTGTCCTTGCTTATAAAGTGCAATCTTCTTTTTGTTATGCTAAAAGTGACTCAGTAATTAGTATAGGTTACTTGTTTCCAATGAGCCATCATAAAAGCTAATTTTACTGGTCACATGCTCCTTTCTGTCTGTTCTGGAAGGGAATGGACTTTCAATTCGAAGGAAATGGCCAAAATGATTTTGTAGAAGAGGCTTTGCAGCGCTGGGTAGGCCTCACAGTGAAAAAGTTAAACCCCTGGTAAATTATTAGATTGATACTCACAGTACATTATCGTTATCAGTAAATTGAAAATAAAGTGATATATAATAGAAAAAAAGAATATCGGCTACCTAATGTATTTGAAACCCATAGCTGATCATTTTTGAACACCCTCCACTAATATAAAATTTAAAATAATATATTTACTGAATTCTAGGATTTCTTTTTTTAATACCCTTGCAGTGCACTACCTTGTGCTCGATAAGTCTAGGGGTAGAGGAATAATCTGTAATACATACCTTATAACTCAATCAGGCAGGCTTCTACCACACTGTACCTCTTTTCTTCAACACTACAGCTAGCAGTTGCTTTCTGATATATGTAGGTTAGGTGGGTGGTACTTCCTCCATGTTCCCCTCCTTGTCGGGCGCCAAGCGTGGGTTACTTAAGAGGCCTACCCTGGAGTTGGTTCTTCTGGGCTATGCTAGGCACCTTGGACACCTTCCATGTGTGGCACCTTTAATGTGCCGAGCTCACAAATGCCCCAGGACAGGGCGGAGGTCCCTTTCAGCGATAACTCAACCTTAAGGTAGACCTACAAATTAGAGATGGTCATACAATGTGTACACTTAAAAAGAGAAACTGGGCTCCAGGTCGCGAATCAACGTACACCTTCACTGTCAGTTGTTGCATTTAGGAGGAACATGCTGAGCCGATGTCCCCTTCACCTGTCCAGTGTATCTCTGCTACTTCACTTCCAGTAATGGAATGGAGTCCTGCCGAGCACCTAGCGTGGACTCTATGCATGCTCTGCGTTAACGCTTCTTGTTCCATACCTATGATCAGGCCTGGAGCCTCTGCGGTGTGGATCTGCTCCCATTGCTTATGGGAAACAGACTGCTCAGAGAGTGCAGACAACATCTCCCTCATTGCTAATGGACATCCCACCTGTCACAGGTACATGCTTCACGACAGGCTGAATGTACTGGCTGTAGACTTCCTTTGCCCCTGGTAACCACTTGCTCCTCTCTGTACTGCAATAACTCTTGTACTGCTGTCTTCATACCCCAAAGTGTTTTACTGACCCAAGCTGCGGATAACTACGTATGATGTGCCAGTTACTTTCATACACCCCTTCAATGACTTCAGACCAGGCATTGCAAAGTTTTAACGCTTTACTTGAGTAACTTAAGCATTACAGTCAACAAGGCAACAGTCTTTCTCTAAACTAGTCCCTAACTACAGCGGCTGCCCAGCATACCCGCACAGGCAAAAGTCCATTCTCAGTAGAGTCCATAGTGGCAGAATCCAGATGCTGGTGCCTTCAGGGCAGACTGCAAGTCTCAGCAGTTCCCCTACATGGTGGAAGTTGCAGACCTCAGCAAGCAGGGCTAACAATGCAAGACTGAGCCCCCTTTCAGTGGAAAAGCTGGGGAATACATACATTGGCTTCAGGGGGGGAATGACAACTCATGGGGCCCCCGGGCAATAGGGGATCATGGGGCCCCTGTGTCCTTGCTCAAACTCAAAAAAGCCTATGAAAAAGGTACCAGGGGCATCTTATGGGGCCCTCTACTGACCCCGGGCCCTCGGGCAGTGCCCGAGTTTCCAAATGGTCAGTCCGCCCCTGATTGGCTTGTCTGTGTATTCTTCCCATGCAGCAGACTGACTCCTGTGAGCAGAGCCCTTCCACCTTTTATTTACATAACAGGGAGAGAGGCAAAGCACAGCAAAAAGTGCCGGAAACTATATTAACCCTTGCCTCCCAACTAGGGCAGCCAGCTGTCTCACTAGCCCAGCATTTCAACATGCTTACACATAATCACATTCAATGCAAGACCAGCAGTCATGAGGGCTCATCCTCAATTTGAAGCTTCAGAGACAGGAGGAGAGGCCCAGAAGCCTGCAGAAGTGAGGAACAAGGTAATTATTACAGTTTATTCCTCTGACCCTAGACTTAAAGAGCAGATAACCCTTACAGTGCAGGGGGCCCACAGCATGGTTACATAGTTAGCCAGGTTGATAAAAGACCATCTTGTTCAACAAATAACATAAAAAAACACAAATAGAAAACCTCCATATACACTATCCTTTACCCACAGTTGACCCAGAGGAAGGCAAAGAGAAAACCCCAATAAAGCATGATCCAATTCCCTACAGTGGAGGAAAAAAATAATTCCTGATCCCCCATGGAGCAATTGGATATGCCCTGGATAAATTGCCCCTGGTGGTATTACCGCTAAAAATTAGCATCCAGTTAAATTTTGTGAATTTAGGAATTGACCCAGCTCTTTTTTAAAACCATTTACTGAGCTAGCCAGAACCTGTTCTTGGGAGAGTTTATTCCACATTTTTACAGCTTTTACTGTGAAGAAGCCTTTCCATATGTGAAGGGTAAATGTATTTGTTACAAAAATCTCAGAGGTCAGCTTTAATGGCCAGACTTTACATTGGTGATCAGTGTAGTAGTCCATTACCAAGATGCTCAATTGAGGAAGGACCCCCTTTATTAATGGTCAGTAGGAAAAGCCATTTCTACCTTGTCATTTTAAAGACAGGTATTAAGACCATTCATGCCAATGGTAACTGAGAAACAGAAATTTTTCAATTCTGGTTGAGAAAAGCTTAACCAGAAGGCACATGCAATATTTTATATATTTTTTTACAATCTGCTTTATTCAGCAATTAGAAACATTTCTTGTTTAGGCTTTATTCCTTTGCTGGGGTTATCTTTTTCACAAAACGTTTAACTAATGACTGCAGGGTTTTGAGATTCAGAATACTATGTAAGTTGCTGCAAATGGAGTATATCTGTCTCCAGATAATTCGGAGGACAAGGATCTGTGGTGTTCTCTGTGCAAAAGCCAAATTAGAAAAGGGCAGTACTATACATGTCATACATCCGTGGTATCTAAATTTAATGGATGATTAACCCCATGTGAAGGGAATTTGAAGGCGTGAGATGACTCTTGCATTAGGGGCCAGGTCATTAGTTATGGATGACTGGGTAATTTTGGCATCTTTAGAAGTACTTTATCACATTGCAAACAGTGATGCACCACTGTGTGATGAAGGGCACAATGACAAAGCTTACTGTAACTATTAGCTGCTGAGTCAACATTAATATTTAATGCTGCACACACATTGTTTTGGAAGTCAAAAGGTTGAAGTCAGCTTATAGCAAAGGAAAATGCAGCATACAGACTGAGAATGATCTTAGATATCATGTCAACACATGAGCTATATAATAGGACTGTCTTAAAGTGTTACTAAACCCAGGACCCTGCATTCACTATATCTGGTCTCCCACAGTGCACAGAACATGGAAATGCAATTATTTTAGTAAATATAAATTGCTAATTACCTTTTCTCATCAGCAGTTACAGCAGTCTTCTGGCTACTATTAGTGTCCAGCAGAGCACTGGTTAAAGCTTGTAGGAGGAGTTTTCATTCTCCCCTGATTGTTCTATGAGGCTGCATAACCCCTGACCCTCTGTCTGGACAGTGCTGATTGGCCCTGTGCTGATCACATGCACTCTTCCAAGAAAAAACTCTCTAGCAATACACACCAAACTGAGCATGTGCAGCTTGCCCACAAGGCTCTGTTTTATCAGCAGATATATTGGGGACAGTAGAAGAAGGGGAGGATCAGAGAAGACAGGCTCAGACATACTTTTTATAAAATTCAGAGGATCAACCCCTTAGGTTCCACAGTGAGTATAACAAGCATGCTTTACTGCATATACAGACTGATTTTACTGTTGTGGGTTTTGTAACACTTTAAGTGAATGCCTACTTTCATTGGTACTGTGGATCAAAACAGGAAAGATTAGCCCTTTTGCCACAGACTAATTTGTGAGAAAATACATTTGCAGTGACCAGGGGCGGACTGACCATTTGGAAACCTGCCTGAGGGCCCAGGGTCAGTAGGGGGCCCCATGAGATGCCCCTGGTACCTTTTTCATAGGCTTTTTTGAGTTTGGGCAAGGACACAGGGGCCCCATGATCCCCTATTGCCCCATGAGTTGTCAGTCTGCCCCTGGCAGTGACACTCAACCATGCACTCAAACATCTGAAGCTTAAACAAGAAAGAACATTACATCCAGAGCTGGGGAGACACAGCAAGGTGGGAGGGGGTGGGGGGTGCACCTAGGGCTGGATATCTAACTTTTGCCCCAATTCGTAGTCCAATTCAATATCCAATTCTGACACTCTGCCAAGTAAACTGGACTCCACTTTTTTTCTCACTGTAGCAGGAGCACTGACACCGACTCCTGTATGAATAAAGCCTGCAAACTGTGGCTTCATTGATTTAATACATAACAATATTGTTTGTTACAATGAATTTTGGTTAGTGCTTATATGCAAATATTCAGCTATGTCCTTTGATCTGCACATAATATTTTTTATTTCTATTGGTTAAACTAGATGGACTTTTTTCAGCCTGACTATCTATGTCACACATACAAAGAAAAGGTGCTGCAACCCTCATAGCATGTTTTCCAAAAGGAGTATGTATCTCACCATTTGATTCCTGCGGTTTCCATTTTCCAAGTCTAATCATGTAGGATCGGCAACAAGGTGAAGATGAATTGTAGAAATTTTATTCAGATGCGGAGTTAAAATAGTTCTAGAATGCAAGCAACACTAATGCGTTTCAGTCAAACAAGACCTTACTCATAGTAAACTATGAGTTTACAATTCATCTTCACCTTGTTGCCGATCCTACATGATTTGATTGACTATCTATGTACCTTTGTTGATTATGATAATGTTCATTAAAACCTGGCTCTGCTCTTCTATCCTCATTATGACTACATCCCTCTAATTTACTTACACCTATTGAACATTAGATAAGCTACGTGTTCAGCAACACTATCCCCCATGGACCTTTTGTGATGGTCTGGCCATGATTCTACCATCCGCAGGCATCTTTAGTAAGTAGCACTTTCCTAAAAGCAAATTGTCTCCATTCATGAATAGGCTTATAGACTTTTCCACCTGTCTGCTTACTATTCCCCCAATGAGCCTCAGCTTAGGGGAGATGCACACTTTTCCTTTTTTCTTCATGCACTAGGGAGCCTTCTTCTGGTACTGATTACACCTGCTTTTAATACCAGTTAACAGTTTTCTTTAATTTCCAGGTACCCGTTCCTGGTTTTGAATACCTGTACCTTTTCTTCCAGGAAATTTCTCTGATTTTCACTTCTGACTAATTATGTTTTTGCATGCTACATAGTGTTTGTTATCTATTATTTCTAAAGAGCATTTAGGAGAGAAAAAGTGCAGAAGTACAATTATGTCTTTATTTGGTACATAGCGCTCAATGATTCTCTGAGACAGAAGTATCCTTTGTTGTCATGATTTACTTTACTCAAATACAGAGAATTATGTGCTAATTTATAATACTAGCCACAGCTTACAAAGCCATCCACAACACTGCCCCTAGCTACATCACCAACCTCATCCGCAGATATCGCCCAAATCGCCCACTCTGCTCTTCCCAAGATATCTTTAGCTCCCTCATCACCTCTTCCCACGATCGCATCCAGGACTTCTCCAGAGCCTCTCCCATCCTCTGGAACTCCCTACCACAGTATATCCAGTCAGCCCCCATCCTATCTGCCTTTAGGCGATCTTTGAAAACTCACTTATTCAGGGAAGCATACCTCACCTCCATCTAAGAACTGTACTTGAATCACCTCCACCAGATCATCCCCTGCAGCTATCACCTTTTGTATCACCTCTCCCTTCCTTTAGATTGTAAGCTCCATGAGCAGGGCCCTCCTATTCCTTCTGTACGGAAATGTAGTGTAATTGTACTGTTGCAATACCAGATTTCACCAGCAGATGGCAGGTGAAATTTTAAAAATCACAGCACTGCCACCTGGTAAAACTGGGCTGCTTAGTGGGTGAGATGAGCATGCTATATGCATTGTATGAGGTTCAATTTAAAAGCCCTACTGAAGATACACCTTGGTTTTATTGGTGTGATGCAGCTGTTTCATAATTTGCTCATAATGTGTTAAAATGTCTATTGTCAATAGACATGGTCATGACTAATTTGTTTCTATAGTTTTGTGAACATGTTGCATGTGATAGTCTGATGTGAACAGACAGAATGAAAAGTCTGGTCATCCAATGAAATGCATGCATTGGAATCTTAGAGGGTCTCATTTATAAAGGTGTATTTCTTAAGAATGTATCATTGTTGCCTTACAGCATCCAATCAGATCCAAAATTGTGTCTGAAATGACCATTTGAAATGAATGTTTGAATCTGATTAGTTGCCATGTGACAAAACAGTTTTTGAGGGTGATCACAGGGCCCTACTAATGAGAGCTTACAATCTAAAAGGGAGGGTCAACTGATACAAAAAGGTAATTACTGTGACGGATAAGTTGATGGAGAAATAAAGTACAATTTATTGGGTGGAGGGGGGATAGATCTCTCTGAAGAGATGAATTTTCAGGGCCTAAAGACACACAGATTAGGATAGGCAGTTCCAGAGATCGGAAGAGGCTCAGAAGAAATCCTTAAGACAAGCATGGGAGGGAGTGGTGGGAGAGCTACAGAGCAGGATGTCTTTGGGAGAGCAAAGACGAAGGTTTGGTTTACATTTTAACCCCTTGGCGCCAGCGCCTCCCAGCCCTTTAAGGGTTTCAGAAGCCGGGAGGCAGGGCGGGGTTTTAGGGTCATGTGACCACCGTGATTCGCTGTCATGGCGATCACATGATCGGGAAAGGTCCCGATCGAAAGAGGAGATTGGGACCTTTCTGTGAGTACCGGACATGTGTGCTGGGAGCGCCCGCGCTCTCAGCACATATGGTTTTCTTAATTGCACACAGATGTGCGGCCGCTTGGCGTCTAGGCCCAGACGCCGGGCGTGAAGAAGTTAAAACAAGATTGGTGCTGTAACTTGGGGCAGATTTGTAGATGGTATTTTATATTGTTAGTGTTTTGAATTTTCTTCTTTGGGTGAATGCAAGCCAGTGAAGGGACAGGCAATATTGTGTAATCTGGATGAGTCTGGCAGCAGCATTCATGATGGGGGGCACAGCCAGTGTAGCGGTATTCCAATTGGGTGGGTGTTGCAATAGCCAAGAGATGACAAGGGAGTGAATTAGTTAAATAAAAATATAATTTTTCATTCTTCTGTTTTCTGCCATGCAGATGTAAATCTTTTTGGTTGCTTTGAACCAACATGAATATTTGGGAAAGGCACCTTGATGGGGCCAGTATTACATAGTGTGCTGAATTGCACAATGATGGACTCCAGCAACAATATCAAACAGTTGGCCTCTTAAGTGGATTTTGTTGATCCTTGTTAGGAATATGTTAGCATGTGCAGTCTGAAAATATCCAGTACTGTTATTTTGGTGTGTTTATCTGACTGCACTAAGAATCAGATGCTGAGGCTGAAGTAGACACTCAACAGCCAACTACACATGAAAAATGTAACATCGCAGACAGTTCTGTTCATTTAGTAGGCCTATGCAGTTAATGTACAGAACAAAATCAAAAATGTTGCAGTTGTCTAATATTATACTGATAAGGTCCATCCTAATGGTGGCCACACAAGCCATACCTCATGGGTGTTCAACCTTTGAAGTGCGAGGACCTCTTAAGTGCTTTGGTAATTGGTCATAGGCAACAATGAAATTAAATGGTTCAGAATTTCTCATTTTTTTTAAATATTCTGAATAGCATTCTGAATATCAGAATAAAAATTTTCCTCCTACAGCCGCTGAATGCCATCAGGAGGAAAAACGAAAAGATCAGTTCCCGCATATGCCGCCCCCGCCACCCACCCAAAACAGAATGTGAAAGGGTGGCCTCATGGACCACTGGAGTATGGGGCGGGGTCACCATTGTGACCCCTGATGCTACACTAGTGGTTGGAGGGAGTTTGGTAAAACACACTTGTGGGTTAGCTCTGTTTTGCCATAGACTTCTGTTATATCTTGCAGATTTGGTGCACTTTCTGAAAGCACAACCAAAATGCCTACATTCAGGAGTTTTGGCATGCTTTCAGAAAGTGCACCAAACCCACAGGATAAAATAGAATCTATGGATCAGGGCAGCTAACCCATAGGAAAGCCAACCTGCAGATCAGTGTGAAAGCAGCCTAATAGCTATTACCCTTTTATAGGTGCTAATATGCCCATTGCAGAAGCACAGTGTATATGTTGCTTTATACACTGACCTTATTTTTCTCTTCCAGCTTCTGTTGACATCGCTCTCCATCTCCAGGCTGCTAGAAAGGTCCCAGGTGATGTGCACTTGATATCACTCTGCCTGGGACAGGAGCCAGCGCTACATAGGAAGCATCAGCTTATGTGGCCCCTACTCCCTCTGTGGTTGCCTTCTTCCTCCACTGCCGGCACCGGCTCATCTGATGCTCTGGAATGGTGGGTTGGCAAGCCCAGATTGTGATCAACGGGTTGCCGACCCTGGGCATTTGCCTCCATGGTTCTAGGGCAAGGTCACATCAGAGAGCTCCGAGGGCCACAGGTTGACTACCCCTGCCATACCTGTATCTATCCAGATGGCACTGGTTGGAAACTTCAGAACATCAATCCATAGAGTAAGCGTGGAGCTATAGGTCTTAATGTATTGAGGTACATGTAGGAGACCATGCCAAGGCTGCAGAGTGAAGCCTGTTTTATGCTTACTGTATATTTATTGGGTTTTACTGCTTGTAAGAATGTGAAAAAGTAGCTTGGAAATGGCAAAAGGTGGACAGAAGTGGATATAAGCAGAGGGTTGCTCTGCCATTGATTGTTAACCTGTGAGGTATAGGGTGCCTCAGCTGAAGCCCCAGAAAACCCCAAAGGGCCACACATAATATTCAGCATAGGTAGTTACAGGAGACTGTCTGAGACTGTACTTTAACCACAGGAGATGGTCAGAGCCTGTAGGTGTTGTTGGAAATTTGAGATATGCTCCAAGAAACAGTCAAAAACTGGAGTTATTACATGAGACTTCTACAGATCCTTGCTACAGCCCCTTTGCCAACCTATATTGTTATATGTTCCCAGTTTTACAACTAGAGTGTGAAAGGGGCTGCACTAAAAAAAAGGGCCACATGTGACTATGTAGCAGAGTATCCATTTGCTCACCATGCTCAGATGCAGGCACAGCCAGGTTTAACTTAATTTCTCACAACCCCTTTGGTTCCTGGACACCCAAGGAGGATAAGTTCAACAGTTTCCCTCCCTCAGAAGCTCAGAAAGGCCACACCTGATGAAGCAGAGGTAGTTGGGCAAGAGATTTGATGCCAGGTGAGCAGCCAGGTAGCTGGGAATAAGCCTAAAAGAAGGTAGACTCTCTGGAAAACCCAACTACTGTGGAGGACCCTTCTCCAGTTGCTACAAGAGTGCTCTCATTCTAGTGGAAGAGTCTTTGCCCTTGGATTGTTCCAGATGTTCACTTGCATTACCAGAGCTACCCTGAATTATACTGAGAGGCATGCTGTTTATGAGGATAATAACAAGTAGCTGTGTTCTGAACTGTTTTACTGAAGTAGTAAATCACAGCTAGACCCTCTGTTGTTATCAAATCTTAGAGAGACTAAACTATGCAGCCTTGTTACCCTGACTGAGTCACAGAGATATTGTTGAAAAGAGTCCATGTGTGTGCAACCTTCATAATCTGTTTTGGATTAATCTGCAGTGTACACGTGTTCTTTGTCATACTGAACCTGTTTTGTATTATTGCTTCTAACTTTGAACCTGTTTAGTAAAATCCAAGTCACAATTATTACCTAGCTGATCATTTGGCCGAATACCTATTCTACTAAACTCGATGTCATGAATAGGATCAGCCATGTCAGACTGTAGTGATTGAAGTGGTGTGACAGCAGCACCCAGTAATACTTCTTCATAGGGAAGAAGGCAATCTACTGACCCTGCAAGAATGACCTCCTTATTCCTGGCAAGATTTCTGCTGCAACAATTATCCAAGTAAACAGGGGCAGGTGAGAACTTGGGTAGCTGGGTCAAGAAATTGTGGGGTCTGATCCAATCATTTGGGATCCTGTTGGCTTAGAAGACAGAACTGGCCATTAACTCCCAGCAGAAGACCAAGATTCTCTTGATAAGATAGTTAACCGCTTAGAGGTGCATGACCAAGTGATAACATTAAGGGACCTCAATTTGATGGCAAAGAGTAAAGAGTGGGAGAATCCATTCTTGCAATATGCACTGGAACTGTAAATCATGACATAAGAGATACACTATAGAGAAGAGGGTTGAGCAGGATAGCCCAGCTAAAGTTATGCAGATAGATGGCTGAAGGAACAATTGTAAATGGACCATAGTCTGATAAGATCAAAGAAACCTTGCAAGAGAAAGATACAGTGGGGCAAAAAAGTATTTAGTCAGCCACCAATTGTGCAAGTTCTCCCACTTAAAAAGATGAGAGAGGCCTGTAATTGGCATCATAGGTAGACCTCAACTATGAGAAACAAAATGAGAAAACAAATCCAGACAATCACATTGGCTGATTTGGAAAGAATTTATTTGCAAATTATGGTGGAAAATAAGTACCGTATTTGCCGGCGTATAAGACGACTTTTTGACCCTTGAAAATCTTCTCAAAAGTCGGGGGTCGTCTTATACGCCGGTACACATGTTTAGGGGGGCTGCGGCATTAAGTACAGGGGTTTGCAGGGGCTGATGTCTCTTACCTGGATCCAGTCCCACGACGATCCGGTCCAGGAAGCGCGGCGTCTCCTTCAGTTCGGCCACTGGATGTTCGTGCGGCTGCTCGGCTCCGCCTCCTCACCGGTGATTGGCCGCCAGAACTGTAGCTCAGGAAAGGCACACAGGCGGCCAATCACTGGCGAGGGGGCGGAGCCGAGCGGCCCCGCGAAAATTGAGTGCCGGAGCAGCAGGTAAGTGTTCTGTGTAGAGGTGCTGCTGCAACCACATATGCTGGCTGCAGCAGCACCATACGAGAACAGGGTCAGCAAGTCTCAGTGGGAGGAATAGTGCCCCATCATTGGTGTCACTGATACCAATGATGGGGCACTATTCCTCCCACTGACACCAACGATGGGGCACTATTCCTCCCCCCCACTGACACCAATGATGGGGCACTATTCCCCCCCCCCACTGACACCAACGATGGGGCACTATTCCACCCCCCACTGACACCAATGATGGGGCACTATTCCACCCCTCACTGACACCAATGATGGGACACCATTCCTCCCACTGACATCAATGATGGGGCACTATTCCTCCCACTGACACCAATGATGGGGCACTATTCCTGCCACTGATACCAATGATGGGGCACCATTCCTGCCACTGATACCAATGATGGGGCACCTATTCCCCCCACTGATACCAATGATGGGGCACTATTCCTCCCACTGACACCAATGATGGGGCACTATTCCTGCCACTGATACCAATGATGGGGCACCATTCCTGCCACTGATACCAATGATGGGGCACCTATTCCCCCCACTGATACCAATGATGGGGCACTATTCCTCCCACTGATACCAATGATGGGGCACTATTCCTGCCACTGATACCAATGATGGGGCACTATTCCTCCCACTGACACCAATGATGGGGCACTGTTCCTCCCACTGACACCAATGATGGAGCACTATTCCTCCACTGATACTAATGATAGGGCACTATTCCTGCCACTAATGCCAATGATGGGCCACTATTCCTGCCACTAATACCAATGATGGGGCACTATTCCTCCCACTGACATCAATGATGGGGCACTATTCCTCCCACTGGTGTGCATTGGAAGAGGGGTAGTCTTATACGGCGAGTATAGCCCAAACACTACATTTTAGCAGGAAAAGTAGGGGGGTCGTCTTATACGCCCAGTCGTCTTATACGCCGGCAAATACGGTATTTGGTTAATATCAAAAGTTCATCTCAATACTTTGTTATATATCCTTTGTTGGCAATGACAGAGGTCAAACGTTTCCTGTAAGTCTTCACAAGGTTGGCACACACTGTTGTTGATATGTTGGCCCATTCCTCAATGCAGATCTCCTCTAGAGCAGTGATGTTTTGGGGCTGTCGCTGGGCAACACGGACTTTCAACTCCCTCCGAAGGTTTTCTATGGGGTTGAGATCTGGAGACTGGCTAGGCCACTCCAGGACCTTGAAATGCTTCTTGCGCAGCCACTCCTTCATTGCCCGGGCGGTATGTTTGGGATCATTGTCATGTTGGAAGACCCAGCCACATTTCATCTTCAATGCCCTTGCTGATGGAAGGAGGTTTGCACTCAAAATCTCTCGATACATGGCCCCATTCATTCTGTCCTGTACATGGATCAGTCATCCTGGTCCCTTTGTGGAGAAACAGCCCCAAAGTATGATGTTGCCACCCCCATGCTTCACAGTAGGTATGGTGTTCTTTGGATGCAACTCGGCATTCTCTCTCCTCCAAACACGACGAGTTGTGTTTCTACCAAACAGTTCTATTTTGGTTTCATCTGACCATATGACATTCTCCCAATCCTCTTCTGGATCATCCAAATGCTCTCTAGTAAACTTCAGACGGGCCCGGACATGTACTGGCTTAAGCAGGGGGACACGTCTGGCACTGCAGGATCTGAATCCCTGGCAGCGTAGTGTGTTACTGATGGTAGCCTTTGTTACGTTTGTCCCAGCTCTCTGCAGGTCATTCACTAGGTCCCCCCGTGTCGTCCTGGGTATTTTGCTCACTGTTCTTGTGATCATTTTGACCCCACGGGGTGAGATCTTGCGTGGAGCCCCAGATCGAGGGAGATTATCAGTGGTCTTGTATGTCTTCCATTTTCTAATTATTGTTCCCACAGTTGATTTGTTCACACCAAGCTGCTTGCCTATTGCAGATTCAGTCTTTCCAGCCTGGTGCAGGTCTACAATTTTGTTTCTGGTATCCTTCGACAGCTCTTTGGTCTTCACCATAGTGGAGTTTGGAGTGTGACTGTTTGAGGTTGTGGACAGGTGTCTTTTATACTGATAACAAGTTCAAACAGGTGCCATTGATACAGGTAATGAGTGCAGGACAGAGGAGCCTCTTAAAGAAGAAGATACAGGTCTGTGAGAGCCAGAAATCTTGCTTTTTTGTAGATGACCAAATACTTATTTTCCACCATAATTTGCAAATAAATTCTTTCCAAATCAGCCAATGTGATTGTTGGATTTGTTTTCTCATTTTGTCTCTCATAGTTGAGGTCTACCTATGATGCCAATTACAGGCCTCTCTCATCTTTTTAAATGGGAGAACTTGCACAATTGGTGGCTGACTAAATACTTTTTTGCCCCACTGTAGATGCAACCCCAATTTAAAGTTCCACAAACTGTTAGAAGTGGACATAATGTGTCAGAAGTATTTATGTATAGGTTCTGAAGCACCCATTGCTGTTGTAAGTGGGAAATCGATAGACCTGCAACCTGCAACAGAAAATACAGATCCATGGGAGTTAGCTAAAAGGAGATTTGCAAAAGGAATGGCTCCAGACAGCGTTATCCACATTGAAGAGCAGACAGGCATATTCCACTGAAGGGCAGGGAGGAGGAGGGGACACCCCCCTTCTAGAAATGAAAAACATCACCTTGGAGGCAGCCAGTGCTGGGGCTGGCAAAATTGGGCCATCACCTGAGAGACTGCCCCAAGCATGCACAAAGGAAGCCATTAAACTAGAATGTCCAATTTCCAAGATTCAAGCAGTGGGGCAGTGAAGTGGAACCACTCCTTATCCAAGTAACAAAGATGTGGTAACTGACTATCCTGTAATGCATGGATGCTTTGGATGCCATGCCATGGATCTTATTGACAGTCAACAATTTACTCCCCATAGAAGTATTTGGGAATGGATGAAAGTGGAGCTGTGGGAGCAATACCTTGGCCATGAGGGCATAGTTATCACACTTCCAGGAGTGGGTGTCTTCAAATACTGGGCATAAATGTAATCCGGGGACTGAGGGCTGAGATGCTAAAGGGCACCCTGCTCTCTTAAGCCCACCTAAAAAAAACAGGAAAGTGCTACATGTTCCCAAACCAATAGAGGGCCCTGAGGGCATTGACAATGTTCCCTTTAGGATGCAGTTTTTCGTACCACCTAAACAAGAATTCATACTACCCATGGATGTTACCTTCCAACATGAATTTCAAGGCTTCACTGTCCACATGAAACCCTTGCCTTCAGTAGTGGCTCCATTAGAAGCCAGGATTCTCACAATGGTCCGGTAAGATGTGGTACTAGCAGGGGCGGACTGACCATTTGGAAACTCGGGCACTGCCCGAGGGCCCGGGGTCAGTAGGGGGCCCCATGAGATGCCCCTGGTACCTTTTTCATAGGCTTTTTTGAGTTTGGGCAAGGACACGGGCCCCATGATCCCCTATTGCCCGGGGGCCCCATGAGTTGTCAGTCCGCCCCTGGGTACTAGTTAGAATTAACCAGTTAGAGAACACCAAGGCACTTCAACTTTGCATGCTCCCTAGGAAAGCGGTGGCAGAACAAGACCTAATCGGGGATGTGATTGCCCCCAAGGTGGGGGTTAGAAGTGGTTAGAAGTATCTTTTGAGGGGACCCTGACCTGATCTGGGGTTGAACATGAGATACCCAAAGGAGAGATCCCTCCTATCGGGAAGAAATATCAAATCACATCATCGCACATGGGAATTTCCTGCCATGCAAGTGATTGGGGCCGGGTGACATGACTAGTTGTTAAGGACTTGATGTTGTCTGCATGCGCCACCATCTTTAGCAATTAGCTGTCATGTCTAACAGCAGTAAGTAAGCTATATCACTTTTATGCATGATGGTTGACTCCCAACGAACAGGTAAATGTTCAAATATTCATCCGAATGCCTTAACAGCCAAGGTTTGGTCTGAACCTGTGTTTGGAGCAAACATTAAACTAACCCCTACTTGCTACTGCGTCTAATACACACTACGAGAAGCTCCTATTGCCTCTGATGCTGCCAATGATCTGGAAAACTGTCCAGGCAGCTCCTAATGAATGGCATACCCTCCAACTGCCTTACCATGTATCGACCTTGAACCTATGGATTATTATTATACAGGATTTATATAGCACCAACAGTTTGCTCAGCGCTTTACAATATAATGGGAGACAATACAGCAACAATACAGTTCAATACAAGAGGATTAGGAGGGCCCTGCTCCTTGGAGCTTACAATTTAAGAGGGAGATTATTATATACATTGCCATTGATGCAGACCCACATTTGAAGGACTGATAAATATACCCACTATTATCTGTCATTACATATCAGAATGGATTGATGGCTGGATTGAGTTATGAATGTCACCCATTTAAAGCTGCAGTAATCTTGTGAGGGACATAACTCTGCTTGACATTTCTTGCACTTATGGTTGAGATGTGGACAGTTGATAAGCTTGTTGATAAAGTTATGCCATTAATCACAGTAGAGTGACTGTCATGGTGTAGCCAGTATGTATACAATGGCACATCAATGCCTTTCTTGAGATACAACACAGTATAACAGCTTGCCTATGTATCTAGGGTGACTGTACTGGACTGCACTGGATGCTTACAGGATCTATTATATGCATGAAAAGAATGGAGCGTATCATACATAGAACTCTGGAAAGGAGCTGGATGTGTGTGGTATATATTAGCCCATTGCAAGGGGATAACTTTATGATGATATATTGCAAATTGATTAAATTCTATCACCAATGTGGATGACATAGGAGTGGTACATAATAAATTATCCCCGATCACCTGCAATATATGGAAATGTATAATGTACTATTTGGTTTTGTGTCTGGATCCGCAGGGGATCTAATTCACCCTGATGGAATACAGGGGGTTTATTTGCTGTTTTTGTTGGTCCAGGGGCAGACTGACAACTAATGGGGCCCCCTGTGTCCTCACCCACACTCAAACCACACCCAAAAAAGCCTGTGAAAGGTACCAGGGGCATCTCATGGGGCTCCCTACTGACCCCAGACCCTCGGGCAGTGCCGGAGCGCCGGAATGGTCAGTCCGCCCCTGGGTTGGTCTATATGCTGTTTTTTCAGTGTTATTTGGTCATACTTTTTTTAATGTATTTTTTATCTGTTATGTTATTACATTGAATTAAAAATATTTTTGACATTAGAATTGTGGGGATCAATATCTGGCAGTTAGAATTGATAATTATTCCTTTTTCATTTTGTCCAAATATGATGCAAGTGGAGTATTCAGTCAAAACCAGGTTATTATGTGTTTTGGATTTTCTGTTAAGACTCAGTACTTGCAACTCTTCCACATTAATTGGGAGATAGTAGATATATAAGATTTTGGACTTTGAGCAATTTGTTTTTGTGTTATTAAGCTGACTGTGTGCATTGAAACCTCTCACCGGGGAGGAGGGGCAGCATAAAACGTAAATACATCACTGGTTCCAATCTACATTGGGGCTGCCATTAACAATACATTTCATACCTTACTTTTAATCATAAAACAAAAACTCTAATTACTGTGTGTCTGACTTGCATGCAAATTGGATGAAACTGTTTATTTTGTTGCAGAATACAGACTTTTTCTTTTTGATCCAATACGTCTGCCCTGAGTTCAGAGACTGATTATTATTTGTAGGCTGACACATTGCTCAGCTGTCACTCTGCTCTGTAAAATGTGTTTCAGCAAGGGATGGGTTAAATCTCTATTTTTTTTCTGTAATGTGCTGGTGAAGTCTGCCAGTCTGCTGCACAGCTCGGGGTGACAGGGTCTCCTCTCCCTTTTTCCTCTCACATTCCCCTGGGTGAGAAATCAGCTCCTATTATTAGCCCTGGGAGGGGCGGTGGGAGGCTAGCCTCACACAAGACATGGCACAGAGTGAGGGGCTCCTTCTAGACACAGGCGAGGCTCCTGGTCCTGGGCGTGATTGACACACCAGGTGTGGAGGCATAGATGGTTGTCAGGTAGGAAATGCATGGCTTGTTTTCAGGTTCAAATTGATTTGTGCGAGCATCCGATAACCAGGGCGAAAGTCTCTGTAGTGTCCATAGTCTTCTACTGACCATGTGTGCCATCTGTTGTATGAATCAAGACAATATACACGGTGCGTACCCCTGTACTGTATGGATGTGCACTCTATTCTATGAATCAAGACAATGTACACGGTGCGTACCCCTGTACTGTATGGATGTGCACTCTATTCTATGAATCAAGACAATGTACACGGTGCGTACCCCTGTACTGTATGGATGTGCACTCTATTCTATGAATCAAGACAATGTACACCGTGCGTACCCCTGTACTGTGTGGATGTGCTCTCTATTCTATGAATCAAGACAATGCACACCATGCGTACGCCTGTACTGTATGGATGTGCACTATATTCTATGAATCAAGACAATGTACACGGTGCGTACCCCTGTACTGTATGGATTTGCACTCTGTTCTATGAATCAAGACAATGTATACCGTGTGTACCCCTGTACTGTATGGATGTGCACTCTATTCTATGAATCAAGACAATGTACACCGTGCGTACCCCTGTACTGTATGGATGTGCTCTCTATTCTATGAATCAAGACAATGTACACCGTGCGTACCTCTATACTCTATGAATGTGCCCTCTATTCTATGAATCAAGACAATGTACACCGTGCGTACCTCTATACTCTATGAATGTGCCCTCTATTGTATGAATCAAGATAATGTACACCGTGCGTACCCCCTGTACTGTATGGATGTGCACTCTATTCTATGAATCAAGACAATGTACACCGTGCGTACCCCTGTACTGTGTGGATGTGCTCTCTATTCTATGAATCAAGACAATGTACACCGTGCGTACGCCTGTACTGTATGGATGTGCACTATATTCTATGAATCAAGACAATGTACACGGTGCGTACCCCTGTACTGTATGGATTTGCACTCTGTTCTATGAATCAAGACAATGTATACCGTGTGTACCCCTGTACTGTATGGATGTGCACTCTATTCTATGAATCAAGACAATGTATACCATGTGTACCCCTGTACTGTATGGATGTGCACTCTATTCTATGAATCAAGACAATGTACAGAATGAATCAGATTTGTGCGACGGAAAGATTATATTATATGGATATGATGGAGAAGTATAATATAAAGTGGAAAAAATGGGAGGAATATAGAGAAAAAGTGAAATATATGATGATGATGTATACCCCTCGAAATAAAAGCTGAGTTTAGAAATGGTTTTAGAGAAGGGAAATGCTGAGTGGGGGGGGGGGGGTGGGGGGCGAGGGAGGGTAGGGGAAGGGGGATATAGATAAGTTATGTCAATAAGAAAATTTCCATTTGATGTTTTTTTTTTTTATAGAAACAGGTGTTTGTAATTTGTATTTGGAAGAAAATTAATAAATATTTATAATAAAAAAAGACAATGTATACCGTGTGTACCCCTGTACTGTATGGATGTGCACTCTATTCTATGAATCAAGACAATGTACACTGTGCGTACCTCTATACTCTATGAATGTGCCCTCTATTGTATGAAACAAGATAATGTACACCGTGCGTACCCCTGTACTGTATGGATACGCACTCTATTCTATGAATCAAGACAATATACACCATGCGTACCCCTGTACTGTATGGATACGCACTCTATTCTATGAATCAAGACAATGTACACCGTGCGTACCCCTGTACTGTGTGGATGTGCACTCTTTTGTATGAACCAAGAAAATGTACACCGTGCGTACCCCTGTACTGTATGGATGTGTCCTCTATGGTATGAATCAAAACAATATACACTGTACACTCTGTAATAAAATAAAAACACAGTGCCCTCTCTTATGCAATGAAAACAGTGTACATTGTGTAGACCCCTGTACAGTACATGGACCATTTGTGTGTACAGTGTACTCCTGTACTGTGTGCAGATATTCTCTGTTATAGAATTCAAATATTGTACATTAGATACATGGTACCCCTTGTAATACAATGAAAACTGTGGTCTGTGTGTCCTCTGATGTAGGTTGCAGATCAGTGTGCATTGTGTATATTCCTGTAAAGTACCCATGTGTCCTCTGTTGTAGGTTGCAGATCTGTGTACATTGTGTATATTCCTGCAAAGTACACGTGTGTCCTTTGTTGTAGGTTGCAGATCAGTGTGCATTGTGTATATTCCTGTACTGCACACGTGTGTCCTCTGATGTAGGTTGAAGATCTGTGTGCATTGTGTATATTCCTGTACTGCACACGTGTGTCCTCTGATGTAGGTTGAAGATCTGTGTGCATTGTGTATATTCCTGTACTGCACACGTGTGTCCTCTGATGTAGGTTGAAGATCTGTGTACATTGTGTATATTCCTGTACTGCAC
Organism: Staurois parvus; assembly: GCF_062004578.1. Taxonomy (NCBI): domain Eukaryota; kingdom Metazoa; phylum Chordata; class Amphibia; order Anura; family Ranidae; genus Staurois; species Staurois parvus. Next base: position 1,334,605 of record NW_028318349.1, read on the forward strand.
ACGTGTGTCCTCTGATGTAGGTTGAAGATCTGTGTGCATTGTGTATATTCCTGTACCGCACACGTGTGTCCTCTGTTGTAGGTGGCAGATCTGTGTGCATTGTGTATATTCCTGTACTGCACACGTGTGTCCTCTGATGTAGTTTGCAGATCTGTGTGCATTGTGTATATTCCTGTACTACACACGTGTGTCCTCTGTTGTAGGTGGCAGATCAGTGTGCATTGTGTATATTCCTGTACTACACACGTGTGTCCTATGTTGTAGGTGGCAGATCAGTGTGCATTGTGTATATTCCTGTACTGCACACGTGTGTCCTATGTTGTAGGTGGCAGATCAGTGTGCATTGTGTATATTCCTGTACTGCACACGTGTGTCCTCTGATGTAGGTTGCAGATCTGTGTGCATTGTGTATATTCCTGTAAAGTACACGTGTCCTCTGTTGTAGTCTCCATTGTTCCTGTAAAGTCACATAGGGTAGTACAGTGTATATAAAGATGTTTTAGGAAATGAACACTCACATGTACATCTCCAAGTTTTATTGAAAGCAAGCCCTGTATACAGATCCTGTGCGATTATAAATGTGAATGAAATGTGTTTTGTCTGCAGTTTGGGCTGTAAATAGAAGTGTGCAGTTTGTTGTTAGGACGGGTCCTCGGGAGCACATAATGCAGCTCAGTATGTTTGGGAAATTTAGAAGCAAATGTCCCGACAGCTGAGAGTATAATGGCAGCTGTCCTCTTGTGTCATGGAGTCAGGGACACGCACAGACATAGCCGGGGCCTGCCCAAAGCCGTGCTTTCCTATTCCAGCCTACAGCCCACATGGTCAGCCTTGGACAGAACTTTACAGAACAAATGACAAGCTCTCAGGATCAGAAACGCATTTGTTACATATGCTACATTTTATCTTGAGTGGTGTGGGCTATGTGTTAGGAAATAACAGAGCGCATTAGTATGGATCAGCATCCCTAGTAAGAAGATTGCTTTGTTCACACAACTCTGCATCAAAATATTTCTGGCATCCAGGGACAAATGAGGTTTGAATTGCTAATTATTGTTTGTATTCCTTGTGTATTGTATTATGTTTGTGTTTGTTTTCATCATTTATTATAATATGTTATTTTAAGATATTTTTATATCTTTATTTTATTTTAGACCAATTCAATAAGTGCAACAATAAGAGCACAGTTACTATAATGCAACTGCTGTAAAAAGCAGCTGTCAGAAGGCATCTTCCATTGATATGGCTACAGCGGATTTCATTCTGATTGGTTGCTATGGGTTAAGCCTAGCACACGATTAGAAAATAATAAAATGCAATCATATAAAAATGCCGCTTTCGAAGTGATTGTACAATAGTCTGATCATTAGTACACAGCTTTCGAGAGCCGGTCACAACAGTTCATCCAAAATTATCTGAAGGGACAAACATGAACATTTTTCTCATATGATGCCAGATCGTACAAATTTTTTGTTTAATCAGTACAGTTTGGTCCAAAAATACAATACAAATACAATACATTACATCACTTCCAAAGTTGTATTCTGTCGTATGAGAATTTTCGTAAGTTGAGTAACCTCTTAATTTTCAATATGGAGACTAGTATGCAAAACAAAAAAAAAAATGGACAATTATTCGTCCGATATTCTCATCATGTGTACAAGGCTTTAGAGTAGTTAAACTGAAATCCATTGATCTCTGTTTAATAATAATAGCACATTGTAGTGAGCAGTGGTGTACAGTAACCCGTAGCAAGCAATTACCCCACACAACAGTGTTGTATTTCTTTTTGACTATCTTATAAAAAAATTAGAAACTCCACTGAGCGATTTTTATTACTATAATGCATTTAACAGTGTTATGATGTAACCATTTGCAACCACTAAATTGTTTGCTGTAATGAGATATACTCAGGTAGGTGAATGGAGATTTCTGATTTGCTGACAGGAGGTATTACAGGTGAAACTCAAAAAATTAGAATATCATTAAAAAGATCATTTATTTCAGTAATGCAACTTAAAAGGTGAAACTAATATATGAGATAGACTCATTACATGCAAAGCAAGATAACTCAAGCCGTGATTTGTCATAATTGTGATGATTATGGCTTACAGCTCATGAAAACCCCAAATATACAATCTCAGAAAATTAGAATATTGTGAAAAGGTGCAATATTCTCGGCTCAAAGTGTCCCACTCTAATCAGCGAATTAAGCCATAACACCTGCAAAGGGTTCCTGAGCCTTTAAATGGTCTCTCAGTCTGGTTCAGTAGGAATCACAATCATGGGAAAGACTGCTGACCTGACAGTTGTGCAGAAAACCATCATTGACACCCTCCATAAGGAGGGAAAGCCTCAAAAGGTAATTGCAAAAGAAGTTGGATGTTCCCAAAGTGCTGTATCAAAGCACATTAATAGAAAGTTATGTGGAAGGGAAAAGTGTGGAAGAAAAAGGTGCACAAGCAGCAGGGATGACCGCAGCCTGGAGAGGATTGTCAGGAAAAGGCCATTCAAAAGTGTTGGGGACTTTCACAAGGAGTGGACTGAGGCTGGAGTCAGTGCATCAAGAGCCACCACACACAGACAGATACTGGACATGGGCTTCAAATGTCGTATTCCTCTTGTACAACAAACAATGTCAGAAGCGTCTTACCTGGGCTAAAGAAAAACAGACCTGGTCTGTTGCTCAGTGGACCAAAGTCCTCTTTTCTGATGAGAGCAACTTTTTCATCTCATTTGGAAACCAAGGACCCAGAGTATGGAGGAAGAATGGAGAGGCACACACTGCAAGATGCTTGAAGTCCAGTGTGAATTTTCCACAGTCTGTGTTGATTTGGGGAGCCATGTCATCTGCTGGTGGAGGTCCACTGTGCTTCATTAAGTCCAGGGTCAACGCAGCCGTCTACTAGGAGATTTTGGAGCACTTCCTGCTTCCTTCCGCAGAGGAGCTTTATGGGGATGCTGACTTCCAGAAGGACTTGGCATCTGCCCACACTGCCAAAAGCACCAAAACCTGGTTCAATGACCATGGGATTACTGTGCTTGATTGGTCAGCAAACTCGCCTGACCTGAACCCCATAGAGAATCTATGGGTCATTGTCAAGAGAAAGATGAGATACATGAGACCGAACAATGCAGAAGAGCTGAAGGGCGCTATTGAAGCATCCTGGTCTTCCATAACACCTCAGCAGTGCCACAGGCTGATAGCTTCCATGCCACGCCGCATTGAGGCAGTAATTGCTGCAAAAGGGGCCCAAACCAAGCACTGAGTACATATGCATGCTTATACTTTTCAGATGTCAGATATTGTTCTATGTGCAATCCTTGTTTTATTGATTGCATGTAATATACAAATTTTCTGAGATTGTGGATTTGGGGTTTTCATGAGCTGTAAGCGATAATCCATCACAATTATGACAAATCACGGCTTGAACTATCTTGCTTTGCATGTAATGAGTCTATCTCATATATTAGTTTCACCTTTAAAGTTGCATAACTGAAATAAATGAACGTTTGCACAATATTCAAATTTTTCGAGTGTCACCTGTAGTAGAGATAGCTAAAATGATTGGTACATTACCTATTACATACAAATCTGGTATTTGTATATTTTTGCTTACTTTCATAATTGAATGTATGTATGTATATTGGTTCATATATATATATATATATATATATATATATATATATATATATATATATATATATATATTGTGACAGTGTAGCGATCTGTCACCCTGGATTCTCAACAAGGCAGGTTGAGGGGCTCCAGGGTAAGTGTTTGATACGGAGGAAAGTGGCTTTTCACTTTCCTCCTTTGTTTGTAAGGTCTGTTTTGGGATCTGGAGCCTGGAGATTTCAAAGAGATCTGGGAGGGATGAAATCTCCAATCCTGGTACCAGGTTTTGGGAATGGCCAGGGGACTGATTGCACAGGTGTGTGCAGGCCTTTTCATAGAGTCAGGACCAGGGTTCTGGGCTCCACCCCGGCAGATAGGAGTCAGGAGGGCTCCACTTGGAAGACAGGAGGTCACTGCCTGGAAGTCAGGTGGGCTTCACCTAGGAGAGGTGGAAGCCAAAAGCAGCAAGGGGCTGCTAGAGGTCAGCGGTGTGCTAGAGGCCAGCGGTGTGCAAGTGCCATAGTTTGGGAAGAAGTCTGCAGGAGACAGACAGCAAGCTGAGTATAAGCCAGGAGGCTGAACCGTTGTTTTGTGGATGATCGATACCCCTGTGTGGGAAACTTCTGTTGTGAACTTTCATTTAAATAAAAGTGGGCTAAAAAGGCCCTTAAAAAGAAGCGAGTTGCTGTGTGCGTTTAAAAGCTCTACCACTTTGAAGCGAGTTCCCACAATATATATATATATATATATATATATATATACACATACACACACATACAGTGAGGGACAGAAGTATTTGAACACCCTGTGATTTTGCACGTTCTCCCACTTAGAAATCATGGAGGGGTCTGAAATTCATATTGTAGGTGCATTTCCACTCTGAGAGACTGAATTAAAAAAAAATTCAGGAAATCACATTGTATGATTTTTAAGGAATTTATTTGTCTTGCACTGCTGAACATAAGTATTTGAACACCTAAGAAACAGCAAGAATTCTGGCTTTCAAAGACCTGTTACTGTGCCTTTAAAAAGTCCACCTCTACTCCACTCATTAATCTAACTTAGTAGCACCTGTCTGAGCTCTTTAAAGACACCTGTCCACCCCACAGTCAGACACCAACTACTACCATGGGCAAGACCAAAGAGCTGTCAAAAGACACCAGAGACAAAATTGTAGACCTCCACAAGGCTGGAAAGGGCTATGAGGCAATTGCCAAGCAGCTTGGTGAAAATAGATCAACTGTTGGAGCAATTGTTAGAAAATGGAAGAGGTTAAAGACGACTGTCAGTCTCCCTCGGACTGGGGCTCCATGCAAGATCTCCCCTCTTGGGGTATCACTGATGATAAGAAAGGTGAGGAACCAGCCCAGAACTACAAGGGAGGAGCTGGTCAATGACATGAAGAGAGCTAGGACCACAGTTTCAAAGGTCACTGTAGGTAGAACACTACGCCGTCATGGTTTCAAATCATGCATTGCACGGAAGGTTCCCCTGCTCAAGTCATCACATGTCCAGGCCCGTCTGAAGTTTGCCAATGACCATCTGGATGATCCAGAGGAGGCATGGGAGAAAGTCATGTGGTCAGATGAGACCAAAGTAGAACTTTTTGGTCTAAACTTCACTCGTCGTGTTTGGAGGAAAAAGAAGGATGAGTTGCATCCCAAGAACACCATCCCTACTGTGAAGCATGGGGGTGGTAACATCATGCTTTGGGGGTGCTTTTCTGTGAAGGGGACAGGACGACTGCACTGTATTAAGGAGAGGATGAATGGGGCCATTTATTGTGATATTGTTAGCAACAACCTCCTTCCCTCAATCAGAGCATTGAAAGTGGGTCATGGCTGGGTCTTCCAACATGACAACGACCCGAAGCACACAGCCAAGATAACCAAGGATTGGCTCCATAAGAAGCATATCAAGGTTCTGGAGTGGCCTAGCCAGTCTCCAGACCTAAATCCAATAGAACATCTGTGGAGGGAGCTGAAACTCTGTGTTGCTTAGCGACAGCCCCGAAACCTGACAGATCTAGAGATCTGTGTGGAGGAGTGGGCCAAAATCCCTGTTGCAGTGTGTGCTAACCTGGTCAAGAACTACAGGAAACGTTTGACCTCTGTAATTGCAAACAAAGGCTTCTGTACCAAATATTAACACTGATTTTCTCAGGTGTTCAAATACTTATGTTCAGCAGTGCACATGCAGCTTTGTGAAAGGTCCTGCTCCTGCAGCTTTCTGGGGCTTGTGATGTGCCCCAGAATGCTGTGGAGGAAAAGGGGGTTATCAAAACCAGGTACCCAGCCCCCAAAGAAAAAATATAAAGTGCCAAAAGCTAAAGGGGGGCATACAAGTGGAACTTCCCCTTTTTGGGTGAAGTTCTACTTTAATAAAGAATTTAATTTAATGCACTCTAATCTGAGAATTGATTAGACTGGGTAATTATGATCTTCTTCAGTGATTCACAGTCCACCATATATGTATGCAGATTAATTCTAAGTCTAATTCATGGAGAATCACAAGTATATAATTTGTGCCAACAGCGATTTTTGAATGTACAATATAATTCTTATTGGCAAGGGTGAATCAGCATGCATATGTTTATTAGTCCTAGAACTGCAATTCTCTGGAAAGGATCAGATTCCCACAATACAACCGCTCGAAAGAACAGGTCACTTATCTTCATATAATTCACATCACTGCTTTTTTCCATCATGCATGCCCATCAGCATCCTCTCTCTTCTTCTGTAGCTGGCCTGTTTTATAATGTAACATTGATTTCCTCTCTTTATGGCAGGAGATCTGTGAGGATATCTCAGATCACGTGGAACAAATCCATGCTTTGCTGGATACAGAGTTCTCCCTGAAGCTACTCTCTTATTCTGTCAATGTGATTGTGGACATACATACAGTGCAGCTCCTGTGGCATCAGCTTCGGGTGTCTGTGCTGGTCCTGAGAGAAAGGATACTACAAGGGCTGCAGGACAGCAACGGCAACTACACACGACAGACTGACATCCTGCAAGCATTCACCAAGGAGGACCAAGAGGTAAGAGACTCAAAAAAACTGATGTGTACGATGTGGGGCTACATTTATTACTAGACATGTGCACGCCAGAAATTTTCATTTTGTTTAATTTCTAATGCATTCGTTCATTGAAGAACTTCATTTCATCACATTCATTATGTTGAACTGATTCGTCTTCGAAATTGGTTTTGTATCTTCAGTATTCATTTTGTATATTGTTGGTCCACATGGATTCGAAAAATTTTGCATTTTTTTTTAAAGACTGCTATATATATATATATATATATATATATATTAGTTTTTGGTTTGGATATTTTGGGTGGATTCAATATTCATATATTGAAACTATTCGGAAGGATTCAATATTTTTGGATACAACAGAATAAATAATGCAAAATTTGGCTGCCCAAAATTTTTCAAACCTAAGAGATGCATTAGACTGTAGAGCTGAATTGACTAACAAATACAAGTTCAAATCATAAATTTACTTAAATCCGAATTATTGAACTGAAATTGAAATATTTAATTATTTGAAAATATGATTAATTTTCCCATGGGTCAAACTACTATCACACTAATGCGACGTAATCCAAATTAAACAAATGCGTTTTTTTATTTCGTTGTAACTTTTTTTGGATTTTTTGACATTTGTGTATTGCTTCCAGCCATCAATTTCATAGTATAGATTAGATTAAATAGTAAACATGTTACTGGTACTGTAGTCAGCCCCTCCAGTTTTTCTTTCCTTCAGTTTTTGTATATCTGTTCTAGTGGAATAGAGGGTGATGGGTATAAAGAACATGAGGGTAAAAGACTTTAAACTACACTTTTAGAGAAAAAAAATAAGTGTACCTTCACTCACTGGTGATATGAAAAATTGCCTAATAAAGGTGGTACTAAAGGGCAAAGTCAAAAATTACAAATATGATACAGTCTGTTACTACAATTACAAACCAGGCTTTATTTTCCTTGCCTCCCCAATATTTTTTTGCTTGTTGGTCCTGCTGCTATTTCTTAACTTCCATTAACAAACTAAGCTATAGGTAGGAGTTAGAGGGCTTCTGTAATTGATTAAAAAGTGTTAGCGGGAGTTCAGCTTTAACTTGTTAGTCACTTATGTAAAGTCAAGTAGATTCACTAGATCACCTAACACCTACCCTCTCCAGACAGTGCTGCTGTCCAAGGGTGATTCTATTGCCCCTTCGTAGATAGAGGGGCCACCCTAGGACTACTAATACAGCCACTGTATTTAAGTATTGTACGCTGAGTTATATTAAATTCTGTTTTGGGGTTTAATATTGCTTTAACTCTTTTAAAAGTGTTAGCTAGAGTTCAGCTTTAACTTGACAGCTGCTTATGTAAAGTCTTGTAATCTACTAGATCATCTAACACTTCCCTCTCCAGACAGTGCTGCTGTCTAAGGATGACTTTATTGCCCCTCGATAGATAGAGGAGCCAACCTAGGACTACCAATGCAGCTACCACATTTAAGGATTGGTAAGCTGCAATATATTAAATTCTGTTTTTGGGTTTAATATTGCTTTAACTCTAGCAGAATTGATCCATATGCTGAATAATTTCCAATTTTTATCATTACACAGATACTTCTGATGTCCATCCTGCTTATTTTCCTGTCCTACCTTATTTCCCAGTCCAAAGTGTTATGTTGAGAGGGGTTACTGCAAGCTGAACTGTAGTGCTTCTCTAATTCTCACATAAAAAGTATTCCAGCTCTGGGTAATTATATAGCAAAAGCTGCTGGCATTTGCAATAGTACTACAGGATGGCACTTCTGAAAAATGTATATATTTTAGAACATATTTAAACGTAGTTATTGAAATTGTACATTTTTTTACAGGATAGGCTGGATGCCCTGACAGAAGTGGATGGCTCAGGTCAGCTGACCATTCGATGCCCCCCAGATTACCTCTCATTGGACTGTGGGATCACTGCCTACGAACTGTCAGACTACAGTCCCAGGGAGGAGGACACCCCACCTCCCCCTGCTAAACCCCTGGAAGACTGGACATACAGTGCTATGCAGCAGGAGTTTCCAGATTTAGTTAAAGGCCCTGGTCTGCTAAGTGTGGTTTCTGACAAGGAAGCCCCACTAAATTCTGGAATGGAGAAAGAGTCAACACAACACCAGCTGGAAGAGACAGGGCAGCCGACTCTCAAGTCTTTCCTTTCCAGCGAGAGCACCACACCAAAAAGACCTCTACAGGAGGGCAGTGATCATGGTGGAGATTCTCCCACTCGGCCTTCTCTGCCAAAACGAGGACTGTTTCTGAATGATATGACAGATTGGGTGAAGTCAGACAGCCTAACTTCCGTTGATATGAACTTGTCCCTGCCAGTTTGCTCTACATCTCCCAACAAGCACTTCAGTCTTAGCGTGACAGCCACATATTCTGCTAATATTCCATCATCTCCTAAAAACCAAGTACCTGAAGAGGATGACACAGCACAGAATATAAGGGAAGTGCCCAGTCAAGTGCATCAGTGTCTTGATGGTAGAACATCCCCTACTAATTCTGCTAACTCCCACTGCAGCACACCAAATGAAAGTCAGCAAGACCAGCAGAATAATAGACTGCTGGACTCTCCTCCCCAGGAATTAGGGGAGGACCGTTGGTATGGGTCCGATGAATTCCTAGCTTTACCTTCACACTTGCACGAAACAGACCTTCTTGCCTTGAGCCTTGGTAGCCTTTCACAGTTGGTATCTCCTACACCTGGAGAGCCCCAGCCATCATTTCGAGATGTGGAAGATTGGGAGATCAGTTCAGGATCAGAGGTTGGACCTAGTTCACCCCGATGTCTCTCTCCCAGTACCCCAAGTGACATAACATCATATACCAACAGCAGTGAACGATCATCTCCACACTTTAGTGGGTCAGCAAGCACCGGAAGACAGAACAAAGCAGCACTTATACAGAGGTTGATGTGGGACATCCAGAGACAGGACAATGATCGACATGTGTGGGACAGAATCCAGGTGAGAGATTTGCCAGTGAAAAAGGTGTGAACTACAAATTCATGTGCTCCTTATATATATTAACCATTTATAACTGAATATTGTTAGCAATACTTTTGTGAATATAGGACTTTAATGTGGCTATTTATCAAATATCATGAAGTCCTAACTTTTGGAAACTTAAAATGGAACTCCTGCCAAAGCTTTCATTTGTTTTGTATAGAGTAAGGAAAGGGTTAGGATTCTTGTCAGGTTTTTGTTATCATTGTGTATGACCCTGTTAGGTGTTTGCATCACTTACTGTAACTATTGTCACAGTGATATTGAATATGATAGTAATTTCGGGGAATGTGAAATCTTTCCAAAAAGGTCGTAGACAGTAATGTAAATGTTAAGGAAAGTATGAAAACAAATATACATAAAAGGAACCAGTATTGATAGCAGTGTTGCAGCTTTTCACTGCTGTCCACATCTCCACTGCAGTGACTTCCTTTACTTAATCTGAAAATACTAGTTTCCTGGCTTCTACTTCCATACTTTGAGTCACTGGAACAAGTGTTCAGATCATACTTCCTCCAGTTCAGTGACTCAGAAAATACTTTAGACGCTTATTCAGTCTGAAAGCCAGGAAAATAAGATATTTATACTTACTGTATAATCTATTGAGGAATATGGGCATTCAGATACAACTGGGTTATGTTGCAGCCTACTAGAGATTTGGAAACTGGCAAACAGAAACATTGTTAAGCCTGCCCCCATATAATGCTTCTTTTACCCACCCCAAATTTTTTTGAATAACAGTATTAAGGGCAAGAGCGAAAAAAAAAAAAACAAACAAACCAAAAAAAAAATTGAGTCACTCAAGGGACTCCAAGAAATGGATTTTATGGCAAGTGCAAAAATCTTATTTTAATTCATGCTCATTGGACACAGGAATTCAGATACAGTTTGGGCACCCAAAAGTAGTTCAACTTAGAATGGGGAACAGCCACTGGAAGGTCCACAAAAAAGGAATAACATTGTCATTAATTCAGGACCACCTAATGAATCAGGTCTGAATCTCTGCCAGATGAGGTAAAGCCCTGTGCAAGGCAGGGAAACTGCCAATGATCTAGATGAGTCTATAGAGGTTCAACCTGATGTACAAGACTAGAACAGATGAGATTACTGCCCGAGGGGAAAGACCCCACCTGAAGGAAACCTGAACCAGCTGTCAAACCACAAATCCCACCAAAATAGTTGGAACAACTCAACTACTTGTTTAGGAAAGAACAGACCCACGACATGATGTGGTCAACAGAAAAAAAAACACTGGGGCAAAACATCCAAGAGAAAAGGAGGAAACATCTGACAAATCAGACCTGTAAGAAAAAGACTAATTAGTTTACATAGGAAGGTCCAAGTATTATACTCCTAACCCAATATGCTGGCCATACACAGATTGAATTTCACCTGGTTCTTGATGAACTGGCTGAAATCTGCTCAGTGGGTGGCCCTGTTAGCTTCCTCCCACCCTACATCCCTCAATTGAAAATGTGATGCCAAACAGCAGTTGAATCCAGTAAAGTGCAGGCACTGTTCAGATATTTTGACAGCTAGAGGGACTCAGGTCAGGGGTTTCCTGGTCCACAGAGACGATGTGAGAGTCTCACTCAGAACCTAGATTCTAGCAGTATAGGGTGGAGCTGAAAAGGACTGAGAACCAATGAGAAAGGGGAGACCATCCTGAAAAGGGATTCTCCTAATGCCTTACACTGAAGGAAAGGGATGAACTTTTTTAGTGAGGGTTTTAGCTGAACAGCCTCAACCTATCAGTGGCAGGAAGCTACCAATGATAGATACCATGAGGACCTATTTCACAAAACCTTGCAGGAGGTAGGCTCCTGAGAAGGGTGCTAAGTGCAAGGGTTTGAATAACTGACTGAATTGCAAGGCTTCAGAGATTTATTCCATCTGTTTCAGGAAACCGGCACGTATCCCAGTGGTGGAAGGATACCCATTTTGACATAGATTGACAGATTAAAGTCACCACCAATATAGGACAGAAGATACGAACAGCTAATTCAAATTGGTATTTAAGGAGGGATTCTATCTGTCTGTGATTGGAATTCCAAAAGGCGTGGCCACCCTCAACCAATCTAGTGGTCTTCCTATTAGGGTTGATCACTGGTATCCCTATAGTTGGAAAAGACCACAGATTAGGAAATTTCCATTTAAAGGGGAAAAGAACATCCACATTCTTAGGTTGGGCCTTGGATCCTCCAGGGTGCTTCCATACCATATAGACGATGTATAAGAAAGGTCTTTGCAGTCAGAGATGGTGACAGGGGCCACAGGGACAGCTTAATTTAGATGTTCAGGAGAGTCAAAGGCAGAGTCAAAGAATGCTTAAAGCTGCAGGGAAAGTATCCCAGTAGCCGAGTACAAACTGCTAAAAAAAAAATACTGAGTGGACTTAGAGATCACTGTGGAAGACTCCAGTGATGATGGCCATAATACAAGATGGGTCTAGGGATCCAGATTACGCACATTGCTTCCTGCTGTGGAAACCAGGTAAATGCCCTTAAAACTACTAGGGAAGTATGGGCTGAGGTCAGTTTTGGCAGTTAGACTAACCTCTCTGAGTCTTAGTCAAGACATGTTGCTTCCTTGCAGTAGTAGGGCAGCTAGGCCCAATGTGAGGCAAGGCCTCAAGTACTCACAAACCCAAGCAGCTGGTGCTGAGGATTATAGGTGGCCAGAGGCGACCAGATCATTGTAGGAAACAGACCTGAGCTTTAGGAGCAGAAACAGAAGCAGGATGGCTGAATAGTGGGAAATGCTCCACTAAGTGGAAGACATCAGTGCTCAGTTCTAAACTTTACCCCGGTAAAACCATCAGTGGCAGGGAAGTTAAAATAGTTTCCCCTGCTTCAGCCCAAATTGCCTTACTCACAAAGTAAGTCTAAAGAAACAAGGTCATACCCGGGGCTGTGCTATGGCTTTGGACCTGGAAAGTGTCACACAGCTAACAAACAAAGTGCACTGAGGTCTGGAACACCGAGTATGGCCAACAAAACTAGTGCTGAGGAAACACCAATCCAGATAGCTAATCTGTATATATCTTGCGAGCCAAATAGTATGTGGCAAATAGCCACCTTGTGGCACAACTCGGGACAAAAATATATGTCCTTGATATTACTGGATCGCAAACACCCAACACATAACTACCACTGTGTACACAAATTATTTCATCATCTTGTGTTGCGCTCCTTATTAAATTATAGTGACAAAGTGAATATTATATTTCATAATGTTACCTGAACATAAATAATCATAAATTCATATATAGAATAATAACTTATAAAAAAGTATAATATTAATCCGTATTCGTGATTAAATAATAAATAATGATTAATTGTGAATCATAATTTAGTGAAAAAATATAAAAATTACCGTGAATAAATACTCATAAAATAAATAAATTAATTTTTAGTGCAAAAGCATAGTCCCATTAATCATAAAAATATATATAAAGTGACTCTGTGTCCTAAAAATCTTGAATCCGTGACGGATTGTGAATCCGTGATAAAATATTTGTGAATCCTCCAATTAGTGCAGATGTAAGCTCACCTCCTGATATGCCTGCAATTAGGCTATATACACTTTTGGTCCACCTCCTTTGGGACCTGCTTGTTAGAATTTTCTCCTCTTTAAATTACGGAGCAGGAATATCCTTTAGAGCTGATTATCCTCTCTGGGGTTAATCACTCCTCACAGTGATACAGACCCCTATACTCTCCTCTCCATGCGTTTCCAACATGTGGCTCATCAGACCATGTGACTTGCACATGGTCTGATGAGCCACATGTTGGAAACGCATGGAGAGGAGAGTATAGGGGTCTGTATCACTGTGAGGAGTGATTAACCCCAGAGAGGATAATCAGCTCTAAAGGATATTCCTGCTCCGTAATTTAAAGAGGAGAAAATTCTAACAAGCAGGTCCCAAAGGAGGTGGACCAAAAGTGTATATAGCCTAATTGCAGGCATATCAGGAGGTGAGCTTACATCTGCACTAATTGGAGGATTCACAAATATTTTTATCACGGATTCACAATCAGTCACGGATTCAAGATTTTTAGGACACAGAGTCACTTTATATATATTTTTATGATTAATGGGACTATGCTTTTGCACTAAAAATTAATTTATTTATTTTATGAGTATTTATTCACGGTAATTTTTATATTTTTTCACTAAATTATGATTCACAATTAATCATTATTTATTATTTAATCACGAATATGGATTAATATTATACTTTTTTATAAGTTATTATTCTATATATGAATTTATGATTATTTATGTTCAGGTAACATTATGAAATATAATATTCACTTTGTCACTATAATTTAATAAGGAGCGCAACACAAGATGATGAACCAATCCAGATAGCTGCCATATAAGGACCAGCTCAAACAGCAGTATAGCAAAGAAACTTGATTTGAATCACAAAGGAAACACTCCAGGAAGAAAATATAAAACTAGCAAGAAGAAAATAGAATTTTTCTTAGCAAATCAGAGGAAAAGGTGTCCAATCTCATAGGACACCAGAAAAAAACTAAGGAGTGCTGAGTAGAGAAGAGGTTATGGGAGGGTGGCTTACAATTTTTCTGTTTTTGTTGAAACATCCTGTGGGCAGCAGTAAAACCCAGCTGTATCTGAGTTCTTGTGTCCTTCAACGAATGACAAAGAAGTAGTATTTTCAGTAGGTAAGGTGGACATTGGCAGCCTCCATCCTTTCTCAGTACAGATTTCCTTTAAGGGACTTTTCCCACATGCAAGGTAATTAAGAGTCATCTGAAATAATCATCTGGGTTAGTAAGGATGAACATAAAAATATGAAGATAATAGATAACATTAGTGGACTGGACAATGTCTGAAAAGGACTCGAAAGAAGACATCATCGTGGGAAATCTTTTATGAGGCAGTGTAAAATATTGTAACTCGTCACAGCCAATCGCATAATAGATTATGGCCACTGTTCTGCTTATTTAATACATAGTACAGCATATCCAGGATATTTCTTAGACCCAAAATATAAATAGCTTATATTGGACTGCCTGTTTTCAAAAGACAGAATGATAACAACAGGAGAACAATTTTTGTGTCTATATTTTATATACCTAGTAATTTTTTCCAAACCAGTTCAATGTTTTGAAAATATCCTTTTAGTAATTGCTAAGAACAGTGCTAGTTCTGGTACAGCATTATGCAGTGGGGTACCTGCCCCAGAACTATTGCTATTTCTAGGAGTCAGGAAATGGGTCTTCAGAACTACATAGGAGCATTGAGGTTACTGCTGGCTGACTCTTCTAAGCTGTGCTAATCTTTATTATTATTATATAGTATTTATATAGCGCCAAAAGGTTTGCTCAGCGCTGTACATTATAGTCGGGGACAGAACATGAGACAATACAGTAACAAAACAGTACACGAGGGGTTCGAGGGCCCTGGTCTTTCGGGCTTACAATCTAGGAGATTCTGGGGCAGACAGTCCAGTGTTTAATTCTGTAAGCCTACTCTCTTCCTGAACTAGTACTGCTTGCAGGAGTTTACACTGGCTGCCTTCAGTACTGGATGGGAGTCTCAGCTGTTACAGGCAACAGCCATTGCATACAAACAGCACAGCCATTGTACAGGTTCTATTTCAGCACATACATCAATATGTACTTAGCAAGGGTGGCAGCAAGGGAGGTTGATGAAAATTGACAAACATAGTTAGGCATACTTACTAAGACAAAGTACTGGAGCCCACATCAAACCATTCATAAGTAATCTTTCACTTATTTTATTACAAGAAGCTAAAATCCTACAGTTTCCTATGGATTACTCTTGTTATTTCCTTTCTAAAAAGCATTGAAGCTACATTTTGTTCTGCCCATTCAGAGGAATGTCTTTTCGCACTTAACTATTCTTACATTCAGGCCCATATAGATCTATATGTGTGTAGAGGTGCATTTGTTTGTAGCATTAGGTAGGTGCTTTGTCATGCTTCAACATACTTTAAAAAAAAAATTATGGAAGTAAGTTGCTTAATAGGTGAATGCCAGCGTCCCACACCAAAGGAACACCACACCAAAATTGTATGGCATTTTCCCAGCATTTACAAATGCATGTAACCCATTAAAATTAAATTCTTAATCCAATATTATTGACAATGCAGTAAAAACGTATTATATAAAATACAAAATGTTGGCTGACAATGTCCATACTGTATATATATATATCACTATAATAAATCTCTGTTGTCTCACTGTTAGAAATTCTGTATAAAGCCCTACAGAACAGACAGTACACAGTCCACATGCATTTCATAACTTTCTGGTAAACCACTAAGTAATAGTGCTATGACATGAAAAGTTTTTATTTTTTCTCCTACATTTCTCATGCGTTCGTTTTGTAGGGTTATATACAGAATTTCTAACACCCACCAATCCAATATAATGTATTGTTGAGAATTTTTATCAGGGAAATGCAGAATTGGGATCCTCCAGATGCATTTCAGATTTCTTCCTCAGAGAAGAGAGACTGTATTCACTCCACCAAATACAGCTGCCAGGATTCAAAATGCCGTGGGTGTGCAATCTGCTGCAGATATTAATGTATGCTTAACAACACCACAAATGCAGATCACAACCACAGTGTGTTTGCCTGAACTGGATCACATGGTACCACACTACCATGTGATCAGGTGCAGTGAATTTTTGAAACGTAGCGCACACATTACTTTTGGTGCGATCCAGTGCAATTTCAGAATGGGCCAAGAATCGCACTGCACTGAAATGCACAGGGATCAAACATGAATACGGACCATGTTCCTGTACGATTCAGGTGTGAAACAATGCTTTTTCTTCCAACTGCAACATTCTGGTAGGTGTATGAAAGGGCTAACATGTTGAAATACTGATATATACTCATACAGCATAATGTTTTACCTTTGCAAATATCTCAAATAGGATGACACTGCAGTATAAAAATAGTACATTCTGCAACAATGTCATCAAGGATGTTCTGCAGTGTGACAATTTGTTTAATATCAATGACTTTGAATGCTTTTTTGTGTTTTGGAAGAAGTTGTAACATTTTTGTTCGATGGTCAAATACAACAATGATGGTAATAAGATCATCTAAAGGTTGGAATTCAGTTATAAAGTCTGTGGCTTTAGGGAACTTAGGAATCAGGCATAACAAACCCCAAACTGGTATTTTTATTGCAATTGCCCATGTAACAAGAACCCTTGGCATTTTATAGTGTTTACTCAGGTTGGGCTGCCAAAAGTATTATGGCCTCTGGTCTCTTGTGCTACACACTCCAAAATGTCCTACTAATACACTGTAAGTAAAGCGGTAGTAAATTCATATTTACAAAAACCACTGACAGGCAGTGTTTTTATAAAAGAAGAGACCCTAATAGTCTCTTATGTCATAAATGCCCTCCTCCGGTAATGTGATCTTAGCTGTGCATGCCTAGCTCAGATCACATTTACGGTCCCCACTGTGTGCTGTTGCAATGTGACTCCCATGGTTATGCGTGAGAGTGATATCACTGTGGCCTGGCCATTTCATCTGGCCAAAAATATGGAAGCTGGCAGGAAGACTGGGTGAAGATCAAGTGCATGGGAACAGGGGGATCAATGACAGCGCAGCACTGGAAGGCTCTGTTTGCAGGTACACTATATTGCCAAAAGAATTGGGCCCGCCCTCCAAATCATTGGATTCAGGTGTTCCAATCACCTCCATGGCCACATGTGTATACAATCAAGCCCCTAGGCATGCAGACTGTTTCTACAAACATTTGTGAAAGAATGGGATGCTCTTAGGAGCTCAGTGAATTCAAGCTTGGTACCGTGATAGGTTGCCACCTGTGAAAGAAGTCCCTCCGTGAAATTTCCTTGCTACTAATATTCCACGCTCAACTGTCAGTGGTATTATAACAAAGTGGAAGCAATTGGGAGCAACAGCAACTCAGCCACCAAGTGATAGGCCACGTAAAATGACAGAGCGAGGTCAGCGTATGCTGAAGCGCACGGTGTGCAGAAGTCGCCAACTGTCTGCAGAGACAGTATCTAAAGACCTCCAAACTTCATGTGGCCTTCAGATTAGCACAACAACAGTGCGTAGAGATCATCTTGGAATGGGTTTCCATGGCTGAGCAGCTGCATCCAAGCCTTACATCACCAAGTACAATGCAAAGTCTTGGATGCAGTGGTGTAAAGCACGCCGCCACTGGACTCTAGAGCAGTGGGGACGTGTTCTCTGGAGTGACGAATCATGCTTCTCTGTCTGGCAATCCGATGGATGTGTCTGGGTGTGGCGGTTGCCAGGAGAACAGTTGACTGCATTGTGCCAAGTGTGAAGTTTGGTGGAGAGGGGATTAAGGTGTGGGGTTGTTTTTCAGGGGTTGGGATTGGCCCCTTAGTTCCAGTGAAAGGAACTCTTAAGGCATCAGCATACAAAGACACTTTGGACAATTTCCTGCTCCCAACTTTGTGGGAACAGTTTGGGGATGGTCCCTTCCTGTTCCAACATGACTGTGCACCAGTGCACAAAGCAAGGTCCATAAAGACATGGATGAACGAGTTTTGGGTGGAGGAACTTGACTGGCCTGCACAGAGTCCTGACCTCAACCCGATAGAACACCTTTGGGATGAATTAGAGCAGAAAATGCGAGTCAGGCCTTCTCATCCGACATCAGAGCCTGACCTCACAAATGTGCTTCTGGAAGAATGGTCAAACCTTCCCATAGACACCCTCCTAAACCTTGTGAACAGCCTTCCCAGAAGAGTTGAAGCTGTTACAGCTGCAAAGGGTGGGCCAACTCAATATTGAACCCAACAGACTAAGACTGGGATGCCATTAAAGTTCATGTGCGTGTAAAGGCAGGCCGACCAATACTTTTGGCAATGTAGTGTACGTCTGTCATAATGGGTTAGTATGTGGTGCGTACTGGTACATTATTACTTAAAGCTACAGGAGGGTACTTTAACTATTTCAAATTAACTTTACTAGCACTTAGGAGTCCCCTATAGAAAAGCAAATCTTTACTTTTTGTTTTCAGGTCCACTTTAAATATTCTCTTGTTGTGATTAGTAAATGTTAAACTTGGATAGGCCACAGTTTCCAAAGGTTATTGCTTTTCTCCCAAGCCACTCTAGTAGCCAACATATTATAAGTCTGTTCCTCTGCACCATGTTTTCTAGAGAGGAAAGCAGGAGGATGTTGCAATTATTTTGGTCCAGATTATAAAGGGTTGCTTAAACATTTTTTTTAGCTATATGAAAAATGAGAAAAACAGTGGCACCCTCAGCTCTGAGAATGCACAGATCAGTGGCTGCAGCTGCTGATTGTAAAAAAGTTTCCATGTCCCTTTAGCAGAAATCAATCAAATGACTGAAATCTGGCCAAATTTTAATCAGTGTATGACCATCTTTAGGTATTGTTGAAGCATTCACCTAATCAGGTATTTAGAGTACCATATTTAGAGGGATAACAAATGTGGGATACAATTAAATATTGACAGAAAACTTTTATCAAAAACATTTTCTTTCTGTTAGATATTGGACTTTTTCTGATAATGGTTCTCCCTTACTGTCTCTGTTGGGGAGCCTAGATTTTGTACCAGGAGCACAACTCTGGAACTAAATGTGTTAAAGCCGAATTTCAGGCAAACAGGTCAATACACAGATGAAATTCTTATAAGAGAGCTGTTACTTGCCAAAAGATTTGTATTTCAGACCATCTAGTTGTGAGATTTACACATCAGTCACACAGCACTGAATGGGGGACCTGACTTTTCTTTGCTACAATTAAAGGGTAACTCCACTTTCGTAGGAAACAAATTACCAAAAAAAAAAAAAATTATATCGTATACAATTGTGACACAAGTCATATTGTAATTGAATGTTTTTAAATATTGCTCCTCTTCAATCTGCAGCACTGTAATTTCCTGAAAAATGCAATACAATATGGCTACCCAGGGGCGGACTGACCACTCGGGCACTGCCCGAGGGCCCGGGGGTCAATAGGGGGCCCCATGAAATGCCTCTGGTACCTTTCATTGGCTTTTTCGGGTGTGGGTGAGGACAAAGGGGCCCCATGATCCCCTATTGCCTGGGGGCCCCATGAGTTGTCAGTCCGCCCTTGTGGCTACCCACAGGCATTGTGCACACAAATGGTGTACAGAATGCCCCCCAGATACGTCATTTCCTGCTTGTGTGATTGGCTTATTGATTTTCCCAGAAGTCTGCACTAAGATACAAGTTCGATTTTTGAGCATCTCCCAGAACAAAAATGTCATTTTTGGTGAGATACTTGAGAAATCTTGTCTAAGGACCAGTTCACACTACATGCATTTCAGTTGCCTTTTTTCTGTGTCCAAAATGCACAGAAAGTAAGTTATATGGTTGTCAATGTCATCATTCACATCAGTGCTCGCAGTTCCAGTGCGTTCCGGTTGCAGAAAAAAAAAATAGAACAGGCTGCATTTTTTCCTGCACAGAACTGTACTGGAATGTGGTAAAACACATCAAAAATGCACCGGAACGAGCATGTCCCTATTTATATTGCAGAAGAAGAGGGGAAAAATGAATTGTAATGCATAACAAAAACGCACTGGAAAGCGTAAAAAATGCACCAGAACGCGCCAAAAATTCACCAAAAATACATAAAAACCTTGCACCCAGAAATGCATCCAGAACGTATCTAAACTGCGTTTCTATAGTGTGAACCAGCCCTTAGGCTAGGTTCACATATGTGCGGGTGGTGCGGCTGCGGATCCACATAAAAATCCACCTGCACAGACTAATGCGGACTCGCGGGCGGGTGCCATTAGTTCTAATAGCACGGCGCCCACACTGGAAAACGCAACCGTACTGGGAACTGAAGTTCTAGTGCGGGCTGCGTTTTCAGAAGTGCAGAGACTTCTTCCCTGCGTGTCATAGGTCACGGGAGTCCATTCAAATGAATGGGCTCTCGTGCCCATGCAAAACGCGGCCCGCACTGCCGCATGTATGTGAAACGGGGGTTAAAGGATGCAGTATTCCTCATTAGAGACCTGCAGGTGCAGCAGCTGGTAGATAATTATGAAGTCCCTCCCATACAGATTCACTCTGCACATTGACACAGACCAACAAACAGCTATTTCTTCAAAATAACAAAAAGTAGGAATCTGCAACAAAGTTTCGTAAAATCCTTTCAATATACTTTGATCACCAAGGGGAATATTTTCCCTCAACAAAAGTGGAGTTCTCTTTAAGTAATACAATAAGGTCTTGTGCTTGTCCTCAGCCTGTGATTGTGCAGAAAAGGCGAAGCAGCAGATGAGTACATTTCCGTGTCACCCTGTTCTCTTCTCCGATCTGTATATACATTGGGGTTGATTTACTAAAACTGAAGAGTGCACAATCTGGTGCAGCTGTGCATGGTAGCCAATCAGCTTCTAACTTCAGCTTGTTCAATTAACCGCATGCCGCCGAGCCACTGTAGATATACGGCGGCAGGGCGGCACTCGCAGGCAAAACCATGTTTTAAAACGTGTGTTTTGTAAACAAATAGGGGGCGTGCGCGAGGCGCGCCGCCGCCCTATCTGTCCCGCTGATCACCGCCGCAGATGTGAGTCGCCGGGTCACAGCCGTTCCTTAGCGGTTGTTTCCCGGCGATCGGCGGCAAACAGTGACAGACAGCACAGCTGCAGTAGCTGTGCTGTCTGTCACTTCCCTGTCAGCTCGAGGATGAGCTGATCGAGAGAACAATTTCTCTTTCTCAATCAGCCTTGTCCTGTCCAATACACCCCCCCCCGCCCCCTAGTAAAACACTCCCCTCACTCCTATAACCCTTCCCTGCAAAATAAAGTTAACCCCTTCCTCCCCATTGCCATTAGTACAGTGTCAGTGTTTTTTTTTTTGCACTGATCACTGTATTAGTGTTTTTGGGGATGTCAGTGAGCCCAAGTCAGTACCCCCCAATGTCAGAATGTCCACCGCAGTCCCGCCATAAGTCGCTGGTCGCTGCCATAAGTCCCTGATCGCCGCCATAATTCGCTGATTGCCGCCATTATTAGTATAAAAAAAACCCCCTAAAAATCCCAGTATCTTTCCCGCCATTTGTAAACGCTATAACTTTCACGTAAACCAATTAATTTACACGTACTGGTTTTTTTTTTTACCAAAAACATGTAGCAGAATGCATTTTGGCCTAAATTTATAACCAACTTTGAGTTTACTATATATTTTTTATAGATAAAAGTAAAAAATATTGTTTTTCTTCAAAAGTTTTGGCCTTTTTTTGTTTATAGCATGAAAAATAAAAAGCACACAGGTGATCAAATTACACCGAAAGAAAGCTCTATTTGTGTGAAAAAAAGGACGTGAATTTCGTTTGGGTGCAGCATTGCATGACCGCGCAATTATCAGTTGAATTAGTGCAGCGCCGAGTAGCAAAAAGAGGCCTGGCCACTAAGGGGGGTAAATCCTCTGGAGCTCAAGTGGTTAAGCTTTGACAAGAAAACCTGGAAGCTGATTGGCTTCTAAACAAAACTGGACCTGCTAACACTCCCCTCCCCCCAGACTAACAATACTGCTGTCCAAAGGTGCTCCCTGTGCACCTTCATCCAGAGTGGGGGCACTCTAACACAGAAAGGTGTGTTACTGGCCAGATCAACAGGTGAAAACAGAGGGGGGAAAGCCTAAGAAAAGAAGACTAAGGCAGCCATCACATCTAATGATTATTAAGCTGCAATATATTAAATTTTTTCAGGGCTTTTTTTTCTCAGAGAATAGGTGCAGGTACTTCTGAACCACCCCTTGTCTCTACCCCCTACCCTACTTTGAGCACTGTCCCTTGGTTTCACCCCCTAGCCACTTCCCAGTACAACCCTTTTGGAGAATACAGAACCAAATATCATTTTGTGGTGCTAAGTAACTTTTATGGAATGTGTTGATGATAAAAAAAAAAAGCAGAAGAGTACATCCCCTGCAGCCAGCAACAAGAGATTGCCCCAAAGAAAAATAAAGACTTCCCCCCCTCTGGAACAATATACCTCCTTAGCAATCTATGGCTGAATGGTTAGCACTTCCGGCTGGCAGTCCTAGGGTCATTGGTTCAAATCCCAGCCAGGGCGCCTCCTGCCTGGAGTGTGCATGTTTTCCCTGTGTCTGTGTGGGTTTCCTCTGGTTTCCTCCCACACTCTAAGGACATGCCGGTAGGTTAATTGGCTCCTGTCTAAATTGTCCCTAGTATGTGTATGTATGAATGTGAGATAGGGACCTTAGATTGTATGCCCCATGAGGGTTAGGGACTGATGTGAATGTACAATATATATGTAAAGCACTGTGTAAATTGATGGCCCTATATAAGTACCTGAAATAAATAAATAACAGACCCCTGTCAGAAACAATAGGTCTCCCAGCAGCCAGCATCAGTAGACCCCTTCTTCAACAGTAGATTCCTCCCAGCAACATAAGAAACCCTACAGAAACATAAGATCTCTCACAAGCCACAATAAATCCCCCATCAGCAATAACAGACCCACTGCAACAATAGATCCCCCACTTGACAACAGATTCCCTAGAAGCCAGCATCAATAGATTATCCAACATACCCCAGCACCCCTAGCCATTACATACATTCAGTGATGGAGGTGACAAAACTGCATTCCCCCATGTTCCCGCTGAAAAAAAGCCAGGCGTTTTTTTATTTGGGGTTTAACACCACTTTAAATTGTCTAAATCCCATCCTTTCTTTCTCTCAAAAAAGAAACCACAAAAGAATAGATGGAAAGTCTACAAATTAAAATATTTTAAGGAATAATATGTGCATTAATTTCCCTTAAAAAATGGGAGGTGATATTTTCATGAACACTAATATCTAAAAACTGCTTTCAATGGGCAAATGTTAAAGGAAACCTGTACTAAAAAAAAGTATGTAGTCTTCCATTGCTGAACTTAAAACACGGGTTGCCTGTCATGCTGATTTGTGGCTTTTGTTTGGAATATTTCAATAGACAGCACACATCCCCAGGAGATTTCATTACACTGTGCTTTCCAGCCTTCTGACTGCATTCTGTTTGGGAGATGAGGATCAAGTTGTGAAATGCTCTACCATCTAGTGGTTAGAAATAATATTACAAAGGGAAAAAAATTGTGTTATACAAGTACATGTCGGAAAAGGCGATACAAAATAAATCGGTTAACTACAGAGCATGTTTAGCATTTTTTTTCCACCATTGATTTACACAAGTTTCACCCAAGTTTCCTTCATTTTTCTATTTGAATCTTATGTGAAATATTAGTAAATCGTGTTGAAAAGAATCATAAATGTCAAATAACCATCCAGATCCATTGTGGTGACATTTTAATTTAATTTAAAAAATGCGAATTATTTTCTAATCATATCTTAAAGCCTAAGGTTAATCAAACTCTTTTTTTTTTTTTTTAATCAGCAGAAGGGACAATCTGCACAAGTGTCCCGTGTGCTGATGGCTCCTGCTTTCTTTGAATTCTGAATTCCCCCTACCTAGAAGCCATACTCCGGTTTCCATGAATGAAACGCTACTGTGTCTGTGAATGGAAAACTGGCAGATGAATGAAAAGGTCCAGCTCCTCTATTCATAGATCGCTTAGTACAGCTTCAATGAATGGAGTAGGGGAGCAGAAAGGGCATGCATAGTCAGTGCTTTTGATGAGTAGAATAAAAAGGTCTGGCTCCTCTATTCATTGATCGCTTAGTACAGCTTATGTGAATGGAGTAGGGGAGCAGAAAGGGCAGGCATAGTCTGCACTTTTGATGAGTACATGTGACAGGTTTCTTGGATCTTTTACCTCTGCAGCACTTTAGGGGGGGCACAGAGGACATCAGATATCAACTAAAGCAGCAGCCATCAGTGCAAGGGACACTTTGCATTGATAGTAAGTACTGTCCCTTGTGCTGATTTAAAAAAAAAAAAGTTTGACTACATTTGTCGTCATCATTCTGCACTCTCACATACACTTATACACACACCTAACTCTATAACATAATAGAGGTTCTTGATTTTCTAATGACCAACTTACAGTATATGATGTGTTACACTTTTTCATATTGCTTTCAACAGCTCATATTGCAATCTATACCCAAACACTTTGTCAATGTCCAGACATTGTTTGTCCTTGTCCTGTATTGTCTTAGTATATCTCAGTGTCTTTTAGCTGTTATCAGCTTGTTATTTCACGGACTTATCTAGAGCTGTCAATTTACTCAGCGCTTTACATATATATTGTACATTCACATCAGTCCCTAACCCTCAAGGGGTGTACAATCTAAGGTCCCTAACTTACATTCATACATACACATACTAGGGCCAATTTAAACAGGAGCCAATTCACCTACCAACAAGTCTTCGGAGTGTAAGAGGAAACCGGAGTACCTGGAGGAAGCCCTCACAGGCACAGGGAGAACATGCAAACACCAGGCAGTTGGTGCTGTGGTTGGGATTTGAATCAACGATCCTAGTACTGCCAGGCAGAAATACTAACCATTTAGCCACTGTGCTGCCCTGCTAATGTGAATTTAATACAGTTGTGTATACATGACACAGTTATCCAGCTTATCGAGTGTCATGTTGTACATAGAAATAACAATCCTTAATATAATACACTTAGCTAAGCAACGTGTGTTTAAAAGGAAACCATAAGTGGTTCTGGTCAATTATATATCTTTCTGTAACTGAGAATTTCTACATACTTATATGGCACAGGCAGTGGAAAAATTAATCCCACCTCTCAATCATTCAGATGTGTTTGTTTCAATAGAGCTGAGCAAGAGGAAATCAAATCAAATGATATTCACAGCATAACAGTAAAATGACACAAAGAACAATTTTAAATGCACCAGCTATAGTCATTTTAAAATATTCAAATGCAATATTTCATATGCCATGCTAAATGTCCTGACACAATAAAAAATATATTAAAAATTCTACATTTCCCCTTTAAATATCCAAAATATAAAAGGGCAAGGTTGAGATGGAGATCTGTTCTGAGCCCAAAAACGTTTGGGGGGAGGGGGGGGTTCAGTCCGTTTGGAAAAAGAACTGTAAGCAGGACAGAATAGAAAAAAAGACGGGTCCCTTCGAGAACGTGCATGTGCACGAAACACGTCAAGGGGGAGCCTACGTGCTGACGTCACGCCGCCAAGGCCGTGCATGGTCTGGTGGCCATTCATGTAAGTTCAGCCGCTTTGTTTTTTATGTATTGCATGTGGATTTTATCGCTATTTGAATAAAATTCTACACTATGCAAGCAGGGGCGGACTGACAACTCATGGGGCCCCCGGGCAATAAGGGATCATGGGGTCCCTGTGTCCTTGCCCAAACTCAAAAAAGCCTATGAAAAAGGTATCAGGGGCATCTCATGGGGCCCCATACTGACCCCGGGCCCTCGGGCAGTGCCCGAGTTTCCAAATGGTCAGTCCGCCCCTGTATGCAAGTTTCCTTGGGCTCCGTGTGTGAGCTTTTTTATTAACCACTTGTCCTGCTGAGGATTTACCCCCCCCCCCTTCCTGACCAGGCTATTTTTTGCGTTACAGCACTGTGTTACTTTAAATGACAATTGCGCGGTCATGCAACGCTGCACCCAAATTAAATTTAAGTCCTTTTTTCCCATGAATTGAGTTTTCTTTCTGTGGTATTTGATCACCTGTGTGTTTTTTTATTTTTTGCACTATAAGCAAAAAAAACCGACAAATTTGAGAAAAAAACAAATTTTGGACTTTTTGTTATTAAACATTTCCAGTAAAAAAATTATAAAATCATAAATTAGTCATAAATGTAGGCCAAAATGTATTCTGCGACATTTCTTTGCTGAAAGAAATCCCAATATGTGTAAATGAATTGGTTTACGTGAAAGTTATAGCATTTACAAATGCCGGTATAGATAATGGGATTTTTTTTTTCTACTAGTAATGGCAGCAATCAGCAACTGTTAGCGGGACTGCGGTGGGCATTCTGACACTGGGAGGGGAACTAACTTGATGTCACTGACACCCCAGTGACACCAATACAGTGATCAGTGCTAAAAAAAAAAAGCACTGTACTAATGGCACTGGGCAGGAAGGAGTTAATGTGAGGGGAGATCAAAGGGTTAACTGTGTGCTGGGAGTGTTTTACTAGGGGGTGGGGGATGTGTTCTTCACTGTAAGCACACTGATCGGGATGGCTATACTGTGCACAGACATCCTGAGCAGTGTGCTCAAGCTGACAGGGAGGAAACAAAACAATCTTCCTCCCTGTCGGAGATGCTCAGTAATCATCAGGCACCCGCGGGTAATTACCGGGCAGGACCTGGTGATTGACATCCGCAATTGTGTATGGCGGCGCAGGTAGGGCTCACGCACGCCCCCTACCTGGAAATGCAAAATCACGTATATGTATGTGATTCTGCGCACAGGTATATCAGTATATCTGCTATAGGGCGGCCCTTGAGCGGTTAAGGTGCATCTAGGTCACCTCTGTTGGAGTCCGCTGTGAGGAAGGAGTGAAGGAGGCCATCACAGATCTTATTATCATTTTGGGTGTATGTTTGCCAGATTTCTGGTGAGTTCATAGGGGTGAAGATCCCACAGAAGTGGTGTCACCACTGGATTGTTGTCGCTGATTTTCATGTTCAGCAGTCAATGGACTTTATTATTTACTAGTCACTTTGCACTTTTCACTCTTTGATGCTTATTGATGTCTGTTACAACTATTAATATTGTATACTTTACGGTTCATAACATTATTATTTCATTCACTTGTATTTTGTGATTGCGAATTGCTATACACAATTTACATGTAGCATTCTTAACGCTGCACATTCTGTTGTTTATTTTATTTTGGGTTGGTCACCTTTTAGTGCTAGCAGCTTTTTTTTTCATTTCCAAATGCTCACTACACCCAGTTTGTTTATATAGAAAAGAGAACCTGTTAGGGCTCTTGTACATTGCCCCCCCCTCCATTTTAGTTGTGACCCCCAGGTCTCTGAGAATGGATTCACTGGTCCATCAGACAGTTTGATGGGGATATTTGATATAAGGAAGGACTGTGATGGGGGCATTTGATGTAAAGGGGATGCTGATGGGGCAATTGATGTAAAGGGGGTCACTATATTGGGGTCATTTCATGTAAAAGAGAAACTCTAATAGGGGCAATTGATGTAAGGGGGCACTCTGATGGGGACAACTAAGGCAAGGGGGCGCTCTAAGGGTGAAAGTTAATGTAAGAGGCACTTTGATGCAGACAATTGATGTAAAAGGCCACTATGATGGGGGCAATTGATGTGAAAGCAAAATTCTGATAGAGACAATTGAAGTAAGGTGGCACATGGAGGAGAACTGCACTCTGGGAAGAGGGGGGGGGACTTGATGTAAGGGGGCATGCAGATGCAGACATTTGATGTAAAGGGGTTCTCTGTTAGAGACATTTGATATAAGGGGGCACTCTGAGGGGGTAATTGATGTAAGGGGGCTCTCTGATGGGGACATTTTATGGAAGGGTAACTCTGATGGAGGCAGTTGATGTTAAGGGGCACTGTAATGCGGACATTTGATGTAAGGGGGGACTCTGATGGAGACATTTGATATAAGGGGGCACTCTGAGGGAGTAATTGATGTAAAGGGGCACTCTGATGGGGAAATTTAATGTAAGAGTCCTTCTGATGGAGGCAGTTGATGTAAAGGGACACTCTGATGGGGACATTTAATGTAAGAGTCCTTCTGATGGAGGCAGTTGATGTAAAGGGGCACTACAATGTTTACGTTTGATGTAAGGGGGTCTCTGATGCTGACATTTGATGTGAGGGAGACTCTGATGGGGACCTTTGATGTAAGAGAGATTCTGATGGGGACCTTTGATGTAAGAGAGATTCTGATGGGGACCTTTGATGTAAGAGAGATTCTGATGGGGACCTTTGATGTAAGGGAGATTCTGATGGAGACATTTGATGTAATGGAGATTCTGATGGAGACATTTGATGTAAGGGAGATTGTGATGGGGACCTTTGATGTAATGGAGATTCTGATGGAGACATTTGATGTAATGGAGATTCTGATGGAGACATTTGATGTAAGGGAGATTGTGATGGGGACCTTTGATGTAATGGAGATTCTGATGGAGACATTTGATGTAATGGAGATTCTGATGGAGACATTTGATGTAAGGGAGATTGTGATGGGGACCTTTGATGTAATGGAGATTCTGATGGGGACCTTTGATGTAATGGAGATTCTGATGGAGACATTTGATGTAAGGGAGATTGTGATGGGGACCTTTGATGTAAGAGAGATTCTGATGGGGACCTTTGATGTAATGGAGATTCTGATGGAGACATTTGATGTAAGGGAGATTCTGATGGGGCCATTTGATGTAAGGGAGATTGTGATGGGGACCTTTGATGTAAGAGAGATTCTGATGGAGACATTTGATGTAAGGGAGACTCTGATGGGGCCATTTGATGTAAGGGATATTCTGATGGAGACATTTTATGTAAGGGAGACTCTGATGGAGACATTTGATGTAAGGGAGACTCTGATGGGGACATTTGATGTAAGAGAAATTCTGATAGAGACATTTGATGTAAGGGGGTCTCTGATGGGGACATTTGATGTAAGAGAGATTCTGATGGGGACATTTGATGTAAGGGAGACTCTGATGGGGACATTTGATGTAAGGGAGACTCTGATGGGGACATTTGATGTAAGGGAGACTCTGATGGGGACATTTGATGTAAGGGAGACTCTGATGGGGACATTTAATGTAAGGGAGATTGTGATGGAGACATTTGATGTAAGGGAGATTGTGATGGAGACATTTGATGTAAGGGAGACTCTGATGGGGACATTTGATGTAAGGGAGACTCTGATGGGGACATTTGATGTTAGGGAGATTCTGATGGGGACATTTGGTGTAAAAGGGAAACCCTGATGGGGCAACTGATATAAAGGGGCACTCTGATGGTGGAAATTGATGTAAGGGGCACTCTGATGCAGACAGTTGATGTAAAGGGGCACTCTGATGAGGACAACTGATATAAGGGGACACTCTGAAGGGGAAAATTGATGTAACGGGGGACTCTGAACACCTGATGTAAGCGATGACTCTGATAGGGACACTTTCCATAAGGGGGCACAGGTTGTGTTCAATACCTAATAACCAGCATAATACATACTGGTGTGCACTCCTGCACTGCCCCTGCACTACCTGTCAGATGTTCCTTTCGAATCATGAGTTGTGGTACAGAAGCATGTTGGGTAAAGAGTGAAAACTGGTTCCCTGCATCTCTATCACATCATGATGGACTGTCAGTGACTCACACACAGTATGGACATTATGTCTCCCTGACTGTTTTACTGCACCCCCAGATCAGATAGGCTAGATCCAGCCCTGGTACAAGAAACCCTAAAAGGTGTTTCCATTTTCAGACAGAAGACAAAAAACCCATTCAACCCATGTACTGCCTGCTGCACTCAGTTGCCCACCTTTTGACTGCTTTAAAGTATATGTTAGTCATGACACAAAACTTCTCTTATTTTGCTCCCTTTTGGTCAGTTAAATATGAAATTGAAAGTGTTTTATTGCTGTTGATCCTGCCAGAATTTGTATGAGATGACTTCATGTACAGTCTGCCTTTGCTGACTGTTTTCATTTAGCAGTACTCCTAGTTATCCTTGTGGACTATAAACCACCACCCTCAAATGTTATGGGGAAGAGGAGAGAGGTATGATGTTCTCTAGTCCTAAAACACTTGCTGTCCTAGGGAAACAATGCTGCTCCTCCATAACCACTTGCAGACCTGCCTACAGTAATTTTACTTGTATGTCAGCACCTTGACCCCCTCGCCAATTCCTACTGTGATTGGACACAGCAGGTTTTTGTCAACAGATTTCAGCTAATGATTCCTGGCTGAGACCTGCTGATCGAATGTGTCCAATCACAACCCCTGTACAGAGGGAATGGTCTGTCATTTCTTCTCGCTGCTAAGCAGTGAGTAAGAACAAACAGATTTTTAGTAAAAAGCAGCACATATTACATGCATTAACACTTGTTAGGCACACACTTAACCCCTTGATTACCCTGAGAGGTTAACCCCTTTCCAGTCAGTGTCATTAGTACAGTGACAGTGTATAGTATTATCATTGATCACTGTATTAGTGTCACTGATGATGTCAGTATCAGTTAGTCAGTCTACTGCCCACCCAGTATCAGTTAGTGCCAGATTGCCTGTCGCACTATCACAGTCCCACTATAAATCGCTGATCACCATTATTACTAGTATAAAATAATAAATAAATAAAAATTCTAGTACATATACTATAGTTTGTAGATGCTATAACTTTCACGCAAAGTAATCAATATACACTTACTGTATTGGGATTTTTTTTTACCAAAGACTTGTAGCAGAATACATTTTGGCCCAAAATTATGACGAACTTTGATTTTTTTTTTTCATTGGATATGCTTTATAGCAGAAAGTAATAATTTTTTTCTTCAGAATTTTTGACTTATTTTTGTTTATATAATAAAAAATAAAAAACCCAGTGGTGATCAAATACCACCAAAAGAAAGCTCTATTCGTGTGGAAAAAAAGACACATTTTATTTGGGTACAACGTTGCATGACTGAGTGATTACCAGTTAAAATAGCACAGTGCTTCATAGCAAAAAATGGCCTAGTCATAAATGGGGTAAAACCTTTCAGAGGTCAAGTGGATAAATATAGCAGAGTGAGTAAACTTTGTCACCCTAGAACAGTAATGTGTTCCTGGCAGTATTTCCTGAAAATAATAAGGAAAAAAAAGCCTGAAAAAGAAAACTAATGTAGCCACCATATCTAAGGATTGGGAAGCTACAATATATTATTTTTGTATTCATCCCTTCATTGGCTTCCACTAACCCAACGTATAAAATTCAAAATACTAACCACAGCTTACAAAGCCTTCCACAACACTGCCCCTAGCTACATCACCAACCTCATCTGCAGATATCGCACAAATCGCCAGCTCCAATCCTCCCAAGACATCTTCCTCTCTAGCTCCCTCATCACCTCCTCTCACGATCACCTCCAGGACTTCTCCAGAGCCTCTCCGATCCTCTGGAACTCCCTACCACACTATGTCTGGTCAGCCCCCACCCTGCCTACCTTTAGGCAATCTTTGAAAACTCACTTATTCAGGGAAGCCTACTCCACCTCCACCTAAGAACTATACTTGAATCACCTCCACCAGATCATCCACTGCAGCTATCACCTTTTGTATCACTTCCCCCTCCTTTAGATTGTAAGCTCCATGACCCGGTCCCTCCGATTCCTTCTGTACTGAAATGTATTGTAATTGTACTGTCTCCCTTATATTGTAAAGCGCTGCGCAAACTGTTGGCGCTATATAATTCCTGTATAATAATAATAAATATGCTTTAACAGCCTTACTGAGCAGGTCTGAGACTACTACTACTCAGAGAGGGATACAGTTTTCCCTTGTTGATGCTCCCCAGCTTTGTAAGCCCATGTCATTTCAGTTCAAGCTGCACCCTACAGGCATAGTCCAGTTTCTAAGTCCCTTTACCAAGCATCAGGTTTCAGAGCCAGGCAATGTGCCACCAGAGAAAGCTGAGCAGATCTGAGCAATAGTGGTTGTAAAACTGCCATGAAACCAGATAATGTGATGGTTTTCTATTGATCATCTCAGGGAGGGGGTGTTAATGTGAAAAGGTTCCTTAGACAAATAATTCCAACTAGTCTAATTACAAAATTGCACTTCGACTACCTAAAAAACTCTGCAGATTGGCAGCCTATAGCTGTCACCCATAATAGGGAAGGGCTGATTATATGAGGCCAGATAGCCTGTGCAATGCAGAAAGCAGGAGATGCATATCAGATAGCAGGGAATGGTTATTAACAGGGATTTAGCGTGTACATTTCAAGAATCAGAAATCTTATGCAAATAGGCATACATTCTAACAGTAGGGCAGACAATAAGTGCATTCATAAACACAACATTTTTCTCAATAAGAGGTTTCCTGCAATAAAAGAATGTATCCCAAATTTGCCAGCAGTGAGACTTTGAGCACATTATGTGTGTGCCCCTCCGCTGCTCTGCCTCCCCCGAATCCCTGGGAAAGTGCACAGTGGGGGGCCAGACCATTTACAATATACAAAAATTCCTCATCTCTCTATCAGTCAGCTTGCAAAAAAATTCTTTGCTCTATATACATACCAGAGTGGGTGCTTGCTTAGATTACAATAGGGACCATGCTGTGCAGAAGTGCTTTGATGACTGAATTAGGTTTTCCTGTATATTTGCAACGGTGTTCAAATGGAGATCCTGTTTTGGAGATAAGATCTTTAAATTTCTTTTTATGAGCTATCATGGTAAAGTGCTAGTGAATGTTGCCACCAAAGACATGAAGCCACTACCACAAAGACATGAAGCCACTACCACAAAGAGTCAGATCAGGTGACTAATCTCATATCAATGACCTATTGTAATTATTGCTTAAAGCTGAACTCCAGGAAACATGAAAATTCTCCATTGCAGTTGGGCTGAGCTGGAATTTCAAGGATTAGCTGTTCATTAACCTAGGGGATGGTAAAAACAATTTTGCGTACCGAATCCTCCGCTCTCCCAGCAGGTGCCAATCCCCCATGCTGTAGCAATGGACTGTCCCTTGGCATCCGCCTCACATCCAATGTACAGCTAAGGTCCCGGCATCAGTCCTGATGATGCCAGGACCTTAGCCGCTTCCACGCTGCAGAAATACTGCTACAGGGCGGTACAGGTGCGAAAAATCACATATATATATATATATATGATTTTGCAGTTCAGGGTAGGGGGCACACGCACCTTACCTGCGCCGCCATTCTCGGCCTCGGCTGTCAATCACCGAGTCCCGGCCAGTGTTTCCCCGCCGCACCCAGTGATCTCCAAGGATTTCTGACAGGAGAGAGACCTTTATGTAAACAATACAGATCTCTCCCCTGGCAGCTCCTGCACACTGCTTTGTACGGCTCTGCATAGCAGAGCCGTAGAAAGCAATGCGCTTACAGTTAAACACACACACAGCCCACATAGTAAAACGGCACACAGTTAACCTTTTGATCACCCCACATGTTAACCCCTTCCTACCCAGTGCCATTAGTACAGTGTCACTGTATTGGTGTCACTGGGGATGTCAGTGACACTAAGTCCATTACCCTCAGTGTCAGAATGCCCTCAGTGTCAGAATGCCCGCCACAGTCCCGCTATAAGTCACTGATCACCGCCATTGCTAGCAATAAATAAATTTCCAGTATATATATCACCATTTGTAAATGCTATAACTTTCACATAAACCAATTCATTTACACGTATTGGGATTTTTTTCAGCAAAGAAATGTCACACAGAATACATTTTTGACTAAATTTATTCCGAAATTTGATTTTTAACATTTTTTTACTGGACATGTTTAATAGCAAAAAGTCAAAAATTGTTTTTTTTTTTCAAAATTGTCACACAAGGAATCAAATACCACCGAAAGAAAGCTCCATTTGTGGGAAAAAAAGGACATACATTTCATTTGGGTGCAGTGTTGCATGACTGAGCAACTGTAAGTTAAAGTAATACAGCGCGTATCACAAAAAATGGGATGGTCAGGAAGGGGGGTAAATCCTCTGGAGGACAAGTGGTTAGACTGTTGGAGTTATGGAAGGAAGAGGCTGCAGGAACCAGTCTAGCAGTGCAGAGGAGTTTGCAAGAGTGAAGGATCAAGTAAGTAAATCTACTCTTCCATGCTCCCAGACCTAAATAAGCAGTTAACCCTTTCAGTGTGGCACAGCCTCTGCCGGGGAGAAGTTTTAATTTTCCCTGAGCCCAGCTTTAAACATTTTCTTTTACAGTAGAGAGTACTATTATCCACCTCCAGCTGCCCAAAGGAGCAAGTGACCTTGTAGTCAGTTATATACATTTACATATTTATTTATATATCAGTTTCTGTGGCCACTGTTCCAGATGCCAATGGACCACTTGTATAGGCTTAGAAATAAAATCAAAGAATCGTAGACGCCAAGTGAGGGAGATTCAGTGGGCTCTATTACTAAAGAAAATGAACCAGGGCAGAGATAATGTTTGTAATGGTGTGGTTGCAGTATGTCTTCTCACATGTTTTATGTACTGTATGCATTGAACATCCAAATAATTCCTTTTGAGATTTCACTCCAGAATGCGGACATTATCATTTTTCTGAACAACTGAATTGTAGTGCTACCCTGGCAGGAGCCGTTGGATAGGTCAAGTCCTTTCGTTCTTTGCCACGACCTTACCTCAAGAACCTCAACCCCTCTGACACACCTGGCTAAGTGTACAAACCTACAATACCACAAAAACTCACTGAAAGTAATACTTAATACCCCGTGGTAATGCTATATCAAGTATACAGTCACCAAACCGGGCAGTGAAAGTAATCTTCATGTATTATCAGCCAATATGACTGACAACAATGCAAGCTTAAAAATGGTTGACAGCAGCAATTACATTAAGTAGTGCATGGGATTATCAGTAAGGATTAGGCAAAAGATGGCATCTATCATTCAGATCAGCATAAACAGTAACAACGTTACCTGAAGTGTAGCAGCAAGCAGTAATAATATCCGATTGGTAGGAATTATACTGCCGGAGTGCACTAATGGCAGCTATGCTAGGCTTAAACTGACTGGGAAGGCACTGTCCTTTTTTAAATATTGAAAAAGGGTAAAAGCGACAAAGGGAATGTGCTGGAAGAATAAGAGGGGCAGTCCTTAAAGTTGGTCTTCTGCCGGCTATCGTCGGAGCCCTTTAAGAAGCACTGTTGCACTTGATAGTTTTTTGAACCTACATGCAGTATAGTGTTTGGAAGTGCAGTACAGTGTATTCAAGAAGTGCCATGGATGCAATCCAGATTTGATGACGTGCGTTATAACCACTGCGCAAGGTTGGTAGAGTGGTGGTAAGAAGTTGGTAGGCTTGCGGTATATGTTTGATGAAAACACTGGTGCACTAAATGTCTGGCACTCGGTGTTTTAGTTTCTGCTAGCAGTGTAAAGGCGGGCCAATGGCCCTCTCACCGACTCCCAGGAGGTGGCGAAAGACTGTTGCGGTGAAAGGACCCCCCTCAGACTCCTTGCAAATCAGTCACTTGGTAATCTGAATTGGAGAGCGACTTTACAGATGACAACCGTGCCGCAGTCTCCCAGTGGCAACCGTGCAAAGATAATAGGGATGACAAGGATGCTGAATCTCAAGTATCTCTGCTCCTGACTTGCAGCTTGAGTACTGACTGGCTTGGCTTCTTGCTGACAGATGAATGCCTTCCAGCTGTGCCTGCATGGATTCCCACAGTGCCAGGAGAGCAGGCTTTCCTGGACAGTTTAATACAGGGGTGGACTGACCATTTGGAAACTCGGGTATGGCATAAGATGCCCCTGGTACCTTTTTCATAGGCTTTTTTGAGTTTGGGCAAGGACACAGGGGCCCCATGATCCCCTATTGCCCGGGGGGCCCCATGAGTTGTCAGTCCGCCCCTGGTTTAATAAAAAAATCTTGGAAAGTCAGTTGTTCCTTTACATGGCCTGCGTCTTGGACTACACCTCCCAAGATTCTGGGCTCTCTGCATTAATGTGTATGGGCTCCCTTGGCTTTAGCTCTCCCTCTTTTGCCTAGAGAAGAATTTGTTTTGTTTTTAAATCACTTGTTAAGTCAATAATTTTGTGATGTCATATTCGTCATCTTAGAATGATTTGTTTTCAGAATTCGTTTAGTATATTTGGATTTGTCTTGTATATTTGTTGTTTCAAACTGAATCGTATTTTCTGAAGTTATTTCAGAAGGTTCGGATTAATTCATTATTTAGTTAATTCAAATTCCATGCAAACTTGATGTGATTTTCTTGTGAATTTTATGTTTTGCGACTTTGGTTTTGGCCAGTCATAATTATACAGTGTGTGACACATGTAATTGAACTTAAAAAAACCCTCTGAAATCTCAAATGAATGAAACAAATGCTGTCCACCTGGTTAGTGCACCAGGTGGACAGCATATATTTATAAGTTTGGTCTTCTAACTTTCTATTTTTTTTCCGCTAAGTGCAAATACTTTATACATATATAATGAAACAAATGAGTTGGTTGTTTTCATTATATTTTGGATTTGTTGTAATTCATTACTATTGTATTTCAGATATCTGAATCTCTCAATAACAAAAATTTTGTCCAAATTTTGATTCATAACAAAACGAATCGCATATGTCTAGAGACCAGCACACCACAACATCAGCATTTTAATAGAGAGAGGGAAGTAAGTTAGGAGCAGTGTCTCCTTCTCCATATTTTTGTAGCCTATCACTTGGCTACATAATGTGAATAGCTTACTAAGCAATCAAACATGCTCGAAGCTTCAAACGTGGCAGGCCAAAATTTGGAAGTTTTTCCTATCATAGAAAAACGGCCAGTGAATACATTGGTAGTTATCATTGCACTCTAAATTTCAAGAAAAAGCATAGGAAACCTCACACACCAGCTAGTGTTTGACCTTCTGCGCACGTGCAGTACAGTGGCCTGAGGCTTTTTACATATTAGGGTTTTCATAGTCTCCATTAATAATAGCCATGTCCACTTGATGCAGTTTTAATCTTACTTAGCATGTGCATTGTAAATTGCTGACAGTGGTTTGATCAGCCTTTCTCAACCTTTTCAAAGCAGAGGAACCCTTGACATAACTTTCTGGTCTCAGGGAACCCCTGCTAAAATGACTTTATCTACAATTCATGATACATTAATGTGATGGTCAGAGGTAAGAATGCTCCTTACACTTGTGATCATTGGGAAGAATTACCCCCTTACAGATTGCTAAAAAGACCAATGGTGTCAGTGGAAACTTACCTAAGAGGCAAAAATTGCTCATTGCTCAAGGAACCCCTGCCAACCTCTGGAGGAACCCTGGTTGAGAAACCCTGGGTTAGATAGATCCAAAAACAGTAGAGAAAATTACATTTTTGTTTTCGCATGTTAAGCTTAGCTGGCGCATCTTTGGATGCCGGAGCACACATTCCATAACAAACCTTGTTAGTAAATTCCACATTTATAAGCTGTAACCTTTGCAGCCACATCCATGGGTGCATACTTGTTTCCATAAGTATGTGTTCTGTTATGTTGATTGGATATGAGCGATACAATAGCCAGGCACAGATCCTTTAATAAATAAAACCTAGTGTGCAGTACTCACTGATAAGTATATCCATGGAAATATTTCTGCACCCATAAACACACTAAGAGCAGAGCTACTCCCAGGCCCAAACTGGGACTAAAATAGGCCCAGGCATTTTAGACTGAACAGCCCATTTTTTCAGTATCATTACCGCTCACTGACTGGTTGCAGGCGGTTACAGCACAACAATACTGCTCACTGGTTGTTTGAGGTTACTGCACATCCTTACAGTTCACTGATTGGTTGCTAAAAATTACTGCACATCCTTTCAGTTCACTAATTGGTTGCTAGAGGTTACTGCACATCCTTACAGCTCAGTGAATGGTTGTTAGAGGTTATTGCACATCATTACCACTCACTGATTGGTTGCTAGAGGTTACAGCACATATTGAACAGAGGATAACAGAAGGTAAAGTGAAGGAAGCATGCCAGCATCATATATAGAGCTCTATATCAGCACACCAAAGAGTTAAACACACAAATTGTCTTTGTTTTTTTTTCTAACAGCAGTCTGGCACTCACTTTCTCTCCCCGGCTAGTGGTGTCTGCAGCAAGGCAGCAGCAGTGACACCTATTCCAGACATCAGGCCAAGGGGTCTACTCCAGGTCCTCCTCCTTCATGATCACGGGTCAGCTCACATGTAGTTTCTGCCCCAATGGCAGAACTGAATGGGCGTCAGGCCACGGTGAGGCTGGGTGAGCAGCGTGGACTCAAAGAATGAGCATGAATGCATGAAGGTATTCAGCCTTTCATCTGCTTCAGGAGAAAAATGGAGGGGAACATGCCACCCTGCTGCCCCTCCTATCCACCTCCTGCTGTGATTGGGCCCTTATGTGATCCCCTGGCCCCCGCTTATCCCCTGCAGCACTTCCGGGTTCCCCCCTCCCCTCTTCTGCCAGCTACTGCGGGGGACGTGTCAGGATGGAGAGCCAAAAAGCTGGTAAATGTGTAATTTATGGGCCCTCTTCCTTGTCTTAATGAATAGAGTTCATTCATAACTGAAGCATAGTAAACTGTGTTTACTATGCCTCAGTTTGTGAATGAACGGGAAGCACTGTACATAGCTATTCCTGTCCATTCATTCTGTGCAGCTGAGGCTGCAGAGGTGGAGATTGAGAGCTGTGTCCTCAACCTCCTTTCTTTGTCCCAAAAGGTAAAACATCAGAGGTCTGTTTAGACCCCTGATATTTCACCAAAGACCCCCAACAGGGCTCCTAAAAATAATAAAAAAATTAAATTGTAAAAAAGAAATAAAATGGTAAAAATAATAAAAAATAAGATAACCAAAATAAAAAACTACTGACACGAGTGGGCAGAACTACCAGGGTCGCAAAGGTCGCACTTGGGCCTTGGCGTTACGCCACAGTGGGGGGGCCAAGATGGCATGAAGGGGGCCTACTGCGGAACATGTAAATGAGCCCTGTAATGGGAGTAAAGGGCCCCGGGATCAGTGGGAAGGGCCCCCTGGCCGGGGGTCAGGGGGGCCCTTTATGGTTTCTTGCCCTGGGGCCCTGAAGGCTCTAGTTACACCTCTGGATGCTAGTTCATATATGTGAGATGTGTTCATGTGTATTTCTCACGTGGCAACACATGGCGAAACATTATTTTTGATAAAGCATGAAAATGTACACAAAAGAGTGTCAACTCAGCCTTTAACATTCTTCATTTTCTTAGCATTTTGGTTTGTTTGTATCAAGGAGAACATTAAACCCAAACTCACATGGCTGAATGTGTCTCTTGTTTATGATGTGGATAACCACACTAGGTGTATATGCTTCTGGTTCATGTCTGCTTCAAATATATATCTTTATCTACATACATGGTTACAAAAGCAGCCTGCTACAATGTGTCTCACATTGCAATTATGGGAGAAATATATTTATGTTACTTGCTTCGATCATAAATGCCACCTTGTGTAAATATGCATATTCTTTGATTAGGTGTTTGATTGATGCTTTGGCGGGATAAAATATAAAATCCACCCATTTCTCTTCATTAGCCTGAGTACTTAGATCTATAGCCCACTGGGTTTCATAAGCCCTTTAGGAGTTCCCTCTTAGCCAGAGTAGCGTGAATCAGACTAGTAATTAAACCCTTGTGTATGTTTTAATGCTTACATAGTGCTTCATGCTGCCTTAGATTTCTAAAACAAGCATTTTTTTCCCCTTGATTACACTTTTACACGTTTTTGACTATGCAGATTGAACTAATTTTCAGTTATATTCGTATATCACATTGGAATAATTTTGTTTTATTAAAAACACATATTTTAATTAAGAAAATACCCATATCATGTAAAGAGTTTAAGCAGACTTGTGTTCATGGATTTTGTATATTAACAGTACATCACATACTATTAATTAACCTCATGCAAAGAAAATGTTTCTGTTTTGGGTGGAAGGTAGCACGTTTCTTGCTCAATATGTTTTGATTAAAGTTTACACTACAAAACAAGAAATGTAAACCATCATATTTACATATCAATGCGTACAAGGTATAATATAGCTAGAAGGACCATATCCGAAAGGTAGAATCCAAAGAGCACTTGGCCAAATAATTGAAACTTGAATGTATACAGTACATTAATGAATATAAATCAAGAAGCCTCATTACTAGGAAATCAAGATACTACTAGTCAACAGGAAAATGTTTTTCGCATGTTCAACTGTATAGGGGATGACTAAGGCAGATTCACTGCAGGCTATACATAATGTCAGTGTAAGCGTATGTCATGTTTACTACATTTTTAGAAAGGAAACAAAGGTCCTTGAACAGATGCATAAAGTTATGGGGTAGAAGAGTGACTGAGAGAAAAAGGGGCAGAGGAGAAGTAAAGGAGAGGTGTAGAAAAAGGGTGGGTAGGGGACACTATACTGTACATAAGAGGAGGGAGAGACAGACCCCCATGCCTGGGACCACAGAACCTCATATCCCCATGTGAGAGCTTAGAAATCAGAGATGCAGCACCCTCTAATCAGAATGAGAATAATTTATCCATGGGGTTCTTATTTTCAAAAATGTCATGTTTGTTTTCAAAGATGGTAGTCAATTTTACGTTGATCATTGTACTATTGTTTTAACCTTCTGGAAACTCAACAAAGGGGATCTTTAGAGCATTTTTCAAACCCAAAATACTTAAAGAGCTTGTAGCTGTGGAGAAGCAGATATCTGTCTTATCTTCCTCTGGGATAATAGCATTTAACTCCTCTTTCCAGCTAAGCATATATTACTTTATGGTTCATTTTGGAGGAATTTAGAGAGGATTGTATGAGAAAAATAAGGCTGAAGTAATTAAGGGCAGCACGGCATTTTCTTTCAAAGGATGTACGAATTAATGGAGTTGTTGTGACATGAGTGTTGAAGTTGTAGACAGTGAAAGAGTTCTGGTAAGGGAACCTTACCTCATAGTTTTCTCTGAAGTACCCAAATGGTTTGATACCATTCGAAGTGAGAAAAGAATAGACCTTGATGAAGCCTTTACTGCCATCTGAAGCTGGAAGGAGATTTGAGTCCCGGGGGAAATAGTGGGCATCTTATCAGATTGAGTAATAGTAACTGATGGGAAATGAGGCCCCTTGAGTCCTAGACAGTAAGGGAATGTTCCAAGGAGGGGTAAAGTGGCTTTGGTCATAGAGTGGATGGAAACCAAATTCGTGGGGAGGTGGCAGTATCATTACAATTGATCGGGTGGGAGCCAAATGGGGATTTTAGTATTAGCGTGTAAAAGAGTGAGTGGGGCTATTTGGGCTGATCTACATAATTAATTAAACAAGGAAGGATTGTAGCAAATGTCAGTCCCTTAGCAAGTTTTCCTTGCTGTCCGGATCTATCAGAAACCCTCAACCCAACCTCAAAATGTCCATTAAAAATTCAGAGGAATGAAAGCAAAGCTACTGGCCTGTGAGTCTTATATTCCTGCTAAGCTACAATTAATTCACACGGCTCTCTGTAGCGGGTTTCCCCTTGCAATACTTTATTTTTAGTCAAATTGTTTTCACTGGTTTGCTGCTGGTGGTAAGATGAGATAGGGCACTGGACATATGTGACTACCACACCAATGCAGAGAAATCTGTTTAGGTGATTTTCCCCTTAAAGTGTTACTAAACCCAGTATCCACTATATCTGGTCTCCCACAGTACACAGAACATGGAAGTGCAGTTATTTTAGTAAATATAAACTGCTAAATACCTTTTCTCATCAGCAGTTAGAGCAGCCTGGTAGCTTCTATCTGTGTCCAGCCCAGTACTAGCTAAAGCTTGTAGGAAGAGTTTTCTTTCTGCTTTAGGAGGATGCAAATCCCCTGACCTCTGTCTGACCAATGCTGATTGGCCCTGTGCTGATCACATGCACTCTACCAAGAAAGAAAAAACACCTCTAGCAATGTACACCAAACTGAGCATGTGCATGCCTACGGTTCAGTCTGGAGATAAGTGGTGGTCACTTGAAAAAGGGGACGAACAGAGAAGAAAGGATCAAACAGCCTTTTTACACAATGCAGAGGATTAACCCCTTAGGTTCCACAGTGAGTATAACAAGCATGCTTTACTGCATATACAGACTGATTTTACTGTTGTGGTTTAGTAACACTTTAAATTGTGCCTATGGTCAGGCCATGGGCCTCAAACTAAATACATTTGCTTATCAAGCATGAAAATACCTCTAAAAGAAAGCTCTTCATGATTCTAAACCAAGCAGTCACTGAACAAGGTTTTCCATCTGCCTGACCTGCTAACACTGGTCAATCCCCTCCCCATCTGTGATGCTGCGATCTTTCCATCTCAATATGTTTATAATCTCCAGTAAAGTGTACCTAACAAACTGTCAAATTTCACCAGAACATGCTGATCTACCCTGGCTGAGTGTCTATTTGACAGTGTTCCCATCAGCTAATGCATTTCCAAGTGCTACAGCAAGACCACATTACCCTAGGAGTGACTTCTCTCAAGAGGAGCCAGGGGCAAAAACATAGACACCAAATCTTGAAAGAGTGGGCATTGATTGGTAGTCCATTACTCCTCAAAGAAGAATCGGTCTAAAGTACCACAAGGCTTTAGTGTATGACGCAGGAAGCTAGGTCCTAGACATTGGGTTCCTTGTTTTATTCTTCAGTCAAGAAACTTTAACTAAGGGGTTCCTAAATCTGTTAATCTGAGGACCCAAATAGGACAATTGATTCCACACTGCAACCAAAGAACCTTGCACCCTTCTGCTACTGCTCACCTCTGTACCCCTCTTCCACCTTTGCGCAAGTCTGCACCCCTATTCTACTGTTACTTACCTAAAGTGTTAAGGTATGAGAACCTCCCTTCACCCTTCCTCATAGACAGACAGGCACAGAATGAAAAGCCCCTTGCAGGGACTGTGGTGCTGGATTGTGAGTGGAGGAGGTGATCCTTCTACTCACAAACAATCTAAGACACCAGCACCATTTAAACAGCCCCTTCTCCTCATAGTGACTCACAAAAACTGAAGGTGCTTGCAGGGCACAGGTAGGCTGGCATAGTTAAATGCTGAGCTTGTTGGAATACATGCAGCTGCAGGAGTGCTGGGGTGGAACAAAATGATGCTGTAATGGAATCATTCTCT
The DNA here is from genome assembly GCF_062004578.1 of Staurois parvus. NCBI lineage: Eukaryota > Metazoa > Chordata > Amphibia > Anura > Ranidae > Staurois > Staurois parvus. Next base: position 1,378,064 of record NW_028318349.1, read on the forward strand.
ATCCAGATTGAGTACTAGTAACTGAGGGAAAATGAGGCCCCTAAATATTTTATTGAGTCCTAGACAGTAAGGGAATGTTCCAAGGAGGGGTAAAGTGGCTTTGGTCAGAGAGTGGATGGAAACCAAATTAGTGAGGATACTGCCACCACCACCCACAAGTCAGTGCAGGCTGTGAGGACAGCATTGCACACATGTCATATAGCTGGCCAGCAGTGAAGTGTCTGCGTATTGGGAACATGGTCGCACCCAGTAAGTTAAGAAATGTTGATCTACCTGAATCATAACCAAAAATCTGCATGAGTCATAGAAATGTAACAACTTGAGTTGCATGTTTCTGACCAAGAAATACTATACATAGACTTTGTAAAAGTTTTATATCTACTTGTACACGCCCCTATAAGATTCACATTGTGTGGCCCACTACCTTATACAAAATCCTATTTTTTAGAATAATGGCGGCCTTTCTGTAGAAATTAATGGGGATTTCTGCACATGTGCAGAAGAGGGAGCAAACTGGCTAGGAGAGTTTGTGCTTTTCCACTCCTCATGGGCAGATCTTGCAGGAGTGTGGACAGTATAATATAAGACTTTTGGTGGGTACAGGGGCATAAGGGGGGTAAATTAAAACATATACAGTATGTATGAAAGTAGTTATCCTTTAGGCTTAAGGTCAGGAGTTTGAGTTATGTTTGGTGTTAAAGGTTGTGTTTCAGTGTTAGGTGATAGGTTAATTGTTAAGGGTTTAATTTAGATGGCAGGTTAATTGTTAGGGTTAGAGGGAGGGAAAGGGTAATTTATTAGGCGACTATCAGACTATCAGTGTTAGGGATACTTGATAGGGGAGGACCATGAGGGAAGAGCACTGTAAACTCTGTGCTAAAATGTCCATCACCGGAACCTTGGTGGGCATCCAATTTGTAAAAATAAGTCTTTAGAACCTTTTTCTTTCTTCTGCTTGCGGATAAAAATCTACTCAGCAGGTGAGAATTGGGACCACTCATGTGCAGAGCAGTTTCTAATATAGTGTTTCTGCCTAAATTTCTCAATTCCCTTCAAAGATAACTTTTAGTAGGAAAATGAACCCTACTAGGTCTTACCTTAAGGAATAGATAAAGAAAATTTAGATTAAAAAGTGGGAAAAGTATTGGTTTTTAAACAACATTTTATTGCTTTTTCACACTACACAGTAATAGAAAAATAGTGTACTGTGTTATAATACTAGAAATTCTGAAGGACCCTCTGCACACTGGTATATACCTTTTCAAGCAGACTATGCAATAAATAGGGATATTTAGTTCACACATATTGCAATACATACTTAAGCTGGCCAACTGTGTCAAAGTAATCCCTCTATGGCCAGTCCTACTCTGCTCTGCCTTCGCAAATGCTACTGTGGACACAATGCTAGCATATGGGGAGAGTTACAAGGTTCAGGTGTAGCTACTGACCCAACGATACAACAAACAAGAGATACCTGTGCTAAAATCCCAACAGCTAGTACATGCATTTATCCATCAGGTGCTAAAGGGGTGTAACCACATATTAGCACTAGAAATTCTGAAGGACCCTCTGCACACTGGTATATACCCTTTCAAGCAGACTATGCAATAAATAGGGATATTTAGTTCACACATATTGCAAAACATGCTTAAGCTGGCCAACTGCGAATTTCTAGTGTGAATATGTGGTTAAACCCCTTTAGCACCTGATGGATAAATGCATGTACTAGCTGTTGGGATTTGAGCACAGGTATCTCGTGTTTACTGTGTTATAATACGGTACATTTGAACAATATATTTCAATAAGCGCATATTGTAAAAGGAAAAAAGCATTGTTAACCTCTACTATCAGTATTGCAATGAGGGCAATAAAGCACATGCTCCCCACTGCAATCATTAGGAGGCGATGCTATCTACTTTTGTTCATGTGTCACAGAAAGATACAGGTATCTTAACTTATGACACCTTCCAAACAAACCCATATATTTATAAACTACAGTCCTTAAATTAATAGCATTCATTAACCAGCCAAAAATTATAATGAAACTCCTGTAAGTAACAAATGCTCTCCAATCATGGTGACAGCAAGCTGAATACTAGGAGTGTGGTCATCCTTACCCCCAGCAGACAGTGAAGCTATGCTAGAAGGCATTCCTTCCCGTGGCCTGATGCCTTGTCATACTTCTTCTCAAAGATGTTTTAGCAATCTTTAATTTCTCAATTGTATTAGTGTACCTCTTTAATGTGTCTTTAATTCCTACTTAAGTGTCCCATTTCTTTATAATGGTTATCCCTAAACAGGGTAACTGTATGAATTGCTTCACTTCCAAATTTACTATTAGACTTCTACATTTAAATTCAATAGTATCTACCAAGATATTAGCAGTTAGACTGTCTCTATTGCACCCTCTGAACTACCATGAACAACAACAACAACAACAAATCATGTGGTCTTTTGATCCATTGGCAATCAGGAAACAACCCCAGTAAAACAACTGACCTAACTGGCATAATAGAAATAAAGAGGAAGCTTTTTTCCAAAGTCTGGATGCAGAAAAAGTATTAAGCTGGGTATACACTGGTGGAATTTGGAACGAAAATTTGTACAATAATTCTCAAAACATTCCAGCGTCATTTGAAAGTAATTCAAGGTTTTGTTTGCTTTTAACATTCAATTTTGAAATGAATGGATTTTAAAGAACGAAAACCACATACATTGTTAGAATTTCATACATTCAAGAATTTTCCAGACCGCTCCTTCAAATTTTCTTGTCGAAAACAAACATCGATTTGACCCCAGTAATGATCAGAAAAATGATCGAACATTCTTGCAATGAAAATGTTGAAGAAAAGTCTACTAATGTATATTCAGCTTTAGACAGGCTATGATGGCCTTTCCAAGATGCAGTGAGAATCATGTAGGCATCAATACCTTCTTAACATCCCTACAGTTCATTCTTGGCCCCATCAGCTTCAGTTACATTTCTACAAGTGACTCTTCTTCTTTTGGGATCCATGAAGGCACCAGTTAAGGCTGCCTGCTGCCACCTCTCTGGCTGAACTACTTACCAAACAAGTTAGTAATATTCAGGTGTCCACAATATTGTGTTTTTTTTTTTCTAATTCTTTTAAACCCATTTTGAAACAATATTCTGTTTACTTTATCACATGCCTTGGTCTCAGTACCCAACCTACCAACCTCAATACCCAACCTACACAAATACTTAAGGATTTAGTTAATTACCAAAAGAAAAAAAAATCAATAGAGCACATGACCGAAGCCCTCCTGCTTAACATAAATGTTTTACACTTACTGAAGAATAATTTCCCCTATGCGTAAAAGTCAGGTATAGCTGAATTCATCCCTCTTTGAAAGACATTAAACATATTCAGAAGTCTTACTGGGTGGCTGTATCACCTCTATAAAAATGACAATATTATCCAAGTGTATTTATTTATTCAAGACTGGGCCTATTGAAGTACCCCTCAAAGACCTAAAAACATAATATATTGAAATGTACTCACAACTATAAGAGACACAGATTACCCAGACCAGTAATATATGTTTCAAATCTCCCCGCAGTCTGCCGGTGCCAAATATTGCCCGATTACTGCCTTAGACAGCTTTCATTATAGTCCACATTGTATTATTTTTCACAGGTGGATGGAAACTGCAAAATTATGCATGGCCCTTGTCCATCCAAACACCTTTTTCCAAGAGCAATACAGCCCAAATTTATGATACAGCTCTACTTGTAACTGCAATTTTTACAAAATGCCTCTGGAACTTCTGTAAAACCAGATTTATTGCATCTTTTCCGGATTTGTTTAAGACTTATTTTCTTTCTAACTCATAGATTCCAGATAGTTTCATCTCTTCCATGTTGTATCCTTTGAATCGTTATTGCTGCCTATACACTAGTGGATTTTCAAAAGAACATTCATACAAAAATTCCTGTGAAAATTCTCAGTATATTCAATGACTTGATGAATGCTGTTTAAATGTACTTCAAACTTCTGCTTTTAACATTCCATTTTGGAATGAATGGACTTTACCGAATGAAAACCACATACGCTGTTAGAAATTCATTCAAGATAAATTTTCCTTCCTGCTCCTTTGGATTTTCTTGTTAATGCGGTCGAAAATGAACATCGATTTGACCCTTATAATTATTAGAAAATTGAACAAATGTTCCTAAAACAAACATTTCTAAATGAAATTTCACTGGTGTATGGTCACCTTTCATTCAACCGTTTTTGATCAGATCCACTTGTCAGTTTAAGGTGGACCTGGACGGAAGCTCCATTCATCCATATAGACAGTCAGGTGGGAGAGTGGATCAGAGGAAGCTTTGTAGTCATTGACAGAATACATCGCTTACCCTGAATGGTTGAGCGCCGCTCAGACACTATTGTGTTCTGGGTATGAGACAGGAAGGTCTTGGCCCGCACCCGGAACACAGTGCTGTATGCTGTATGTAGCCTCAGTTACCTACAGCTTATACAACACATCTAGCGGCTTCACATGTTCTTGAGGAACATAGTTCATTTGGACCAGCTTGGCACTAACAAAGCATGTAATGTATAAAAGCTGGAGAGCAGCTTTACAGAAGTACAGCCAAAGCTCTTTTGACTGTACTTCTCCTGTGAATCGCAGGAGTGCAGTTCGCTCTTCACTCCTGTGACCCATTTTCAGCCTAGAGCAAGTTAAAGCTGGTTGTTGGCTGACATCACTCAGCCAGTCCATTCTGGGGAAAGATCATGACCATATGGTCGGGATCCACCCAGGAGCCTGGACCGGCAGCTCCCTCCCCCTCCATAGGGGGGTAGCAGACAGTGGCGACTGACAGTCACCACTCTCTGCTCAGAGCATCAGGGAGAACTGAGTGATCACTAGTGTCTGATCGCTCAGTTCTTACCCATAGAGCCTGCAGGGAACAGATGCAGCATCGGATCGATGCTGCATTCACCTTGGTAAGTATGATTTCTGGTGATCTGGAGGGGGCAATGGATTCCAATCATTTGCAGGGATTTCTTCTCACTTCTTGTTTTGGCTATGGAACAGGAGGTGAAGGTAAATTTCACAAGCCTATAACCCTCCCTTATTCTATCCAAAATGGAGAAAAAAAAAAAACTTTCTGCCTATAGTTCTCTTCTTTCAGCTGTCGGTTTGTAAAATATTTTGGTGCAACCTATGTACATGTAATGTACAGCAGTGATGGTCATCTCCACTTAGTGACCAACGTGCACACTACTTAATTCAATGTTAGCCCACTAGACTGGACGCATGAGAAACCTGTGAGTGGGGCCACAAGGTTTGGACTGACTAGGGGCTTCCACAGAGTTTTATCCGACAGTGAGTCCAAGCTGAACAAGGGAGTCTATGCAGAAAAGATGTATGTTATATGTCTTTTCTGTATACAAAATATAAAGTGTTATTAACCACTTTGCCTCTCACACCTGTTTACCCCCTATGAGCCAGAGCAAATTTTACAGTTTTGCTGTAGACCTGTTTATTGAGCAATAACTTTGTCATTACTGAAAGTGTTACTAAACCCACAACAGTAAAATCAGTCTGTATATGCAGTAAAGCATGCTTGTTATACTCACTGTGGAACCTAAGGGGTTAATCCTCTGCATTGTGTAAAAAGGCTGTTTGATCCTGACTGCTCTGTTCCTCCCCTTGATCAAGCCTCTTATCTCCTGATAAGACAGACTGAACCATAGGCATTTTGCATATGCTCAGTTTGGTGTGTATTGCTAGAGATGTTTTTTTTTTCTTGGGAGAGTGCATGTGATCAGCACAGGGTCAATTATCACTGATCCTCCTAGAGCAGAAAAAACTCCTCCTACGATTTTTAGCTAGTGCTTGGCTGAACACTGATAGAAGCCATAAGACTGCTCTAACTGCTGATGAGAAAAGGTATTTAGCAGTTTATATTTACTGGAATACTTGCATTTCCATGTTGTGTGTACTGTGGGAGACCAGATATAGTGAATGCAGGGTCCTGGGTTTGGTAACATTTTAAGATAACAAGGTAATACATATATTGTTTTTCAAAGAGAAACAAGCCTTTTTTTGTGATTGTCTTGCAACAATTATTTCTTTTTTTTAAATTTATTTTAATCTGTTATTTTGTTCTGTTTAAAATAAAAATAAAATATGATACTGGCACAAAGTATTGCAAAGTTATTTACAAATGAATTAAAGTGGATTTCTTTCAATTTTGCCGTTTTTAAAATGGGAAATGTGTAAATATATGTTGAATGTGTAAAAACATTAATGAACAAAACAAACAAAAACAAAATAGTTTTATTTTTTTTAAAAAAGCATTGCACCAGCGATCAGAAGATTGCGGATGTCATGCAGGTCTCCTGCAGACCTGTCAGTGTATCTGCTTGCCATACCGGATGTACGGTCAAGCAAATATTCTGACAGGAAGTTTCAATGAACTCCACAGCGCTGTGGTAGTTCATTGAAAACTACAAGACCACAGCCGTTAAGGCTGTTGGAACTTGCAGTTCATTCACAGAAGTCCGTGAATGAATGACGTGGCTGTGAGGGCGGAGCCACACTGTTTTCAAATCTGACAGTACCAGGAACCTTCTCCCCATACTATCTTTCATGGGGGTGGGTGGCAAGCACAGCTGCAGCTATGGGAACATGTCACATGTTCCACCCTAAAAACATGTTCCAAAGGTGAACTTATCCTTTAAAAAAAATAAAAACGAACAAAGAAATAGAGCAGGAAAATAATAACTGAAAGGATAAGGAGAAGAAGTTATTTAGTGCTGATTTGAGTCAAAGAAGGGTTAGTCAATGGTTAAACATTTTATTACAAAAAAAGTAAAACTGTTTGAGGCTGCATGTACACTGGAAGGTTTATTTTACTGGCAGCAGAAAAATGCGTTCCTCTCCTGAATGCAATTCTGCTGCGTTCAGGAGAGGGATGTTTAACTGCCCCTAAACTCTGCTGCTGCTAAACTCTGCTAAAAGCCCATGGGGTTGATTTACTAAAGGCAAATATACGCCAGAGCTTAGTAAATGAGGTAAAGATTCACTTTGCAAAGAATACCCAAACAGATGCAAGGAAAATAAAAAAAGAGCATTTTTGCTTGCACATGATTGGATGATAGAAATCAGCGAGCTTCCCCTCATTTTAGTGCTTCCCCTCCTCTCTGGAGCAAGTGCACATGCAGTGCACAGTGTAGTTGCCTTTAGTAAATCAACCCCATAGGCTTTTATTGAATTGAGTTCAAGGGCTTTGGCAAAACAAAACACCCTGAGCTCATGTTTAGGAGCAGCAGTGTGCATGATGCCTTACTTGTCAGGTTGCTTTAAACTGCCATCATCTGCAGATTAAATATTTCCCTGTGTTCTGCAGATGAATGAGCAGAATGACACAAAAGTAACAATATGTTACATTGTATCTTTCTGAGCAAGTGTTATTTATAAATACTGTCAGACTGTTTTTTTTTTTTTTTTTACAGCTGAACGCTGCTGATCCTCTCTGTGTACACAGCAATGGTGGCTGGATTCAAAGCTGAATTGCTGTGTACTGGGGGAGGTCAGGGCAGAAAGACTGGATGTGCTACACATTGTCCTGTGTCCTGATTACCTTTCTTTGGGTATGTAGCACACCCAAAATCTGCAACTAGTTAAATGTCTTCATTTGTTAATATTTAAAGCTTCTTTAAGATGTTTTCAGTCCTTGCTTTTCTGATTTTTATTCAATTTTAGATTAGTTTTTATTCATTTGGTAGGATATCCCTGCTTAAAGTAACTTTATCATTAACCTCCTTAGCGGTATTCCCGAGTGTAGCTCGGGGTAACATTTCAGTACCAAAAGCGGTAACCCCGAGCTACACTCGGGAATACCATGCGGCACTGCTCCGGCATGTGTTCTTCACTTACCTTACCCTGCGCTGCCGCGATGTGTCCCCTGCAGCGTCCCCGGCCATCTCCTCCGGCCGATGCCGGCATCCGGCTTCTGTGTCCTGTCCCTGTGACGTCGGGACGTACGGGTAAAACATTGCTGTCTCAACCAATTTCACATACATTTTGTCCCTAGTGCTTTGTCCTGTGCCCTGCCTGCATTTTGTCTGTTCTTTCTGCCTGGAAACTGAGAAACGTCCATGGCATCCAAAAAGTGTCCCTTTAGGTCAAAAGCGGTTTAGATCAGCTAGAGAACAGCGATAGTAAATCAGAACCACTTGCAGAATTGAGTGATAATGATTCGTGGGGAAATTCGTCATCAGACACTGAAAACGATTTTGCGACTGAGCTCAGCGATGTGCGAACTTGGCGCTATATTTCAAATTTCAGTGTTTTTGGTTTGATTATATTATTGAATTACATTTTTTATTATTTTTATATTATTTTTATGATTATTTATTAAATTATAATTTATGATTTTGTGTTTCAAATTTTATCATACCCGGGATGTTTACTAGACTCTTGTTCGGACAGATTTCAGTGAGTTATTCCTAAATATTACAGGCCTACAATTAAAAAAATACATATTTCCATGCAAAAAAATGGTACCGCTTTCAGCACCAAAAATCTGAAATAATCATACCGCCAGGGAGGTTAAAGAAGTACCAAGACTATCACTGCTGGCCTCGTTTTTGAAAATGCTAGTTTACTGTCTGGTAGAAATCACAAGCTTGGAATAAGCATAGTATAAATGAGTGTTAATATTCCTTATCCCTTTAGTTGATCTGGGTCAGCAATATGGACAGCACTGAAGCCAAAATATTAGGATCGTCAAGGAACTAGCATTCTCAAAAGCATCCTTTAGTAATTTCAGGCTCCATAATCTCTAATGACAGAATCCCTTTAACATGGATCCAGGTAACTATCTTGTCTAGCCACATCAAAGGTCAGCAACAGCCCTACAGCAACAATTTGCTCATTATTACTTGATTTGTACATTTCCTTATGGTTTTTCCTGAAAACATGTATGCACACAGCCTAGAGTGCACAGGAAAATGTTTTTCTGCAAACAATATCAATGTTGTGGGGTTTTTTTACAATACACAAACCTTTGGACATTGCAGTTTGGGCCATCATGTCTGTGTGTCACAGGCACCTAAAATGCTCTTCCCCAAAGTGGGGCCAAAGCCAGAGTCTTGTCCCACAATGTAACCACATTAAGTGATTTTTTTGATAGGCTTTTCATGGATCTTAGAATTGAGTATTTTGCTTGGAATTTGATGATGGAATTTTGCAAGTATGTTGGTAGTCTTTAAAGTGATAGGAACTAAATTATGTCTGTTACTGGAAAAAATAGTTAACCAAGTTAAAGAGGAAATTCATTTTTTTTAACCACTTCAAGTCCGGACACTTTTACCCCATTCCTGTCCAGGCCAATTTTGAGCTTTCAGGGCTATTACACTTTGAATGACAATTGCGTGGTCATGCAACACTGTACCCATATGAATTTTTTAGCATTTTTTTGAGACAGATAAAACTTTATTTTGGTGGTATTTATTCACCACTGGCATTTTTATTTTTTTTTTTCTATATAAATGAAAAAGTCGAAAAAGTTTGAAAAAAGTGTTTTTCTTATAAAATTTTGCAAATTAATAATCTTTCTTCATAAATCTTGGCCAAAATTTATTTGGTTATCTTTTTAGTAAATTAGTTTATAACAATATATTATAATTTAAACTTTTTTTTTTTACATTTTATTTTTTTTTTTTATAATATTATTTTTTTTTAACATAATGTCACCCTAGCAGTACAGTGTCACCATAGTGACACTGTACTAATTGTGGGGGGCGATGAAGATTTTTTTTTTTTTACACTGATTGCTTTTACACCCCTAAAGGGTGTAAAAGCAATAATTTTCTCTTTTAAAAATCAGGTGCTTACCAGTGTCAGGGGTTTAGCACTGTCTTCCCCCAGCTGGTTCTTCTTACCAGAGTGGGTCCCTGGTTCTGGTTGTTCCTTCCCAAGGAGATGGCTGTGGATTCCCAAGGAGCTCCCAACTGCACATGAGTGAGATGGAATGGCGCTTTGTGAATGGCCATGCAATGTGTCCCAGGAGGCTGCGGAGGGGAGGAGAGGAGGTAGGCAAATGGGCCTAGTCTCTTGATAAAAAGCAGTACTTGCTCCCCCTACCCCCAAAATAACCTGTTACATGCTATGGGAGGGAGCAAACCAGTAGGGGGTTATATGTGCTAATCTCCTGGCAACATCATTTTTACTTAATTACTGAAATGCTTAAAAAATAAATGTTTTTATAGTAGTCTTTACATTGTTATTACATGGGATATGTGGCAATAGTAAGTGGGGGTTTGCAGGCCATTATGTGTATATGGGCTCAAAAATTGGGATGTCCACTCTAATATGAGGGTAAAGTGAACTTTCCAAGTCTTTATAATATTTCTCTGTATTTTTGTAACCAAAAATCTCCTGAGAGTGAGCCTCTATTTTAACAGACAGATTGTTAGTTCTTTAATCCCAAGATACATTTGAAAACCAAGTTAGTTGATCTGACAGTATTATCCAAGGGGCTATTACCAGCAGCTTTTGGAATCAATCAAGAACGCATAGGAGCATATTAGCAAGTCTTCTTAACATGGGGGTAATTAGCCTTGTTCTGCCCACAATCACTGTTATATTTGTTGTAAGATTCTCTAAGAAGCAGAGGCATTCCCCCAACAAATATACATATTCATTAGACTAATTTCATTAGAAAAATGAATAGTGGCATTTGCAATTAATACTTCACTAAAGTATCCTAACCTAGATCACAATTCCTCATGTTAAAGCCCAGTTATAAATCCTGGACACATTTTAAATGGATCAAAATGTAATAATTAAAAATGGCTGCTTTAAAGAGGATTTACAATTGTAATTGTCTTGGATGGATTTAAGTACACTGCTCCAAAAAAATTAAAGGAACACTTTGAAAACACATCAGATCTCAATGGGGAAAAATATCATGCTGGATATCTATACTGATATGGACTGGGTAATGTGTTAGGAATGTAAGGTTGCCCCATCTTTTGATGGAAATTAAAATTATCCACCTACAGAGGACTGAATTCAAAGACACCCCAAAAATTAAAAGTTAAAAAATGATGCAGCAGGCTCCTAATGAGATGACGGCTTGTGCCATGGGGTATTTCCTCCCAGATCTGGACCAGGACATCATTGAGCTCCTGGACAGTCTAAGGTGCAACCTGGCGGTGTCGGATGGAACGAAACATGATATCCCAGAGGTGTTCTATTGGATTTAGGTGAGGGGAGCGTGGGAGCCCTTCAGTGGTTTCAATTCCTTCATCCTCCAGGAACTGCCTGCATACTCTCGTCACATGAGGCTGGGCATTGTCATGCACCAGGAGGAACCCAGGACCCACTGCACCAGTGTAGGGTCTGACAATGGGTCAAAGGATTTCATCCCAATACCTAATGGCAGTCAGGGTACCATTGTCTAGCCTGTAGAGGTCTGTGCTTCCCTCCATGGATATGCCTCCCCAGACCATCACTGACCCACCACCAAAACGGTTATGCTGAACGATGTTACAGGCAGCACAACAATCCACACGGCTTCTACAGACCCTTTCACGTCTGTCACGTGCTCAGGGTGAACCTGCTCTCATCTGTGAAAAGCACAGGGCACCAGTGGTGGACCTGCCAATTCTGGTGTTCAATGGCAAATGCCAATAGAACTCTATGGTTCCGGGCAGTGAGCACAGAGCCCACTAGAGGACGTCGGACCCTCAGGCCACCCTCATGAAGTTTGTTTCTGATTTTTTGGTCAGAGACATTCACACCTGTGGCCTGCTGGAGGTAATTTTGTAGGGCTCTGGTAGTGCTCATCCTGTTCCTCCTTGCACAAAGGAGCAGATACCTGTCCTGCTGAAGGGTTAAGGACCTTCTACGGCCCTGTCCAGCTCTCCTAGCGTAACTTCCTGTCCCCTGGAATCTCCTCCATGCTCTTGAGACTGTGTTGGGAGACACAGCAAACCTCGTGTCAGTAGAACATATTGATGTGCCATCCTGGAGGAGTTGAACTGCCTGTGCAACTTCTGTAGGGTCCAGGTATCGCCTCATTCTACAAGTAGTGACACTGACCCTAGCCAAATGCAAAACTAGTGAAAAACTGTCAGAAAAGATGAGTGGGGAAAAAGGGGTCAGTGTCCTCCACCTGTAAAATAATTCCTGTTTTGGGGGTCATCTCATTGTTGCCCATCTAGTGCACCTGTTGTTAATTTCATTAACAGCAAAGCAGCTGAAACTGATTAACAACCCCCTCTGCTACTTAACTGACCAGATCAATATCCCAGGAGTTTAATTGACTTTGATGCTATACTCTGATTAAAAAGTGTTCCTTTAATTTTTTTTGAGCAGTGTATTTAACATGCTAAGTTGGAAATGTTCACGTTTTCTTCTTAAAGTTAGTGATCTGTAGGCAGATGAGTATAGATGGGTTGCTGATTCTATGTGCACTGTTATTTGGAAAGAACTGCAGGCACAGATCCATGCTATAAACAGAACTATATTCCATAGACACACCTGCTCACATTGTTCTCACCATCCCCAACATACAAAGCTAATAGTTCAATGGGCACCATGACAGTGTAAATGTATAAAAATGTATAAAACAATTAAACAAATACATTCTTTAGATGGAATCGATTAATTGTACTTCCCTGTTTTAGAATATTAAATTTAATAGAAATATAGGCGTTGATTAACTAAAGGCAAATAGATTGTGACAGCTTGCGGCTTCACAGTCGGGTGCCCACTGAGCATGCACAGGTAGTACTGTGCTTTGTGTATGGTCCCATAGTCTTCTGGGATCTGTCAAGTGTCCCAGAAGACTATGGGGGGGGGAAGGACAACTTCCGCTTCCGATCACCTAGGGCAGTGGTCGGCAAGCTGCGGCTCGCGAGCCACATGCAGCTCTTTACACACATTAATGCGGCTCTTCTGTGTGCCGGGCGCCCGCTCCCCTCCCTCCTCTCGGGCGGCCGCCCCAAAAGTCAGGACTCTGCAGCTAGCCCAGCAATGGGCAAACTACGGCCCGCATACAGCCCGGCGGACCTTTTAATCCAGTCCGCGGAGCGTGGCAAACATTGGCTGTCAGGATGTAGGCGGGGCAGCGTGACGAACTTCTCTCCTCTCACAGTCCGCCCTGAAGACCGGAACGGCGCGGGAACACGGCGAGAGGAACGCGCGGAGCAAAGGTAAGTGAATTGACACAATATGGGGAATGAATTACTATGGGGGATGAATTACTATATGGGGGATGAATTACTATATGGGGGATGAATTACTATATGGGAGATGAATTACTATATGGGAGATGAATTACTATGGGGGATGAATTACCATATGGGGGATGAATTACTATGGGGGATGAATTACTATATAGGGGATGTATTTTCAGTTTTAAAAATGTGGCTCTCAAAATAAATTTCAATCGTGGTTTTGGCAAGATTTGGCTCAGTTGAAAAAAAAGGTTGCCCACCACTGACCTAGGGGATCTCAACTGAAGTGGAAGCAGGTACCTGTCAAATTCGGGTACCAATCCTTAATATTCTTAATGGGGAGCAGGGGACTTAAAGCGGAACTTCCCCTTTTGGGTAGAGCTCCGCTTTAACAACTATAGAACTGGTGTCTTCCACTATGTAACCGCTTTCACTACGGTCTCACATGGGTGGTGGAGGGGTGGGGGGGGCTAAAAACAGGTGGTTGAGCCACAGTTTTACCATTTTACCGCTCCCTGACCACCTACCTAGAGAAGAACATGCAGCCATTTATGGCTACACACATTTTGAGCCTGGATACTTTGTTTCACAGATCTGGCAAAAATGAAACCCCCTGTCATTCAAGTAAATGGGACTGCACCACAACCGTCCTGCAAAGGTTAAAGGGGTTAAAATGTTTGTGCTATGCTGACTCCTGTTCTTCAGGTATCTGAGTCAAGCTGTGCTGTTTCTTCTGTCTGTACCCATGTCTTCCAGTTGTATGAGCCAGTCAAGTGCAAGTTGTTAATGTCCATGTGTGCTGGATCTGAGGAATTTATTGGCTAGATTTTTCCACCAATTTTCCAGAGATCCACATAAAAAAGGCTCACTGAAATGTCCTGTGTATTCTGCCAGGGAAAGACTGTTAGAATGTAGCTGTTCCTCTGCTGGAGTGATCATCCCTTGTGGGGGTGATGGGAGCCCAGATGGGGTTCCCCAGTGGGGTCTGGAACCCTCATGGACTTGTAGCTGCTGAGGAGAAAATCTATGGACCTCTGCACAGGGTTTTATGTGAGAAGCTGCTTTGGTAGAATTGTTCCTTTAAGTTTACCTTTCTTCAGTAGAGTTATCTCTAATTGTTTATTGCTTGGTGTCGCGGTATGGGAGCCTGCCAATTATTAATCCCCTTATTAATGCCTTGTATCACATGCCCTCAGAGTCCTGCTCTGTATTGTTCCAATTGTCCCCTGTGTCACTAGGCCAAATGGCCTAATTAAATTACTCTGGACCCCTCCTCCCTTCCCCCTCATGCCAAATTCCTGAACTCTCTGGACAGGACCCATTGCCATGGTAACCCGACAGGAAGTATCAGGTTACCAGCTCAATACTTAAGAGAGAGCAAGGAAACCCCCCTGTGTGTTCTCCTGGCTGTGTGTGTGAGGGACGGCTGTGTGTGTGAGGGACGGCTGTGCTGAGCGCTAGCTCCTCTCATCCCCCGTCCTCCTCCTCATCTCCTGGACTGTCTGTGTTGCCTGCAATCCCTGCACTGTGGAGGAATCTTCTGCTGTCCCCGTGAATCTGCCTGGATATATCCCCTGCCTGGACTGAACCCCTCGTTCTCTGTGAGTACCTGCTTCCTCACTGCTACCTGAACTGTTACGGTGGTGACTCCTCGCACCCCTCTCCTGTGTCGGACTACCCCTGTTACAGGGACACCCCCTTGGCTCTCCTAGTGGTCTATAAGTGGGTGGGGACCCTCGTTACCATTGAGTGGCAAATCCACCCTGTCTGCCACCCCCGTATTGAAGGACTGCCATCTGTTTGCCTCAATAAAGCTTTGTGCATCTGTCATCCTCTCTGTGTGTTCTGTCCTGCCTTTCCTCCGTCACACTTGGTCTAAAGTCTCAAAAAGGGGTGCATGCACAGAACATCTAAAGAATGGGGCTTGCAACACAACAAGGGGGAGTGAGCTAGAGCAGTGTTACTCAACCTTTGTTCAGTCAAGGCATCCTTTAAAATTATGGACAGTCCTGAGGCACCCTATAAAATTATGGACAGTCCTGAGGCATCCTTTAAAATTATGGACAGTCTTGAGGCACCCTTTAAAATTATGGACAGTCTTGAGGCACCCTTTAAAATTATGGACAGTCTTGAGGCACCCTTTAAAATGATGGACAGTCTTGAGGCACCCCATTCTAAAATGTGAAAAACTATTCTAATAGTTTTATATAATGCACCAACATCCACACATGTAGGACACCCAACATTAGAGGTGATTTATTCTTTCAAAGCAAATATACTTTTGCACATTGGTACTGACTAGTATGCCATTGTTTTTCTTCTCCCTCAGTTTTTCTCCATCACTGAACTAATGTGACCCCAGGGTTGATGGAGAAAGGCAGGGGAGGGTCAAACTAGGATGCTGTGCAGGCAGCTGACATCTTCTTTATCAACTGATGATGTCATTGGTTGTCAGGATGTTGGTGGCTAGAAGGTCATAATGGTGCACAATGAAAACGTGTGGCTTTGTGTAAGTAAAAGGCAGGCTTGTTCCACTCACTGGCTTCTTTACAAGTTTTGGGCAATTTGTATATATTTTGTCAAGGCACCCCTGAAGAAACCTCAAGGCATCCCAGGGTGCCTGGGAGCCCTGGTTGAGAAAGGATGAGCTACAGGAACATGGCTCTAACACATGAGTACTGTCCAGTGGAAGTTAATGTGTTGTCGCGAAGGACTGCAGTGTGCGTCATTGCTTAAAGCAGCCAATCAGACAGAGACGGGTCACTGGCAGGGGTGAGGGTTCCTCTGGTAGTGGAGGGGGTTAAGTGCTTGGCACCTCCACTAGTGGCTAGTTCCCTACTCTATGGGAACACACCCGCAGCACAGAGTGTCTTGAAACCCAGCCTGGAGTCATGGAAGAGAGTATGTATGTGGTACATATGGAGAATAAGCGCTAGCACAGTGGTTGGAGAAAGAGAGAGCGTTTTCTGTTTCCAGTAGCAACCATAGAATGTGTCACTGGGAGAAAGGTGGCAGGCTTGTACTGTTGGACTGGTGGAGCCCGGTACAGGCTCAGTGATACCGCCCTCAAAATACTGCACACCTGGGATTGGTGTCCTTTAAATTGTTACTAAACCCAGGACCCAGCATTCACTATATCTGGTCTCCCACAGTGCACAGAACATGGAAATGCAATTATTATAATAAATATGAACTGCTAAATACCTTTTCTCATCAGCAGTTAGAGCAGTCTTGCGTCTTCTATCAGTGTCCAGTAGAGCACTGGTTAAAGCTTGTAGGAGGAGTTTTCTACTCTAGGAGGATGCAGAACCCCTAACCTCTGTCTGGACAGTGCTAATCACATGCACTCTCCCAAGAAATTGTTTTTTTTTGTTTTTTTTTTTTTTAGCAATACACACCAAACTGAGCATGTGCAGAGTGTCTCCACACCATATGTCTTATCAGGAGATAAGAGGGGGACACTGGAAGAAGGGGAGGATCAGAGAAGTCAGGTTCAAACAGCATTTTTACACAATGTAGAGGAATAACCCCTTAGGTTCCACAGTGAGTATAACAAGCATGCTTCACTGCATATACAGATGGATTTTACTGTGGTGGGTTTAGTAACACTTTGAGAGAGTGAAGTTGCACTTTATGTACTCCAGACACTCTTATGCTTAATCAACATGGACTATTTTTAATCCGTATGCTGCTAGCATACAGTGGGGATCGAAAGTTTGGGCACCCCAGCTAAAAATTTGTATTAATGTGCATAAAGAAGCCAAGGAAAGATGGAAAAATCTCCAAAAGGCATCAAATTACAGATTAGACATTCTTATAATATGTCAACAAAAGTTAGATTTTATTTCCATCATTTACACTTTCAAAATAACAGAAAACAAAAAAATGGCGTCTGCAAAAGTTTGGGCACCCTGCAGAATTTATAGCATGCACTGCCCCTTTTGCAAAGCTGAGACTTGCCAGTGTCATGCATTGTTCACAGTCATCGTCTGGGAAGACCAGGTGATGTCAATCTCAAAGGTTTTAAATGCCCAGACTCATCTGACCTTGCCCCAACAATCAGCACCATGGGTTCTTCTAAGCAGTTGTCTAGAAAACTGAAACTGAAAATAGTTGACGCTCACAACGCTGGAGAAGGCTATAAGAAGATAGCAAAGCGTTTTCAGATGTCAGTATCCTCTGTTCGGAATGTAATTAAGAAATGGCAGTCATCTGGAACAAGGGAAGTTACAGCAAGATCTGGAAGACCAAGAAAAATATCAGACAGAACAGCTCGCAGGATTGTGAGAAAAACAATTCAAAACCCACGTTTGACTGCGCGATCCCTCCAGAAAGATCTGGCAGACACTGGAGTTGTGGTACACTATTCCACTATAAAGAGATACTTGTACAAATATGGTCTTCATGGAAGAGTCATCAGAAGAAAACCTCTTCTACGTCCTCACCACAAAAATCATCATTTGAACTTTGCAAATGAACATATAGACAAGCCTGATGCATTTTGGAAACAAGTTCTGTGGACCGATGAGGTTAAAATTGAACTTTTTGGCCGGAATGAGCAAAGGTACGTTTGGAGAAGAAGGGGCACAGAATTTAATGAAAATAAATAACCTCTGTCCAACTGTTAAGCATGGGGTTGGATCAAGCATGCTTTGGGGTTGTGTTGCAGCCAGTGGCACAGGGAACATCTCACAAGTAGAAGGAAAAATGGATTCAATAAAATTTCAGCAAATTTTGGATGGTAACTTGATGCCATCTGTGAAAAAGCTGAAATTAAAGAGAGGATGGCTTCTACAAATGGATAATGATCCTAAACACACCTCGAAATCCACGGGGATTACATCAAGAGGTGTAAACTGAAGGTTTTGCCATGGCCTTCACAATCTCCTGACCTCAACATAATTCAAAATCTATGGATAGACCTTAAAAGAGCAGTGCGTGACAGACAGCCCAGAAATCTCAAAGAACTGGAAGACTTTTGTAAGGAAGAATGGGCAAAGATACCTCAAACAAGAATTGAAAGACTCTTGGCTGGCTACAAAAAGCGTTTACAAGCTGTGATACTTGCCAAAGGGGGCAGTACAAGATATTAACTCTGCAGGGTGCCCAAACTTTTACAGACGTCATTTTTTTGTTTTCTGTTATTTTGAAAGTGTAAATGATGGAAATAAAATCTAACTTTTGTTGACATATTATAAGAATGTCTGATCTGTAATTTGATGCCTTTTGGAGATTTTTCCATCTTTCCTTGGCTTCTTTATGCACATTAATACAAATTTTTAGCTGGGGTGCCCAAACTTTCGATCCCCACTGTAAGTAAATAAATAGGAACGTATATTATATTTACTTGTTTTAAACTTTTTTTTTTTATATTTTCAGTTACTTCCCGGTTTCCATGCCTAGGCAAATGATGTCGTACATCCCAGGAGTCTTCAGAATGGGAGGGAGGGTTCTCAGCTCAGCCTATGCCTGAGCTAAGGGCAGATGGATTCCAGGAAGTACATGAATCATCTGCCCTTACTCAAACAGCCACTGTTAGAAATGCCAGGGGTGCTTTTCAAAATTATTTCTTAGCAAAATAAAGCATGGAGACTGGCGCTATATAAATCCTGTATAATAATAATAATAATAGTAGTGGAGACATGGATGAATGGGGGAGTTTGCTTTGAATAATAAAAATGGATTAAATGGCATTTTTGGTTTGTGGTGCTCAGATGTAGTGCAGTTCCACTTTAAGTGTCATCAATGTAATAGAGTGAGCACAGAGAGCAAGGAGTTAACAGTGTCATTACAGCTTGCTTCTAGCCTGGGAGACCTGTCTTACCCTAAGCCTTTTCCACGGCGTTTTGTAGACACGCACTACAGTCCATTTAACATGATTTCCTATGGGACTTGTTCACATGTCCGTGTTTTCACCTGGAACGTTTTTGGAAAGGGTCAGGGACTTTTTTGAAAAAGTTGCATTTTTGGTTCTATAGACTTCAATGGAAACGCTGCAGAAAAGCATGTGCTGCATTTTTGCCTTGTTTTTGATGCATTTTAAATCTGCCTAGCAACAAGAAAAAAAAAAGAAGCAAACCGCATCAAACATGCAGCAAAACCACATCAAAAACGTATGTGCAAAAACGCAAAACGGACCGCAAAAAGCACTGCAGAAATGGATCAAACGCAAACTGCATAAGTGTGAGCCTAGCCTTGATGTTGACTGTCGCATGACCACCACTCCCAGCCTGAAGTTCAGGCATTAGTAAGTGCAGTTCCACTTATCCCCACATTGGGCGACAAGCCCCGCCCACACCTGCACATCAAAGTAAGAATATAAGAGGTAAGAAACCATGGCGGAGATTCATCATGCAAGTTCTCAACAGAATCAGACCCTTATCAAAAAAAAAAAGTTGATAAATCTCTTCCAGTAAATCACAGTAATACTCATGTACAAAAACTAGGTGTTGCTCAATGCAGACAATCAAAATTCAGTTTTCATTTTCTATTTGGTGCTCAGAAATGACATCTGGAATTTGGTTTGCTACAAACAGCGTTGTTTTTATTTTCTTTTTGACCCTCACTTTTTGCAATCACATCCCAAATGATATAAGTGCAACTTGCGCTTGGAATTTAGATTACAAAATAAAGCAGCCTGCACATTAAATAGGTCAAGAATAATAAAAACAAAACAATTGCAGAGCTAGGTATACATGCATCTAATTGAAGAAGCAAAAAGGTAAATGGAAAATGTACAAAGGTGGTAACAAAGTCCATACAGTTGCAAGAAAAAGTATGTGAACCCCTTGGGATTACGTGGAGTTTTGCATGAATTGGGCAATCTAAGTCACAACAATAGAAGAACACAGTCTGCTGAACATAATACTACGCAAACATTAGATGTTGCCATGGTTTCATTGCACATAACATGTAAACATTCACAGTGCAGGGAGGAAAAAGTATGTGAGGCCCTAGCTTAATGACTTCTCCCAGAGCTAATTGGAGCCAGGAGTGAGCCAACCTCGACTCCAATCAGTGTGATGATATTGGATGTGTTGCTGACAGCTGTCCTGCCCTTAAAAAACACACACCTGTTTTGGGTTTACTGGTTTCAAGAAGCACTGTCTGATGTGAACCATGCCTCGCAGAAAAGATCTCTCAGAAGACCTACGATCAAGAATTGTTGACTTGCATGAAGCTGGAAAGGGTTACAAATGTATCTCCAAAAGCCTTGATGTTCATGTGTCCACGGTAAGACAGACTGTCTACAAATGGAGAAAGTTTAGCACTGTTGCTACTCTCCCTAGGCGTGGTCGCCCAGTAAAAATGACTGCAAGAGCACAGTGCAGAATGCTGCATGAGGTAAAGAAGAATCCCAGAGTGTCAGCTAAAGACCTACAGAAATCTCTGGCACATGCTAACATCTACAATAAGGAAAACATTAAACAAGAATGGAGTACATGGGAGGACACCACGGAGGAAGCCATTGCTGTCCAAAAAGAATATTGCAGCACGTTTGAAGTTTGCAAAAGAGCACCTGGATGTTCCACAGCACTTGTCAGGGATCCCCTCGATCCCCGCCGCGATGGTCCCGGCGCAGGCGCAGTGTGCCGCCCTGTGCAGGGACTCGAGCACTGGGTCCGGGCCGGCCGCGGCGTTCGAGTTCGCGCATGCGCAGTAGAAGCTGCGGCCGCCCGCTGGGCACCAATGGCAGCGCAGGGCGGGATATTTAAACGACCCTGAGCTGTCATTGAGTGCCTTCTGGTCTTACCTGTATCCTGTATCCGTGAACCTGTGTATTGTAAGTTGCTGACCCGGATTGTACCTGACCTTGCTGTATTTCTCCTGCCCAGACCCTTGCTTTGCCTGACCTCTCTCCTGAATTCCCCCTATTGGATTTGACCTGCTGTTGCTGACCTGGCGTGTGACCCGACTATTCTATGCCCGCTGCCTTGTACCTTGCCGTCCTCTCTGTTACCGACCCGGCCCGTCTGACCTTGCTCATCCATCCATCCATCCCATGCAGTGGGGTCTGCTGACCTCCTCATATCAGACTCTTCCCCGTGGGAGCCCTTGGCGCATACCACTACCACTGACGGACGCACCCAGTAGCCACGACCTGGTCTCAGGGGGCTCCAAGTCCATCCCCACCATCAGGGGCCCTGGTGAACAAGCACCCTGGGACTTAGACTCCGTGCGCTGGGGACGCCTATTCAGTGGAGTGCTAGTGGTACCGCCAGGCGGTCCCTTACAGTACCAGAAGGCCATGACTGAGTCTAGAGGAGGGCCCTCGCCGCTTGAGGAGATCTGCAGGCACCTGTCTAACTTGACGCAGGCCGTATCGGCCCTGCAGGACAGATGTCAGCAGATTGAGAATCACTTCCAGACCTGCACTATATCCGTTTCTGCCCCACAGGCCGCGGTCCCCGCACCTCCGGCCGTAGCAGCCCCTGTACCGGTTTCTGGGGCACCCGCCCCACTCCCGGCGGCCGAACCCCGAGTACCCCTACCGGAACGGTTTCATGGGGACCGCACACGCTTCAGGTCATTCCGTGAGTCCTGTCTCCTCTATTTTGAGTTGCAACCACGAACCTTTGTGACTGAATCCGTGAAGGTGGGGTTCGTCATCTCCCTCCTGCAGGGTGAACCCCAAGACTGGGCCCACCGACTGCGGGGAAAAAATGACCCTCACCTTAGCTCGGTTGACTTTTTTTTTGACGCAATGGCCATCCTATACGATGACCCACAGCGGGCAGCTTCTGCTGAAGCTACTTTGTACACGCTCCGGCAAGGCCGCCGGGTGGCGGAGGAGTACGCGTCTGAATTTAGGCACTGGATGGGGGACACACGTTGGAACGAGTTTGCTCTCCTGCATCAGTTCCGTATAGGCCTATCAGAAGGCCTGAAAGATGAGCTCGCCTGGGTGGAGGTGCCTGAGACTTTAGAGGACTTAATTGCACTGACTATTAAGATTGACCGTAGACTGCGGGAACGCAGGTTTGAGAGGTCCGGCCAGGGTCATGGAAATCCCTGGGGGCCATTTCAAGGGCCCAGTCAAGCACCTAGGCCAAACATCCAGAACCGGCCACCTGGAGATATCCCTGAACCTATGCAACTCGGCCTGGCGCGGCCTAAACTATCTCCAGAGGAACATCAGCGCAGACGATCCCAGAACCTGTGCCTCTACTGTGGCGAAGCTGGTCATATGGTACGATCCTGCCCGCAGAAACTGAGTAAGTGCACCTCTTCTTCCTTGTCCATTGGCAATGTTAGTCCATCCCAATACTTAGTGGTGCCCCTTTCCTTT
This sequence comes from Staurois parvus, assembly GCF_062004578.1. Classification (NCBI taxonomy): domain Eukaryota; kingdom Metazoa; phylum Chordata; class Amphibia; order Anura; family Ranidae; genus Staurois; species Staurois parvus. The sequence goes on from NW_028318349.1 coordinate 1,400,579, forward strand.
CAGCTTCCGGAAAGGACCGTGGAAGTATCGGCCATAGTTGATTCGGGGGCATGCAGCTGCTTCCTGGACATTAATTTTGCTCACCAGCAGGGTATTCCTCTCCAATTGAAACAGAAGGGGTTCAATATTTATTTGGCTGACGGTTCCCGGATAAAATCAGGGGTGGTGAACCAGGAAACCCCCTCCATCGCCACTGTCATTGCCGGCCAGCACCAGGAACTGCTCCGCCTGGATGCTATAGCTTCACCCCTCTTCCCAGTCATTTTGGGGCTCCCATGGTTACGGGCCCATAACCCCCAAATTGACTGGGAGACCGGAGTAATTTCGTTCCCTTCTCCATACTGTTGGGTATACTGCCGCACTTCGGGCCCGGGGGTCCCCCAAATCCTCCTGTGCTCTGAGGGGGAAGCTGAATTAAAACAGGTAATCCCGGCAGCCTACCATGAGTTTCTAGATGTGTTCAGCAAGCGGGGAGCTGATACTCTACCCCCCCACCGCCCTTATGACTGTCCCGTTGACCTGTTACCCGGTTCAGAAATTCCTTTTGGGCGAATCTTCCCCCTTTCGGAGCTCGAATTGGGAGCCCTGAAGGAATATATCGAGGACAGCCTCCAGAAGGGGTTCATCCGCCCCTCCACTTCACCGGCGGGGGCGGGAATTTTCTTTGTTGAAAAAAAGGACAAAACCTTGAGGCCGTGTATCGATTACAGGGAGTTGAACAGGGTCACGATAAAGAACCGTTACCCACTGCCGTTAGTACCAGAATTATTCCAAAGTTTAAAAACAGCAGTGGTTTTTACAAAGCTGGATTTGAGGGGAGCATACAACTTGGTTCGCATAAGGGAGGGGGACGAGTGGAAGACGGCCTTCCGCACCCGCTTCAGCCATTTTGAATACTTGGTCATGCCGTTCGGGTTGTGTAATGCCCCGGCCACGTTTCAACACTTTGTGAATGATATTTTTAGGGACTTCCTGGACGGCTTTGTTATCGTCTATCTAGACGACATTTTGATTTTCTCCCCTTCCTTGGGGGAACACAGAATACATGTAGCAAGGGTATTGGGGCGATTACGGCAGCATGGGTTGTACGCCAAGGCAGAGAAATGTTGTTTCGAACAATCCAGCATTACTTTCTTGGGCCTGATCATCTCCACCGCGGGGGTCGCGATGGATCCCCAGAAAGTCGCTGCAATACTGGATTGGCCTGAACCCACGGACAGGAAAGGCGTCCAACGATTTATTGGTTTTGCAAATTTTTACCGAAAGTTCATCAAGAACTTCTCGGGTCTGGTCTCCCCCATTACTCAGCTAACCAAGCTGGGAACCCGGTTCAGATGGACACCTGAAGCTCAGGAAGCTTTTGAAGCCTTGAAGAAGTTGTTCACCTCGGCACCCATTTTGGGTCACCCAGACGCCGCCCTGCCCTACATCCTGGAAGTGGATGCATCGGAGAATGCGGTAGGTTCCATTCTCTCCCAGCGGAAGGGCACCAAGGAATTGCTCCATCCTGTAGCTTTCTTCTCACGGAAGCTTACCCCAGCAGAGAAGAATTATGATATCGGTGATCGAGAGCTACTGGCGATCAAAACGGCATTAGAGGAATGGAGGTACCTGCTGGAAGGTGCTGTGCACCCCATCTTAATTTTTACTGATCACAAAAACCTAGAATATCTGAGAACCGCCAAGCGTCTACGCCCGCGACAGGCAAGATGGGCACTATTCTTTTCTAGATTCAACTTCCACATTACGTACCGGCCTGGATCAAAGAACACTAAGCCAGATGCGTTATCACGTATGTACGAGGACGCCAAGGAGACCCCAGTACCCGACACCATCTTGTCCTCGGGAAACTTCTTGGCCCTTCAGTCGGACCTTCATTCCAAGATAATGGAGGCATCCACAACCGTCTCTACCCCAGCCGGAGGGCTCCTCCAGAACAAGGGGGGACTCCTATGGAGGGAAGATCGGATTGTGGTGCCGGAGGAAGCCCGAACCCTGGTCTTGGGCCATTGCCATGACCACCCGATGGCGGGGCACTTTGGCCCAGAAAAGACCCTGGAACTTCTCCGACGCTCCTTCTGGTGGCCGGACATGGCTAAAGATTGTAAGGGCTATGTGAGGTCCTGTATCACCTGCCAAAAGAATAAGCCTTCCAGAAACAAAGTTTGGGGTCTGCTGCGACCCTTACCGATTCCTGAACGGCCTTGGCAAAAGATATCGTTAGACTTTATAGTCGAGCTTCCGCCATCACTAGACCACACGGCAATCCTGGTGGTCGTAGACCGCTTGTCCAAGATGGCCCACTTCATCCCGTTGAAGAAAACCCCCTCGGCAGCCGAGACTGCGCGAGTTTTCATTCGTGAGGTAGTAAGGCTGCATGGGGTCCCCGAAGACATTGTCTCAGACCGAGGGGTCCAGTTCTTGTCGAGATTTTGGAGGGCACTGTGCAAGGCCCTGGACTTTTCTTTGTTGAAAAAAAGGACAAAACCTTGAGGCCGTGTATCGATTACAGGGAGTTGAACAGGGTCACGATAAAGAACCGTTACCCACTGCCGTTAGTACCAGAATTATTCCAAAGTTTAAAAACAGCAGTGGTTTTTACAAAGCTGGATTTGAGGGGAGCATACAACTTGGTTCGCATAAGGGAGGGGGACGAGTGGAAGACGGCCTTCCGCACCCGCTTCAGCCATTTTGAATACTTGGTCATGCCGTTCGGGTTGTGTAATGCCCCGGCCACGTTTCAACACTTTGTGAATGATATTTTTAGGGACTTCCTGGACGGCTTTGTTATCGTCTATCTAGACGACATTTTGATTTTCTCCCCTTCCTTGGGGGAACACAGAATACATGTAGCAAGGGTATTGGGGCGATTACGGCAGCATGGGTTGTACGCCAAGGCAGAGAAATGTTGTTTCGAATAATCCAGCATTACTTTCTTGGGCCTGATCATCTCCACCGCGGGGGTCGCGATGGATCCCCAGAAAGTCGCTGCAATACTGGATTGGCCTGAACCCACGGACAGGAAAGGCGTCCAACGATTTATTGGTTTTGCAAATTTTTACCGAAAGTTCATCAAGAACTTCTCGGGTCTGGTCTCCCCCATTACTCAGCTAACCAAGCTGCCAAAAGAATAAGCCTTCCAGAAACAAAGTTTGGGGTCTGCTGCGACCCTTACCGATTCCTGAACGGCCTTGGCAAAAGATATCGTTAGACTTTATAGTCGAGCTTCCGCCATCACTAGACCACACGGCAATCCTGGTGGTCGTAGACCGCTTGTCCAAGATGGCCCACTTCATCCCGTTGAAGAAAACCCCCTCGGCAGCCGAGACTGCGCGAGTTTTCATTCGTGAGGTAGTAAGGCTGCATGGGGTCCCCGAAGACATTGTCTCAGACCGAGGGGTCCAGTTCTTGTCGAGATTTTGGAGGGCACTGTGCAAGGCCCTGGACTTTTCTTTGTTGAAAAAAAGGACAAAACCTTGAGGCCGTGTATCGATTACAGGGAGTTGAACAGGGTCACGATAAAGAACCGTTACCCACTGCCGTTAGTACCAGAATTATTCCAAAGTTTAAAAACAGCAGTGGTTTTTACAAAGCTGGATTTGAGGGGAGCATACAACTTGGTTCGCATAAGGGAGGGGGACGAGTGGAAGACGGCCTTCCGCACCCGCTTCAGCCATTTTGAATACTTGGTCATGCCGTTCGGGTTGTGTAATGCCCCGGCCACGTTTCAACACTTTGTGAATGATATTTTTAGGGACTTCCTGGACGGCTTTGTTATCGTCTATCTAGACGACATTTTGATTTTCTCCCCTTCCTTGGGGGAACACAGAATACATGTAGCAAGGGTATTGGGGCGATTACGGCAGCATGGGTTGTACGCCAAGGCAGAGAAATGTTGTTTCGAATAATCCAGCATTACTTTCTTGGGCCTGATCATCTCCACCGCGGGGGTCGCGATGGATCCCCAGAAAGTCGCTGCAATACTGGATTGGCCTGAACCCACGGACAGGAAAGGCGTCCAACGATTTATTGGTTTTGCAAATTTTTACCGAAAGTTCATCAAGAACTTCTCGGGTCTGGTCTCCCCCATTACTCAGCTAACCAAGCTGCCAAAAGAATAAGCCTTCCAGAAACAAAGTTTGGGGTCTGCTGCGACCCTTACCGATTCCTGAACGGCCTTGGCAAAAGATATCGTTAGACTTTATAGTCGAGCTTCCGCCATCACTAGACCACACGGCAATCCTGGTGGTCGTAGACCGCTTGTCCAAGATGGCCCACTTCATCCCGTTGAAGAAAACCCCCTCGGCAGCCGAGACTGCGCGAGTTTTCATTCGTGAGGTAGTAAGGCTGCATGGGGTCCCCGAAGACATTGTCTCAGACCGAGGGGTCCAGTTCTTGTCGAGATTTTGGAGGGCACTGTGCAAGGCCCTGGACATCAAATTGTCCCTTTCCTCTGCGTTCCACCCTCAAACTAATGGTCAAACCGAAAGGACCAATCAGACCCTGGAGCAATACTTGAGATGCTACACTTCGTTTACTCAAGATGACTGGATGCCACTTCTCCCCCTAGCGGAATTCGCATACAACAATGCCCGTCACTCAGCGACGGGCCAGTCCCCGTTCTTTGCCAACTATGGTTTTCACCCTGTCTTCCTCCCGGATTTGGTCCCGGAATGCCCAGTACCAGCATCGCAAGACGTAGTAACGTTTTTCTCCACGAACAATAAGAAGCTTCAAGAGGCCATCAGTCAGGCCCAGGAAGACTACAGGAAGGCATTCAACAGGAAACGGAGGGGAGATCTTGTGTTGCGGCCTGGGGAGAAGGTTTGGCTAGCGACGTCCAATTTAAAGATGCTTTGTCCGTCGAAGAAATTGGGACCCAAGTTTATAGGCCCCTTCTGCATTAAACGGATGGTCAACGAAGCGGCCTACGAACTCGTCCTTCCTGACACACTCAAAATCCACCCAGTCTTCCATGTGTCCCTGCTGAAGCCAGTAATCCCAGATGCTTTCCCTGACTGAGAATCTAGACCCCCGGAAGCCATAACGGTCGAGGGTGAAGAGGAATTTGAGGTGGAATCAATCCTGAAGTGCCGAAGGAGGGGGGGCCAGGCCCAATTCCTAATCAAATGGAAGGGCTATGGCCCTGAGGACAATTCCTGGGAACCAGCCCAGAATGTCCATGCACCTAGACTTGTCCGGAGGTTCTTTCGCGATCACCCGTGGTGGAGAGATCGGGTGGGCATCCGGAGGTTGCCCGTAGGGGGGGGGGGCAATGTCAGGGATCCCCTCGATCCCCGCCGCGATGGTCCCGGCGCAGGTGCAGTGTGCCGCCCTGTGCAGGGACTCGAGCACTGGGTCCGGGCCGGCCGCGGCGTTCGAGTTCGCGCATGCGCAGTAGAAGCCGCGGCCACCCGCTGGGCACCAATGGCAGCGCAGGGCGGGATATTTAAACGACCCTGAGCTGTCATTGAGTGCCTTCTGGTCTTACCTGTATCCTGTATCCGTGAACCTGTGTATTGTAAGTTGCTGACCCGGATTGTACCTGACCTTGCTGTATTTCTCCTGCCCAGACCCTTGCTTTGCCTGACCTCTCTCCTGAATGCCCCCTATTGGATTTGACCTGCTGTTGCTGACCTGGCGTGTGACCCGACTATTCTATGCCCGCTGCCTTGTACCTTGCCGTCCTCTCTGTTACTGACCCGGCCCGTCTGACCTTGCTCATCCATCCATCCATCCCGTGCAGTGGGGTCTGCTGACCTCCTCATATCAGACTCTTCCCCGTGGGAGCCCTTGGCGCATACCACTACCACTGACGGACGCACCCAGTAGCCACGACCTGGTCTCAGGGGGCTCCAAGTCCATCCCCACCATCAGGGGCCCTGGTGAACAAGCACCCTGGGACTTAGACTCCGTGCGCTGGGGACGCCTATTCAGTGGAGTGCTAGTGGTACCGCCAGGCGGTCCCTTACAGCACTACTGGCAAAATATACTGTGGACAGATGAAACCAAGATTGAGTTGTTTGGGAAGAACACACAACACTATGTGTGGAGAAAAAAAGGCACAGCACACCAACATCAAAACCTCATCCCCACTGTAAAACATGGCGGAGGGAGCATCATGGTTTGGGGCTGCTTTGCTGCCTCAGGGCCTGGACGGATTGTTGTCATTGATGTGAAAATGAATTCCAGAGTTTATCAAGACATTTTGCAGGAAAACGTACGACCATCTGTCCGCCAACTGAAGCTCCGCAGAGGATGGGTGATGCAACAGGACAATGACCCAAAGCATACAAGTAATTCAACAAAACAATGGCTGCAACAGCACAGAATACGCCTTCTGGAGTGGCCCAGTCAGAGTCCTTACCTCAACCCGACTGAAATGCTGTGGCATGACCTTAAGAGAGCGATTCACACCAGACATCCCAAGAATATTGCTACACTGAAACAGTTTTGTGAAGAGGAGTGGTCCAAAATTACTCCAGATCGTTGTGCAGGTCTGATCTGCAACTACAGGAAACGTTTGGTTGAGGTTATTGCTGCCAAAGGAGGGCCAACCAGTTATTAAGTCCAAAGGTTCACATACTTTTTCCTCCCTGCACTGTGAATGTATACAGACAGTATATGGGGATAGGGAGGGAAGAAGCACTTCTAATCCCTCAGACTCCTGACTGTAGAGTACTGGTAACATCCATTGCTATACTGTGGCTTAGCTTCTGCCTGAGACTATATCTCCAGAAATGTAGCTGGAAGTTGGCTACTTGGAGAAGTAACTTTGATTGCACCGGAAGTGATCTTTACTGAAGACCTGTTGCTGTATCAGTTGGATATATTATACTGCTCATGCTGGCCGACCCTTTGGGCGCTCAAACCTTTTGCTAAGAGGCCAATTCATTAGGGTGGAAGGTGATGGTCTTCTTTCTGGATTGGAATTCTGTCTTTATGCACCATATTTCGAACTTTGTTACCACCTATGTACATTTTCCATTTACCTTTTTGCTTTTTCAATTAGATGCATGTATAACTAGCGCTGCAATTGTTTTGTTTTTACATCATAAATTATGTCAAAATTATTTGAAAAGTGTGAGCCTGTACACATTCCAAAGCAGCATGTATGTTATTACATAGTATAGCTGTAGCCGAATAGAGAATGAGGTTTGTTTTTATGAAGTCAAGGGGTTGGCATTGTAAAGGACAGCGTTGTTTTTTTTGTTTTTTGTTTAATGCGTCATTTTTATATGCTTAGGCTGTTTTTAGTGATTGCTTCTAATATATTTTTATTGCCCTTTCAAATCAAAGTTCAGGCTAAAAGCACTTTTCCGCTTTTACTATATAGGACACGAAGGCCTGTGATATATTGATGGTAATTTTATAGTCAAGTAGCTCTTTGTTTCCGTCTGACATTTTTAAACTTAGGAAGTAGCAGAAATGAAATTTGCTTCAGTAATTTTGTTCTTTCCTTATAATTACTATACTGTAATTTTCCAACCTTTGTAGTAATTGAATTTAATCGGATATAAATATGATTGGATTGGTAAGCCAGACAGTGTGCTTCTAAAAGACTTGGCCTGGTCACAATCACAGCTTTGCCTCACCCAGTAGATTGGTCTTTGCTTCAAGAAACAGGGTCATGGAGCCACAGTATTAAAGAGCAATTTCTGGCAGCTGGTGAACTAAAAATTCTGATCAATCAGTGAATATTACAAATGTGCAGAAGTGGGGAAATTAGGAAAGTTTTTTTATCTTATAGGGAACATCTAGAGCAGAGGTATTGATTTAAAATTCACCGAGGTCTGGGCAGTAACATTTTCATGAATCAGAGGTCCGAATTGCATGTAGGCATTACTGTTTCTGCCCCCCCTCCATGTTACTGTCCTCAGCGCACCCCCCCACTTTAATGTCCTCAGCCTCCACACACTACAGTCCTTAGCAGGGACGGACTGACAACTCATGGGGCCCCCGGGCAATAGGGGATCATGGGGCCCCTATGTCCTTGCCCACACTGAAAAAAAGCCTATAAAAGGTACCAGGGGCATTTCATGGGGCCCCCTACTAACCCCGGCCCCTCGAGCAGTGCCTAAGTGTTCGAATGGTCAGTCCGCCCCTGGTCCTTAGCCCCCCCACATTACTGTCCCCCACTTTAATGCTTTCAGCCCCCCCATATCACTGCCTCTAGCCCTTGACTCAGGCCTCAGCACCTCCGCTTTAATATTAATGTCCTCAACCCCCCCCCCCCACACTACTGTCCTCAGTCCCCCCACATTACTGCTCTCAGCCCCCCCCCAACATTGCTGTTCTAAGCCCCCCAAATTCAGTCATCAGCCCCCCCCTCCACATTCAGTCCTCGGCTCCTTTTCACAGCAACCCCCCTTCACATTGATGTCCTTAGCCCCTTTAACTTTGCCCTCTTCCCCACTGTCTTACCCTACATAGAGAGTGATTGACAGACAGTGATTGATTGCTAGGACTGCCCTTCATCCTAGCAACCAATCACCTGCTTGTTAACCTCAGGCAGCTTCTGCCCTCCATCCAGAACTGTCCTGCTTCCTGCTGTCAGCTCTGTGAGGATGACCACGGGACGGCTGGTGGAAGAAAAGGCTCCTAAATGGCGGGACCGCATGGGTCCGGATGGGACAACGACTTGGTCCGCATCCGGACCCCGGTCTGCCATTTAGTGATTTAGCCTGATCTAGAGGTATTAATCATGTCTATCATGTCATGGTATCAATTAGTAATATTTAAGTGCAGCGCAGTGCAGGACTAAAGTGAAGGCAAAAAAACCCCCACTGCTGAAAAGTAAAATGACACTCTGAAGAGCAAACTCAGTAGTAAATATTTGACTCATATTCCTCAGAAGGGTGAACCACATTAAAAATTACATTTTTTTTTTTTAACCAGTAACTATGAATATACTAACGGAATGTTTGTAGTACAAGCAATAAATGTACATAAAAGGTACTTACCGCTTTCTTGTAGTTTGTCGTTAGTCTCACAGGTCCTCCCATCCTCAGGGGGCCTGCAACCCAATCCATCTATAAAAAAAAAAAGTCAGCTTCTTCTTTCCTATTCTCTTCTGCCCATCCTTTGATGTCTGTACCAGATCACGCATGTGCCCTGTATGAAATCTGGTGTAGTTTGGTATTGTTTATACGTCAGCATGGCTACAGCAAGGTAAGTGGCATTTCGCTACCTGACAGTTGCAGTTCTGAAGCCATGGCGGCCTATAAACAATAACAAGGCAAGAACAGGATTTTCCCAGAGAACTCGCAAGATTTCACCAAATGATCTTGTAGTTTGGAGATTAGATCTGTCTGGGAGGCACTGGTGACATAGCTTTTCCAGGGGGCATCTGTGAGGCCCTGGCTGCATCACTAGTGCCTCAATGGATCAGAAAGTGCATACACATCAAAGGTAAGTAACAGCAAAAATCATCAATCATTTCACAAATAACTGCAATGTGATTTCATGTCAGCATGCAGAACTGCATGCTGATTTAATTTCAGTGAAAGGAAGGGACCTGTCCGCTTTAGGCCTCATGGCTTGTATGCCTGAGGGGTGAGATCACTTAAGCACTGCAGCCTCTGACAGCTAGTCTCATGAGATTTGGAGTGAGATTTGGTGATGTCATTACTGTACAGCTCGCTGTTCTCCTTGCTGGAAAGTAAACTGTACCTGAGAACCTGAAGTGCGATGATCTCCCTTCTTCTGCTTCACCCATTATGTGGATTTGTCCTTCCTCCATTTCTCCTAAAGCGAATTGACCATTGTCCCAGCAATTATCAGATCACCAAAAAGTAGGGGAGCAGCTCCGACCTGAAGAAGCAAAGACAAACTCCAGGCAGATATTAAATACACCAATTAATGCAGTTCTTTCTTCCTTAACCACTTGCTTACCAGGCACTTTTACCCCCTTCCTGTCCAGGCCAATTTTCAGCTTTCAGTGCTTTCGCACTTTGAATGACAATTGCACAGTCATGCAACACTGTACCCATTAGACATTTTTACCATTTTTTTTCACACAAATACAGCTTTCTTTTGATGGTATTTAATCGCCACTGGGGTTTTATTTTTTGCTAAACAAATAAAAAAAAACCAAAAGTTTAAAGAAAAAAAGTTTTTCTTAGTTTCTGTTATAAAACAGGTAATTTTTCTTCTTCACTGATGTGTTAATGAGGCAGCACTGATAAGGCTGTACTGATGAGGTGGCACTGGTGGGCATTGATGAGGAGGCACCAATGAAGCAGCACTGATGGGCACTAATAGGCAGCACTGACTGGCGGCACAGATTGGTGGCACTGCTGGGCACAGATTGGCAGCACTGATGGGCCTTTTTAAGGCTACAATGATAATCAGGGCAACAGCCTCTTACAGATGAGGGACTCATGGCCCCCCCTCTGAAAATCAACTTGACTTGTAAAACTACATGCAGAGATGTCTCCTCTCCATTGTAGAACTGCTCCCAGCTGCACAGCCTGCAGACATTACCAGCCCTCCTGGCTGCTGTGAAGATCTCCCAGGAAAAGGGTAAAGGATTAAGCCCAGCCCTGTTCTTTGAAAGCTTGCTACATGTGGAAGTCTCTCCCCTTGTGAATCCTTGGGTGTGTTGATGTACTCACTCTGTCCTCCTTGCTCCAGCCTGGAGGCTGGCCCCCTAAACCTAGGGGACCCCTCTCAGGCCACTGACAGTCTACTCAGCGTACGAGCCCTTGCAGTATGGGGAGACTCCATTGCAGGGGGTAATTTTTTTTTTTTTGCTGCTGCCCAGAATCGAGTTTTAACCTTGTTTAGAAAATGTATTCCAGGAAATATAACTGAAAAGGATAGCAGGAGGTAGGTGTAAAGTGTACACTAACTTGCTGTCCTTTACAAGTTATTATAAACTGTGCAGAGAGTTCAGCAGTACTGTTAGCTCACAAGAATGAAGTCTACGGGGTTGCCATTGGCAGTGACTAATTCCATTCATATAGTAACAGGGACTGGTAGTGGCAGCAGCTGTGTCCTTGCAGTCGCTGTATCCCAGTTGACATTCACACAGATGTATGGAACACCTGTGCATCACATGTGGGCAAACATGGCCCTCACACCAGTGTACACATATGTACACCCCAGTAATCTAAGCCTAACCCTAGGTTCACACCCAAGCATTTTCTGCAGCATTTTGCGTTTTGCTGAAACGCAGTACAGTCCATTTAACATGATTTCCGATGGGACATGTTTGCATCGGCACGTTTTCACCCAGTGCGTTTTTTGGAAAGGGTCAGGGACTATTTTGAATGCAAAAAGTTGCGTTTTTGGTTCTATAGACTTCAATGAAAACGCAGAAAAGCATGTATTGCATTTTTGCCGTGTTTTTGATGCCTTTTAAATCTGCCTAGCAACAAGAAAATTTTTTAAAAATTAGTAAAAAACATCCGCAAAACCATCAAAAACGCAGCAAAAATGTGTCAAACTGCAGGTACAGAAAGCAATGCAGAAACTGCTCAAATGCAACCTGCATAGGTGTGAACCTTGCCTTAATCAGATGAACTCATGTCAGTTTACGATCCAATCAAAGTTGAGCTTTCATCAGAAAAATCTATGAACTGACATTTCTGATTTTCTGCAGAGAATGCCAGTTACCTGCTCCAAAACACTTAGGCTGCTTTCACACTGATCCGTTTTTCTTCTGCTTTTGTGTTAAAAAAAAAGCAAAAGAAAAACATGTGAGCATGTATTCCTATGGAACTCTTCACACTGATCCATTGCAGGTGTGGTGTGATTTTTTTTTTAAATCCTGCTTGCTGCATTTTTGGTGCAGTGAAGAAAAAGTACCTGCCCATTGAAATTAATGGACAATGCATCACAAATACACCTATGTTGCTTTTTTGGTGTGGTTTTTGAGTCACATGTCCTTTAAAAAATGCACTGCAAAAGCAGTAAAACGCTGCAACAGTGCATTTTTACCAGGGATCAGTATGAAAGTAGCCTTATACAGATCCGGAGAAGTCACAGAAAAATTAAAAATTAATATATACATTCTAGTTCCAGGCCAGAAAGTCAAAGTATTGAAGCCAGAAGGTCGGCATGATGGCCAGGCATCCAGCATTTTCAAAGGGAGATCAGCAATGACAGCCTACTGTACATGATTTATAATGAAAGATCAGTTAGAATATATGATAGAATACATTTGCCAATATCCCTTTATGTTATTAGCAGGGGCTTCCCTAGGGTTGGTGTCACCCTGTGCGATAACACTTGGTGACACCCCCTCTGACGATCCCCGCAGAATGGACCAGATCTATGGATTGAGCATAATAGATCGGAATCCAATCCATTATGCTCCCCAATCCACAGATCCGATCCATCCTGCGTGGATCTTCGGCTTGCTTTACAACTTGCCTTGTCTTGGAGCGGGTCCGGTGTCACCTGGTGCGGCGCGCACCCCCCACACCTGCCTGGGTACACCACTGGTTATTTGCTATCAATGCAGAAATGAATGATAAAGTCCAAACACACCAGCCACAGCCAAAACATTTTGTAGTTTTAAAAAGTGGAGAAGGTTAGGATGGTTGTAAAAAAAATCTTTTACATGCATCTCCCCCTGCAGCCCTGCTAAATACTCGCCTGAGCCCGATCTTGGTCCAGCACTGTGCATGTCTCCAACAGCTCCTCTTCCGTATCCTGGCTTCACAGGTTTGGATGAGAGCATGGGCGCTATTGGCTCCTGCTGCTGTCAGTCAATACCTATGAGCAGAGAGCTGTGTGTCTGAACAGACGCAAACAGCCTGGCTCAAGAGCAAGCCCGCATGAGTGCCCCCCTAGGAAACCACTTCCTATGGTGGGCGCTTGGCTGGGGGAAGTGCCAGGTGCGCAGGCAGGGATCCCAAGAAGAGGAGAATTGGGAACACTGTGCAAAATCCAGCAGGTAAGTATGACATATTTGAAAAAAAGGGGAAGCTCTGGTATCACTTTATTATAGGACAGGAAGTAGAGGAAATCTTCCTCATGGGGACATAGTATTTTTATTTGCTTCCCTGGTTGGGGAGATTATCTCTCTCAGTCATCAAATAGACAGAAGCAATGAGAAATCTCCCAACAGGGACAAAGACAGCAATAAAAAAAAACTGACAGCAGTTCTAGCTCTTCCCTAATCTAAATGTTTTGACTGGATTTAGCATTTAAAGTATTTCTTAAAGCGGATCTCCACCCAAAAGGGGAAGTTCCGCTTTAGGGACTGATCCCCCTGCTCCCTGTTAAGGATTGGCACCTTTGGGGAGTGGGTACCCGAAATTGACTGGACCCCGCTCCCACTTCCGCTGCGATCACCTAGGCAATTGGAAGGGGAAGTTGTCCTCCCCCCTCCCTCCCCGTAGTCTTCTGGGACACTTAACAGGCCCCAGAAGACTACGGGGCCATTCAGGAAGTGCAGTGCTACTTGCACCTGGCTGTGAAGCTGCAAGCTGTCACAGCCGGGTGCCCACACTGAAGATGCCGGCACCCAGAACACAGGACGGCCGGTAAAACTGGCAGCAGTGAGGACACCGCTGGATCGAGGGACAGATGAGTGTCCATTTTTTAAAAGTCAGCAGCTACAGTTTTTGTAGCTGCTGACTTTTTTTCTTTCTCTTATTTTCACTGGAACTTCAGGCAATTTTTTCTTTTTCTTTTCTTTTTTTCTTTAGTTTTGGCAGGAGTGGAGCGGGATTAGAGTACCTGTCAGGTTTTGATTTCTGTTTGTGTCCTTGTTTGTCCTCTGTATTGTTATTTCTAAAAGGGAAAGTGAAAGGTAATCTCACTTTATGGGTTATCATAGGAATGGGAATAAAAGGGACACCTTCCAAAGGGGCATTTGTTCTGGTGACAATGAGGAATTCCATCACTTTAGAGAGATCTCCTCTCACTTCCGGTTTTGGCTATAGGAGAGGAGGTATAGGGAAATTTCCCCAATGGAACACAGATGGCAAAAAAACCCCAAAATGATCAGGAATTATCTCCCTTCCTTACTTGATCCAAAGTTGTAAAAAAAAAAAAAAGGTTTGCCTTTAGGTCTATTTTAAATACTGGCAAAGGGGAGTAAGTATATCTTATAATGTAGCTCATAAGAACCAATCGGAAATCATATTTCACTGACTCTCTGAACCTTGCCAAGTTCAATGTGACCTATTACAATGGACACTTTATCACAGGGCTCTTTGTGCTGCCTTGTCAAATGTATTTTTATATCCATTGTTATCACCATAAAAGAACAGCAGATGGTGCTATTGTTGTATCTATAACTGACTTTCTTTTTCCTCCCAGGGCTTTGTGTCCAAGCTTGACAGATTCATCCACTGGTTACAAGATGCAATGGAAGCTACAGAGAACTGGACCCCTCCTCAGCCTGAAACAGAGGCCCTCCAGCTTTACCTCCATACACACCTGGTGAGATGATAGGGAGGAAAGTCTACAAGTCTTTGCTCATTGTAGTCACACGCCTCGGAAACTTGTTTTTTTGCAAATATTCACATTAAAGTCTTAACTGACATTTTTAAAGACGTATATGACAATTTTATTATGATCTATATTTATAGAAATATTCATATAAACTCTTCACTGAGTGAGGGCACGTGTGGGATGTCATCCTTTTGCCTGTTTACATTATTAGTACACCATCTCAACACAGACAAATCTAAACCAAATATTCCTTTTACATTTTAATGCTGTTCTAGTACATTTAACAGAGGAAGAAGATAAAACAAAACCCCAAATGAGAAAGCTGCCAATTTATCTTCACAGTGGGTGAGAACTATTCCTTCCTGACCCCAACATCTATAGCCCAAATCAATAAGTGCACTGATGAGTGCGGCGGAGGATGTGAGCTCTTGCAAGAAATGCATTCAATCCAATTTTAAATTCACCTATAGTGTGTTCTGCCATTGCCTGCCATGTCGTAGGATTCCAGAGTCTCACCAGCTGTACGGCAAGAACCACTTTGTATTCCAGGGATAAAAAGGTTTCTCATTGTATCTAAATGAATTCCCCTTTTTCAACACTTTAGTCTCAGAGATAATGTCTTTTTGAGGTGGAATCCTGTTTTTCTAAAGTTTCTTGGTCAATTTTTTTAGTTCTTTTAATTGAATCCCTGCAGGTCCACTTTGCCGCAATGCAGGGGTGGCCAGTGCACTTAGGCCTGAGAGGCTAAACGGTGCTTGTCCACAACCACTGTTGTAATATTTCGATAGGTTTAGAGATATCTATGGTTGTGGTGGCCTTTGCTATGGTTTTAAAGTACCAGAATTACAAAAAGCATAAAAACAAATCTTGTTTTTTTTTTTGTGTAGCCCCACCATGTACACTCATCAACCACTTTATTAGGTACACCTGTTCAATTGCTTGGTGACACAAATTGCTAATCAGCAAATCACATGGCAGCAACTCAATGCATTTAGGCATGTAGACATGGTGAAGACAACTTGCTAAAGTTCAAACCGAGCATCAGAATGAGCAAGGGGGATTTAGGTGAGTTTGAATGTAGCATGGTTGTTGGTGCCAGATGGCTAGTAGTCTGAATATTTCAAAAACTGCTGATCTACTGGGATTTTCATGCACAACCATCTCTATGGTTTACAGAGAATGGCCCGAAAAAGACAAAATATCCAGTGAGTGCCAGTTGTTTGGGCAAAAATGTCTTGTTGATGTCAGAGGAGAATGGGCAGACTGGTTGCAGCGACATTCAGATGGTTGGGTGGATCCATCTTACCTTGTATCAGGCTGGTGATGGTGTAATGGTGTGGGGGATATTTTCTTAGCACATGCAAGGTGTACCTAATAAAGTGTCCAGTGAGTGTGGTGTCAGGTGGATATAGACAGTATAGAGGGAAGCAAGCACACCAATGTAGATCACAAGTAAATCTGTATCTCCTTTAATGGCATAACATCAACTTTTCAGGGCCATGCCAAACCTTAAGAGGCATCTTGTGTGGATCCAAAATGTCAGCATTTTGGCATTGAAGTCAAGTTAGTTATTAGTTGCAGTCTACATTGGTGTTCTGTCTTCCCTCTATACTTGCACCTTCCTTTTACTACCACGTCCATGGGATGGGTGCTGGATGCATGTTGTGTGCCATGCAGGTGAATGAAGATATTTAGAACGCACATTTAACCCTCTGCTCTATCTTGTACCAAACTGGCGTACCATCAGCTTGTAAATTCTGAGTGAACGGTATTCATACAGTTTCATAATAAAACATTTCTAGTGTACTGTAGATCCCCTAATCTATATACTCAATACCATGTTTCTAAATCCCTAAATTTGATGTAATAACTTAAGGCTAGGTTCACACCTGTGCAGGTGATTGCCGCTATGGAACTGCACCTGTTCCCGCAACCGCAACCACCCACGCAGAAAAACGGGCTGCCACTCAAGAGATGCACTGGGAAATGCAACAGCACTGCACTTGTGGTTTAAATGCGGGCTGTGATTGAAAAAATGGAGTAGGGTCCTTTTCCCTGTGTTTTCAGGAGGCATGGCAGCCTTTTCAAATGAATGGGATGTTGTGCCCATGCAAAACGTGGCTCACAGAGCTGCTATAGTGTCAACCTAGGGTAATGAAGAATAATTTTGTTGTTACATTGCCACTGTTTTATGGATTTGACTTCCATTACTAAAAAAGCAGACAGAAACTGAAGCAGCTGTGCATAACAACCAATTAGCTTCCAATTTCTTCTTGCTCTGTTATGCTTTGAAAGTTAAAGTGAACGTAAAGCTTTTTTTTTTTTCTTTTAACGTGTTATATTTACTGTATATGCTCTGTGCAATGGTTTTGCACAGAGTGGCACTGTACCACCTCTTCTTGGGTCCCCTGCCAGTGCCTGGCTCCTCCTCTTCTCAATGTGCCCTCATAAGAAGCTGTTTCCTGCAGGCTCGCTCCCAAGCCACACTGCCTGTGACACAGACAGCATGGCTCGGCCCTGCCCCTGCTCTCTGATTGACAGCATCAGGAGCCAATGGCTCTCCCTGCTGCCTGTGAGCAGAGAGAGCCTCTCAAACAGGCACAGTGCTGGACTGAGATAGGACTCAGGTAAGTAAAAGCAGGGGTGGGGGGCGATACAAATAGAGGCAGATTTTTTACTTTAATGCAGGGAATGCATGAAGGTAGAAAAATGTCAAACCTTTACAACTACTTTAAAGCTTTAAAATGATTAGTTGTCATGCACAGTTGCTCCAGATTTAGGCTGCTCCAGTCTTAGTAAATTTTCCTTAATATACTATAGACCAGGGGTCTCCAAACTTTTGAAACAAAGGGCCAGTTTACTGCCCTTCAGTCTTTATGGGACCAGACTTTGGTCAATGGGAGTAGAAAATGCCATGGGGTTGGTTTACTAAATTGGAGTAAATAAAATTACATAATTGGTGTCAGTGGGAGGAATAGTATCCCATAATTGGTGTCAGTGGAAGGAATAATACCCCATAATTGGTGTCCATAGAAGGAATAGTTCCTGATCATTGGTGTCATTGGGAGGAATAGTGCACCATAACTGGTGTCAGTGGAAGGAATAGTGCCCCATAACTGGTGTCAGTGGAAGGAATAGTGCTCCATAATTAGTGTCAATGGGAGGAATAGTGTCTCATTGTTGGTGTCAGTGAGAGGAATAGTGCCCCATTGTTGGTGTCAGTGAGAGGAATAGTACCCCATGACTGATGTCAGTGGAAGGAATAGTGCCCCAATCATTGGTGTCAGTGGGAGGAATAGTACCCTGTCTTTGGTGTCAGTGGAAGGGATAGTGCCTCGTATCATTGGAGTGCCAAGCAAAGGGCCACATCCGGCCCATGGCCGTAGTTTGGAGACCCTTGCTATAGACAATAAAGAGTATAGCCCCAGTTGGACAGTAAAGGATCTGTAGACTGATGAGGTCATCTCCATGTTTTCTTCTCTCGTCTGCACATATGCATACATAGGCCCGAAGTGCTCCCCACCTTATCCTAGTCTGAAGCTGCTTTACAGAGGCAAATATTGATGTTTTGATTACTTTATACATATGCCTGGAATTCAGCTTACAATATTTGTCACCAGGATCAGGAAAGAACATTTGCTCCCAGTGTTATGCAAATCCTTTCTTTCCTTATTCTTTACACAAATTTTACATATGAAGAAATGGTTACGTTTAGGGGTGGGGGCAGGGGTGCAGTCATGCGTCTACTCATAGAGTAGCTGGATTTGTGAGGTTCTTTGCTGGGTGTAGCAATGACCCTCACAGCACCTAGTTTTTCAAATGCAAAATTAAAATTTTGTTATTTAAATGAGATTCTTGGGCTAGAGAGGACACATTTATGGAGGCGTTGCCTGGTACACGGGTGGGTGCACAGTGTTTTTCTTTTGCCAAAGAACTAGATTTCTACACATCTTCAAAGGTAGCATAGATGGAGATTTCAATAAGATTCATTTGCATATTCTATCCACACATTCACCAGTATCACAAAAACATTGTAAGTATTATAATGAACATATCCCCATTAATTCGTTTAAGACATTTGAGGTCAAATAAAGACAAATTTAACATTTTCACAAAATTATAAGTACAGGTGCATCTCACTTTCACTTCAGTATTTCCAAAAAACACAGCAGATATTTTGCCACATAGTATTTCTGAGGGTTTCAGTGTTTCTAAACCCAAAAGCAAATATTACATTTCTTGTAGATTACCAATCCATAAATGTAGTGGCTGAATTAGTTTTCTTTTTCTTTTTTTTCTAAGCCATTTTCCTTTTTTTACCTGCTAGCCAGTGATTCTGGTATTTTTCAACTTTCTTTAACAGACCAAGCTGGGCATACAATGGAATTGAGACAAACCATTTAACACTGATAGGGGTTGCTTACAATGGTCTGCTTTTATTCATTTAGGTAAAACCTTTATCCCAACAATGTTATTCATGTTAAACACAAATTAACTGATGTTGACTGCAAAGACAACCTGGAAACATTCCTCTTATACCTGACTCCCATTCCCAAGTACCTTTTAAAACTCTTATTCATTTCATATACTCTGGTTTCTCTTCAGATCAAATAAATCTTTCGCCTTATACTCATTCATTTCATAAATGCCACTCATGTTTGTATCTGGCTTTGCTGGAAAAAAACTGCCCCACCTTCCATGAACCAGTAGTGTGTCAAAGTCAATGAGATGCATAGGATGGATGATCTAACAGCCACTCTGAAATATACATCAGATAAACACTTGGTACTATTGGAATGAATTTACCTTTTCTGAAGATTACAAAGACTTACTTACTGTCAGAGAGCTGAGCTTCTTCTAGAGGTAAACATGACCTTAAAGCTGGCCATACACGGGTCGAATTCTGAAAAAAATTTTCTTTTGAAAATCTTTTTTTAGAATTTTCGTTCTAATTTTGCACCATCAGTGGGTCACAGATTTTCGTGTGACCATCGCATTTGAGTGATCGGGCATGTTGGAAATTTTTTGAAAAATGAACAAATTTCGAATCAATCATGGGAGTATCATGCAAGAAATATAAAGCTGTGGCCTGGAAAGGAAAGAAAAGAAAATTCTTGGCCATGAAAATTCTTTTCTGTAGCAAATGAGGAGAAATTGAAGGCTTGGTTGGTTGAATTTCGAAATCAATGGTGGCACCATCGAAATCAATGGTGGCACCATCGGATTACAAAACGCATAAAACTTCTAATTTTCTAAAGAAAATGTGTTCAGAATTCGACCCATGTATGGCCTGCATTCATCTAGGACTGCAATCACCTCATACCTTTCAACTTAGCCTCTGACCTTCCTCTCCTTCTCTGTCCATCCACCCAGTTTTGCCCTGTAATTTCTTTCCAACTATCAATATCACAGTCTGTTCAGGGTACCTCTAGGGCTGACCCTCTGCCACCTCCCCAAAGAAAAAAAATATCTGCTAAATTGGATGAAGAAATAATGGATTTCCTCCTTATATTACAGTATGCAAAAATAGTTCCTCCACTACTAATCACACTTGTATGTGATGTAAACATAACTTGTATAATAAAGAGCAAACTCTGTTCTCTGTACCCCATTTTATGTGTAAAAACAGCAGAATTAAATAGAGAATTTATGTAAAAAAAAAAAGGGAAAATATTTCTTTAACTGCTTAAAATGTATTAGCTGAAGTTAGGGTTTAATTGTTTAGTCAGTGATGTAAAGTCCATCAAAATCTACTAGTCCAACTGATATTACCATCTCCAGGCAGTGCTGCTGTTCAAGGGTGTCTCCGTTGCTATTCAATAGATGGAGGAGGCACCCCTCAACAGAAAGCATGTTACTGGCCAGATAACCAGGTGAAAGTAAAGGAAAAAAGTCTAAAAACAGAAGTCTGAAGCAGCCACAACACCACAAGTCTAGTATGTGTGAGTCCTGTTCTGGAATTGTTCTACTATAGTCTACAGCAGTGGTCTCCAAACTGTGGCCCTGGAGCCAAATGCTGCCCTTTGCTTGACTTTATCCAGCCCTTGGGGCACTATTCCTTTTACAAGACCCTAATCATTTCACTGACACCAGCAATAGGGCAAGAATTCCTGCACTGATATCCACAATGGGTCACTATTTTTCCCACTGACATCAATGATGGGGCACTATTCCTCCCACTGACACCAATGGTGGGGCACTATTCCTCCCACTGACACCAACGATGGGGCACTATTATTCCCACTGACACCAACAATGGGGCACTAATTTTTCCACTGACCTCAATGATGGGGCACTATTTCTCCCACTGACACCAATGATAGGGCACTATTATTCCCACCGACACCAACAATGGGACACTATTCTTCCCACTGGCATCAGTGATGGAACACTATTCCTCCCACTGCCACCAATGATGGGGCACTATTCCTCCCACTGATACCAATGATGGGGCACTATTATTCCCACTGACACCAACGATACAGAACTAATAATTCTCCTAATGCCGAGGATGGGACATTGTTTACTCCCACTGTTGCTGTGACATTTTCTATTCCCACTGACCACAGTCTGGCCCCCCTAAAGTCTGAAGCACAATAAACAATTCCTTTGTTTGGAAAGTTTGGAGACCGCTGGTCTACAGTGTACTAGAGACAGAAAGAAATACTTTTCCTCTGCATATTTGCATAATTGTCTGAAGAAGGATCATTTCCCAAACTGTTACAGAATTTAAGGTGACAACAGAAAGATGTTTATCATCCTGACTCTTCCTTGATCTTTTGTAGAACTTCAAGCAGAGTGTGGACAGTCATTGTGCACTAAAAGATGCAGTTCTGGAAGAAGGTCAAAGACTGATGGAGGTGCTGGTATCTCACAGAGCAGGTAATAAGGAAATGGAAAAGGAAACATGTCCCATCTGTGTTTGAAAAGAAAAAGATTGCATAATGGAGTGTAGGTTGTTTAGACTGTCCCATGACTTATACATTGTATGATCGAGCTGTAGTCATAGTGGATGGTGCAAATGTACTTTAATCTGAAAGGAACTAGGTTATATAATGAATAAATATACAGGATTTGAATGTTCTAATTCACTGCTCATGATTGTTCAACCATGCCTATAAAGATAAAGCTGAATGGGCATGTTGGGAAGAGGGTATGAAGCATCTGCCCTGTTAAAGTGAAACAGAATTAAGAAAATTAAGATTTACTATGTTATAAGGGACTTCCATAAATGTTAACTGTGCCTAAGCAGTACTCTTAAAAATAATTTTCTCCTGAAATATAGCAGTGCACTTCCTGATATGTGAAAGTGCCTAGGCACCCCTGTACCTACAGCCTTCACAGCTGTATACAGTATCTGCAGTGTGAATCTAAGTCACTGCTATCTGACTCCTAGTCTCAAGAGATTTGGAGTGAAATTTCACTTCTGTGCTGCTCACTGATCTCATTACTGGAGGCTCTGACTTGAGGAAGAAAAACCATGTCTCTACTAAGATGCTTACCTTCATGTGGAGACACAGTGCAGAACAAGGCATGGTAAGTCAGTAACGGGGAAAGAACCAGCTGCAGGGAAACCACATTCAATATGGGTGACTAGTTCTTCTCCCTCACCATTTTCTTTTGGCTGAGCTTTCAGAGTTCCAGTCCTTATTCAGTTTAAAGTCTTTGTTAACCACTTTCTGTCTGGCACATTTACAGTAATGGCTGGACAGGAGCAGCATAATTGTGAGAGGGCATAATTGTGCTGGCCTCCCACATTGCCAGCGTGGCTTCTAGCTAGCTCTGAGGAAGGGGGTTCAGCTCCCGAAACGCGTTCGCTTATCCTATCAGGGACACAGCATCCTTGTGACTGTTTTTGTGGACCACACACACTGCTTTTATTATCGTTGGTTTGTGAGTATACATCCATTCGTCTATTTATTAATGCACGGTAATGCACGATGAGAGTGCGCCCTTGTCTGTTCTTTTTCACATGTCCAGTAGTAAACAATGGCTGTCATTCATGATGCCATTGCGTACTACTATGATCTCTGTGATTGGTCAGGCCAATCACAGAAGCCTTGTACCCTGTGATAGTTGTGGCCAATCACAGCTATCACAATACTAAACATTGGCATTATGAAATTATTGCTTTTACAGTAATAATCACTGTAATAAGCAATCAGTGTAAAAAAAACCATGATCACCTCCCTAGAGTATTACAGTGTCACTCTGGTGACACTGCACTACTTTGGTGTCAGTATGTAAACACAAATTGTAAAAACAAAAAATTAAAAAATTCTTACTTTTTACATACTGTCACAAGAGCAAGTGCAGTGTCACTATGGTGGCATTGTACTGCTGTGATAGTAATCATGTACAATGGCTGGCTGCTCTGATATAATTGTATATCAGTGCAGCCAGCCATTATCTCTGATCACTAGCACAGCAGTACAATGTCACCAGTCCTGTGCAGCCAGTCTCTAATCACAATCATATCAGTCCTGTGTTATCATAAGATCTCATTCATACATGTGGTGCTCTCTGAAAAGCAACCCACTTTCAGATTGCTCTTCAGAGAGTTTGACAGGTGGTGAGGAGGCTTTCTATTGCCTCCTCTCTGCCTGCTTTAACTCCTTGGACAATGCATAAGAATTCACATTCAAAGTGATAGGGTGTATATTTCTTGCCATGGCTGCAAAGCATTGCAGCATCTGTAGGGCCCCACCCCACTGCCTCTGCAGATAAAGGGGGTAGCAGATGGGGGAGTGGTAAAACCAAATGCTCCACGGCTTAGCAGCAAGACTTTACCTCCCTGCCAACCTCACGTGTGAATGCACTCTAATAGTGTAGCCAGTCAGTGTCCTCCATTACCACCTCACCACTCAGTGTCCAAAAATGTGATAAGTAGTCAGGAAATTAGATGCAGAATTTATACCCCTAGAAAGCCTGAAGGTGTTCTTCGGATTTTGGGGGCCTGGCCTTTGTGACCAGTCTAGTGCATGTTTTATCACCATACGTAGGAGGAGTAACAGAACGTGTTTTGGGGTTTAATTCTAAGTATGCCTATGCTGTATGTTAGAAACATATACTAATTGACAATGTTGTGAAAAAAATACATTTTCTTTTTCATTCCACATTTTCCAAACACTTGAGGCAAAAAAAATGAAGTCTTCAAAAGACTCACCATGCCTCAGTAATTTTATATTTACCTAGTTATTTCAGCTGAAAAGAGACAAATGTCCATCAAGTTCAACCTTTGCAGTAATGCCTGATCTGCGGATCGGGTTGAAGTGAGTTAGTGATGTTAATTACACCTAACTCTATGCCCAGATCTGTAGACCTTTTGCTGCAAAAATGCTAATGCTGGCTTCTGGATCACTTCCAGGGGCTGTGAGACGTCTCCATTATGTATCACGGGAGCAGTGCTCTGACAGGTTGTACAGACTATAGCACATGTACCATGCAGGGAACTCTCAATCGTGTTTGACAGGAGCAGTTTGCGAGCAGTTAGGCAACTTTACAGTATTGCATGACATGTAAGGGAACCCTGGCTGTTTTGAGAGGCAACAATCAAACAAGACAACATGGAAATAATGAGCTAATAACAAGCTTGGCAAATGAACATTATGCAGAAAATGGTGGCGGTACTTCCTGCTGACCTTGCCTTGGGCATGAAATGGCTTATCCCAGCACTCTGCAAACATGATTCTCAGAGCAGCAGTATAATTACAAAGTACATGGGACTTAAAATGCCAGTCTAACGTGGGCATATCTTTACCCCCTCCATCTAACTATCTACAAAGATACAGGAGGAATTCTAGCATTATACACAAGACCTGTATGTGTGGATCATGTTAAATATACATCGTAGGAAATAAAAACAGGCATTTAGAAAGAATACTGAATATGCCCCTAGAAGTCTTTGCAGACATTCTTCCAAAATAGCACAAAGGACGGGAATAAAAAAAAAAAAAGACTCTGCCGCAAAACATTTGGGCAAAGGTTCATATATTTTTATTGCAGCTGGATCATTTGATTCCTGACAGAGATAGCTAACTCTGGCAATATTTCTAAAGCTTCCTGTAATAGCTTTTTACAGCTTGATAGCATCATATTTTAAACCATACAGAAAGCAACCTTGGGCTCTGCTGTTGCTGTGGAACTATAGGTTCCAGAATACCTCATCAGATTTCCATTAAGACATGGGGTTCTATTTAGGTCTCATGGCTAGCAGGCAGTAAATGTAATCTGTATAATTTAGTATAATGGAAAATTCCATTGCCTAATGCAAGAGGCAATCAGATTACTACCTTGGCAAATATCAAAGGGTAACTTCATTCAAAACATATATAAAATATTACATAGTGTGATATGCAGCGCCATTGGGTCCAGGGCAGTGTCCTGGATGGGATTTAAATGCTCCCTATACTGTGGCTAAGAACTGGCCATAGCCTTTCCCCCATCAAGGGCATGATTTCAATTTTCTATTGGATAAGCAGTGTGTGGTAAATAGAGAGACTTCATACTTTGCTGGAACAGCGTGCGTGTCTAAATCTGACCATAGATGGGTTGAATTTCAGATGAAAATTCTTAGAAAAAGAATGTTCTAAGAAAGTTTGTTTATTTGTCTAGTCATTAGTGGGTCAAATCGGTGTTTGTTTTCAACTGCAGTCACAAGAAACTCGAAGGAGCAGGATAGAAAATTTCTCAGACGCACAAATTTTTAAGATGTGGTTTGTATTCCATGAAGTCCATTAATTTCAAAATCAAATGTTAATGCAAACAAAATCTTTCAAACGACAGATGGAATGTTCTGAGAATGTTTTTACAAATGTTCCTAAGAATTTTCATTCGAAATTCTATCCATCTATGGCCAGCTTAAGCTGACCCAAAACATTTCATAACTAGCCAGGAGGCTAAATGTTTTGCTGCATTTGGGATTGAGCTATGACAACCCCCACAATGGTAAATTCTCTTGCTTTGTGTGTGTTGAATGGTGATAAATAAACACAGGCATGAAGCCCTTAAATTTACTTTGGCTTCTGGACAAAATGGGGGGGGGGGGCAGCTAAATCAGAGATAATGTGTTTTGACAGTACAAGACTAATGATATATGAACATACTGTATGTACCACTGAATTACCTATTAATACCAACAGGAGGCTTATGTTTAAACAATACAGTAAGGTCCATAAATATTGGGACATCGACACAATTCTAACATTTTTGGCTCTATACACCACCACAATGGATTTGAAATGAATCGAACAAGACGTGCTTTAACTGCAGACTGTCAGCTTTAATTTGAGGGTATCCAAATCGGTTGAACCGTGTAGGAATTACAACAGTTTGCATATGTGCCTCCCACTTGTTAAGGGACCAAAAGTAATGGGACAGAATTATCATGAATCAAACTTTCACTTTTTAATACTTGGTTGCAAATCCTTTGCAGTCAATTACAGCCTGAAGTCTGGAACACATAGACATCACCAGACGCTGGGTTTCATCCCTGGTGATGCTCTGCCAGGCCTTTACTGCAACTTCAGTTCCTGCTTGTTCTTGGGGCATTTTTCCTTCAGTTTTGTCTTCAGCAGGTGAAATGCATGCTCAATCGGATTCAGGTCAGGTGATTGACTTGGTCATTGCATAACATTCCACTTCTTTCCCTTACAAACTAAAAAAATCCCAGCGCCAATCAAAGAAAGTATACAATTATGCAGCTGTGCACCAGTGAAAACCACCAATAATAAATAACACAAAAAACAGCGCAAAAATTAAATAAATAAAAATAATCATAAATAAATGTCCGTGCAAAAATATATATATAATATTTCAAACATAAGTCCTTATTTTCCCAAAAGGATTTTCAAAACAATGTTCCAAAATGTGCTTCCACCTAATCACCACGTGAAAAATAATATTGACCGCACTCACCAGATGGAGGTGAGTAATAAGCCTCATAGGATAGAAGGGATCCTATAGCCCCTCAGGAGGAATTCAAATCGCCTTCACCCTGCTTAGATACAGCAATCGACTCCACTCTACTTCTCCATGGAATCCTCAATAATGTGCAAGGAAAGAAAGGCTACATAGTGTAATACTGCCCCTCAAGACCATATAAATCCATAGAATAAGGACACTCGCATGTTTCAATAAAATAACAGGCCTTGTTTAATAGCCTTCCCTTCTCCATACTCTTCTCTTCCCATCACTCTGGTACAAGTTGATCTTGGTCTCATCTGTCCATAGGATGTTGTTCCAGAACTGTGAAGGCTTTTTTAGATGTCGTTTGGCACCTCTAATCTGGCCTTCCTGTTTTTGAGGCTCACCAATGGTTTACATCTTGTGGTGAACCCTCTGTATTCACTCTGGTGAAGTCTTCTCTTGATTGTTGACTTTGACACACATACACCTACCTCCTGGAGAGTGTTCTTGATCTGGCCAACTGTTGTGAAGGATGTTTTCTTCACCAGGGAAAGAATTCTTTGGTCATCGACCACAGTTGTTTTCCGTGGTCTTCCGGGTCTT